>NW_027492307.1:0-626394 GCF_021521415.1 Bidens hawaiensis | reverse complement strand
AACTGATATATTTAAAGCATTCTGAATAATAAATAAGGAGAAATCTCTTTTTATTTAATATATGAATAGATAAAATGACAAAAATAATGATTTTAAACTGATATATTTTTTGTAGGATTTGTTGTATCATTTCCTTTACGCGAACTTGACAGTTTTTTCAACCGATAAATAATAATGTTGTCGAATAGAGAATGGATGTACACGATGAGAACCACTACTAATGGCACCTTCAATCCGCAATTTAAACAAGTAGTCTCCTATTTTTTGGTTTATGCCTATGAGAACGCAAAGAACATTCAAACACAAACTAAAGGGGATCGAAGAAAGGTTAATTAGATGCCCGTGTAGGGATTGCAAAAATCTTTATTACAAGACGAGAAATAAGGTAGACCGTCATTTAATGACCAAAGGATTCATGAAAGGTTATAAGGTATGGTATGCACATGGTGAATCATTCTCTACACAAAACGTGGGCCAATGTTCAAACCCTGTTCCATCTCCACAAGTGGATCAAGGCGTTGATGATGATATTGATGAATATATTGGATACGATGAAATGGTTATGGAAAGCATGCACCAAAAGCATGATCCTTATTCTCAGCAAGAACAACATGATCCAAATAACACGGCTGAGTCATTTTATACCTTGTTAAAGCAAGCCAGTGAGCCTTTATGGGCCGGGTCAGAAAACGTAGCACACTCTCTAGCGCCACTATATTATTGAACTGGAAATCAGATTGCAATATTTCCGACTCAGCATTTGATAAACTACTTTCCTTCATCAAAGGCATTCTGCCGATGATGACAAGCTACCTAAGAACTTTATGAGACCAAGAAAATGTTGAAGCCATTAGAGTTACCGTCACAAAAGATCCATGTGTGCCAAAACCATTGCATGTTATTCAATGGGTAGTATATTGATTTGGATCATTGTATAGTATGCAATGAAGGCAGATACAAGGAAAGAGGGAAAAATGTGCCTAAGTTGGTAATGCACTACATTCCTGTCGGACCAAGACTTCAAAGACTATTCTATTCAAAGAAGACGGCCCAACACTTGACTTGGCATGTAGATCATCGCGGACAACCGGAAAAGTTGAGTCATCCTAGTGAAGGTTGGGCTTGGCATCATTTTGACTCGGTTTATCCTGATTTTGCAAAAGAGACACGCAATATTCGTCTTGGGTTGTGCACCGATGGGTTCAATCCAAACAATACAAGCGGCAATTCATATTCATGTTGGCCGGTGTTTATTACAGTTTACAACTTACCTCCTTGGTTGGCCTTAAAAGAGCAATACGTTCAAATTCCTTTGATCATTCCTGGTCCGAAAAATCCCAAACAAAATATCGACGTTTTTCTACAACCTTTAGTAGACGAACTGAAATTGTTGTTTACGCATGGCATTGAAACTTTTGATGCCCACCGACAAAAAAAATTTCAAATGAGGGTTGTAATCTTATAGACAATTAGTGACTTCCCTGCTTATGCAATGTTGTCTGGATGGAGCACACACGGTAAGTTAGCTTGCCCGTATTGCTCAAATGAAGTGGGATCATTCCAGCTTCCATTTGGAGGGAAACCGTGTTGGTTTGATTGTCATAGACAATACCTGCCTCCTAGACACTGTTTCTTGAAAGATAAAAATAACTTTCTGAAAAACAAAACAGTGTCGAAGGTAAGGCATGTACCAGTGCCAAGTGGAGAGGAAATATGGCAGACTATCAAATATTTCCCCACTGTTTACCAAGGTAACCCCCACGGTACTGAAAGATACAGAAATCCGTCTGGTTTCGGGGTTACACATAATTAGGTAAAGAGAAGCATCTTTTGGGATCTTCCGTATTGGCGTAATTTGTTGATTCGGCACAACCTGGACGTGATGCATATCGAGAAGAATGTATTCGATAATTTGTTTCACACAATTATGGGCACCAACAAATCCAAAGACAATATGAAGGCAAGTCAAGACATTGAACGGCTTTGTAACCGACCTCAATTAAACCCTATTTATGATAACAATTGGGAGATGACTGGAGTTAAAGGAGATTACACCTTACAAAAAGACGACGTTAAAAAGGTTTGTGTGTAGTTGAAAAAACTTAAATTTCCAGACGGTTATGCATCAAACATAGGAAATTGTGTAAACCTCAAAGAAAACAAATTTTATACTTTCACAAGCCATAACTGTCATGTGTTTTTGCAACGGTTACTTCCACTTATTATTAGAGGTTTTGTTTCCAAAGAGACATATGAGGCTGTAACAGAGTTGTGCATGATTTTTCGGGTCTTATGCTCGAAAACGTTGCATGAAAGTGACTTGGTTAACATGAAACGCACTATTGTTCAAACAATATGCAAGTTGGAGAAAATATTCCCTCCTAGTTTTTTCGATTCCATGGAGCACCTAGTCATACATCTAGCTGATGAAGCTCTTCATGGTGGTCCAGTTCAATATAGATGGATGTATCAATACGAGAGGTAATCACATTGTTTGTAATTATATAGGATAAGTGATTTTTATAAATTCGTTTACCATTCCTTACTCATTCGTAATGGTTTTTTCAACTGTAGGAAGCTTGGGTTGATAAAAAGAAGAATTAGAAACAAATCGAGGGTTGAGGGTTCGATTGAGAGAGAACACCTAGTGAATGAACTCGCCACCTACTGTTCTCTATACTTTGACCCGACCCTCGAGACACGCCATAATCTGGAGCCGCGGAATTTCGCACCGCAATATTCTAGCTTTTCTAGTGGAGGCTCTCAACTAAGTGTGTTTGCTGTTCCATCGAGAAGATTATATCAAAAGGGTGGAGTGCGGATACAAATGGATATTGATGATCTTAAAAAGGCGCACACTTATGTTCTTCTAAATTGTGAAGAAGTTTACCCTTACATTGATGAGTTCGATAAAGTGGCGTCACAATTATATCCTGACACACCGAGTGCATTTCTTAGAGATGACCACTTTGCACAATGGTTTAAAAACCGCGTAAGTAAAGCTAATTAAATCATAGTGATTGATATTAATGCCTCATTAACCAACAAGATGTTTTTCAATGCAGGTGAAGGTTGGATTAATTGATGAAAGCACTCGACCTTTGGAAATTTTAGCAACTACACCATCGAAGTTTGCTCAATCTCATAATGGGTATTTTGTAAATGGTTACAAGTTTCACACGCAGAAGTATGCTAAGGGACTTGTGACCTCAAATTGTGGTGTATGCGTGAGAGGGGAGACGTATACCACCGAAGAGTCAGACTACTACGAGATATTGGACGATATACTGGAGCTCCAATATTTCAGGTACGAGCCTCAAACGTTGTATTGTTTAGATGTACATGGTTTGATAACAAAGGTGGAGTAGTAGTTAACAAAAAACAAGTTGGTTGATGTCAAACACAAGTCCCGACTTCCAAGTAATGACCCGTTATCTTGGCATCATCACAGGCGGAACAAGTTTTTTACACGCCATATCCTGCTGTGACAAATGATACAAAAGATCGATGGGCTGTTGTGAAGACAAAAGCCCGACACATATATGAGCTAGTCACACCTGAAATTGAAGTCGTGAACAATGGGAGCACGGAAGCACAAGGGTTTCTTCAGATTAATGAACGGTTTGAGTTACCGAACGAAGTAACTAAGAGTGAACAATTGTGCTTAGTTACAAATACCAATACAACTGAGAAAATTATTAACGAGCACGAGGATGAAGATGAAGACGGGCAATTTGAAGAGGAAGAATTTGAAAATGAAGAGGATACATCTGATGATGAAGATGATGATGTTGAGGATACATCAGATGAAGACCTTCTCTGATTCATATTCCTTAAATCTGTTATCCGTTCAAGGTATTTTACACGTTTCATGAAAAAAATGAAGTCCCTAATTCTTATTCCTTTTCTTATATAGTTTTTTGTTGACATTTTATATGTTGAAACTGCAGGACTCACCGAATGCATTTAACTTGTTAACAGCAGCTATGGCGGGACACATTTAATTTTCAGATTTTGTTGCTCTGCTTTGCTTTATCTGATTGTAAGGATCAAATTATGAAACTTAATAAAATATGTTTTTTTTAATGATCAGATGTGTTGGATCTCATAATTTGATCGAAAGGTATATGAAACTTATTAAAAAAAAACTTTGGGATTCAATGATCAAATTAATAAAATCTCATTGTTCACGACAAGTTGCAAATTTTAGCCATATTTTTTTTTATCCAATTATAGGTTGAAAGTTTAATCTCATC
The DNA here is from genome assembly GCF_021521415.1 of Bidens hawaiensis. Taxonomy (NCBI): domain Eukaryota; kingdom Viridiplantae; phylum Streptophyta; class Magnoliopsida; order Asterales; family Asteraceae; genus Bidens; species Bidens hawaiensis. The sequence continues at coordinate 622,138 of NW_027492307.1, read as the reverse complement.
CTTCATCTTTAAAGAGGGACACATATATTTTCTAAAAGCTAACGTATTCCTTGCTTTTCAAATCAACTAAATTAGCGAGCAAATAAGGCATGCCTAACTTTTTCAAATCAACTAAAATATACACAGTCGTCGATCGCTAAAGTAATATCTTCTCATTCCAAATATACACATATCAGATATAAAATTATTTATACCTAAATTAATTATTATTTTAAAAAAAAATTTACCTAAAATTTTTAAGTTCAAATGGCAAAAACCGAAACCGAAAGGTTTCAAATACTCCAAAAACCAAAGTTTTGGTTTTCGGTTCGATTTTAACCAAAAACTGCACCGAACTGCACCACGCACACCCCTAATCTCTAGTACTTACTTAGCAATCAGCTACAATTACACTAAAAATCCTAATCAAAATCAATTTGAACAAATTCGACTCCATAATCCCCAATTTCTAACACCTAATTACAAAACTCATCAAATAATAAATAACAAATCCACCTAATGAATTACAATATACTACCTGCTTGAAACAGGACGGGAACTTAATAACATAGTCCTTAACTAGCTTCGCCACCACACTCCGGCGAAACGGCCGGCCATCTTCACTAGCTTCCACTAGCTTAATAATCTCTCCAATTAGGTCAGGCAACATATTAGACCAAGAGTCTTGTTCAGATAATACGTCGTCGTTATCGTTACTGTACACGTCACCAGACACGTCATGTGAATTGATCTGTATAGTGTCTGAAGAGGATATGAAGAAGTCCTTGAGTGATCTGGATGTGCTGGTGATTCGGCATGATAGGAATGATCGTCGTAACATCGTTCCAAATCGGTCGCTAAATCAGTAATCGATCGATCTGCCAAGTCTCCTTTCTGTGAAATCAGTAATCGATCGGTTCGCCAAGTCGTCATTCGCTAGATTAATCTGTGTTTTCCGGCCACTTCTGCTACCGGAACGACGGAACTCGGAACTCGTCCATTTACTAAAGGTATTTTTGGTTAATTTTGATGTTTGTTCGTTTTAAATTTTATTTGATTGGATTAATTTAGTTTGGAGTTATGCTTATGGTGTTAGGTTACTGATTATTGATTATATGTGATACACTCCATGTGTTTGATAAAATGCCAATGTTAAGTTACTGATTACTCGATATGTTAAGTTACTGATTATTGTGTAGCATGTATTCTATTGGAAAGTTTTTATCCTAATTTTTGTAATGTTAGTTGTGGAACTAGTTAAGTGAAAAATTAATATGGATTTTTGTTCTAGGTCCACCGACATTTGTGTATGCTATTGATTCGTTGTAGAGTTATCAAACTGTAGTTGAAATGATTTAAGGTTGATGTTGGTTCAAAGTTCAAAATTGGCATGGCTGTTTAACTTGATGAGTTAGTGTGAATTTGAATTTTAGCTGATTAAATTTTATCAAACTATAGTTATTAAACTTTACTGTAGGATTTGTTGTATAAAAATGTCAACAGTTTGCTAAGATCTGAAGTCATTAAACTTGATGTTGCACTCTATATTTTGTTAAGTTTCTTCTTGTAATAGTTGAAAAAACTATTTTACATTACATTAATATGTTATTAAATTTGCTCATGTGCTTAATTCTTTAAGTTTTGTCTTATAAATGCATTGAACTTTTGTTATAAAGTAACTTGTTTTATTAAATGCAGGGTATATACATCATGCCTGTTAGTCAACACAATCGTCCTATTACTCGTGGCGGACGTGCACCTACAGGGAGACACAATTGTCGTGATGGGGGGTCGCAACAGTCCGGTATTCATAGTGGTGCCCACAATGCTAGTAATTATGATGTTACTGGACCGAGTCTTACTAAACAGAGACACGAAATTCCTCACGGTGGAGGACCCCGGGAGTTTGGTCCTGCTAGTAATGATGATGTTACTAGACCGAGTCTTACTAAACAGAGACACAACATTCCTCACAGTGGGGGATCCCGGGATTTTGGTCCTGCTAGTAATGATGATGTTACTAGACCGAGTTTTACTAAAGAGAGACACGACATTCCTCGTGTTGGGGGATCCCGGGAGTCCGGTCCTGCTAATAATGCTAATAATGCTTATGCTACTGACCGGGTCTTACTAAACAGAGACGCAACGTTCCTCGCGGTGGGGGATCCCAGGAGTCCAATCCTCCTAGTAGTGTCGATGTGTTCTGTCTTCCTAGTGGTTCTATCGTTGCCGGACAGACTCTTACTTCAGCGAGATGCGACATTCTTGGCGTTGGGAGATCTCGTGAGTCCAGACCTCCTAGTACTTCTAGTGCTACTAGAAAGAGATATTTTTGTGGGAGACACGTCATTGTTCGTGGTGGAAAATCTGCATGTAGTACTAGTCGTATGGGTGATGGTGATGCATTGGCTGATATGGCTGGGGTGTTTCGTCACACACGGGTTTGTGAGGATGATGATAATGAGTTGGATGACGATGACGATGACGATGACGATGAGAGTTCCAGTGATGATTTTGATGAAGATGATCCCTCTACAAGTGAATCAGTGGAGCCTCGTGACACATCTCAGAGGAAATGGATTGCACGTTTTGGTAAAAAGTATGTTTCTAATTTTCAACATTCTAATTTATTTTGTTTATTAATGTTGTAAATAATATACTAATTTGGTTATTTCAATATTGTAGGTTTGGGAATGGTACGGTTCATAGGAATGTCAAACCGTTACTAGAGCAACATTTTGATGGACCCTGGGTTACATTTAGAAATGTCCCACAAGATGTATTGGATAGTATGTTTGGTTGCTTTAGGGTACTAAAACAAATAATTTATTTATATATCTTATAATATTTTATTTTAATTTTGTATTTTTAACTTTTACTTTTTATTTTTACAGACCATGTGGAGATGGGATCCGCAAGATGACGGAAGCATATATGAAGGATTTATTAATGTGCTAAAGGGTCGTTATAGAAACATCATGGGTGAGTGGAGAATACAATCTAAAGAAAAAGCCAAGATGGATGGTCATGTTATAAAGGATGATGACGAAAATTTCAGAATCACTTGCAAATATCCACCCAGTGTTGTGCCTCTTGAAACATGGAAAGAAATGTGTAAGGTATACGAGTTAATACATTATTGTTTTATTTTAAAATTTATTTCAATATTCTATTAAGTATACATATATTTATGTTGATAATAGTGTGGAACACCCCTGGATGGCTAAAAAGGTCTAAAGTCGGGAAAAACAACCGCAAGGACAAGGAAGAGGGTTATCTACCCCGTCATACAGGCGGGTCCATGGGATTTGATGAGCGTCGTATCAATCTGGTATATTTTTAAATTGTGGTCCTTATCTTAATTTTAGCTATTTGTGAAAAATCGAGTTCAATATCTTTTTGAGGTTTTTCTATCAATGTGTTTATTAGTGAAAACTTATACTTCTATAATGACATATTCTCTTTGAATTGATCATGATAATTCACTTTTCTTTACTTATTTGTTTCTTATAATCTGAATTTCTTTATGTGTAAAACTCATGATGTAACATATATCAATTATACTTAGTTCATGGTAACTTTGACTGCGTTTATTTGAAAGATTGTAAATGTGCAGTCAGGGCCCAAATCATAACTAACATTTTATCTTTATTTCAGTTGGTTACTTACAAAACTTGTCACATTTTAAATAAAACAAATATTAGAAGTAGATGAAATGACACCCATTATCATATCATAATGTCATCATGTCTCTGTTTGATATTTCATAATTACTCTATTTTTTAATGTAGGAAAAAAGCGGAAAAAATGGCTTCAGTTATGTCTTTGTTGATACCCACGCTACCAAGGAGTGCAAAGAAAGACTATCAGCTCGGGATATTGATGTTAATGACCTGAAGGAGTTAGAGTTTTGTACGAAACGATCAAGAAAATCATATGTAATTTATCTTTATTGTTTATATATAATTATCGTATTAACTTTTAGTGTAATAATAATCATGTTGTTTTGATAAAATTGCAGGTAGCGTACAAGAAAAAACTTGCAAGGTTGTATGACTCGGACCCCAGTCAACATCTAACGGATGATCTTGATGTATGGAAGAGTGTGCAGCCCAAAAATCGTGTTGGTCAGATGTATGGGATAGGATCTTCTGATCCACATTTCGTAGTGGGCAGAAAACCATCTACTACTTGCGGTCTAGATCATACCTTGATGCCCAACAGTCGCAAGAGGTATCGTTGTTATTATTAGTATTACTATTATGATCATCATCATCATCATTATCAAAACGTTATGTTTCAATTTAGAAGTTCGGTTCGTTTATGTCGGTTATAGTTCGGTTAAGGCGGTTAACTTGCTCACAATGCCAACTGTTCGTGTTTTTTGTGTATGTATTATATATGTTTTAACAAATGTTTAGATCCAAGACGTTAAAACTCGATTTGAAAAGGAACGACAAGAGTTGGAAAATCGATTGCAACAATTGGAACGCGAGAAGGTCGATCGTGAAGAAAGGGAGCAACGTGAGCGGGTCGTGCGTGAAGAAAGGGAGCAACGAATGCAAAAACAAATAGAAGACATTATGAGGAAATTAAATGGTCCCGGTACTTAATTGTAGTTTAGTTATCCTTTATCGAAGTGTGTTTGGTTTGTAAAGCATACTTATATTGGAGCCTTTTCTACGTGTTTTAGATTCTTTATGAAAATTTCTGCACATTCCAGTTTGTTATGATATTTTTTTGCATACTTCATGTCTTTTTGAATTTTTATGCAAATTTTAGAATTTAATTTATTATTTTTTTTGTTTAAATTTAGTTTTTTGTTGAAAGTTTGTTGGAAACTGTGTTGCAAATCAAAAAATAGCTTTTGTAGGAAAGCTGTAGAAAGTTTGCAACAACATACTTTTGTAAGAACTTTGTAAGAAAAGTTGTTGGAAAATGGTTGAAAATAATTTTCAAGCATGTGTTTTTCCTACAAAATTTTTTGTTGAAAAGTTGTAAGAAAGTGGGTTTTCCAACGAAATTCGTCGTAGAAAAATGACTCATTTTCTAGTAGTGGATTGAGATTGACAAAATGTAGCACAATTAATCGAGAGTAATAATCAATCATAAATCAGGTGATCATTCATGATCCTGCACATATTAGGATAATAGCGCATCAAGTATAAGAACGATTGAAAATCATGGAGAAAATAAAACATCTCAGATCCAGCAAGTAAAAAAAAGACATGATGGACAATAATCACAATTAGGCATAATTCATGATCCTGCTGCATTCGAATCTCCAAAAATGTAACCTAATATCATCAAAATCACACCAAAAAACAATCTATCCGCATCGAGAAAACGTAGCGTTTATCGAATCCAATAACAATCAATCACAAATTAAAAGACATCTCATGATCCTACATCATTTAAATCACCAAAAGCCTATCGAACGTAACACTAAGCGTAAAATAAATAAATTACCGAGTAGGGAGATTATCGACATAGGTAATAAGCATCTTCAGTTTGCTTCCACCTTCAGATGCCAATCCAGCATGCATCTCAACAGTCATGGCATCCGCCACCTGCCTCAGTTTCGACAAAGGAGTGCCGCATTTCTCCTCCAATTCCTTGAGAACAGACGACTTCCCACACGAACTCGAATTCTGCATCCGGCAGCGCACAATGAACGCTGCGGCGGCGCATACCGCAGCGCCACCGATCACGGCCGCTCCCACACTCACTTTTCCCATTGCAAATGAAACGAATTGGAAATGAAAGTGATAATAGTAATGATAATAATAATAATAATAATAATAATAATAATAATAATAATAATAATAATTGGAATGGGAAATAGTTTATTATTGTAAATGATGGATAAGCCTTAGATTGAGGGAGAGAAAACAGGTGAGCTCATTTCATTCCGATTCATATGGATGTGTATGAATGACACGTGGCAGTTAGTTGCTTCTTCGCGGGACCCTATTCAACCGTTACTACTTACATTCAATTCAAATCATTATTACTATATATATATATATATATATATATATATATATATATATATATAGATTAACAAAAATGTATTCCTTTAAAAAGTGTTTATATATTATGAGGGTGTGTTTGGAGATCGTTTAAGCTTGACTTGATTTTTAAAATTATGTCTGATAGTCTACGATATACAATGAATACAAGATATTATCTCATTAAATCAAATATATATTATATATATTATATATAATATATCGTAGACAATGAATGTCACTAGGGTTGTAAACGAACCGATCGAACACGAACAAGGCCTTGTTCATGTTCGTTCGTTAAGAAAATATTGTGTTCACGAACACTTACCGAACGAGATTTTATGTTCATGTTCGTTCATTAAGAAAATTAATGTGTTCACGAACGGTTTACGAACACAAACGAACAAAAATAAAATCGGTAGAGACTAGATAATAAGACCGACGTATTCATCAATGTGAATATTGAAAGCCCGTAAAAGAATCGAATGAACACGAACAATGGTATATTCGTGTTCGTTCATTTAACTTTATAATTAATCGAACAAATATTTATGTTCATGTGCGTTTATTTAAAAATGGACATTTGTGTTCGTTTATGTTCGTTTGTGTAAAATTTAAACAAACGTAACTAAACAAAGATAAACGAACATAAATAAACATATACAAACCAATGTGAATGAATACAAACAAACATAAACAAACTTAAATCTGAAAACACATAAATGAACACAAATTAACAAATATAAAACCTTTAAGCAGATGACATATCTAGATAATATTTAATTATATTCTATTAATACATAAACGAACATTCATGAAAATAAATGAACGAACGGAACATTTGTTCATGCTCATTCATTTAGTTAAACGAACACAAATTTTGTGTTCATGTTCGTTCGTTTATTAAATAAACAAACATAAACGAACTTCCCGCCAAACGGTTCACGAACAATTCACCGAACGTACGGTTCATTTACAGGCCTAAATGTCACAAGCTGAAATTAGATACAACGGTAAGGAGTGAATACACGCTATTGCTGAAATGGTCGTGTTTTATAAACGTGTGAAGAACAATTCCATACGGATTTACATCATCACGAGTTACTTAAAACTCTTTGATTTTCAATTCAACTTAACCTTAAAAATAAACGGCATCCCTTTCACGTCATGTGCTAAATTTATATCATTTCACCTCATAGGAACTTAACTAACATAAAAAATTCCTAATTCTACCCAAAAAAAAAAACTCAAACATGCATTATCAACGGACCTTTTGAACTTTTATAACAAAGATTTTATTAACGTGCCTAACAACTCATTACATTAATTCGCGCTAAGAAAATGGCATTATACTCCTGTCCGATTTAAAGTCACAATTACATAGAGTTCTGCCTAGTCAATCATGTGCTCCTTTGAACCGGTACGTACCAATTAGTTTATTCAAATCATGGTTGATCTCCTCACAACATTGCACAAACGTGATCAGCAAATGCCTCTCAAAACATGGACCATTTAGTGCAACAAACATTATTCCAGACGTAATTTACAAATGCCACTCAAAACACTGGAGCATCGTAATATCAACAAACCATTTACAAACCAACCCGGTCATTTAACTACGTTTAGTTTCACCAAACATTCAAACAAAATCACACGCAAGAGAAAACTATCATTTTCTAATGCAACCAATGTTTATAATCTTTCAAACCAACATTACAAAAGACCACAAATGTTAAGCCTATAAATTGGCATCCACAAAACAAGACTCCTCAATATCCATCAGGAACAAAGCTAATGGTTTCATCCAAAGATCAGTGACACCACCGATCTTGTTACTATCCAAATTCAAAAAAAGATATGTACATCAGAGGAAGACACGTAACCACGCCCCCACCTCACCACTGAAAAGCCGAAATAGAGAAGTTGAATAACCTAAAAGTTCTTTTTAACTCTGGAAGCTTGCATGCAGCACAAGAGACAGACATGGTTGGTAGAATAATACCTTACCAAGTCAGAAATGCTCTTTAATCTTTCTCTCAAGCAGTTGATGCCACACCTAACCAATTAAGAAATAACCATACAACAGTCCGCAGCAGAACAGTATACAAGATGATACATGTGACAAATCAGTTTAGTTTGATTTGCTAGAAAAGTATATAATGACAAAATGCCCCAATTTTAAACCTTTTGCCAGTTTAGACAAAAGCTTTCATGTGAGGAGCATTAATATCATTGATGGATGCCGCAAAAGAATTTGATTAAGGGCATTTATGTTATTTTACAGTTTTTACAAGTTTAAGTCTAAACAAATTAAAACAAAACCAAACTGAAACCTGGTTTGCCTACAAAGTAGTTTCAATATAGTTGTAAATTGACAAAAATGCCCTCGAATATACTCGAATCACGTTTAGTAGATTTTGGAGAATTTGTCAGTTTACAACCCCAGATCAGACAGAGGCTTCAACGTAAGGGTCACTATTGTCATTTATGTCATTTCAAAATTTCAGTTTTAGAGTCCGAACATATCAAAACCAAATTAAAACTTATGTTGCCTGCAAAGTTTTGGTTTTAAAGTCCAAACATATTGAAACTTAGGGGAATTTATGTCATTTCACAATGTCAAAACTTGCCTCAGAATTGTGTTCTGCTCTAGTTCAGCTGCGCCTATTAAATTTAGTAGCATCCCGAGTTCACCATTGGCTTCATAACACAAAATCAACCAAAAGAACATATTAGATCTCTTATATATATATATTAAACCAAGTTAAAAAACGTGATTTAAATTAAATAAAAATGCTTAATAACAGAAACCAAAAAAAGCCCATATCATCTTCTTGACGTCACAGAAGCTGCAATAACAATTGAAAAAGATAATACGTTCTTGAGAAAATAATAATTTGAAAACCAAAACCTCAGTTTCAAACACCTGGATTTTATCCACGGACATATTATCAACAGCCGATTGAGAATCTTCTTCACTTGACTCCTGACCATTGCTTCCAAGACTCATCTTTTCAGCCCCGACTTCCTCATTTGTAACTATACTTGACCCAGAATAACATCCAATAAGCCCATGAGCGAGCTCATGATCGGGCTCAGAAGAAACCGAGTCACGGCTCTGTGGGCTCATAAACGGGCTTGTTATCGGGCTCGGGCTAACTGATTGCTTTCTTTGAGGACTACCTCTCTCCACATGACCTTCACCCTTTCTCTTTGCACTCGTCTTCTCAGCAGAGCCCGAACCACAAGCAGGCTGATGGTTCACGGCCCGTGGGATCCGGGCCCGTTTATAACCGTCTGGAAATACGTATTGCGGGATTTGCTTTCGACGAACGTGAGAAACGTAAATCTCCATTCCGGGCTTCCAAAACATGTACATGTTAACCGAGTGTCTAAATTCATCGACAGTACCGCGGATGTCGAATTGTTGATTTTCTTGAATTACTTCGCCTTGTTTTCTTTGTAAGCCCATAAAAAATGCACTGTGTGAACATTGTTTTGAAGGATCGATATACTCGTGAGGGTAAGGATGGCATTTGTAGTTTTCCTAATGTGTCTCGCTCCATCTGCATACTCAAAATAAAAATATAAAAAAAAACAAAAAGAATGATTAAATACTGATATTCTTCGTTCAAAATTACTTATAACATATATTATTGGTGTAATCATATTTAATAAACTCTTTACTTGTATTAATTCAGAAAAGGTACATAAATGTTGACCGGTCAACCCAACCTAACAAGCCATAATGAAATTACAGATTTCAACTCTTAACCAGTTGCTTTTTTCTTTCTTATCTTTTTAAATTGTAAGGGATAAGTATTAGAAGGATCAAACATTACCATCAAGGTCAACTGCCTCAAACGAGACTCAACCCAGCCTTTCCAAGCCCTTAATTAAATCATCTGAGTCAGCAGCAGAGAACATGTACGGTTCAAAAAGCATGGGCCACTGGGAGTTCTATTTCCTGGAAAATGACAAACAGATATAAACTTACTTGTACGCCACCCAAAGAAAAGTAAACACTAGAGGTGGCAATTTAACCCCCGTTTTTGGATTAACAGGTTGAATAAATAGATACGATCAAAACAAGTTGAAAGGTATTACGCATTTTACAACTTATAATTACTAGTTAGTATTAATGTGTCTTGGTGAGCAAGTTGAATTTTTACTTTTTAGTATATAGATGGCTAGGGTTATTTTATTGAATGTATAGTCTTTGCAAGTTTATCTACAGATCTATCTATACTATTAAAGCAAAACCATTCTTTCACATGTCATTTAACTAGAGTAGCCAACTAATATTATTACCATTTATAGAATTTCTAACGAAGTTACAAATGTAACTTTAAATGTTGTATTAAATGAGGTTTTTATATATTTATGAATTATAAAACTTTATCATTATTTATATCTTATGAATCCATAAGGTATATATGTTATTACGTATATTATTAAATTTAACTTTTTTGTTGTATTTTTTTAACCACCCGTGTATTACACGGGCTATATCTAGTTAGGGCTATATTCTAGTTATTCTAATAAAACAGTGTCGTGGTTTTCCACATATTTAGGGTTTTATTCTCTGTTTTATGCTCATCGTCTTTGTGTATTCAATTGGTGCCAACATTAAAAACAAATATATACCGTATACGGGGTGAAAGGGCAGAAAACTTGGAAGGAGAAATAGCTATATTGAATTTGTAAGATATTATTGGATTAATATACAAACTAAATCGCCATTAATTACTACCAACCACAAACAGAAATTCATATTTAATTATTTTTCTTTTAATATTTGCAATTAAGAGTTAAGACACATGTTAGAAAAATACTTTTATAAACCCAAAGAGAGAAAAAAGACCATAACATGTTTGTGGGTCACCCGGGCCATTCTGACATCATCATCATCATCATTATCGTACTCAGTATATCCCACCAATAGCAAAGCTATGGTAGGGCTGAGGAGGGTAAGATGTAGACAGCCTTACCTCTACCCCATAGGGATAGAGAGGCTGCTTCCGGTGAGACCCCCGGCTCGATAGTAGTTTTGCATCAAGCCTTGGACATAAGGCACATAGCACTCAATCATCGGGACACCGGCTGATTGGTGCATGTACCCTTGTCTTTCGGCTATCAACACCACCACATGATGCCTGATTAACCTTCCGCCACTTTTAACGTTATTTTCACGAGATTAGTAAAATAACGTCAAAATTAGTGCAATTTCACTTTTGCCCACCCAAGGGTTCCCATATATATATACATATACATTAACGTAACCGGGCCATTCTGACCAGGATTAAAAATTAACTACTTTACCCTTCACCAACCCACCCATGTTACCACCTCATACACAACACGAACATCATCTTACCTCACATATCCGATTACCAAATTGAAATTGTTCGGTCATAAACGAAGTGTGCTAATGGAAACATTATAACTAGAATTCATGCATGGGTGGGCAGGTGTTATGATTGGCATGTGATGAGTTTTGTCCTTGGGATTCTTACGCGGGTCCCACACGGTACATCCAAGCTCGTCCTCTTGTATAGCACAAAGCATGACCGGATTTGGCCATCGCCACTGTGTATATACCCTAAAAAACCGAGAAACCAACATACTAGGAACAGCATTTGGATAAAACTGACATACCCGTGCAACAAGTAGGGCCCAGTTCACACCACCAAGAAAACCAGTCACCTGCCACAGTTAAACAAGATTCGAGTAAAAAAAAGTGGGTTGCTTGTAAATAAGAAGCGGAACTATCACAATTCAACAGCTCAATTGTTCAAATGTAAAAAACATGTATTGACAAAACCACTTACATTTGAATAAACACCGCGCCTTTTAGCCCAGAACTTTAAGCACCGAAGTGTTGTACGAAAATGCTAAATTTCATAAGGGAAAAAAACAACAAAGTGTAAGTAGAAACTTTTGAAGCAATGACAAACAACAATCATCAACAGTCACCTCAACATTTGGAACATGTTTAAGAATTTGGTCAGCAACCCTACAGCCATTAAGACTACGAACTGTCGGCTCATCAACATTATACAACACGGATACATCAGAAATGTCCAAATCCTGTTAACAAATAGATCAACTTTTTATTTGTACCGCCATTTTTTTTTCCTTTTTACTTAATTTGTATAAGTAGCTAAAGTTTAGATATGGCTAGAAAACTATACTGTTACAATGTTAATCTCTAACTATTTTGAGCAAAAAAATATTAGAAGTTACAAGCTTTTGAATATACTTTTCTGATCCGTTCTATTTTTTAACTAAGTTCTCAAGGCCAGGCATCTGAAATTAAAATACAACCAAAATCCCTGGTTTTAAAAAGCCGTGAGGCACACCAAAGCGAAAGGGTCCTCAAAGCCTATGCAAGACAAGATAATTGTATACTATATAAATATTTTATAGTTATATTAGATTTTTATCATCGTATCGAATATTTAGACACATATAACATCTACAATCTACATAGAATTAAAAAACCTATGTGTACAACTAAAATGCTATACGTACAAAATGTCAACGTAGGCGCGCCACAGCCTGTGGCACGCTTTTTAAAACCAAACCCAAGTCATCCAGATTATAAATGAATGTGTTTGAATTGAATCTCAACCTAATTTTACATAACTAAAGCAACTTACATCAGGGACGACTGAACGAGAAATACTAGCATAAAGAAGATCAATAGATATCCCCTCAAACTTCAATTTCATAACCGGAACATGAGCACTTGGAACAGGTTGAAGTTCGGTAACTTCCTCTTTCTTTGCCAATATCTCATGCAAACCAAAAAAGAAATCTTCCTGAAATATTATGTCAAGTAAGGAAATCAGAATAGGGTGTGAAGCAATTGCTTTTTGTAATCATACAAAGGTCAATGCCCTTGTCAATAATAATAAAAAAAACTCATAAAAAGACTCACATCACGATTCACATAAGATGGCCCAACACATAAGGTGTCAATGTCTGCCCCAGGACCATGAACCTATCATCAAAGTTGGAGAACAAAACCATATACAATAGATAACAAGCCTCACATTGAAACATCGCAATACAAGAAAAAAAATGGAGATATGACTGATTGGGCTTCAATTTAGAAAATAAAAAAATACAAATAGTTCTATATATTAGCTTTTAGTACCCAAATTGGACAGGTTGGATAGATCATAATAGGTTCATCCATCCATGTCAATACAATAATTTTAGTAAAAGGCCTGTTAGTTGTATTTAGTTATAATTAGGGTTTTAGCCCATATAGTTGGCTAAAGCCTATGGGCCTTTTATTGGTTGATAGCTAAGGTTTATTTGTGTATAAATAGATGTAGTTGTTTATGTATTTCTCACACCTTCAAGTAATAAACATTACTTTCACTACAACCATCTTCTTTACATGGTATCAGAGCTACGGCTCTCGATCCAAACCCTAGCCGCGATCTGACCCGAACCCGAGTCTGACCAGCCGTCACCAGCAGCCTTCAGATCTGAAACAAGCTCCTGCCTTGTTGTTCTGTCCTGTCACGAAATCTTTTTTTTTTTCGACCGTGAAACTACTGTTCACTGACGAGCACTGCTCACGCGAATCACTGTTCACCGGTACTGTTCATCGCCGGAAATACTGTTCACAGCGCGGAAAACACTGTTCACCCGGAAATTACTGTTCACTCGCGGAAAACACTGTTCACGCCGGAAGTCAATGTCTGCCCCAGGACCATGAACCTATCATCAAAGTTGGAGAACAAAACCATATACAATAGAAAACACTGTTCACGCCGGAAATTACTGTTCACAGCCGGAAGTCACTGTTCACTGCCGGAATTTCTGTTCACTGCCGGAAAGTTACTGTTCGTTGCCGGAATTACTATTCGCTGCCGGAAAGTTACTATTCGCTGCCGGAATTACTGTTCGTTGCCGGGATTAACTGTTCGCTGCCGGGATTAACTATTCACGACGAGTAACTGTTTACGCCGGAATCTGTTCCCGCCCTCCACCCGCACTTGTTACTGTTCACAGTCAATTTTCAGTTTCGTGTATCATTATGGGCGAAAATACATACATGTATACATTTACTAAAGAGGAGCATGATCTTATTCAACGATTTCTTACCTCCCAGTTGCCTCATCCTCAAACCAGCTCGGCACATTCAGGTAAACCTTCTAGCCTTGACTTATCATGGGTGATTGATTCTGGAGCCACACATCACATGACTGGGAATCGGGGTATTTTTTCTAGTCTTCAAAATGTTTCCCATGCACCGGTACGTCTTGCCGATGGATCTTCATGTCCCGTTCTCGGCATAGGATCCATCAGTAACTCGGAAAACCTAAAACTGTCTTTTATCCTATTTGTTCCTATATTTCCTACCAGTCTTTGTTCAGTGAGTCAGATTACCAAACAAAACAACTGTTCTGTGACCTTTTACCCAACTCACTGCGTTTTTCATGAACTAGGAACAAATCGGGTAATTGGTACTGGTTTTGAATCAGGAGGTCTCTATCGTATATCCCCGTTTTCGCATCCTGTAGCAAACTTATGTGATTCCGCTGTCAGGGAGGCTCACTGTCGGTTAGGTCATCCCTCTACAGCGGTTCTGAGGCAAATGCGACCAGATTTACCACTTTCGTCTTTTAATTTTCATTATGAGTCGTGTCAACTTGGTAAACATACCAGGCGTCCCTATCCCCCTAGGGTGCCCAATCGAGTCAGTTCTTGTTTTGAACTGTTGCATTCTGATGTATGGGTCCTTGCCCTATCAAATTTACGTTGGGTTTTGAATATTTTATTACCTTTATTGATGACTATTCTCGCACTACTTGGGTTTATTTGTTGAAATCTCGTAGTGAGGTATTTTCCATATTTCAAGAATTTAATGCTTATGTTCAAAACCAATTTAACACCACCATTAAAACTTTACGATCTGATAATGCTAAAGAATATTTTTCCACCGACTTTTCTTCATACTTAAAAACCAACGGCATTATTCATGAATCATCGTGTGCTTATACATCTCAACAAAATGGTGTGTCCGAACGCAAAAATCGTCACATATTGGATGTTGCTCGCACAATCATGATCCAATCACGTGTTCCTCATCGTTTTTGGGGAGATGCCGTTCTCACTGCCACATATCTGATTAACCGCATGCCCTCAACCGTTCTTCATGGTAAAACACCGTTTTCTGTACTATTTCCCAACGATGATCCATTTCCTCTCACACCTAAAGTATTTGGTTGCGTCGCCTATGTTCATGACCATAGTCCAAAAACCATCAAACTTGATCCCCGAGCTATTCGTTGTGTCTTTCTTGGTTACTCAGCGACTTAGGTCGACTGAGGTATTTCCTTGGCATAGAAGTATCCCGCTCTCCACAAGGAATACTTCTCTCCCAACGAAAGTATGTTCTTGATATGTTAACTGAATGTGGCTTACTGGGTTGTAAACTTGTTGATACCCCAATGCTTCCTACAAAGAAACTCCTCCCAAATGAAGGAGATCCAATGAAAGATCCTGAGCGATACAGACGGTTGGTTGGTAAACTTAATTATTTAACCGTCACACGACCGGATATCTCCTTTACTGTCAGTGTTCTGAGCCAATTTATGGCTACACCATACACCGGTCACTGGGATGCTGCCCTTCGTGTCTTAAGATATCTTAAGACCTCACCTGGCTTGGGTATATTATACTCCGATCAGGGTCATTGTCGTGTAGGTGCCTTCACGGAAGAAGGAGATGGTCGGATATTAGGGTTCTCAGATGCAGATTGGGCAGGTTGTCCGATTTCTCGACGATCTACCACCGGATATTGTTTGTTTGTTGGAGGAAATCTTGTATCATGGAAGAGTAAGAAGCAACACACACCGGTTTCCTGGTCGAGTGCCGAATCGGAGTATAGAGCCATGGCAGATGTAACATCAGAGATGACATGGGTTCGTCGTCTTCTCAGAGAGCTCGGGGTTGTTTCTAATGACTTAATGAGGTTATACTGTGATAGTCAGTCAGCCATTCACATAGCCAAGAATCAAGTATTTCATGAGAGGACAAAACATATTGAGGTCGACTGCCACCTTATCAGAGATCGAGTAGTAGGCACACAAACTGATCCTCCTTCCATTCAACCAGTTCATGTGAAGACAAATTTTCAGCTAGCAGACATTCTAACTAAACCGCTCCGGAAAGCTCAGATAGATTTTATTTGTAACAAGTTGGGCATGATTAACATCTATGCTCCAACTTGAGGAGGAGTGTTAGTTGTATTTAGTTATAATTAGGGTTTTAGCCCATATAGTTGGATAAAGCCCATGGGCCTTTTATGGGTTGATTTGTTATGTTTTTTTCAAGAATTGAAGATTTGTTTCTTTCTTTATTTATTCTTTTCAGCTTTAAGTAATGGTAGATCTTTGATTTAATGTTCGATAGATCTTTACACTTTTTTTCCTTTTTTTTTTTTGAATATAGTTGATAGATCTTTGATTTTTTTTTCAAGATAAAACGTGTTTTCCTTTTTTTTTCTTTTCAAGATCTAAAGGATTGTATTTTTACTTTTTCATTATTTATTTTCTTTTTGTTAATAAGAATTCATATGTGTGTATTTTGGTATTGATTTGTGTATACGAGATGTTTTTTTTTCTTTTTATCTTTTTCAAGTGTAAGGCCCCGTTACCGGTGCCCTACTTTGGACGTTGTAATTACTCATAACAACAGTTCTAAATATCAGAGTTAATTAAAACTTTTGCGGAATATAAAACTTCAACCATAATATATATTACACAACCTTCAAATCTCGTCTTAACAAACATTCATCGTTATTTAAACATAAAACATAGTCTTGAAAAACATCATAACATTTCCTTGAGATGCCAGTATCTTCAATTCCATGTCATGTGTCCTCATCAAGCGAGCTGCCTCATTCTACTCACTTGTGTGCATACTAAAAGTCAGCTACGCTGAGTGAGTTCTAGTTAATCAGGTAACATACAATACGTCCATACACATTCATATATACACACCCGAAGGTACATATACATACATAGTTCTTTACCTTCCTTCGTACGTTCATACAATCATACATTCCTTCTTTCCTTTTATACGTACACATATACATATACCTCGTCCTAAAACATTCGCAGATATTATTAGTGTCACACCCTGCCAATAGGGGGCCTGGGAGTTTTAAGGACAAATTGGTACCAAGTGTAAGCAGCGGAATATTATTGATAAAAATAAGTTATAACGTTTGCATTAAGTATTTATGACAAGGTGTAACTACACAACTATCTATTCTCTGACACTGCTACAATCCCGTGGTTGGTTCTACTAATCTTCTTGGCATCTAATCTTCATTGTTCATGTTTGGCATACGCCTCTATCCTTAAGCGTTCTCATTACAAAGCTAATCCAAATTGCTATCCCATAGTACCTGAATACATGCTAAAAAGTGTCAACTAAAAAGTTGGTGAGTTCGTGAGTTTAGCTCACATACACATAAAAGCGCGCAAGTTTGCGTGTATGTAAGTATAAAGCATGGTGCACATCAATCAAGTCCACAATCAAACCTGCAACTAGCATAAGCATCCCCAACTCATACTAGAAGTTAAACCGTCCCAGATTATCACCCTACTAAAAGCAATAATCAAACACGTAGGTTATATGCCGTAACGATCCGCAGATCTCAGTGTGGTTTACCCAACATAGGGTCACTGTGCGTGGGGGTCTCCCAAATAGTACTACCCATACAAGCATCCGGCCCATTCCCTAGGGCTAATGATTGTGTAAAAGTTTGGACAAAAATTTAACAGTAAAACACATCTTGATAAACATCACACCATAAGTAAAACCAGCATGTATTCAGCCCAAAAAGTTTAAGTAAAAAGGGCAGCACGAAACTCACCTCAGTCCGTATGCAATGTGTATATGAAAGATAATCAATGAGCTTGCACTATGCTAGAAATCACCAAGTACGCCTAGCGTATATATTAATCAACAATAAGTTATCGAAGAACAATGTAAAATTCACTATCGGTATTGTGTACTAGTTAAGTGTTTTCCAACGCATTTGGTTCTCGATGAGTAAAGTTTCCTTTTATGGGGGAGTTTGTGCTTAAATAACTTAATAAGATTGATGTGTTTGTGTTTCGGTATATAATTCAACTTCCAGGAGTTTTAGTCACCTTAGTTCATTTGTCGGGTTTCAATAAAGTTTCCATTTTTGGAAAGTTCAGGTTTTCAGGTTACCATATGACACTAGAAGCTATATATTTATTTATATATTCATATAAAAGGTTTAATGATTATTGGTTGGAACATGTCATGGGATTAGGAAAGATAGCAATGCCGGTCATCACCGGTGTTGTCCGTTTTCAACAATATGTCTTTAAAGAAAAGTGTATATAAACGAATACTTTGTTAATTGATATATCCCATTTTCCAGAAAAATATATGTTATAAAAATGAGTTATTTGCAGGCCTAAAAGTTTGGGGTTGTACAGTTTTAGTCCATGTACCTTCGTCTAACGTTTATTTTGGCAAAAACGAGTTAAAGACTTAGATAGTTTTTATAAAATAAGTAAAACTCAAATTGTGATTTTATTGACTCATACTTGCTGCTAAAAATCAAAAACTTCATAATCATAATTTTATATGTTTCAAAACGCTTGTTTGGTTTAAGTCGTTTTTACCGTAACTCGCGTATAAACACCATTTCTTTACAAAAAGGGCGTTATAATTAATTAAAACGGTTTATAAGGTTATAATAAAGTATTTTACATATCACTCATAGAAAAATATCCATTTTATATTTTTGAATCATTTTAGTCTTTTAAGGTCGGCTCGTCGTCGGTTTTAAACGAAACAATGAGTTTGAACTTGCAAACGGGCCCATTTTGTAAATACATTTTCCCTTTAAACATTTATAGCTTTTATCTAGCTATTTGAACTCATAAGCTTTTGTTTCAAAAACACAATCTTATACTTTCAGTTTTTGAGAAATAACCGGTTTCCAAAAGTGCCCTTTCGTTATCTTTTTAACAAAACTCAATTTTTGTCACCTAGCGAGTTAGGACCTGTTATAATAAATAAAAATAGGTTGTTTTGACAACTCGTGGGTTTTAAAAGATGCTCATTGCTGAATTTTCACTAACGGGCCTGGTTTTGGCTCTTTCGAGTCTTAGTTCGATTTTAATAACGATGATTCATGTAAAACAGTTTTGGGTCAGGTTATAACTCATCATAATATTATGTTTAGGGTTGTAAAAATATGTTATGATATCAGTTAGGTTGCAAGGGTTATTTCTTAGTTAAGCGAGTTACAAAAGTGTCGGTTCGGAAGACTTTTGACACACGGTTTAAAGGTATCTTTTTCGGGTTGCTTTACACCAAGTTTAAGGACTTAAAATAATGTGTTGAACTTAAAACTTTCTGTTTTAAATTCAATATTTTCAGTTTCGTAGTTTCAGTTTTATATTTTCCGGTTCAACTCGTTATTCTTTAGTTCCAAGAATACTCTTTTTAAACAAAAACCCACTTTTGGTCATAATACATGTTAAGACCTGTTATAATACATAAAAAGAAGTTGCTTATTATTTCATGGGCTTTAAAGGCATATCCCCAATTGCGTTTATACTAACAGGTCCGGTTTTGGCCCGTTTAGCCTCTAGTTCGGTTTTAAAGCAATGTTTCCACTTAAAATAGATTTTGGTCAGATTATATACCATAGAAATATTATGTATAGGGCTGCAAAAATAAGTCATGATATTATTTAGGTTTTAGAGCTTGTTTCTTAGTTAAACGAGTTATAAATTATCGGTTTAAACGGTTTTTAATACACGGTTTGGTATTAGTTTCCGAGGCTGGTATTTTAGGGATTTTAAGGACTAAACTAAGGTGTTTTAATTCTGGAACCTATGCTAACAAACCAGAAGTTAATACAATTGCCTATTTCTATAATTTTCAAACTAGTTCGTTCTTAAACGAGTACCGAATGGCCATTAATTTGGCCACGATTTTGGGGCTGTATATCAGGTGATTTTTAGAAGCTTCAATCCAACAATAATTTGTGCATTCTGGTTACTTTAACAAAGTGGTATTGTTTTGTTCATGACCTGTTAGTTGGATTAAATACATATTCAGAGGGTTTAGTTTACCATATTTTTGTGAGGGTTTTTCACTGGTATTTTGCTGGTTCATTCACGACCTTAATACACGGGTTTAAAGCTTAGAATCAACACGAAACACAAGAAATACGGGCTGCCATACCTCGACCTCTTTAGGGTTTCACGAGTAGGATTGAACTCAAGTTCTTGAACTGATCCGTGACAAAACTGATTGCTTTGGGCTGTGAGTTGGTTATCGGTTTATTAGAACAACAAAGGAAGACAGTAGATATGGATAAAACAATATTAGATTAGGTGATTACCCGGGTTTCTTGGTGTTCCTCGGGCTGGTTCGTGAGTGCAGAGAAAGGTTTAGGGCTACTGTTTGTTACCAAAATATTATTAGTAGGAGAATTTCAAAAGAATGGACAAGGAATTGGATGGAACAATAACACCACAACAACAACAAATTGCACGGTTTTCTTCTTATTCTTGGGCTGGGTCGATTCTTCAAGCTGAGAGAGCAGTGAGTTGTAGCTTGTTTGCAAATATGAAGAATGATAATATTTATTATGGAAATGGGGGTAAGAGATGAAAGTAATCAGAGGTTTCTTGGAGGAATGGACATGCAATTGATTTGGTTGGAGGACAGACTGATTGTACAGGAATGGGGTAGGGGTGGTGGTTCAATGGATTCAATTGGGGAGTAGAGATTTTGATCAGATTATTTGAAGATTTGCAAGATATAACAATATCTTGTATTATTATTAGTATTTTGTTATTTCTATAAGTTTCATCAACTATTTTATATAAACTAGATAAGAGAACCGGATGTCATATAAAAACATAGGCTTATGAAATTTTAGATAATATCTAGCGTGTCACAAATCTTGTTTATCGGTTCCCGTTTCGTTTGCCTAAGTGGCCGGATGGTATTATAACGGGTCGTTTGATATTTGGATTATATATTTTGGATACCCGGTACATTTAAGTACCTATGAAAAGATTCGAATAATTTTTGGAGTTACGGGTTCGGGTTTGTTTGGGTTAAATGAATCTCGGTTTCGCTTCGTTTGATTAATTCGGGCCGAGCCCATCGACATACGATCACTTCCACTATTTGACTAACATTTCACTCGGTATCTAGTAATAAGTTTTCTCTTTAAAAAAAATTAGCCCTATTTTTGGGATTGTTATAATTAGGGTATGTTCCCTACATTCGCGGATATTATTAGTGTCTGTTCCCTACATTCGCGGATATTATTAGGGTCTGTTCCCTTAATTCGCGGATATTATTAGGGTCCGTTCCATTCATTCGCGGATATTATTAGGGTCCGTTCTCTTTCTAACCATACCTTCCATACTTTTCTCTACATTCATAATTATAACTTCCATACGTACATACATCATTTGTATATCATATATATATATCATATCTTTAAACTATCCCTTGACGATACATGCAATATCCGAAGATCGTTCATGCACCATCAAGCATTCATTCATACATAAATCATATAAGACATACACTTATCACTTAAGGTAAGTGTATTAACAAATCACATCGAGTATGCACACAGACCCGAAAACATAGCAAGGAAGTGGGGTTAGAAACTCAACTGAATGTGGTTACGTTCACCGTTAATGGTAATCCCTTTCTTTAGTTGTGCACTGCTAACTGTATAATCATTACATGTATCAATTAACTATCACTATTCATATCGTATTTCTAGTTTAATTATATCCCTCAACGAACGGGGGTCAGGGGGCAGCACCCCTGACAGCGGGGTCCAAGGAGCAGAGTCCTTGGCTGGGTTTAAGCTGCCAGGCCGGCTTGGAAATATTTTAATTGCATTAACTGTCTTAACATTTTCCATTAGGATTTAAAATTATTATCTAATTCGTTAACTCATTCTTCGTAACGAATTAAGCCAGATTCGTCATCTGTTTCGTTATCTTATCATGCCTGATTCGTTAGCTGATTCGTTATTCTTGTTCGTTATCTTAACATAACGAATTGTGAGTAACAAATCGCCTAATTCGTTATCCTAACATGGTCTGGTTCGTCATCGGAACATGGCCTGATTCGTCATCTCTTCTTAGCAAATTGGCGAGTAACGAATCACGTGATTTGTTGTCTTAATCATAACGAATTGGGTGAGTGACGAATCACCTGATTCGTTATTTTAACATAACGAATTACCAACGATTCGTTCAATCATAACGAGTCCACATCAGTCTTATCTAAATCTTTGACTCAAGGGTCAAAGTCAAAATCAATAAGAACACAGATTAGTCAACATGTATCAGATTTGCAATAAACCTTCAAATCTCAACGAAATATCACGAATTTGGTATCATTGAGCTCGTAATGCTAGCGCCTACAAACCCTAACCATTTATTCATACAAACATAGGGTTTTTAAGGTGCGATTGATTGATATAGGCATACGGCTCATAGGTGATTAATTAACCTAACATATGTTAACAAATTTCAGTAAGATTCGTTGCATTAGCTTCGATTTTACCATACCTAAACAGATCTATGACTACCTAAACGAATTCGAACCTAGATGAGCGATTTATCGTTATAAACGTACCTTAAACGAGGCGATTTACGAACACGAGCTGGTCTTAGTGTAGGTTTGGCTCGTCACGACGTTCTAGCACCAACGGGTTCGGGTTTTCACCTTAGGATCTTGGCTCAGATTATAGGATAGTGTTTGTGTCTGTTTTTAATGGTGTAGGCTATGGTGTAAAGATTGATAAAAATGGAAAGGTTTAGGGCTTAAGGGGTATTTATACTCCCTTTTGCCCATGGACCTAAGGCTCATTCCATCTCTTATTCCATATTTTAAAGTCCAAGCCCGTCATCATATAGTTTATTTATCTAAACCGACACACGACACTTTATCGAATAAACGAAATTTCATTTATTTATTATAATCAAAAGTAGGATGTTATATCAAGATCTAAAGGATTGTATTTTGTTTTTCTTTATTATTTTTTTTCTTTTTATCAATAAGAATCCATTTGAGTGTGTATTTTGGTATTGATTTGTTTATAAGATATGTTTTTTCTTCTTTTTCTTTTCAAGATCTAAAGAATTGTATTTTTGTTTTTTTATTATTAATTTTTTTCTTTTTATCAATAAGAATCCATATGAATGCATTTTGGTGTATGTAAAATTTTCGTAAAACATATGTTCTAAAAGCATATGTTCGATTAATGTCTAAACAATTAACATATGTTTTTTTTTTGTTTTTCAGTTCCTCCTAAAATGTATGTTACTTCTGCAGTCACCTTGGGCTGGAAACATGTTGGTTGTCGATATTTTAAAGAAAAATATGAAGATGAGCTAGATTGGATTGAGTAAAGATGAAAAAGAAATACATATGTTTGAAAATGTGTTTTTTTGTAAGAAAGAGAGAGAGAGTGATGGTGACAAAAAATGTGTAGATATATGTAGAAGAGAGAGTGTGATTCTGACATAAAGTGTGTGGATATGTGTAGGAGAAAGAGAGAGAATGATTGTGTCATATTTTATTTTTTTAATAAAAGTACACTCTTATAAGTGGTGAAAAGTTCTTTTAAGTCATATCAACTTTTTTACTTTTGATGTCTTTTTATGTTGACTATCATACTTATTGATTTTTGTATAGTTTTTTTAATGTTAATAATACTTCTTAACGCATACATTTCTTCTTACGACCACCATGCACCTCCTCGTTTGACAGCCTGCCGTACACGCCGGAAACAAAATGAACTCAATAATTTGGAGATTTAAGTTTTTTAATAGAAATTTTTTTGTTATTAAAATGAGATTTACAAACAAAGAGAAAGTAATTGTGCCATAAATTAATTGAAGTGATTGTGACATATTTTATTTTATTTTAATAAAAGTACACATTCAAAGGTGATTAAAAGTACTATTAGGGTCATATCACATTTTTTACTTTTGATATCTTTTCATGTTTGACTGTTTTAATATTTTTTATAGATAATAACATATTCTTAATGAACAGAAAGTTTTAAACATCCTATAATACACACTTCTTAATTGCTTTAAAAGTTCTTTTGAAAAAAGCAAGTCGGATTAAAGGTTTGTTTCTATTCTGTAAATGTATTTTGATAGATCTTTGATGTTTGGTGGATCCTTACCTTTTTTTTTCCTTTTTCGTATTCAAGGTTTTTTTCTTTATTTGTGTAAAGGTAAAATAATTCTTGGACATGTTAGCTTGTAGTTATGGTGACAATAAGTTTATGGCGTCTTGAAAATCCAATAAACAAGTAAAGCGAAATCCAAGAGCATACAAAGAGCACGGGTGGGAATCCAATTTTAGGGTTATTTGTAAGATAAGTTTAGAATACAACTGTTTTTTATTATTGTTTTTTGTTCAAGAATTTTCTATTTGTAGCATTCTTATTATATTCTAGATTTATTGTACATGAAAAAAATTTGTATGTAAAATGTTTGAAAAACATATGTTAAAATACTACTATACATATGTTTTGGTAATGTATGTTAAAACACATGCGTATTTCTTTCTACGACCACCATGCACCTCCCCGTTTGACGGCATGCAGTATACAATCAATCAATCAAGCCATGTATATCCCACCGCATAGCACATTATCGGTAGGGTCCGGGGAGGGTGTGATGTAGGCAAGTCTTTCCTCTATCCGTGAGAATAGAGAGACTGCTTCTAGAGAGACCCCCGACTCATAAAGCTACATATAGGTAAACATAATAAACATACATCCTACACGCAAAGACACTTAGCAACACATAGAAAGCAAACTACCAAATAGCAAGGATCTGTAACATACTAGGAATAGGGCATAAGAATCAAAAAGCAACATCAAACAAAATATATACATAAACAACAAGGAACCCTAAAAACAAAGCTAAGCTAACTAAGTACCTTCTCCTAGAAGTCGTTAACCTTAATCCTACGTCTTCACGAATCTCTATCCTGGACCATGTCCTCAGAGAGGTGCAACTCTGTCAAGTCATGTCTAATTCTCTAATCCCAAGTTAATCTAGGCCTGCAGTATACAGCCGCCGGAAAAAAAATGAACTCAATAATTTGGATATCTAAGTTTTTTAATTTATTAGTAATATAGATAGATAGAAAAACTGAATAATAACATTCCGGTACAAAATAAACATATGTTTTTTCATATTTAAAAATCTGAAGACAAGCGTAACATATGTTTTTGCATATTTAAAAATCTGAAGACAAACGTAACATATGTTTTCGCATGTTAAAAACATACGTTTTTAGACAACGGTAACATACGTTTATAAAAAAACCTACTCTGAAGACCACCCCACCCCCACCGTCTTTTTTTCCTGGTACAAACAAGTTGAAGATTAGTACAAAATTTAAGATTTCTTCAAAAATTGTATAAAAAACCAAAAAATGTTTGAATCTATATAAGGGCTAACAATAAAAAGAAGAATAAAACTATTTTTCTACTCTAAAATAACAAATTTTAAAAAATGTAAAATTAGATTTATAGTCAAACAAGATTTCCAAGAATATCTTAAAAAAAACAAATATACTAAAACAACCAGATACGAACTCTGTCAACATGGTACCTTAAAAAAAGAAAAAAAAAAACTAAAAACGACGAGGCCTTAGCAGCTTTCATCCATTAATTCTTGTTCAGAACGTCAATATAAAATGTCAAAATCTTAACCTTTTGTAGAGGAAAATCACCGGATCAAGTGGAAAACGATCGACCGCCTCTACGTGGAACTTTCCGATACACCAAGATCTTCACCGCCGCCATCACCATGCGTCAGAAACTGGTGTCGAGGGGTTCAGGGAAGATGCTTTTTTGGGTTGTTGGAACATGTTAGTTTTTGATAGTTTGAAAAACAAGAAGAAGGTGGTTTGGTTTGAGATATGATGGTTGGAAGATTAATTAGAGCGAAATATGGATTTGTTTGATGTGGATTATGTGAGAGAATTTTGAATTTTGGATGTTTTGAATCTAAAAGTGACATGATGGTTTTTGATTGCGTATATGAAATTTGATTAGTGACATAAAGTAGAAAATGTAAAATGTCTATCTTGTCCTTTTATACATTTTTAATGTTTTATTTAATATGAATATGGTACATCTTTTAGTCATTCAATCTCAATCATCCATCCATCCATCCATCAAGAGCAATGGCCAATATAGAGTTTTCAAGGTTTTCACAACTGGAGTGAGTTTTTATTTTAACATATATATATATATATATATAAAGAGAGAGAGAGAGAGAGTTTGGAGATGGTGATAAGTTTTTGGGATGTGATCCTCACACACCATCACCCATGCTAACTAGACATGCCTATACGGGTTGTATTGGCTACGCATGATTGACATGGGACAAAAAACACGGTTTTGTGCAGCCAATACGACTGTATATGCCTATTGATGTACATAAAAATATACATCTTTTCGGCATCAAATAATCTCTAAAAACTGTAATTTCTATCAAATAACATAGCATAAAAAGCTACTTATCATAATAAAATGTAATTTCAGGTAAACCCAAGCCTCAAACGAAGAAACAAGCGAAAAGACGAAGAAAAACATAAGAAAACACAAAAAACAAAGAAACACGCCCCCATGCGCTTCTGAACACCAGAAAAGACAAAAATCTACAAAAAAAAGACAAAATCTAGAAACAAAAGCACGGGGCCGTGCCTCTCAACCACGGGGCCGTGGATATCTGCCAGAAAAGACAAAATTAATTTAGCACATGTCACTATAAAACACGGGGGCGTGCCCAAGTAAGCACGGGGCCGTGCTTCTTGCTCCAGATGCCTATAATATTGGCTCATGTTGCACTCATTTGGTGTACCTTGAAAAGAATTCTATCCGGTTTTCTCTTATAAAAACACACACTAACGCTCACATAGAAGATTTAGTGAAGAGTTTGAAGGCTTGGAGGTCATCACCATCAACCATCATCACCATCATTAAGAAGGAAGATTCATCTACATTTGGTTAGATTGTTCCAAGTTTAATCATGTATTTGTTATCATCATTCATCTTAATGTTTATCATCATGCTCGTTATGAGCTAAACTTCTTTTACCATCTAAAATCTATGAAGAAGCTTTGTTTTACTTGATGATTATATAAAACATGTGGTGTAGTCTAGTAAAGTACATGGTTATATTACAATTATCTCTTGATGAGATATGTTTCACCATCTTAAATCACTAATTCAAAGTTGGTGGTTGTCAATTCTATTGGTAATCGTTCATGATAAATTCATGTTCTTGAAAGATAGAAATACTTTGATATATTATCGAAACATGGATCCTTATATTGTACTTAGAAATGATGAGATATGAGTTATGATGTATTTTTCTAAGTCTTGGTAATCCTAAAATGGCTTTGCTTAGGATATTGTGCTAGTTAAAGAAATCATATGTTAATTGAATGTATAATCATAACCTACATAAATCAACCAAGGGGAGGTTGTGTGACTAAACTACAACCACCCGAAGCTGTTAGAATTGGTATTTGAGAAATCGGAGTCAATCCTAATCTTTCTACTTTACGAAACTACTTGCCAACTTAAATTGACATCATTGAGGTAGCATGACATTAGGAAAGGGTGGACTTTAAAATGTGCACGTTACCTCCTTAGTGCCAAAGATGCTTACTTAAGGTTTAAGTAGCTATCTATCATATATTGCTATGGCAAGTTTACCACATGTTTGAATATTAATTAGCAATGCTAAAATAGAGTGGATTCTTGATCTTAGATGGTAACCTTCGCATAATTGACAACTCGTTTAGAATCTCTCATCTTGGTCACCTATATATTAAATATAAGTATTTATATTTTATTAAAAAGTCAAAAATTAACCCCAAAATGATTAAAACCTTCTATTAAAGTATAACAACGATTTATCATTAGAAACATTTGTGTCCACGGATCGATACTTGGTTCTTACCAATACTATTCTACATATACGATAGGTACACTTGCCTATTTTGTGTGTGTTTAGTCTTTGTAGAAATCATTTTTATAAATTTAAAACACGATCTTGTGCAAAAGCAAATCATTTTATCTATCAAATTATACACCCCACGCATAACACATCACCTATAGAGCCGTATAGGTGTTTAATGGCTCGTATTGCTCCCTGATATACCATAAAACCTATACAGCCGTATAGGGCTATACGACCTATAGAAAACTTTTGTGCTCCCTGACATACCATAAAACCTATACAGTCGTATAACGCTATACGACTGTATAGAAAACTTTTGTAGAAAAAGTCAGCCTGCATTTGAACACTGTTAAGCGTTGTCGGAAAACAACTATACGAGCCGTATAGTGCTACAAATTACTTAGACAAATATGTTATGTAAATTTTAATAGACAATTTATTTTTTTCTAAAATATCATATAATTCAACTTTTCAATATAGAACATAATTCTATATAAGTGAATTAAAACATGAAAGGGTCAAAAAGGAGAGCAGCTAAAATTGCTAAACAAATATGTTGCAAGTCAAATACTCCCTCCGTCCCTTTGAAAGTGTCCACATTTTCTTTTTAATTTGTCCCACTACAAATGTCCACTTTCGAAGTTTATTAATTAATTTCCAATATTACCTTTAAAATGCAATCATTAATACTTTTTTAAATTTTGTCTTTTTATATATGTCAAGGGCATTATAGTAATTTATTAAAAAAATGCAATCGTTCAAAATTTCTTAAATTTTGTGTTTTTCAAACCATGACACTAGTAGAGGGACGGAGGGAGTAATATATTTGGATGATGCTTACATAGGATATTGTAACATTCGTTAATTTCCGAAACCGAACACCCGACCCGTTTTAATTTTTCGGTTTTGTTTCTTTTTAAATTTATATATTTTTATAATATTATTAGTTAATCTCAATTTTCGTTAATGTATTTTATGTGATCAATTCTATGCAATTATACTTTTCACAACCCTTATAGTATTACATATTCATTGAAAACATTCATAATCAAGATCAAATATATATGTACATGTCTCATTCAATTTACTAGAATTATTATTTAACTACTACTACTACTATTACTACTACTATTATTAATTTTGTTACTATCATCATCTTTTCATATGTTACTTAACTAATAAAAATTAATGAATGTTTTAATTTAATAAAATTTATTAAAATAGTTAAACCTTTTGAATACCCCATTTAAACTATTTTAATTTGTGTTTTAATTATATTAAATATGATTAATTTTTATAAATTTCATAAGACATAACAACTCTATATTTTCACTATAAAAGGAGGACAAATCCTCCATTATTTTCACACCTTAATCCATTATTTTCTTAGGATTGAAAGCACTAACAAGTAAGTTTTTACTATTTCATGCATTTTATAGCTTTTGTTTTGATGTTTATCTTGAATGTTCATACTTGTTCACAAGTTGTTCTTCATGATCATGTTACTTTTATCATAAAAATCTTATATTTTGGTTTTAAGAATCATTATGATCGTGGATATCCAAGATAAACACTTTGATTTTTCTAAATCTTGGATCAAACCTCGTTATTTTGCAAGAACAAATATAGATGTTATTATCCGTTGATTATCATAAACTTATAAACCTTTTTATTTTAAATAAGATGATATATACAAAATGGTTTTAATTAAAGATTTCTTATAATAGAACTAGTATACTTGATTTCTCTAAATAATTAATTATTGTTTAATTTATTTCAACATAAACTAATATCTATAATTTCTTTAAAATAATTCATGCAAAACATTTAACTTAAATTAATTAGTAAATTAATTAATTATGTTACTAGAATAAAAATAAACGTCTTAATCATAAATTGTTATTAATAATGTTATTTAATCTTATATTAATAAGTTATAATTATTCATCTACAACTCATTCTTTAACTAATAAATATCAAATGATATATATAAACTTTAATTCATTTTTGTTAACCTCAATTTAAATAAAGAAATTCCCAAGTCCCCATTTGCCATATGTTAATTCATTTTATAATTCCGATAGCTAGTCCTTGATTTTGTATCTTCGTTATTATTTATAGTTTCATGAGATTCAATTGCTTCGTTTGTTAACTCGCTTTCGGTTATTATTTCAAGTTGTCTCCAATATCAAAGGTGAATTTCTCACACCCCCTTTTTTAACGCTTTTACACATTTTGGGGGTAGCATATATATCCTATCAACATTTCAATTTCTTTTATTTATTATTTTCAAACTACAATTCGTTACAGGACTTGTGTGTTTACTTGTTACTTGCTCAAATATTACGTGCATGGATTTCTTCGATAAGTATGATCATACGCCCCACTTTGCACTCAGGACCATTGTTTCTGGTGGAAAAGGGACACCGGTCTGAGTACGTTGGTGCACAATCCCAACTAGAAAAGACTTTAATTTATTCTTTACACTCAGGACCTTTGATTCGAGTGTAAAGAACCCTTATGTGTTTTTCACAAGTTTTCATGGAATTGTATGGTTTTTATGTAGTATTTAAACTGTGTGAACTCACCAACTATTAAGTTAGTTGACATTATTTTACATATATGTTACAGGTACAATTATTAGAGGATGAAGCGGATGAAGACGCTAGACCTAGGATATTTTATATAAGAGTTGAATGTTTCATTTTCATTATAATTTCTTTATTTGAAACAACTTGTGTACTTGATATCTTTGAATGAATTAATGATAATATTGTCACTTAATAGTGTCACATGTGTTTTAAACAATCTGTACGTCACACTCGGGCGTATTCTGCTTTAGCCGGGGTGTTACAGAAGTTAAAGTCATAAATCACATAAATATATGGTTGTCAAAAATTTGTGTAAAAAAAAAAGTCTATACTGCCTGTATAGGCCTATACGACCCGTGTAGAGCTATACGAAGCACTACAAATAATGACCGACAAACATCTGACACAAACTGACACGATTCAGGTGTTATACGACCGTATAGCCCTATACGAGCCGTATAGGGAAAAATGGCGTGGGAGGATCCTAAGCCCAAATTTTTAATCATTTTCAAATAAATAGGTAAAATGACATATTTGCACATGACTAAAAATTTAACAAGAAAAATTAACCGAGTTTGTGCTAAATGACAAAAGGTGTAACATTTGAAAATTTAGTCATGTCAATTTTAAAGACAGAGAACAACAGATGAAATTTGGTACAAACATAAATGACAATATTTGCAATTCTCACTAATTTAATTAGCTATCATAGACAAATGACAACCAATGAAATTTGGTACAAATATAAAGAAAAATATTTGTAATTATGACACTAATCTAACTAGCTATCAAAGTTAAATACATCTCATTTAATTAGAAACAACATCGTATAATAGTAAGTTTCAAATTTGTTCAAATTAAGATAATCAATTTTTTTGTCCCAAATAGATTACTAACCTTTCAGTATGTCGCAATCATGTCACTCAAATTTCAATCTGTCTCAACTGTTAATTAGGTCACTCAACTTTAAAGGTATCTCAATTAGTTCACTCGGCTTTCAATGATTGTTGTAATACAATCGTTTCTACCTTCATATTGTATGCTCATAAAAAAATCGTAATCAAAATCAGGGTTGGAAAATCATGTCTTATCGTGTTTAACAGGTTAGAGACGACATAATTAATACAAGTATCAAGCATGAAACGACTCGTTTAACATTTGGCTTTGGTTGTTTCAGCGTGACAGTTTAGTCACCTAATTTTAATTATTATTTTAAAAAGTATAATATTGCATAATGTGCTTTTTTTTTGCCAAAGAGATCTTATTGTGTATTAGTATTAAACAGATACCCAATTACCAAGCTAGCATGCCGACTTGACATTTTCCACAAGTATCACAGAGTCATTGTTGCCTTGTTGTATTTAGTTTTTGGGACTTGCTCATGGACAGTTGATGATTGTGAGATGTTTGCTGCCAATTCCTAGTTATTTCTTACCTCATAAGCCACAAACATCTGATTTACCAAGCATAAATAAGTTGATAAATGTTCCAAGAAATAGTTTTAACATTAATAGGTGTGGCTGTTCAGATACAGCATATTTGTGTCCCTCAAGATCATGTCTTTAAAATTAGAGGCAATAGATCTACCAAGATTATCTATGTATATGTTCAGATGAGTCAAAATTAGAAATAAGTGAAAAACTAAAGACACTCGCAGGTATGATAAAGCTTATCCTCTGACAGTATCAAAATCATCTACTTCATCCAGTCTAGCTGATGAAAAGACAACTAAATTTCAAAAAAATAAAATAAATCGAATAGAATATAGGGAAGATGATTGTTGAAGATTCCAACAGAAAGAAATGGAACACAACTGCCCCTCGTTTTTTTATTATCGCAGGGAAATCTTTCGATCAAATTTAACACAACGCCGATACACACTATCCCTGCTTTATTTATTATATTATTATCAACAAATTACAAACACGAATTAGAAAAGAAATCGACAAACGAAAGACAAGTCTATTACTATCTGCCGCTGCCTGGGGATGATGAAATATATAGGAATAGGAAAAATATTATTACATTGCAGACTAATTTTATTTAATGGGGCTGGATTGGGCCCAACATACACATTATATTTATTAACCCCACTTTATACCGGAACCGACCCTACCCATAGAGTATGGATGGGGTATGCTTTTTGAGCCCAATACCCGTACCTGAAACCGTACCCGTTTTATACCCATAAATACCCGGAACCGGTCATACCCTATACCCATACCCGGTTATACCCGATAACAATTTTCAAATACCCGAAATAATACGAGTTTTTATAGTATATTTTTATATTTACTTCACAACTTTTATGTTTAAGTTTTTTTAAGTTATTAATTTGTACTTAAGTGGATTTATAGTCTTTGTAATATAGTTTTAATTATTTTTATAAATTAAAAAACAAATTTAAATTTTAAACAAATTCAAAATATAATAAATAATTTACAAATTTAAAACCGAGTATTAATACCAGGTCATACCCGAACACTTACCCATTTATACCCGAACCCGATCATACCGTACCCGAGTACATAGGGTTGAGTTTTTCTCCTCAATACCTTACCTGATTTATCTCGTATCCGATTTTTCAATACCCAATCATACTCGAAACTGGTTCCATACCCAAACCTGAGTATTAGAAAAAAATCCGATTTGTGCACCTTTAATATAAAACCCCAAGCTCAACACATAATTCTTCCACCACCAAATACTTTCCGCATTTTATTAATCTAAAATGCAATAAAACACAACCAAAATCCACAAATCAAACCGGTTATAATAACCGGTACGAACCAAAACCACCAAAATCAGAGACAGAAACCTGTTCTCTAAAAGAATAAGCAAAATGATTGCCACTATTAAATAAATTAAGCTATAATTGGGAATCATAAAATCTGTTAAATGGACACACAAACGTATGCCTAACGTTACAACATGCACCTAACATACCCTCTAAAATAATTTGCTAACAGCAACAAATTTGGAGTCGGCTTTGCATTAAATTTAACGATAGCTGCGGTATTTGGGGCTGTACATACAGCTCTCGGCATATGCTACTAGGTTTTCAGGTTGAGGAAGACGACTAGCCAAACCTACAAACACAAAATCAAATATTGCATTCGGTTACATTAAAGTTTAAAACAGAATAGACAAAACTACAGGTTTTTTAAAAGTGAATAGGTTACAATGATTATATAACAATTATGTTTCGAAAGTGTATAGGTTATTAATAACTTTTGTTAACTATTATTCTTCAATGATAATTAGTGATGTACCAACTTCGAAAGATTAGAGAACCGTAAGCTAGTTTTTCAAAAATTCATAAATGAAGAGCTGAACCGATATAGTCGGTCTGGTTCGGTTTGTTGGTCCGGACTAAGAAAAAGTGGGCTCACCAAGTTCATATGCTTTGGCTGCCACCTTGGCTGCAATATGAGCAGAAATTTTGCGGATGTTGGTGAATGGTGGGTATATTAGCCCGTTGTCAAAATGTACCTGTGTAACTTGTTCAGCTAGAGCCTTGGCTGTCCATTCAATACACAAATAAATAAATATTAAATTGCATAAATAGCCCTACAGCTAAATGTCATAAATCAGTTGGTGATGAAAATGAAGAAACAAAATTAAATTATCAACTTACAGGCTGCTAAAAGCATGTCATCATGAACACGAATTGCACCAGAAATGATCAAGCCCAGACCAAATCCGGGGAAGATGTATGCATTGTTGGCCTGAAATTAATAAAACAAAAGTAGTTGTTAATTCTCCATGGTTTCCTGTTAGGCAGTCATAGACCGATGTTTTAAGGTTCAAGAAGTCGATACCTGGCCTGACACACGAATCTTTCCATTGTATTCAACAGGGTCAAATGGACTCCCACTGGCGAATATAGCACGACCCTACAATTAACAAATACATCTGATTATCTTAGTAATCAAGAATACAGAGGAATGAGCCTATAGAACATATCCTGTTCAAGTAAAGGTTGTGCATGTTTTGTTACAATCTCAAATAGTTTATGCACATCCAAACACATAATCTTCTTTTGGCAAAATAAATCATATTGAGATGGGATCAAATTATCAAAAACCATTTAGTGGCATAGCATGTTTTTTAGTTTATACAATATTTGCATTTAATTGTGGATATTTCAATGTGGAATGTAGATAGAAAGATAATGGTCATACCTCACTCCAGGTATAGGCTTGCTCAGCAGTACACTCAGATTGTGAAGTCGGGTTGGAAAGAGCAAGAATAATTGGTTTCTGCAACAGAAAAATAGAAATTAACAATTGGATATTAGGTTTTTTAATGGGCCCGTATGCTAATAATAATAAAATGCTAGGCAAGAAACTATTAGATATTAGGTTTATTTATGAGCTAATATCCAAAATAAACCGAACAAATTACCTCGTTAAAGGATGACATAGTTTCAACAACTTCTTTGGTAAAAGTCTGTCCTGCCCCTGATGATCCAATCAACACTGTTGGCCTGATTGTCTGGTAACACAAGGAAACGTGAGATTAACAAATAAGTTTATATGCAAATTGGAAACAATGAAACATTAACCGTTTATAAAATTCAAAAGATGGATGACTAAAAGTTGACAAGTCAACCCCAACCCGCTCATTATACCACCAAAACAAGAGACAGAAAGAGATTCAGACCTTGATGGCATCCACAAAATTATTAACAGGTTCATGATCATGGGCCCAAGGCTTCTTGAAATGCTGTAGGGAATCTAAGCGGGATCTAACAATCAGACCCTACAAAATTATTCAACCAAAACGACAATTAATTATGTTAATTAATTATGTTTATGTAACAAAAAGATATGTAGTCTTTAAACATTTATTAGTATTACCTTTGAGTCCACAAGCCAAACCTTCTTGCGGGTCTCTTCTAATGGAGCGTTTGTCTGCAAGATTGTATGAAACATCCATCATATAGTTATTTAGTTAATCTATCATCTTATGTTGTTAGTGGTGGTGGTGGTAAGATACTTAGGTGTGTTTTTAACTAAGAAAGCAGGTGGGTTGAACGTCTAGAAAGCACCCTAAAGTATGTTTTTTAATGCGTACAAGCTTCTAAATCGCTTTATTAGAAAAATAAAAACAAATTCTGTGATAGTATAGCAGCCATATTTCACACGTTAATTATTTATTATAAGAAATCCAAAATCTATATAGTTTTATCCTTGTAGGTCAACCTAGCGGTGCATGCATCGGTGTAGGGCTAAAACATAACTAAAAACCAAAAATTCGGTTTTTGAGTTTTTCAAAAGTGTTCGGTTTCAGTCTTTCTGGTTTTATCATTTGAGCTTCAAATTTTTGGGCCGAATTTTTTTTAGCAAAAAGCAACTAATTTGGGACTAAATCTCTTTGTTAATTAATAATTAAGTGACTACTATAACATTCCAAATAAAATGAGTAAAACTATTTATTAAATTCTTATAAATTACTAAAAATCGAAATTAATACAAAAACTATAAATTAGGTTTGGTTAGCTTTTATTGCATGCAAAACCAAAACTAAACCATCTGTTTTGTTTAGGTTCAGTGACTTCGGTTCGCTTTTTTAGAGTATGGATCATTTTTTCGATTTCTTGCACAACTCTAGGTCAACCCGATACAACCCGTCAACCCACCCATCTTGTCACCTTTAATCTAGATGTTTTCTAACCTGTTTTGATATCTCGAGGGCTATGAGTTCAGCAATGCCTGTGCCAGCCTGCATATATATAAGATAAAAATTAAGACATGAAGGAAAAAAGGCTACAAATGAATAATTAGAAGGAAGATGAATTGTAATAAAAAAATAAAAGAGGATCGGCTGACCTCTCCAGCTCCAAGGAATAGAAATCTATGGTCTGCCAAGGATCCACCGACTAATTTTAGTGCAGAAATAAGCCCTGCAAGCACCACGGATGCTGTGCCCTACAAAATTAAAAGACATTTAATTAAAAATCACATTTTTGGATTGTGTTGTCTATTCAAACAAGTCATGTTGTATTGAATACGAAAATAGCTAAAAGGAGCACATGCCAAAAGGGTTGTGTCACTTGTGTGTCAACCTGGGGTATTTCAATTCATACTAGAAAATGATTTGATTCAACCAAAAACCGGTTTGACCTGTTACACAAACCCACTTTCACCCATTACCCAACCCACCTATCTTGCCTGTAGGAATGGAAAAGGGTCATTCAGTATGTTTTTTGGTATGTATATTTGTTTTACCTTTTACATTCTCACATTGGAGTCATCATTAGATTTATGTTCAGAAAAGATATATTAAAACAAATTTTATTATTTTATTAAATAACTATTACTCTATGCATCTAGTGTTCGTATTATATGTAAATCAAGATGCACAATCGTACTTCTAGTAAGTACATGATTTATTAAAAACACGGAAATTTATAACTGTAAAAGAGAAAAAATGTAAACATAAAAAATGAAGAAAATCTCAAATAAGATCATAAAAAATCCAAATTAATTTTTTATATATTTAAAGATTCTCTCAATCAAAGTTTGAAAACCTCAAATAGATTTTTTATAAACTTATAACTTATTGAATAAAATCCGCCCTGTACATTAAACAAACACTACACTAGTCCTCTACTTATGTGATACCTGTATATCATCGTTAAAAACAAGATGGGTAGTTCTATACTTCTCAAGAAGATCAAAAGCGTTGTGGTTTGCAAAATCCTCAAACTGCAAAGAAAGTTTTAAAGACCGTGATGATTACATATCTCATGTGCAATAAAGTAATAAGATAAAGGTAGAAAAAAAATCATTATTAAAAAGAAGATAGAAGTTGCTAACCTGAATGAGGGCCTTTTCTCCATAATTCTGCTTAACAGCAGACATGAACTCACTCATAAGTTCAGCATACTCCTGGAAATGATAAAAGCCAATCGTCAAACAAATATTAAAACAATATTGGTAAGGTGGTTTTGGCCCGATGACTTATAAACGAGTCAATTCCTGTTATCTTTGTTCTCTAAATGAATATAATTGATAAAAACAAAAATAAAGTGGAATGGTTGACCGGTTCATAAGTAGTCAAAGGTGAATTTTTGAATGCACAAAACCTCCTATAACATTTTTTTTCCCAAAAACGTAGAGCATTATTAATGGAGTGTTAACTTTTGTAATAGCATAATTAAGACCCAGGAAACTAGCTGACCAGGTAAATAGAAAACGAACACTCGATAACCAATGAATTCAAAAAGATATTAGATGTGAGATGTGGCAATTCTGGTTATCTTTATCATAAAACCTGCACACTATTTGTTTATGACTGAACTTTTTGGACGAAGTATTTTGGGTCAACCAAACCTGAACCGAAAGCTACCCATTTTGACCAACTAACTGACCACCCCAACCTGCCCATTTTGCCACTTCTAAATTACAGTGAACCGAGGACACACTTAACACCAAGAAACTAGCTAACCTGACCACTTGCCCTTCTTTGCCTTAAACCAATGTAGAATTCATCGTTCAACATCTTTTCATTATTGGTGCCAACATCAATGGTTATTGGCAAGCACTGCATATATTTTCACAATATTATTTTAGCACTGTCATGTTTTATGCTTTAGCAATAAAATAAAAAGACAAACAAATAACTGAAAGCATAACAACAAGAAAGCTAATGATAATTCTAATTTATTATCGGAAATACATACTGCTGAAGGACGAATTCCTCCAAGAGCTGTGTAGAGAGAGAGCTTTCCCACAGGTATGCCCATTCCCTGTAAAGTAAAACTTTTATGATTTTATCAAATAATATATTTCATGATGCAAATCCAAACAGCATCTAAATCTTTATACTCTATAGGCCATCATTAACATACGTCAATTTTAATAACAACTTAATTATTATATATATAAAGAAAACAAAGCGTACAAGCAAATATATTATTGCAAAAAGTGAATGTCAATTATCCAACCGTGACCGTTTACCTGGCAGCCAAGGTCTCCAAGGCCTAAGATGCGTTCACCATCCGTGACCACTATAACTTGAATTTTTTTCTGAGGCCAATTCTTCAAAATCTCAAGAATCTTACCCCTAAAAGAATAGATAATAATTAATTAGAATAACTAGAAAACAAAGGTTTCCACAAGTGCATGAGGAAATAATGGTGATGGGAACTTGCTTGTCTTTTAAACTAATAAATAAACCCTGCGGGTTCTTGAAAATGCTCCCGTATTTTTGGCACGCTTCACCAACAGTTGGTGTGTATACAATTGGGAGAAGCTCCTCAACGTTTTCAATTAACATCTTGTAGAATAATCTCTCATTTCTCTCCTGCAGACCAGGATACATAGACAACAAAAAATGTAAACATAGTAAAAAATAAAAAAAGGAGAGGAAAGAACATTCAAATGCTACACGAGCCAATCGAAACTAGCCAAAGGGGATCCCGATAATTTTTAGAATTATCAACGATTGGCCCGCTAATGTTTTTTTGTCCATTTCTTGTTATTTATATGTATAACAATTATAAAAGATTGTGGTGATTATGATTACAAAAAATGATATTTCAACAGTAATTTAAAATCTCTTAAAAAGATTTAAGAGTTCGTAGATTTAAATTGGACATTTGTAGTATGGGTCAAATTAAACCGAGTTAGTTTTTTACCTTGTAACACTTCTGTTGATAGTACTCTCATAAGTAAATAACTCCTTAATCGTTTTACAATAAAAATATAAATACTTGAAAATAACAATTTAAGAGGTTAAATGTATTAAAATATAAACACTTTATGCCAATGTCAAGTCTAAAATATCCGCAAGGTTTACCTGAAGATCCATCATGGCTTGGTACTTGTGTAGAGGTACTTGATATTGACGGATATTATGCATCATCTTTTTTACCTGGTTATTAACAATATTATTAAAAGATATGAGATTTTCCATATACACCTATAAAATATTTTAACTATGAAAAAGGAAGCCAAAAAAACTGCAAATGACAACAAACACCTGAAGATCATGATTGACAACAACCGGAGGAAGAAGACCACGTAGATAATGGGCATCGCGTTCTTTCTCAGTAAAAGCCAAACCTTTGTTGTGGTGTGGGTCCCGCAACAACGAATAGCCACTGAATAAAAAAATTATAATTTAGCTATAAGACAGATATCACTGAAGACAGGCTAGAAAAGTTCTCAATATGTCACATACTACAAATTCGTATTTTTATTTTCTCATTGAATAGAGCCAATAAACAAATTGGCCAGTAGAAGCCTATAATTTGGTTTTATTCAAACAAATGATCCTCCTTTTCTCATCCAGCTTTCAACAACCTAACTTGACTAATTGTTGTTAGCAGACGTATTTATAACTTTCCCTAAAAAGAATAGAAAAATAATCTGCAAACAAACAACTTCTGCTTGCATTTAATTTGTTGAACAAACTTTTGAATAAAAAATTAAAAGAAATATTTTAATAAAAATATTTCTCCGTAACTTGTTTTAAACATGTAGATTTCATATTAAAATCAAATATAGAAACCATCTCTGCTTTGCGTTTGTTTATTACGTATTAAATTAAACAAACTTTTTGATACAACTATTATATATAATATAAATAAATATAAAAAAGCACATAGAAATCATCGACGTGAATATAAACCGGAATCTGAATAAGTTATATACTGTAATTACCTGGCAACAGAAACAAACCACGGAGTAATAAACTGATCCTCGGTGGCACTATCCTCGCCGTACACGTCTTCCACGCCACCACCAACAGCCGGAGCCGGTTTATTACCATCTAAATCTTCAGGTTCAACCGCCACCGGAGCATTGGCCTCCTTCACAGCACTCTCCACCGAAACGCTGACGTTTCGTTCCGTCCGATTATTGGAATTCAACATAGCTACCACCACCGGACGCCTCACCGGTAGCCTCAACGCCTGAGATTGCGTCCTGGAGACTCCGGTCACCGAGTTCTTCTACAAATTGAAATCAAAATCAGATCTATATAATATGCTTAAATTAACCGATAGATTACGAGCAACTGATTCGTATGGAATACCGATCTTAACGAATAAACATGATATCGTTAAATTAAAATCGAAGAGATATAGTTAATAACCAGAAAAGAGGAGGTGTTTGAGGACATC
Source organism: Bidens hawaiensis (assembly GCF_021521415.1). Lineage (NCBI taxonomy): Eukaryota > Viridiplantae > Streptophyta > Magnoliopsida > Asterales > Asteraceae > Bidens > Bidens hawaiensis. The sequence goes on along the minus strand of NW_027492307.1, from coordinate 581,346 downwards.
ATGGTGAGAATTAGGCCAAAATAATAATATCTCTGGCGCACACTGAATGTGCAGAGAGAGAGGTTAGTGTCACGTAGCTGCTGCGATCTGTAATAATAATAATAATAATAATAATAATAATAATAATAATAAATTGTGAAATGAAATGTGGGAAGGGAAACTTGGTCACGATTTGGGTGAGCTTTATAGGCGGCCTCTATACGCGAAAATTACCAGCCGCACACCTCACTCTGACGTGGAATTTATTTATTACTAATTAATGTGGTAATGGTAAAAGTGTATCGGATAGTACATGCACTACGGGGCTATTTGGGATTACTTACTTTTATCAATTTATAACTTATAAATTTTTTGAAAAGTTAAAAAAGTGTATGAGGTGTTTAGCAAACCATAAGGTCTTATGAATTTTAACTGATGGTGAAGGCAAGATAGATGGGTTTTGAAAAGTTATGAATATGTAACTTATTAACTTAATGAGTTTGATTTACCTATTATACTCATCTCACCCTTAAACCCCATTACACTCTTTTTAAAAAAGAGTGTTTATTTTGGTCTTTTGGTTTTTCCAAACACATAAACTAATCCAAACATTCTTTTAAAAACTTCTTTTCAAAATTTCATAAGTTTATAAGTCTTTTTAATCAAAAGTCATTTTTCACTTAAATAAGCAATCCCAAATACAACCACTTGCAACTATTTTATATTTATGTTTTTTTTTCAAAGCAATACTATTTTAAATATATATGAACAAAACTTCCTTACATTCTCTCAGTTCATCGTAATTTTTTATTTATAAATTGAGGTTTCTCATACATTGACCCGACTTAATGGATATGGATCTCATCAAACCCAATTATCTATTAAACAGGTTATAACATCTCATTAAATTAACAATTATCTCATCAAATATCTGATATGAAAATCTTACAAAATAAGGATATACTAAAATTCATATCCGATTTTTATAAAAAAGAAAAAAGAGATATTATTTATAATTAAGAAATAAATTATTATATAAAAAAATAAGAAGGTCATGAGTCTCACCAAACATAGATACCTTTTAAACATGTTTATAGCATCTCATTTATTTGTGAAACATTTTTTCACCATCAAACCTTAAGTATATTGTTAACTTCTTTACTTTACAATTAATAGAATTAAATCCAAAAAATATATAAATATTAGAAACGAATAATATAAAAGAACCCCGTAATACGAGGGATAAAAACTAGTTGGTTATAAGTTACAACTGTTTTTAATTATGTATAATTATTTAAAAAAATGTTATACATAGATTTTGAGCATTTCCAATCAATTCTCCATCTTCAAATCTAAAATTACATTAAATATTGTTTTTCTCTCATTTTCAATTAAATAATAATATTTTTATAATTTCATCATTACATTTTTATGAATGATACATAATATTTCTCCAAATTTAATAAAAAACAATAATATTTTCTCTCCAACCACACCCTAAAAATGAAGAACATACTCATATAATATGGAAACCTAAGAGTAATCACAACATATCCTCTATATTTATGTGAGTGATTTATTTATATTGTATGAAATAGTTGTAAGTGGTTGTGGGTAGAATAGAGAGACAAATTTATTGTTCATTGTTTATTTGGAGAAACATTGTTCACCCTTAAGGCCACCCGTAGTGGGCGAGTTTGTTGGGCGATTTTTAGGCTACAACCCCCCCCCCCCCCCCCGAGGAAATGTGGAGCGATAGGGGGGGTGCCAACTATTTGTCGAGCGAAATGTGGTGAAAATAGTAAGTAAATATTATTATTATATATGTTTGTGTGGTGTGTATATACATATATTAGCCTACAACACAATCAGACCCCATAAACAAATTTCTACCATTTGCTGATTGGGCGCCACGTGTCGCGATCCGCCCAGTTTGTAGCCCATCCATTACACATAGCCTAATAAGTTTTTATTTTTAATGTTTTTTTTAAGTTGTTGTGAATGGATGAGAGAAAAAAAGTAATGATAAAAGTATAAATATTATTTAATTGAAAAAGAGAGAAATAATAATGTTTTTAGTGTAATTAAAGAGATTGAAATAGATGAGCGAATGGGATGATAAAACTAATATGATTTATATTATAGTGTTTAAATACGTTTTAAAGTATTTTCCTACCGAGATCTTTGAGGGTTTATGTTTTACACGCTTAAAGCTTGTATACTTTATTTTCATATACTTGTAGTTAAATTTGTTTGGCTTTATCGTCATTTAACATGTTGTTTTACACATTAGAAATTTATGTATTTAGTTTTTTATATAGTTATAGTTAAATTTCTTTGGCTTTATAAGTCAAAAAACCTCTTTCATTAAGTAAAGTTGTTTGTTATTTTCTAAATGTTAGTAGGTAGCGTGATACAAAAACTGGTTAAGTATGATTTGTTAAAAGGTAGTTATCAAATTTTCAAATATAAAAATTGTATTTTAAAGTTTAATATTTAAATTTAACAAGCATTTCAATTGCTCAGAAATACACATATTAGACAAATATATAGACAATAAGATAAACACACTTGAATTCACAAACATGGTATTTTACCCTCAATCTCAATTGAGATTCAGCAAGCTTAGCACAGCTGACATACCGTTGACGTCATATATATCAACGGTCTATCCACAATCATACGAAATGTTTGATCTCATTAGTTTAATTATTTGGTTTTCTTGTGGAAGAATATTAAACCTATAAAATCTAGTTCTTAATTTATAATTTCTATACGACTCAAATTTGAAAGTTATGAATCATACTTATTGCAGGTGTGTGTTTATATTAAAATATTTTGAGCGACTAGCAATATGTATCAATAATGTTTTGGTAATTAGCACACATGTGAATATGTACATCACATATATTTATCAGTAAAATAAATGAAACTACAAATAGGTAGGTGTGACAATTAATACCAAACCTAAATATTCGGGAATTAAACTTTTAGTTATAACGTGAGAAATGAGGTTGATACTTGATAGGACCAATACGAATATGCTTCATGTGCGACGGACAAGCCCATGAGGAATCCTGAACCATCCTCCTCTTTCATTGGATCGAAACACATGACATTAGGCTATGCGTAGTGAAGAGCTATAAAATGAGAGGATTTTCGACACATGACGTCACATCAGCAGATGAGTTATTTTCATTTTATGGGTGTAGTGGTGTTGTATCACTCCCAACGGTTGCCATTGGTCCAATAAAATAATATTTTTCTTTTTAACCCAACCGGCAACAAAAGTATCCCCCCTGAAATCGCCCCAATATCGACCAGGGGGCGGTGTTGTCGCCCAAAACCACCAACTTGTCGACCCACTACGCATACTTTTAAGGTCAAGGCAAAAAAAAAAAACGAAGACTCGAAACCCAAAACATTTTGGATATGCATAAGATTGGTAAAAGAAATTGAATAGCACGTATTGATATGAGTATGAAATTAAGTTATATTTTACCTGATTACACAAAACCATATATAGTTTAGCCGAACCGTATATCCAAAAAATATTGTATTTTCTTCTAAACATTTTCTAATACCCCGTAATACTTAATTGCCTAAAAAACTAACTTCCCTTTTGGATATGTATTATAATATATATTTTATGGTAATATTCTCATCTAATCATGTTTATTGTTGAGTTTTTATATGCTTCAAAGCCAACTAAACCCAAAACTCGTTAATAATTTAAAAAAAATGACATCTCTTGTGAATCAAGAATCTGGGATATGTCTAGCATGATACAATTGGTTTAATTAATCTTCTCCGTTACAATGAATTAGACAAGGTTTATGTGTGAGCTTAAAGACAACTTGCATTGTTTAACTTTAATAAAGTTGCTATTTCCGTATGTTACATTTATTTTGCAAGTTGTATAACAAACAGGTCGTGCCTACCAACCTGCCACAAGCTGTTTTTACTTACAGGTCCCTGTACAATAGGCTCAACACCACATTGATTCTTCTGTTTTTTACTTATCAGTTATCACCCCTTCATAATCAAAATTGTGGTGGAACCCTTTGAAAATATATGTTTGAATCTCATTTCATATACTGCTAGTAAGTTTTGATCATTAATAGTCCGGATAAACTTATTTTATGAGATGTAATTAATCACCAAACATGTTAAAACTTGTTCATTATTTATTTAATCTACTAGATTGCAGTAATATTTTTGTAAAGATGGTTACGATGGATTTGAAACTACTCACAAGGACAAGGGGCTACTCATAAAATGAAAACTTTTAGAGGCCCACTAGCATATGCAAACCTTATTAATGTATCATATGAGAACACGACATATTTAACACGGTTAATAATACGAACACGGGATGTTTAATCAAACACCCCATTTTTTAAATATTAGCATGAATAATTTTATAAGTGAGTTACATGACACGGCACGTTTGGCAAGATTAAAAGCAGCCAATTCAATAACACGAATGGCGCAACACAAAAGTTTAACACGTTTAAATATAAGTAGTTTAATAACACGACATATCTAACACGATGAAGAAATAATAAGACATAGTTAACACAATAAAATAAAAATTATCTTATACTATGATCCATACTTAACATACTTAGTTATTTATAAAACTACGTGATTTTGATAAAAAAAAATGCGTTGATGTCGATCTAACACCACGTTTAACACGACATGTTAAATGTGCTATGCTTATCATAATGAGTTAAGGGTTTGAACCCGTTTAGACACTTTCTTTATCATGGCATTGACAAGTCAACTTGTTTATGATCTAAATCCGTTTGTCCCAAACACTAACTCGATTTACTTCGAGTTAGTTATGTTGTGTCATTACTATGAACGGTGGTGATTGAGATGACTTGAAAATTTCATCAAGTTTAGAAAGCGATGGTAATAAAATAATCTTAGATTTTATGGTACTAATTGTCGACATATAAACTGGTCTAGGTTAAATTTGTTACTTTATGTAATTCTTTTTCTTCTCGAATATGATTATCATTTTTCAATTTTGTTTGATTAAGATATTATTATTATTATTATTATTATTATTATTATTATTATTATTATATGTGTGTATGCATTCGCAAAATCTTGCTTAATTTGGGGTTGTTTCGATCTAAGTGTAGCTTTGGCTTTTTCAATTCTTTTTTTGAATGACTGGCTCATACGCTAATGTTATTTTTAAATTTACATACTTGTTCACTATGTGACTAAAACACTTGACCATCATGAGAGAAACATCTTTTCTACAAGCTTTGATACCCTATATGGCTAATTGGCTATATATAAAATGTCTTTGTTATTTTCTAACATGTGTAGTTAAAATTAAGCACACCCGAACGTTTTGTGCCATGTAAACATTTGTCTATTTATATTTGTAACTTAGTTTTATTTTTTAACCAACAAAAAAAACTTTCATAAAACCGAACAAGTTATTACAAGTTACAACCACTAAGCAAAGCAAAACAGAAATTTAATTAGCATTTAGTGATAATAATAAACAACATGGATATTAACTAAACTATTAGAAGTAGTCATTACCGCAATTTACGAGGGTGAAAGTAAAACTTTTGGGAAAACCGCGTCGAGTCGCTACTTCAGTGGGCAGCCACACGATTTAATATATTATTACTTTATGGCCCCTACTTTTTGACCCTATTCAATCAACACACGCAAGCTTCAAAATAGCATGACTCCCTTGTTCAATAAAAAAATGTAAGGTTTTATATTTTAATGATTACAAACAAAAATTTAACCACCAACAAAAATAGTATTATTATTAATAATATAACATGTAACAAGTTACAAGCAAGATGCTACAAACTTCCATTTCCCCATTACAATGTTTAGTTGAAGAACGGTGTGGTATGAGCGGAAATCGAAACGTGGAATTAGGCCCGTAATAGGTGGACGGAGGAAGCCATTGCTGAGCTTGTCACTCTGTCCCAAACTATTGGTCAGGTTGTGCTCCATGATAGACCAGATAGGTGGGGATAAAGATGGGGAATTCAGTTAAAAAGCTACTGTTATCTTCAAGAAATGCTAACGGGCCGGATATTTTCTGCTGGAATAGTTGAATACCTCTAAAGGTTAACGTTTTCGGATGGGCGATGCCTACAGAACCGGTTACCCACTTTGATGGAACTTGCAAAAAGGAACATAAGCCCAGCCAACACTACGTGCCCACTATGCAGTAGTGTTATGGAGACATGTGAACATGTTTTCACTTCCTGCATTGTTTCATCCTTAATTTGGCATCATATTGGGAGTGGGTGTAAGACTCCACCAATTTTTTTCTTTTCTTTGAAAGACATTTTTGATTTGCATAAGTTTGTCCCCATTTCTAAAAGTAGGAAAAGGTTCTTTCAATCCATTTTGTTGGTTGCTTGTTGGTTTATTTGATAAGCTAGGAACAAGAGAATATTTGAGGATGAGGAGGTGAATGTGCAGAAGATTGTGTGCCAAATCAAATCTCTTAGCTTCTTTCGGGTGAAGGCTCGTTCGAGAAAGTTAGGTTTAGATTGGAGAAAATGGTTGGAGTTTGATGTTTAATTTTGTTGTTGTTCCTTTCTTTGTTTCGGCATTGCTAGTTGCTTACTAGTGGTTTGTCGTGTTTTTAATGAAAGTTGCCGTTCAAAAAAAAAAAAAAAGGATAAACCCTACAACTCACATCCCCATCTAGACTAAGGCTATGTGTAGCGGAGGGACTACAAATTAGACGAATTGCAACATGTGGCGTCCAACCAGTAAAGGGTAGGAATTTGTTTTTGAGGTGTAATGGTGTTGTATGTATATATATATATATATATATATATATATATACTACACACATTTCGCCCGACAAATAATAGCCCCCCTTATCGCCCCACATTTCGGCCGGGGGGGGGGGGTTGTTGTAGCCCCTATCGCCCAAAAATTAGCCTACTACGGGTGGCGTTAGACTACCCATAGTGGGCGAGAAATTTGGGGGTTTTTGGGTGACAAGGGGGCTACAACACCGCCCTCTGGGCGAATTTTGGGCGAAATGTAGGGGTGACGACAATATCTTATCGCCCTTTCTTTCTTTCTTTTGTTTTATTATTAATATATTCAATGTGTCTTATATATATATATATATATATCATTACAGAACTGTTAAATTATTTAAGAATTTAAAGAAACCCTTGAAAACTAACGTTTTTTATAAAATTCGCTGTATGTCAATGTTATTTGAGTGTAGTTTTATCATTTATCTATCAATATATATATATATATATAAATATATATATATATATATATATATATATATATATATATATTTGTTTTACACCTATGTGAATTTGTTAGTACATAAATTTTACACATATGTAAACTTGTGATTAGTATATGTAATCAAAATATTTATATAAAATATGATAAACTACTATTAAATAATGTTAATACATAAAAATAATTAAAAAAGTATTTGGTTGTTTAGAGTTCATAGGATTTCTCAATAATTTAAGAGTTCTTAAATGATACCAACCCTATACATATACATATAAATATATATACATATATAGGGGCTACAACACCATTACACCCTTAAAGCAAAAACCATCTTTTGCTGACTGGACGCCACATGACACAAACGCCCCATTTTGTAGCCCCTCCACTACACATAGCCTTAGGGGTGTGCAAGAAACCGAAAAAACTAATCCGAAACCAAAAAAACCAAAAATTCAAACCGAAAAAACCTAACAAAAACAAAAACCGATGGTTTAGTATTATGTTTTTGTAAAAACGGTTCGGTTTTGGTTTTGCATGTAAAAACAACTGAAAAAACCGACCCGAATTCCTAATTTTTTGTTATTCTATATTTAATATTGAGTATTTTATAAGAATTTAATAAATATGTAGCTCCAATATTTTGATTAAATGTATAACAGTCTATTATTTTACAATTAACAAAATTATTTTTAACTAAATTCATTAATTTTTGCCAATTTTTTTTTCGCCCTAAAAATTCAAGCTCAAATGGCAAAAACCGAAAAAACCGAAACCAAAACAAATATCGAACGATTTCAAAAACTCCAAAAACCGAAATTTTGGTTTTTGGTTTGGTTTTAGCCAAAAACCGCACCGAACCGCATAACACACACCCCTACTAAAACTTATAACGTATTCAAATTAAATTCACCCATCTCCTATATTAAACATGGCAATTTTGATCTATTTTGTTCCAAAAAAAAACTCAAAACCTTAATATCCTCGCCCGTGCTATTTTTGTGTGTCAATTTCCTTTTACACACAAAAGCGTCACTGGTCTTCTAAATACTCCAAATTATTGTAAGGCATGATCTCTCCATTTCGAGCAAGCAATAATAAGTACTTGTGTAGTTATAATATATTACTTGTAGAAAAACATATATAGAAGGAACTTTACACCATATCAACTATGTACATTGACAAGACACCAAGTGTTCCGCCGACTCCTTTTCTTCTTCACAAGTTAGGCACACAACCGAAGTAACCACGAGATTCACCTTAGCCAAAGAAAATGTTGATGATATCCTTTCCATTTTCACTCACCAAGCTAACACCTCCACTTTTCTTGGTACAAAATTATTCCATTCAAATAAGTATATACACTCCAAGTTTCTCGCAAACTCATTCTTTAAACTTTTTTACCGAGAATTCGTTTCCATCATCCAACTCCCACTTCAACCGGTCATGATCTTCACTAAGCCGGATTTGCTAACGCCCCATCGGTAACTCTCGAAGCTCCCTCTACTCAGTCTGCGCGTGTGGGTTCTTGACCAACCCCATTACCTAGGATTCTCACCTACATACTTCAACAACCGATCCAACACCTTGTACCATCTGTTCACCTCTAGTGCCAACAAAAGTGGAAGTCATGTATTAAATGATGTCCCCACTCGATTCCTCTAGCAAAAAAAAAAGTGTATTGTGCATGTTTCTAACTTCACAAAGAATAGCATTTCCCAAGATCAATCTTAAGCTCCATAACTTTTTATGATATCTTTACTATACTTTTTCACATACATGAAATTAACATTTTAGCCGGGATAGAGCACTACGACCTTTCCGAGTGATGTAATGCCCACACAATCTTTCTACATAGTGCATGATTTTCTTTCCTGAACCGCCTCCACCACTTTGCGAGCATAGCTAAATTGGTTTCACGTAATGAGCCATACCCAAGTCTGCCTTTCCAAACGGGTGCTATTACTTTATGCCAAGCCACCTAGTTAATCTTTTCTTCCTCCGACGACTCACCCAAAAATAAAATACTTGCCAAATTCTGTAAAAGCCCCCTTCGGAGCCTTATATTTGTGTGTTTGTTTACTTTTCCGTTATTCTCCCACTGAACGATAATTTCTTTGTTTTCCACATTGATAACCGCTTCCTAAATATCTCCACAATCAGGTCCCATGAATCCACCTAATTCATATTCCTACCAAACTGTAACCCACGATATTTAAATGGGAGAGAGCCCGTTTTGCACCCCAACAAGTTTGCCACCAACATGTCGACTGATGTGCTGGTGTGTGCGTTGCGGTTAAAATATGAAAGATGGGAATTTTAGCTTTTGCACAAGATCTTGTTTTAAATTTATAAAAGTGATTTCTACTAAGATTAAACACACACAAAATAGGCAAGTGTACCTATCGTATATGTAGAATAGTATTGGTAAGAACCAAGTATCGATCCGTGGACACAAATGTTTCTACTAATGAATCTTTGTTTTAATTTATTCGGAGAGTTTTAATCATTTTATGGTTGATTTTTAAACTTTTATAAAATAGAAATATATAATATATAGGTGACAAGAATAGAAATTCTAAATGAGTAGTTCAATTATATGAAGGTTTACCATCTATTATCAAGAATCAACTCCATTATTCCTTGATAATTAATAGTTAAACATGTGATAAACTTGTCCTAATAATATATGATAGAATAGTCCCTCATTTCTAAGTGAACATATTCTATGACATAAAAGAAAGTAACATGTGCATTTTAAAGTCCATCCTTTTCTAATGTCATGTTACCACGAGAATGTCAATTTGAGTAGAGAAGCAATTTGGTATAGTAGAACGATTAGGATTGATTTCGATTTCTCAAATACCAATCCTAACAACTTTGAGTGACTGTAGTTAACTCACACAAACTCCTCTTGGTTGATTAGATTAGATTATAATTACACATTCCATTGACATATGATTTCTTTAACTAGCATGATAACCTAAGCAATCTTGTTAACAATGTTATTTTAGAATTATCAAAACTAGAGAAATAGATCATAGCTTATATCTCATCATTTCTAAGTACAACATAAGGATCCATATTATATCTTGAATAAAGTATCAAAGTATTCTTTTTACCATTTCTAGTTTTCAAGAACATGAATTACCATGAATGATTATAAATCATCAACCTTGATGTATTATATTAAAGTGATAAAACATTTATTCATCAACGTATAAATGCAAAATAACCATGTACTATACCAAACTAAACCACATGTTTTATGTAATCATTAAGTAAAACAAAGCTTCTTCATAGATTATAGATGGTAATAGGAGTTTAGCTCATAATGAACATTGTTATGGACATAAGAGATGATGATAACAAACACATAATTAAACTCAGAAAAATCTAACCAAATGTGGATAAATCTCCTCTCTTAAAGATGGATTATGATGGTGTTGATGATGATGGTTGATGATGATAACCTCCAAGCCTTCAAACTCCTCACAAGATCTTCAATATGAATGTAATGTGGGTGTTTTATAAGTAAAAACCATTTAGAATTCTTATTCAAGCACACCTCTCAAATGCCACACGAGCCTCTATTTATAGGCTTTCTGGAAGGAAAAGCACGGCCCCGTTCTTTATTAAGTATGCCCCGTGTCTACGTGTCCCAATTGCATGCTGTCAGATTGTACATGATGACTCACCACGGGGGTGTGCTTTTGGAGGCACGCCCCCGTGCTTTTATTGGCATGTGCTTAAATTCTTTTTGTCATTATCTGAAGGTGACCACGGCCCCGTGCTTTAGGAAGCACGAACCCGTGATTTTTGTTGACATGTGCTTAAATTCTTGTATATTTTTGTATTTTCTTGTGTTCAGAAGCATGGGGGCGTGTTTCTTGTTTTACTTGTGTTTTCTTCCGTTTTTCTTCGTCTTTTTGCTTGTTTCTTCGTTTGAGGCTTTGGTTTACCTGAAATTACATTTTATTAAGATAAGTAGCCTTCTGTGCTATATTATTTGATAGAAGTTGCAGTTTTTAGAGATTATTTGATGCTTAAAAGATTTATAATTTTATATACATCAAACATCCCCACACTTGAACCTTGCTTGTCCTCAAGCAAGCTACTTATAAATATTCTCTAAAAATAATAGGTTAGGACCATAACTTAACCATCCCCAAAAGATTTCCAAGAAAAAGGGAACAAAATAACCAACCTTAAATCATAGGAGTATATGTAGTGATATAAAAAGGATGTTTTGTTTTTATGAGCTTTCGCTTATGCAAAATGTTACGTTCTCACAGTGTTCACTCACACTCGGTTTATATATATCTGATCATACACGTGATGTATGTATGTGAACACTCTTAGTCAAAATGCAACATGTGAAAAATAAGCTTGTAACAATTTCAGATCTCCACCTTTGTGAAGGGTTGCATAGATTATAAGGTAATATGGGTTGGTTTTGTTTAAGTAGGGATTTGGTTTTTGGTTCAAGGGTTTAGGTTAATGAGGATGGGAATGGTAAATACAACTTCTGTTGGTTCTTGGGAATCTCAAGATGTATTCGATGTTTAGCTTCTTGTTTCCCGGATATATATATATATATATATATATATATATATATATATATATATATATATATAACAAACCTAGTGACTCTTTTAAGGTCAAATCGTCAAGACCGGTTTTGTCGAGGATGTGGATAAGTTCTTCCTCAATCCTGTTTTGAACATAAATCCCAACCCTAATGGATCGTTCGGCTTTGAGCCTAATAGCCCCCACCCTCATTAGTTCGGTATATTCATGCTGAGACTGAGTTTGAATTTTTCTACATCTTCCTTCGTGAAACCAGTTTCCGCAACCTAAGCATCGTTCTTATCTTTTTGCTCTTCTTTTCATTGCACTTTTGGAAACTCCACAAAATGGTGGCCTTTGTTCGTCTTGTCGCAAATTTTTCCTCACCTGATTGCTTAAGAGAAAGATTCTCTCCCTAAGTTCTGGAGACAACCTAGGTTTTGTGAAATGTATGCAGCAAAGGAAATTGAAATCGAAATAATGCATTTCCAGTTCTTTAGGGTCTGCCAGTAAAAGACCAGTGTTGTATTTTTCCGGTGATAATGATAAAGTGGTATCGTAAGGTTTTGAGGTTTTTGGGTTTTGTAATTTGGAGAATGGTTTGAGGTGTTGAAATGAAATTTTTTACCTTCTTCCTTATACAACGCTTCGCGCGGTCTTGAAATGAATAGTTGCAACAAGTTATAAATCACACAAAACATAAGACTCACTCAAATCTTCCGAAAAAATATTTGTATGGCATGAGGTTTATCTCACAGTAACGAAGGAATTGGGTATAAACGCCATATTTTGCATAAATTTGTTCTCAATATTACAAAACTTCTTTTTACCTTTTCACTTTTTTTGTTATAATAGATTTGTAGTTGGTTATTTGCAAAAAGAATTATTGGATTTTTCTTTTGGTTTTGTTATAACAATAGTCGTTGTTTGCTACAAAAAAAATTGTTTATTAGGGAATTTTTATAATTAATTGAGCAAGCAATTGGTCAAGTAATTCCCCTCCCCACACTTGAATCTCACATTGTCCTCAATGTGAAAAGATTAAAATTCTAATTAGGTATGGTGGGTTAAAATGGAGAGGTACTTCCCTACGGGTTAACGAAATTTCAACAGAGTGTCCCCTGTTTTTCGTCCGTTTTCCTGTTTTGTACCTGTATAGTGTAAAACTACAAACAACCACAAACAACCAAGCATAATTTTTGCTGAAAAATTGGGTATGGAATCATCCATTCCCTGCCCATACGGGCTAGATAAGTACCTAATATAGTGTCTTGGCACCTACGACCATAAAAGTATCCAAACAAACTAACTAACAAACAAACGACAGAATGTAAATTGTTTAAACAAGCATAATAATAATGTCATGAAAATACTATTAACCCATCCATGCCCATACCCGACCTACCATTGACACTCTCATCAGTTGCCCGTGTCCGGGTCAAATGGTCCCCACTGCCTTTCCATGCGATATCCTAGACGGTCAATCTCTCGCCTAGTTTCTGCATACTCAGCTGCCCTTTGTGCATCAGAGGCAGCCATCTGTTCTGTGATTCTTTCAAATGAGGCGGCCGTGGTTGCTTAGAACTGATCAATTAGGCCGTATAGACCCTCGAATGAATATTGGCTATCACGTGACGAGCTGGGGCCGGCCCCTGATGAAGATGGGTCTCCCTGCTGATGGTAGGGGCGGTGGAGGTACTGTCTGGGCGGTGATACTCCTCCCCTTTCTGGTACGTCCTGGATTATCATCTCGGCCAGGTCTTCAGGATCCCAAACCTGATTTAGTGCATCATGAAATCTCCATAGCAGTGGGTCTCGGCTGATCTCTTGGGCCATCTGTATGCTTATACCAAAACCAAGGTTAAGAGCAACTGGGTCTGGCTACGGGTTCATTTTCTATCTGTATTGTAAGCTCCATAAAGATTATATATACACGGGTCACCAAAGATCCGGGTGTTTCGGCTTTTGGCATTTGCATTCGTTGTGAACAGTTTGCAAAACAAATAAGTGATATTGCACGGTGTGTCATTCTTCATACAATACAGGGCCCATAAGTCCTTCAGGTTCATAACTCCATCACTTTGACCACGAGCAGTGATAGTGTGGCTAAGCAACCGGTGAATGTATCTCATAAGCGGGTCACGTAGAGCTGTGTTCTTTGAGCTGCTTGCAATGTAGGTTTCGTCTCCGTAGCTCAGTTGTTCCCATGCTTGTAACCGTGTGATTCCAGCCTCTGCGTCATCATCACCATCTTCATCCGCGAATGTTGTTGCGACTTTGTACCAGATTTCGCTGTCTGTTTCCTTAGTAGTGTAAACTCCCAGATCTATTCCCAGTTGGGTAACCGATGTTGTGTATCACTCTCCCCTACACCTAAACTCAACTCCTTCCTAATTCCACATGTCCAAATTCTTTCCCTTAATAGAGAAAGAAACTAGGAACTCCTTTGTTAATTATGTGATAGCCTCCCCTCTTTGATTAAAAACCTGTCTGCATGGTCCTTTCACAATGGACTTGAACCTATTCCATTGGTTGACTTGCCTCAACGTATCCCTGCAAGCATAAAAGTTTGGTTCTGGCAGGCGTTGGTTGAGGTATGTCATTCAAGCTTGAGCTCTTCGGTCCCTTGCATCGCGTCCTGGAAAGACTAGGAATGCATGTACGTCATCCCCATACTCGGCCATCTGCATTTTGTATCCAAATTAGTCAAAATCTAAAGAAAATTCTTAAAATGCTGGAACAGAGACAAAACCACAGTGCCGTGTGTCATACCCCCATATTAGTCCTAGGAGTGTGACCAACAGTTGGTACCACATTTGTAAATAAATCAGAGTTGCGGGTTAATGCGGATGACTTTTATAAAACATGTTTGATTAAAGTTATAGATATTTACATTACAAAAGATGAGACAAAAGTCTCATTTAAGTTTACTTGTTTATAATTTACAAAACCACCATTAACTAATAATTAAGTTTAACAAAATATCCGAGCCATCGGATTCTTGAGCACTTCGCTTTACAAGCCCTAGTCTTGGTTACCTACAAAATGTTATAAAATACATCAGCAACGAATGCTGGTGAATATGTTGTAGCGAAAATATTTTCTTTTACTTGATTACCCCTCGAGACATAACTTAGGTCTGGCCCATCGTGGCTTAGGAATAATCAAGTTAAAACAATACAATTTATAAACTCAAGTCTCTACTCTTAGCACCTCAGCAAACACCAAAGCGTTCGACATTACTTAGATACCATAGGTATACACATGGTCATTACTCCCCGCAGGAGAGCGTACTATAACTAAGTGTGGTGCGATGTGCCCACCGCATTTTACCACATATATAAGGATCCAGACAAACGTATACTATAGCCTGAAGGCAAGCGTTTTTACTCTTGTTTATAAATGTTTTAGAGACACATAGTCTCATGTAAATTTTTTTTCATATAACATGTTTGACTCGTTTGTAAACAAGTTTGTAAAGTTGGGGCGTATTCACCTTTTTGATTTGGATCGGCTTCAAACACCGTCCGAGGGTCTTTCCCGTTTCTATCTCGCACCTATAGTACGAGTATAACCATTTGTTAGTCGGATATACAATCCGGCTTAAGACCTTTAGTTCAAAATTTTTTTTACTTTAAAACCTTTAGTTAAAAAGTAATATTATAAACCTTAAGTTTGTTTATAAAACCCTACATTTCTTCTTCTTTAAGAAACGTATTTTTTTCTTTATTATTTAAGAATACTCATGATTACTTAAATAATATTTATAACAAAGAATAATCACACACACATATATATATACATACATATACATTTATATTTCTTTTCTTTTCTTTTTCTTTCTTTTTTCTGTTATATATTTCTTTTATTTATCGAGGTATCGAGTATAACCTCGACTTAAGGTATTAAGCCTTTTATAATATTTTATTATTATTTTATTCGGGCATTATGCCTACCTTTGTCGGCTTATAATTACCCTAGAAAGTTGAGCAGCACTTCGACGCCTTTTACTCTTCCCAACACTTTCTTAATTAACACTTCACCACATCACGCATAACGAGGTACTTCAATACTCCTCCATACGTCAACACACTTCACGAGGCAATCATGGGGACGTCGATATGGCACCACCTTTGTTGTTGGAATGTCGTTGGAATATGGCACGAATATCGAGGAGTCGAGGGTATGTTTATCGAGGAATTTGGACACGTTTATCAAGGTGGATCGAGGGTATGGTTTATATATCTTAGAGCATCTACAACAACAAACATCTCCAAACCGCCACATCAGCCTCCACATCAGATTTCAAACTTTTCCCAAAAACCCCTATTTATTCCACAATAACAAACTTCTACAAACTGCCACATCATCACCTAATTCTCTAATTAATTTATATAAAATAAATTATTTTTATAATATATATAATATTAATATATATTAATTATTTATGCTTATTAATGGAAATGCTGGGTTTATATTTACCTCTGCCGAAAATGAAGAAATAATAATAGAATATAATAAAACTTAAGAAAAAAATTAAATAAAAGGCATAGCAAAGAGTCAATGTTCACCATCACCAGCGCCTCTTCAATCCAATCCAGATCTCCTCCATTATTTGATGTTCAACAACAACGTCATCTTTGAATTCTTGCAACACATTTGTTCTTAATTGAAGATATTTGAATTTCATTCTCCAATTTTGCCCTAAAACATTAGGGTTCGTAATTGGGTTATATACTTATACCTGTGAGGTTTAAAGAACGTCATGTCTTGCTGCTGCAATTTCCGAATCATCGTTCCTTCCTCTTTTTTACTTTTATTTTATTTAATGGTATTTAGAATGGGCCCCATATCTTCGTCCGCAGAGCCGTTTGTAGTCGCGGACTGCTTCACCGGACTTGACGGCCACAACGGTGAAGTTTGTGGTTCCCCTGTCCGTTGCCTGGCCGCGTCATCCGGACCTTGGGAGGAGTAGCCTGTTGGGGATGCTCTTAGAGAGAAGTTAGAGAGAGAATTGTATGTGTGAATTTGGTGTGAGATTGAGAGATCTCGGACTTGCTATTTATAAACAAAAATTTCGAGCTCGTCGCGATACGTGATGACCTCCTTGGCTAGCCCGTCGCGTATCCCGACGTAGGCTAGCTGAGTCACCACGTAGACCTGCCACGTGGTGACACATGGCGGTCGTGTTGCCACCTGGCGACACACCGTGCCACCGTCTGCCACGTGGCACACGTGTCACATTGTGTCAGACAGGTCATCGCGATACGCGATGACCTTGATCCTAAGGCCGTCGCGTATCGCGATGGGCCAAAGAATCAGAATTTTCATTTTCAACCTTAGAATTTGGAATTTGTCTGATTTGGTCCCTTGACTTTGGAAGTTTGGCATTTTTGGCTCGAAAGTTTCGTGATGTTACCCCGTGCTGCTGATGTTCGTCAGTTTTTACCAATTTTGACTTTCTGTTGACTTTTGTTTGACCATGACTCGTGTTATTCAAAACACAGTCCGTGTTTTTAATCATAATTTCAAACTCATCAAGACTCGAACTTGTGTTTATACTTGGTTGTTTCAATTGGGTTTTGATTTGTTATATATTTCACCCAAGATCCGAACCCGAATGATTTCTTCTAATAAATCTTAGTATAAAACCTATCTAGCAATTTATTATCTCAAATCTAACCGAATAACCCATCCAATTTTTGGGTTTAAACCCGATTCAATCAATTGGTGAGAATTGGGGGTTAATCTAGACTTAGAAAGATGAAATTGAACAATAGATTTGTTAAATTAGCATACCTTTGGTTGGAAATCGAAGAGTTGATGGAAAAGTTTGTGAAATTGGTGAAAGGTCGGCGGTTTTTGGCGTTAGAACGAAGTGATGTTAGAGTTAATGGTTTGAAAAATGTTATTTTATTAGAAAAAACTCGTAGCTGCACTGGACACAAAAGCACGGTACCGTGATTTTTGAAGCACGGTCCCGTGCTGCATGTAGCAGTCAGTGTCTTTTTGCTTTGCTGTTTATTTGTCGGGCTGGTTCGTTTTTTGTACTGATTTTCTTTGAGGGTTAGAATTAAGATAGTAGTTAAAAGTCATAATTTTCATTAAAACGTAAAACATAGTGAAACATAGTAGAAAAAAAGGTACAACAACATTCCCGAATCACAAAACCTAACACTAGCAAGAGTAACTTTTTAACAAGACAAAGTCAGAACTTCAACGATCACCATTCCCGAATGATGACCGTCGTTTGAGTCAATCAAAAACCAAATTATTCTAAATAGTTAGAGCAAGTAGGGTATCGTATCACAAGGAGTATGTGGTCAATGCAATTCGTGTAACAGATTTAATATTATGATGTAACAAGTTTTAGTGCTGATCACACAAGCAATAGTTTGAATTAAAAGAACTAAGAAACGAACAAGTAAACGAGTATTAAGCAGTTAACAAAGCAAACCACACCCGGGAATTCAAGTAAGCAACCAAACAGTATCTCATGCAACTTAACAGATTTATTAATAACGATTAACTAAAAACTGATCAACCAGACAAAATCTTGGACGTCAACAATTACTTTACACACGACACTGGTTATCGTATTCAATCTAACCAAACAGTTATATGACTAATTATCTAGCAACTGGTAACAGATCGTTCAGACCAACGTAAACCTAAACCGACCGAACACACAGAAATACTAAACATCAATAATCATATATCAATCATCAATAACAATACACAAGTGTTCTTAATCACACGAGAAAAACTGTAAAAGGTTACAAACTATACATCCCGGGTGCGATTCTAGGAGATTAGCCGAGCCGCGACATCATCGAATCTTCAATACGGATGATACAGATCATAGATATGGTCTTGACACGAACTAGGATGGTGGAAATCGCCTATAGGACTGCTGGAAATCGCCTCTTGGTTCTAAAAACGGAGTTAGGGTTTCTTGTTGATGAAAATAAAGTTATAAACTCAAAATCCCGCCTGCACTCCCGTCGCGGTACGCGACGGGGTCTTCTATGGCCCATCGCGTACCGCGATTGACCAAAAGTCAAAGCCTCATTTATGTCCCATCGCGGTACGCGATGGGACCTTCAACACACCCATCGCGTACCGCGATGGGTTCTGCTACAGCCAACTGCAATGCATGTTATCGTTTTGCGTGCTGGACATCCCGGGTCTTCATTCCGTGTCACAACAGGTCCAAAATGAGTACTTTAACACCTGTGACCTGAAATCCAATAACACATGTATGAAGTATCGATAGTTCTAAAATAAACAGTTAAAACTAAATAATAAACGATTAAAACATATATAAATTAACCGACCATCACATCACCACACTTATCTTTTGCTTGCCCTCAAGCAAAACTCTAAAGCAAACGTCGACCTCCATCATAGGTATGTAGATTATCGACATTAATACTAGTAAGGTTTAAGGTCATACCCAGTTTTCCAGACTGACATTGTTTTTAGATTGACATCTCACAAATACGGTTAAATGCTATAATAAAAACAATAGAGCCGCCCAGACGGGTGTACTTTGTTTCCGGTTAAGGCACACATGCTCATACCACTCGTAATATAACATCTTTACTCTCGGTTTAATATATGGACTATCAAAAGATGTGCCAGTATCACTCAGCTCTCAATATCACTCAGAAGTACATATTAATCCATCAAGCTGCGCGTGGCTCACTTAACTCCGTGGGCGTGAAGTCAAATGTCGAATAAAACTCACGTGTGAGCTCAACATACGGAATCGAGTCACACGCAAGCGCATCTACCCACGGAGCAGCCAATAAATCATGTACCTGGTCGTAAATCCCCAACTGACGCAACAATGTCCAATTAAATGAACGGTGGTGAAGAAGCTGCATCTGTCGGATCCGCTGTAGTCTCGTATACTCGTCTGTAGTCACGTAAAATCGGAGAACCTGATGCGGAATGCGTGCATCCCCCATAATGTCTGCTGGCTCAATGCCCTCTACAATCTGCACCTCGTCACTATCGTAGCGGATGACATGAGGGTCAGCCCTCCGTCTCTTGCGCCGGGTGCGCGAGGACTCTGGTGCATCAGCCATATCTGCAAACTCAAACAAACAAGTTAGATATGCTAATATGGCGATGACCGTATAGCATTTCGGTCGCGGTCGTTCCATATATTAAAATAATATTAAAATATTAATAAAATATTAAAACAAAAATAAATAAAAACGAAAATTTCGGGGACACCCGGCACGTATATCTAAAAACCAGATTAACCCGCCCGAATGGAGATTGAGTACGGGCGGGTAATCAATTAACAATTCAAAATATCAAGGTATCCCCGAGACTCGATTAACAAAACACAAACAAACGTGACACGTCACGACTCGATTAACTACACATAACCAAAAAAAAAACAAAAGACAAACTGACATACTTAACACAAATTGACTAACTGTCTCAAACAACGTGCAAAGCAAACAACTAATATGTCGAGTTGGGTTTTGAAGTATTAAAAAAACTTAATTTAAAAATACGTTCACATAATTCGTTTAAAATCGAATAAACACTATCATTAGTTTCATAATAAAATAATGATTTTTAATTGTGAACATCAAAACCCGACTCGTCATATTGAACCATCTCGATCTGTCAACCGAATAACGAAGTAACCAACCCAACCAACCCGACAACCATAAATCCCAAAGTACAAAGTCCCATAACCCGGTAACCCAACCATGTTCATAAAGACCATATTGATCCGAAAATCCCACTACCTACTTTAACAAACTAACACACGAACCCAAATTCTTAAAACTAACTTCAAAGTGAATCCCTAAACCCGATTTTGTAAACCCAACCATCCGCAATAACAACTCAATAAACTGATGAAAAATAATATAACAATAATAAACAATTACCTCGATGTCGGATTGGAAAGCTAAAAAGACTAATAATAATAACGGAGATGGAGACGGCGGTGGCAGTATGGCAGCGGTTGTGTGTGACAGTGGCGGTGGTTGGTAGGTGGTTGTGGTGATGATTTTGAATGGTTACAGGGGTAGCGGTGGAGGGTGAGTGGTGGTGGTGAGGGTGAAACGGAGATGGTGGTGAGGGTTTGATGGCGGTGGTAGGTAGTGGCCGTGTGTGGTGGTGGATGGAGGTGAAAGATGATGGTGGTTGGAAGCGGCAGTGATGGTGTGTTGTGGTGTTGATTGGAGGTGAAGGATGATGGTGGAAGGGGACGAAAGAACTGCGAGGTTGGTGGTGGTGGGTGGTAGTTCGTCGAAGAAAGAAGAAGGGGGGAGGAGAGAAAACAATCGTAGAAGACGAAGTGAAGGGGAAGAGGAAGAGGGTATTATAAAATACCGGGTCAGGCGGAGCCCCATGACCCATCGCAGTACGCGATGGGTAAATAGATGTGGGAGCGTACCGCCGCCCAAATCAGGGTAAATTAGGGTTTAACCCCATCGCGTACCGATGGGGTGCAATGCCAGGCCCATCGCGTACCGCGATGGGTTTAGAAATCAGTTTCGAAATTTTTGAAAAACGCACCTGTTTTGGTATCCCGACATCACCTTGGACACGTTCAAAACTGAAAATACCTTTACATACCTGAAGTGACGTGTGCTAAACCCATGCTTACCGAATTTCTCTAATTTGCCATTCTTCAACGAGCTTTCCCACACTTAGCGTTTACTGCACAAAACTCGAGACGACACTAAGTACAGGACTCAATAAAATAATATAAAAACTGGACAGACCCTTACAAACCCCGGGTTACCTCCCGTAAGCGCTGAATTTAAAGTCTACAGCTCGACAGTGCCTCGAATTCAGTTATCTTCATAAACCGGTGAAGTTACAATAAAGTTCACCGATTCCTCATCCAGCTCGTGTATGTCCTTCATCTCCAAATATGGCTTCAGTCTATAGCCATTTACCACTTGCCTCAAATGATCATCAAAGTCCTCAATCTCGTACTGACCATGATTTCCAACCCTTACAATCAAATACGGGCCCGTCCACTTACTTTTCAACTTACCCGGGAAAAGCTTCATCCTCGTGTTGTACAACCATACTCGTTGACCAACTTCAAAATTCTTCAACCGGATGTTAGCATCATGAACTTTTTTCATTTTCGCCATGTAAGCGGACGCGCAATCGTATGCCTCGTCTCTCAACTTCTCGATCTCGCACAAAGCCAATTTTCTCGCTTTACCTGCATCATCATAATCCATGTTAACCTGTTTAGTAGCCCAAAACGCTCTTTGTGCAATTTCAACCGGTAAATGGCAATCCTTTCCATACACAAGTCTATAAGGAGTGGTTCCAATTGGCGTTTTATAAGCTGTTCAGTAGGCCCATAAGGCATCGGTCAATTTAGTTGACCAATCCTTTCGGTCCGTCCGAACAGTTTTCTGTAAAATTTGTTTTATTTGCCTATTGGAAACCTCAACTTGTCCACTCGTTTGTGGATGGTAAGGAGTTGCAATCCTATGATCAACACCATATCGTTTAAGCAATTTCCCGAATTTAAAATTCTTAAAATGAGATCCCCTATCACTTATGATGGTTCGGGGGACTCCAAATCTCGAAAAAGTATTACTTTGAACGAAATTGCAAACGACTGTGTGATCATTTGTCCTAGTGGCTATCGCTTCAACCCATTTAGAAACGTAATCGACGGCCACAAGGATATACAAATTACCGTGTGAATTCAGAAACATACCCATGAAATCGATCCCCCGAACATCAAAAAGTCAACAACTAGGATCGGGTTCAAGGGCATCTCGTCCCGCTTGGAGATACTCCCGAGTTGTTGACACTTTAAACAGTGTGTCGCGAACTCGTGAGCATCCTTAAACAATGAAGGCCAACAGAAACCACTCATTAAAACTTTTCGAGCGCTTTTCTGGCCACTGAAATGACCACCACACGCAGATGAATGCGCATGTTCCAACACTGATCTGACATCCTCCCCGTGTATGCATCGTCTGATCATCTGATCTCAACCAATTTTAAACAAATCCGGATCATCCCAAATGTACTGTTTAGCTTGAGTTATTAAATGTTTCTTCTTTCTCCTTGGCCAATGCTCTGGTAAATCACCTGCAACTTTAAAATTAACAATATGAGCAAACCAAGGATTTTGTGAAACTGCCAGGATGTGCTCGTCCGAGAAGGAATCGTTAATGGGCCCATCAGTGTTCCCATTTTCCACCATAATTCAGGACAAATGATCTGCAACGACATTTTCACTCCCCTTCTTGTCCCGAATCTCTAGATCAAATTCCTGTAATAGCAAAACCCATCTGATAAGCCTCGGTTTTGCATTCTTTTTATCCATGAGGTACCTGACAGTAGAATGGTCAGAATATATAATAACTTTACTACCCCAAATATAAGACCGGAATTCATCTAGAGCATATACTACTGCTAGTAACTCCTTCTCGGTTGTGGTATAATTTAATTGAGCATCCGAGAGGGTTTTACTTGCATAGTATATAGCAACGGGTTTCTTATTAACCCGTTGACCCAAAACAGCCCCGACCGCGTAATCACTTGCATCACACATTATTTCAAAATGTAAACTCCAATCGGGTGATTGCAAGATCGGGGCTTCAACTAATTTCAATTTCAAAATGTCAAAGGCCTTAGCACATTCATCATTAAAGTCAAACGGGGCATCCTTAAGCAATAAATTACATAAAGGTTTGGTAATGTCACTAAAACCCTTAATAAACCGTCTATAAAACCCTGCATGCCCCAGAAATGATCTAATGCCTTTAACATTAGTGGGATGAAGTAAGGTGGAAATAACTTGGACCTTAGCCCGGTCCACCTCAATCCCGCGACTCGAAACAACATGGCCCAATACAATTCCCTCTTGGACCATAAAATGGCTCTTCTCCCAACTAAGAACCAAATTCGTTTCGACACATCTTTTCAAAACTCTTTCGAGTTGGTTTAAACATGACTCGAAAGATGTGCCGAAAATCGAAAATCATCCATGAAAATTTACAAAGACTCCCCCACCATATCTGAAAAGATACTAATCATGCACCTATGAAAGGTGGCGGGGGCGTTACATAACCCAAATGGCATTCGCCTAAACGCGAATGTGCCATACGGGCATGTAAACGTGGTCTTTTCCTGATCTTCAGGATGAATAGCTATCTGGTTATACCCGGAATACCCGTCTAAAAAGCAATAAAATTTTTGACCAGATAGCTTTTCAACAATTTGATCGATAAACGAAAGCGGAAAATGATCTTTTGATGTTGCCGCGTTCAGTTTATGATAATCAATACAAATGCGCCACCCGGTTACCGGCCGGGTGGCGACCTCGTTACCTGAGTCTTCCTTGACGACTTGGATGCCCGCTTTTTTTGGTACTGTCTGTGTCGGGCTCACCCATGTGCTGTCTGATATGGCAAAGATAATGCCAGCATTATCGGTAAAATCAATCTGTTTAGGAATCTTATGACTCCTTTTCTGTGTGCACAATTCTTTTAAATACTTAGCATAGGCGGGAATTTGTTTTATGGCATCTAAAAGAGGAATGTTAATTTTGACTTGTTTAAACGTTTCCCACGTTTCTTCTTGTTGCGGGCCTCGTTTTGATGCCATCTTCGCCTTTGATGGCGCCAACAAAGCATCGGGATATGGAACAGCTTTCACCTTTTCCTTATCTTTAGAGTTGTTGGTGTCATCCTTCGGAACCGATTTGTAATTTTTAGTTTCACTTTTGTTAGGTTTATTTAATTCAATCGGTTCCGGCTCATCATCACTGGTGAGATTTTCATCAATCTCTTCCACCACCCCATCAACCAAAGGTGGTGGGCCCAACCTTGTTATCATATTTCTTACCATTACGTAAAATATTTACCTGGTTGAGGTGCTTTTTCTAACTGGAACTGTGATGATTCGGGTTGACGGTGGTGTCACTCGGAAGTTGGCCCACATTCTTTTGTAATTTCGCCATGTCTAAAGCGAGCTGACCAATTTGCTTCATCATTGCCTCCGATGATTTATCTCGTTACTCGAACTGTTGTTTCGTCTCGGCCTTCTGATCAGTCATGGCTTTCAATAATGCATCCAACTTCGAGTGTACTGACTCGTCCGAATTACCCGAGGACCGTTTCTGCTGATCCTGATTACCCGAAATATTTCCCCCCCGGTTACCGTCTCTGTTATACCCCCGATTCAGATTACTCGAGCCCTGCTGATAACCGCTCTGGCGGTAATTACCCTGCGATATGTTCTGACTCGATCCCTGAAAATTCAGATTCAACTGAGAAGACGCGTTCCCGTAACGAAAGTTCGGGTGATTTCTCAGGCCCGGGTGATATGTGTTTGAATTGAACCCTTGGCCTTTGGAATCCCCGTAAGCATAATTAACTTCCTCGGTGTCATCCTCATCATCATCATTATAATACTCGGGGTAATTTTTTGTCTTATGCCCGAGTTCACCACAATCTTCACAAACCGGGAATTTCACACCAACTTTCCCGACCTCTTTCTTCTTATGCGACCAGGTCATACAATTCAAGAAGCATGTGGTAGATTCCAACATGTCCCAAGGCTACCAAGAATGTTCAAGAATCAGCTAACACATCTATTTTGTCTTCTAGTGGGCCTAGTGGGCTTGTTTTAACCTATTTTATATTAGGAAGGAGGTGATTAAACATATATATAAACCCTAAAACCCTATGAATGATTTTATTCAAGTTTTAGCCGTCCCACACCTGCTCTATCGGAGAAACCAAGGAGGACAAGCTTACGGTTCTATCTTTTATCCTTCGGTTGTCGGTTTTGACTATTTTAACGTTTGTGAGTTAGTTTTTGGTTTTTAAGCATTCAAACCTTTTGTAATCAGATTTATACGAACATGTTTATCATTTATATCTATTTCATCTATTGTTCATTGATTATGATTGGCTAAACGTGTTAGTTCTACCTAGGTTAGATGTTTATTGTTAGGTTTTAATGAGTAATACGGATTGTTGATCATCATGGCTTGAATTGTTAATGAAAAGTTTGGTTTAACATTGAATTAGGTTGTGTTTAGTGGCTGTGAATTTATTAGTTATTCTCATATACCTCTTGCTTTGATTAATTGAATATGTTTTGATTGACTGTTGCTTGTTAAAACTCTTCACTTGGTGTTTAGGGTTTGTTTGCGGGGTGATCAACCGTAGGGTTTAAGTGGGTAAGTTAATTGATTATATTTAGTGGGTGAACACCTTCTTAGAGACCGAGAGGTGATAGGAAGTAAGGTCGTCTTATAGCTTTTACTTGTTAGGATTAGGATCGCGCGAGAGCGGGTTTGGTTCTTATCGGGTTTGGGTTTTGAGCGATTAGTTGATCTAGTTTAAGTTAAACTAAATTGTTCCTCTATCCTTGGTTGCGTAGTATTCGTCTCCATTAGGGTAGTGTGTTGGTGAGACCGAGAGGAGAGTCGACATTAGAGCACTTTAACAATTCGTTTCCCGGTTTGTTCTTAAAATCAACTAAGTGTAAGTTAGAGTTTGTTAGTGAGACTGAGAGGTGATCTAGCTTTCTTGAGTGAACCTTAGTTGTGTCATCCTTAGGAACCGGTGTCGTGAGATTCTCAATCCATTACCTTATTATACCTTCAATATGATTCTTACCTAGGTAGACGTTTTCTCCGATTGCAGTCAAGTTTCCAAGTTTCGTTAAGAGTTTCATTAAGTTAAGTTAAGTTTAGTTAAAGTAAGTTAGGTTAGGTAGTTAATTAATAAAAAATCATTTAAATATTCTTAGGTGAGTCTTGGTTAGGGTTTAGTGATCATAAACGTTTTCACGTGTCCTTGTGTTCGATACTCGGACTTCATTAGTGCTATACTATTAGTGATCGGTACACTTGCCGGTTTTGTGTGGTTTCTTTAGGAGTCTTGTTTAATAAATTTAAAGCTTAGTTGTGAGAGCATAATTATACACACATTAAATTAAAAGAACTAAGAAACGAACAAGTAAATGAGTATTAAGCAGTTAACAAAGCAAACCACACCCGGGAATTCAAGTAAGCAACCAAACAGTATATCATGCAACCTAACAGATTTATTAAAAACGATTAACTAAAAACTGATCAACCAGACAAAACCTTGGACGTCAAAAATTACTTTACACATGGCACTGGTTATCAAACAGTCCTTGCCAGTGTGACTCAGTTAAGGGTAATTGTACGTTTTATCGTATTCAATCTAACCAAACAGTTATATGACTAATTATCTAGCAACTGGTAACAGATCGTTCAGACCAACGTAAACTTAAAACGACCGAACACATAGAAATACTAAACATCAATAATCATATATCAATCATCAATAACAATACACAAGTGTTCTTAATCACACGAGAAAAACTGTAAAAGGTTACAAACTATACATCCCGGGTGCGATTCTAGGAGATTAGCCGAGCCGTGACATCATCGAATCTTCAATACGGATGATACCGATCATAGATATGGTCTCGACACGAACTAGGATGGTGGAAATCGCCTATAGGACTGCTGGAAATCGCCTCTTGGTTCTAAAAACGGAGTTAGGGTTTCTTGTTGATGAAAATAAAGTTATAAACTCAAAATCCCGTCTGCACTCCCGTCGCGGTACGCGACGGGGTCTTCTATGGCCCATCGCGTACCGCGATTGACCAAAAGTCAAAGCCTCATTTACGTCCCATCGCGGTACGCGATGGGACCTTCAACACACCCATCGCGTACCGCGATGGGTTCTGCTACAGCCAACTGCAATGCATGTTATCGTTTTGCGTGCTGGACTTCCCGGGTCTTCATTCCGTGTCACAACAGGTCCAAAATGAGTACTTTAACACCTGTGACTTGAAATCCAATAACACATGTATGAAGTATCGATAGTTCTAAAATAAACAGTTAAAACTAAATAATAAACGATTAAAACATATACAAATTAACCGACCATCACATCCCCACACTTATCTTTTGCTTGCCCTCAAGCAAAACTCTAAAGCAAACATCGACCTCCATCATAGGTATGTAGATTATCGACATTAATACTAGTAAGGTTTAAGGTCATACCTAGTTTCCAGACTGACATTGTTTTTAGATTGACATCTCACAAATACGGTTAAATGCTATAATAAAAACAATAGAGCCGCCCAGACGGGTCTACTTTGTTTCCGGTTAAGGCACACATGCTCATACCACTCGTAATATAACATCTCTCCTCTCGGTTTAATATATGGACTAGCAAAAGATGTGCCAGTATCACTCAGCTCTCAATATCACTCAGAAGTACATATTAATCCATCAAGCTGCTTTGGCACAAATGCAAATCAAGAGGTCTTTAAAAGGGTTGTAATGGGGCCAGATGTAAGGGTTGGAAGGGAAATATTTAAGTAGCTCAAACGATCCGACCCAGCTTATTACAAAACATCTAAATAAATGAAACTACTGTACAACTAACCGACTGATTATATACATCTAAATAAGCAAACTATTAACATACTGAACATCTAAATAGGCAAACTACAATACTGATTTCACACTTTTTTTTTGACATAAACGAACTTCAACGAACTACAGAATACATAACTGAATATAAACAGACATATTTTTGTCTTTTTCTCAATTTTTTTTAAAGCATAATAACATGATGCTTAACAATGAGATAAATACAGATACAAAAACAAAAACAAAAACAAATACAAGTACAGTTACAAATAAACCTAGTAACCCGGATCGTCTCGTAACATAATGTCGGGGTTAAACAAACGAAAATAAGTCCAAGAAATGTTTTCTAAGGGACCCAACCCCCCGCCCCTCACATTAACCTCACCTCATATGTGTAATAATGAGGCCCCAACCCCCCAGTACCCACACTCGCACTCATCCAGACGAGGCTTAACCTAATTGCCTCTATCACTTTTGCATTTTGCCAACTGTGATCCCGTAAGCCATGAATATCAGTGAAAGCACTCAAATGACATGTGTGTACTATATATTATATGTGTATTATATTTATTTGGGTCAACTCACACACGTACCGGAGGAATAGGGTTGACGATATAAACATGTGTGCCTGTCCCCATGACTCGTTATTCCCGCCTAAATGACCCCATTTTCAACTTCTCGTTATAAAAACATTTGTGAGTAAGACTAATAAGACGCTGAAAAACCAACCATGACCAGAAACCTATGACTTGGCATTAGTGGCAATAATTAACAGTTAACAACTTTGGTTTCTGAACTCTCTTCGAGGTACTATCGGGCTAAAAATTTTCAAAATTCCCCCATCCCCACACTTGAGGTTTACATTGTCCTCAATGTACGAATACTTAACATTGTTCTCAAAGTTAAATATGATAGAACGATTAATGAACATTTGAGGGACGGGGTTGAAATTGACTTTTTGACTATTAAGCAATTTAAAAATTTCGGGCCTCATGTGAGGCAGTTCTACTAACACTTATACAATTACACTTTTAACGTTTAAAGCAATAAAAACAAAATAAATTATGAAACTGAAATCACCTGATATGAACGTGAATGGAGAAGGACCAGTCGGCTCGTGGACTCTCGTAACACTCGCATTCTCTCGTCTCATCCAATTACCATACTGACAATCGAACCTGCAAAATCTCGAGACGTGTAGAAGCAAGCTTCTCACAAGTGTAAGACATAGGTCTTTTAAGAGTTTCGAAAATGAATAATTGTTAATTTTATTAAAACAATTACCGAGCCAAATTATTTCGTTTCATAATAAATTCTGTTAAATTAGTTAAGAACGTTAAAAGACCTAACTCACTTTCGTAGGAATCATGATTGCATTTAGCGTATGCAACAAGCCCTGTAAACCCCCTGGTATCCCAGGAGGACGAGTGGGGTCTCGTGAGGGTTTATAGTGAACAACACCCACAAAGTTCGATTACAACAAAATATACAAGTAAAATCAAACACAACAGCAATCAAAAAAATATATAAACATATAAGCCCAACCAGTTACCCAAACATGATTCCCCAAAATATAATATAATATAATACAGACCATGATACTAATAAAAACAAAATAAAGTGAAAAACGGTAACCAAAAAGCTACTGTGCTGGCGGATCATCATCTGCCTCGTCCTGCGGCTCCACTAGCGGTCCACCACAATGATCAACGACTGTGGGAGTGGTACCTACGAAGAGACAAACAATAATCGAAAGTAGTCATCATGGCGGTCCAGGTGGGCCCGCGTCTCCTCCCGCATCTCGGTTTTGGATACGTGTCGGTTTCGTTCCTCGGTTGTTGAGGAACGGGAATCGATTCACTCATCTCAGTAGGCATGATAGTGTTTTGGTTTGGGTTGGTGCAAAGAATGTATTGGCAAAGGGTGCCTTTTATAGCCAACCATATCCGGACACGGCCCCATGCTTTTTAGAAGCACACCCCCGTGTTTTTGGTCTGACAATTACGTTACAAACCAGTCTGACTGAGATTTTTGCAGCGAAGATTTCGGCCCGCACTTTGTGACACGGGACCGTGCTTCTAGAAGCACGCCTCCGTGTTTTTAGTATAATTATAATATTTTTTTAGGTTTAAATATTTACAAGGCCTAATTTAAGAAGGTCTTGGCCAGACCTTGTTCCTGTTATGTTTATTTAGTTGGTTGGATGATTATTACCTCCGAAACATCTTCATAAGGTCCATCGATATATGGTTTTAATCGATGTCCGTTAACTTTGAACTTGTGGTCATCAGAATTTGAAATCTCGACTGTCCCATAATCAAAAACTGATTAAACTACGTAAGGGACTGGCCAACGAGATTTCAGTTTACCTGGGAAAAGTCGTAAACATGTGTTATATAACAGTAAACGATTGCCAATTTGAAATTTCTTGTTTCCTTTTAAATGGGCGTCGTGTAAATGTTTAGTCTTTTCTTTATAAGACCAGGAATTTTCATAGGCTAAAGTTCTTAGCTCTTCGAGTTCATGAATTTGATCTTCTCTGTTTTTGCCGAACTTCGATCAAAGTTTACTGTTCTTAGAGCTCAGTAGGCTTTATGCTTAAGTTCCACGGGTAAATGATATGCTTTTCCATAAACGAGTTTGAAAGGTGTTGTTCCTATGGGGGTTTTGTAGGTTGTCCTAAGCGCCCACAGAGCGTCATCTAACTTTTCCTTCCAATTTTTGCACATTCATCATTAAAGTCAAATGGGGCATCCTTAAGCAATAAATTACATAAGGGTTTGGTAATGTCACTAAAACCCTTAATAAACCGTCTATAAAACCCGGCATGCCCCAGAAATGAACTAATGCCTTTAACATTTGTGGGATGAGGTAAAGTGGAAATAACTTGGACCTTAGCCCGGTCCACCTCAATCCCGCGACTCGAAACAACATGGCCCAATACAATTCCCTCTTGGACCATAAAATGGCTCTTCTCCCAACTAAGAACCAAATTCATTTCGACACATCTTTTCAAAACTCTTTCGACTTGGTTTAAACATGACTCGAAAGATGTGCCGAAAATCGAAAAATCATCCATGAAAATTTCCAAAGACTCCCCCACCATATCTGAAAAGATACTCATCATGCACCTCTGAAAGGTGGCGGGGGCGTTACATAACCCAAATGGCATTCGCCTAAACGCGAATGTGCCATACGGGCACGTAAACGTGGTCTTTTCCTGATCTTCAGGATGAATAGCTATCTGGTTATACCCGGAATACCCGTCTAAAAAGAAATAAAATTTTTGACCAGATAGCTTTTCAACAATTTGATCGATAAACGGAAGCGGGAAATGATCTTTTGATGTTGCCGCGTTCAG
Source organism: Bidens hawaiensis (assembly GCF_021521415.1). NCBI lineage: Eukaryota > Viridiplantae > Streptophyta > Magnoliopsida > Asterales > Asteraceae > Bidens > Bidens hawaiensis. The sequence goes on along the minus strand of NW_027492307.1, from coordinate 549,712 downwards.
TTTACGATAATCAATACAAATGTGCCTCCCGGTTACCGGCCGGGTGGCGACCTCGTTACCTGAGTCGTCCTTGACGACTTGGATGCCCGCTTTTTTCGGTACTGTCTGTGTCGGGCTCACCCACGGGCTGTCTGATATGGCAAAGATAATGCCAACATTTAACCATTTCAACACCTCCTTTTTAACCACTTCCCTCATGTTCGGGTTCAACCTCCGCTGAGCATCGTGCGCGGGTTTGACAGCCGGATCTGTTAAAATTTTGTGCATCACAATTTAGGGACTGATTCCCTTCAAATCCGCTATCGTCCACCCTATTGCTTCTTTATTTGTAACCAGCACCTCCATCAAAGCATTTTCCTGAACTGACCATGGTGGACGGTCTCCTCTCACAGCTGCGATCTCCATTTGTTTCTCTTCCTCTTCCAGCAACTTGTCTGTTTCCACCTGTAACCTGTCAAACAAAAAACACGTCTCCGCTGTGCCATCCGAACTGACGACAGAGTCGTATAGCGAAATGCACTCGTCAATGACATCGGCCATAAAGCACTCGTCATTGACCGGAGAGTTATCTCCACGTGTGAAAACATTAATTCTCAGCTTACGGTTATCGAATGCCATGTCAACAGTACCATTTCTACAATTAATGTTGGCATTTGCAGTAGCCAAAAATGGTCTACCGAGGATAACCGTGGGCTGTTTAGTCCTCTCACCCGAAACATAATCGAGAACTAAAAAGTCAGCTGGAAAGTATAAGTCTTCCACCTTGACAAAAACGTCTGTCAATATTCCTCGGGGCAGTTTCATTCCTATGGTCCTTTCTAGTATCCTTTTTATTCTCCAATTCGAAACTTCTACTTGCCCGCTGGTCTGATGGTGATATGGTGTTGCCAAACGGTGGTGAACTCCATATCGTGCTAAGACTTTTTCCATTAAAGCATTGCAGAAGTGAGTACCTCTATCGCTGATTAGAGCTTTTGGAGTACCGAATCGTGAAAATAAATTTTTCATAAATTGTACAACTACTCAAGCATCGTTAGTGGGAAGAGCTTGTGCTTCCACCCTTTTAGACACGTAGTCGGCTGCTACAAGGATGTACTTGTTTTCGAATGATTTAGGAAATGGGCCCATGAAATCTATTCCCCATACTTCAAAGACTTCACAACTTTGAATGCCCTTTTGAGCCATCTCATTTTTAGCTGAGATGTTCCCGGCTCTTTGACAAGCATCACATGCTTGGACCAAAGCATGTGTGTCTTTATATATGGTGGGTCAGAAGAATCCTGCATCAAACACTTTTCTGACCGTGGTAGCGGTACTATGGTGTACACCAGTTGGTCATTCATGGCAGTGTTTGAGAATATCTCAGGCTTCTTTTCCTGAAACACACATACGAACAACCTGATTGGCTCATATTCTAAACAAGTATGGATCTTCCCAGAAATAGAACTTAAAATCTGAAAAGAATTTCTTCCGCTGTTGATGAGTAAGTCCTTTTCTTAAGATTCTACAGGCTAAATAGTTTGCAAAATCGGAAAACCAAGGACTTTCATCTTCCTCTTTCATGACTGCTTGGATGTGCATGAGAATTCATGTGGAAAATTACCATTGATAATTTCCTCATGATGTTCTTCTGAAGTTGGGCATTCTAAGCGAGAGAGATGGTATGCGGCTGCATTTTCTGCTCCTTTCTTATCCTTGACTTCTATATCAAATTCTTGGAGTAGTAGAATCCATCGGATGAGTCTTGGTTTAACTTCTTGTTTGTTGAAGAGGTAGCGTATGGCTACACGATCGGTGTAAACTATGGTTTTGGAAAGAACGAGGTAGGATTTAAATTTTTCAAAGGCAAAAACTACTGCTAATAACTCTTAATCTGTTGTGGCGTAATTTTCCTGTGCATCGTTAAGAGTTTACTAGCGTAGTATATTGGGTGGAAATGCTTTTCATTGCGTTGTCCGAGTACTGATCCAACTGCAAAGTCACTTGCATCGCACATGATCTCGAATGGAAGGGTCGAATCGGGTGTAGTCATGATTGGTGCGTTGACAAGCTTGTCTTTTAATGTATTGAATGATTCAACACATTCTTCAGAGAAGACGAATGGTGCGTCCTTTTCCAGAAGTTTGGTCATAGGTCTAGCAATTTTGGAGAAGTCTTTTATGAAACGACGATAGAATCATGCGTGACCTAGAAAACTTCTAATGGCTTTGACTGATGTTGGTGGCGGAAGTTTAGAGATGGTTTCTATTTTTGCCAATAAACTTCTATTCTTTCTTGGGATATCTTGTGACCGATAACTATGCCCTCTTTGACCATAAAGTGGTATTTTTCGCAGTTGAGTACTAAATTCACTTCTTCACACCTAGTCAACATTTTATCTAGGTTTTTCAAACAATGATCGAAGGAGTCTCCAAAGATTGAGAAGTCGTCCATGAAAACTTCCATAGAGTGTTCGATTATTTCATGAAAAATGGCCACCATGCATCGTTGGAAAATGGCTGGAGCATTACATAGTCCAAATGGCATTCTTCGGTAGGCGAAGGTTCCATACGGGCATGTAAAAGTGGTTTTCTCTTGATCTTCAGGAGCTATGGGAATTTGAAAGTATCCGGAGAATTCATCAAGAAAACAGTAGAACATTTATCCAGATAGACGTTCAAGCATTTGATCGATAAAAGGAAGTGGAAAATGATATTTTCTTGTGGCATCATTAAGATTCTGGTGGTCAATGCAAACTCGCCATCCTGTGATGGTCCTCATTTGTATCAGCTCGTCCTTCTTGTTCATTACAACCGTCATTCCTCCTTTCTTGAGTACTATTTGAACTAGACTAACCCACGGTGAATCTGAGATAGGATAGATTAACCCGGCGTCAAGGAGTTTGATTACTTCCTTCTTCATCACATCTTGCATGTTGGGATTTAGACGTCTCTGATGTTGGACCACGGGTTTGTATTCTTCTTCCATATGGATTTTGTGAGTATAAAAGGAAGGACTGATTCCCTTGATATCCATGATCTTCCATGCGATGGCCTTCTTATGATTCTTAAGAACCTTATGAAGTTCGCCTTTCTCGTCTTTAGAAAGGTGAGATGAGATAATTACTGAAAGTTGAGAGTCTTTTTCGAGAAAGGCATACTCAAGATGGTTTGGGAGTTCTTTAAATTCTAAGGCTGGTGGTTCTTCAATTGATGTTTTCGAATTTTCATTACATTCAGTTATCTCATATACTACTTCTGATGTTTCTTGATTGTTGTCATTAGTATCGAGATTTTCATTTTCTAAAATGAGTTTGGTGTCTATATCAGTTTAGATTTGTGTTTCTAATGGCGTGTTGATGGAAGATTTCCGCACATAGCAACTCACGATAGAATCGATGATGTCGACATAGTACAATGTGTCATCGTGATGTTGCAGATGTTGCATAAATTTTCCTATGTCAAAAGTGATAGCCTCGTCATTAACCCTTAGTATGAGTTTGCCGGTGCAAACATCAATGATAGCCTTTGCAGTGGCTAAAAAAGGTCTTCCTAAAATCAGAGGTACACTTTTGTCTTCCTCCATATCTAGAATTACAAAATCTACTGGGAAAACAAATTTGTCAATTTTGACAAGCATGTTTTCAACAATCCCCCGAGGATATTTAACGGATCGGTCGGCTAACTGAATGATCATGCGGGTGGTTTTGGTTCTCCTATCCCTAGTTTTTCAAAAATCGCATATGGCATTATGTTGTACTAGCTCCTAGGTCGGCCAGGGCATTGCTAACAGGCAAATTTCCTATGAGACAAGGGATAGTAAAGCTCCCTGGATCGGTCATTTTTGTTGGCAACTTGTTTTGGAGGACTGTTGAACATTCTTCACTTAGGGTGACATGTGATAGTTCCTCCAGTTTCCTTTTATTTTTCAGCACTTCTTTGAGAAACTTGGCATATTTTGGCATTTGAGCGATGGCTTCGATAAAAGGTATGTTGATGTGGAGTTGTTTGAAGATTTCTAAAAACTTCCCGTACTGTGCTTCCAATCTCTCATGTTTCGGTCTTCCTGGGTACGGAATAGGCGGAACATAGGTTTTGACTGGTTCCTTAGATTGTACTGTGCCTGTTGGAATCAATAATTCTCGTGTTTTTCCAGTGGTTCTTTTTCCATAACTGGTTCTGAAGTTGGTGAGGCAACGGTAGTTGTACTACTTCTGAGTGTAACAACGTTAGCTGTTGCATTCGGGTTGGTGATTGTGTTGTTTGGGAGAGCGCCAGGTGGTATTTCGGATAATTGTCGGGCAATTTGTCTGATATGAGTTTCTAGATTCTGTAACGATGCTTGTTGACTTTTTAGGTCAGTTTCATGTTTTAACAATACTCCACTGATATCAACAGCTCTTAAGTCGGCATTCTTTTCTGCTTCAATTGTCTTGGTCATGATTTGGATCAACATTTCTTCAATTTTTGAGTAGCTTGGATTTTGATGGCTACTGGAACTTTTATCTTGAAATTGTGGTTTAGGCTGGAAGGGTTGATTCATTGGTCTTTTTTCGAATCGGGTAGGGGTTGAGTGTTACCTCCGTCCTTCCAACTGAAATTCGGGTGGTTTCTCCAACTTGGATTGTAATTGTTGCTGAAAGCGTTGTTCTGACGGGCGATGGAATCGACTTATTCCATGGCCATAATGACTTGTTTGCAGTCATTTGTCTTGTGAGTTCCTCCTTAGGTGTCACATGTGATATTGGTTTTTGATAGTTCGGCTTGAAGTTGTTCGAACTTTTTAGAAAGGGCTTCAAGCTGTGCGGTGACAAGAGTGTTGGAATCGACGTGGTGTATTCCTTTATAGGTTGGTGTAGATATTGGTGGGTTGTAAGCGAAAATCTTCTTTGCTGCTTTTTCCAGGACTTTAAATGCTTCATTAGGTGATTTGGATCCCAGGTCTCCACTGGCGATTTGGTCGATGGCCTGTTTGTTTTGACTTGATTATGCGTCAAAGAAAGTTTGTACTTGTAACCATACACTCAGTCCATGATGACGGCATCTTCTCAGAAAACTTTTGTATCTCTCCCATGCTGCGTGTAACGACTCATCATTATCGGTCCAGAATCCGGTAATGTTGGCTCGGTATTTAGCAGTTTTATCAGGCGGGAAGTATTTGAGGAGAAACTGTTCAACCATCTGGTCCCAAGTGGTGATGGAACCAGAGGAAAGGAAAGAGTTTGAGTTTGATCTGATCTTCTGAACAGTTTTTGGATTTTAAAGGTTCCGCAGATTCGTAGGAATCGAGATATATGAGAAAGAGGGTCTTCGTCGAGGAGACAATGAAATTGAATTGAATTTTCCACCATATGAATGGTGCTTGATTTGATTTTAAAATTTTCGGTAATTTCGGGTGGAGCCACTCCATTGTCGTAGCCTTCGAGAGTTGGCTTGGCATACTGGCTCATGTTTGGTTCGTTGTTTTGGGCCGTAATCATTTATTCGATTTAATTTTCTCCTGATGTCGTGGCGTTTACTGACTCGTCTTTGATTGTTTCGGCGGTTTCTGCAGTTCGTTTACGTGCTCGTCGACGAAAGAGTCGTTCCGGTTCAGAAATTGGAGAAACAAGCTCAGGCTCGAATGTAGAGGACATACATGGGGTAAAATCAAATTGAAACTGTTTAAATTAGACTTAAAGATTAGTTGACATTAAACTAAAAGTTAATCTAAGCTATTCTAAAAAAAACTAAAATAGTATATAAGCTAATTAATATAAGTTAGGCTAGCCTTAAAAATATCTAATTTAATAGTTACTAATTTTTTTTAATGAAATGAAAGTTAAAAAATTTGTACAATTATAAACAATGATCAAATTAAAACTTGGATCGTTCTTAGAAACGTACCGTGTCCCCGACAACGACGCCAAAAACTTGATGTGAGGCGTTGAGTGCTTAAAATATTTGATATGGGAGATTTAGATTTCGCACAAGATAGTGTTTTAAATTTATAAAATTGATTTCTACCAAAAATAAATACACACAAAATAGACAAGTGTACCTATCGTATATGTAGAATAGTATTGGTATGAACCAAATATCGATCCGTGGGCACAAACGTTTCTAATAACGAGTCTTCGTTTTAGTTAAATCGGAGAATTTTAATCATTTTGGAGTTGATTTTTAAACTTTTTTATAAAATAGAAATATTTATATATATAATATAAAGGTGACAAGTAGAGAAATTCTAAATGAGTAAATCAATTATATGAAGGTTACCATCTAAGATCAAGAATCCACTCCATTCTTTCTTAATGATTATTAAGTAAAATATATTAAATTTGCCCTAATAATATATGATAGAATAGTCCCTCAGGTACGGCCCCGTGCTCTATGAGACACGCCTCCGTGTCCAGGTGTCCAGTTGTATTAAATGCTCTGTCAGATCGTACATGCTGAGTCACCACGGGGGCGTGCTTATGGAGGCACGGTCCCGTGTTTTTGGTCATTTGTTATATTATTTTGCCTTTTTCTGAAGGGTGACCACGGCCCCATGCCTTCTAAGGCACGACCCCTTGCCGATCTATTCAATATTTTGTCTTTTCTTGCAGATTTTTGTCTTTTCTTGCATAGGAAAGCATAGGGGCGTGTTCAGAGGGCACGAGGGCGTGTTTCCTTGTTTTCTTGGGTTTTCTTTCATTTCTCTTTAGCTTTTGATCTGTTTCTTCGTTTGAGGCTTGGGTTTACCTGAAAATACATTTTAACATGATATGTAGCTATTTGAGCTATATTATTTGATGGAGTTTGCAGTTTTTAGAGATTATTTGATGCTTAAAAGATGTATAGTTTTATATACATCACGAACATAAATGAGAACACTTAAATGAACACAACTTAACAAATATAAAATCTTTAAGTAGATATCTGGATAATAATTAATTGTTTTCTATTAATGCACAAACAAGAATAAATAAATAGACATAAACAAACGTTCATGAACATAAATGAACGGACAAAACATGTGTCCATGTTCTTTCGTTTATTAGATAAACAAATATAAACGAACTTCCCGTCGAACGGTTCACAATAGTTCACCAAATGTTCTGTTCATTTACAGGCCTACGACTATGAGTGAAAACCAGTTGGGGTGGGTAATCCTAGCACGCTTTACCACCATGCCCAAGCAAAGATTTGTTACATGTTAGATTCTAAATTTATTTAAGATTTTTTTTTTAAAATGGAATGTTGTTATACTGATCACTAGGGTTGTAAACAAACCGAACAAACACGAGTAAGGTCTTGTTCATGCTTGTTCATTAAGGAAATAATGTGTTCACGAATGGTTCATGAACACTTATCGAACGAGATTTTATGTTTGTGTTCTTCAATACGGAAATGAATGTGTTCACAAACGATTCACAAACACAAATAAAATCGACAGAGACTAAAGATTGAGACCGATGTATTCATAAATGTGAATAATGAAAGCCTATAAACGAATCGAACGAACACGAACAAGGGCATGTTCGTGTTGGTTCATTTAACTTTAAATGGACACGGATACAAACACTTAATCAAGCAAATATTTATGTTCATGTTCGTTTATTTAAAAATGAACATTTATTTTCGTTTGTTTGTTTAAAATTTTAACAAACATAATTGAACAAAGATAAATGAACATATATGATAAATGAACACAAACAAACATAAATGAAAACATTTAAATGAACACAAATTATCAAATATAAAACATTTAAGTAGACGACTCATTCAGATAATATTTATTTATTTTCTATTAATATATTAACGAACATTAATAAACAGACATAAACAAACATACACGAACGCTTATGAACATAAACGAACGAACAGAACATGTGCTCATGTTTGATCGTTTAATTAAATGAACACAAATTTTTTGTTCATGTTCGTTCGTTTATAGGTCTACCGACCACCATCATTATATTATATAATGACTTTGAACACATTAGATATATACAAAACTAGTAATTGAACCTGTATATTACACGAGATTTTTCAAATGAAAAAAATAAATAAGATTCGTTATTTTAATTTTGAGTCTCAAAATACTTATAAATAAATGTAATGTAGATTTAATGGAAAAAACAAATGAGGTTAACGAAAAGTACTAAAATAACATGATTATAATGGAAACGTCGAGTGTTAATTTGCAAGAAATTTAAAAAGGGTATTAAAATTGCGTAGTTGGTCAAATCTCATATATGAAAATGACACTTAATTCAATAATGAATAAAATCAACACTATGTTATAACCCACTTGACAAAATGATTTTGACTCATGAATAGCTAAAATGAATGAGGTAAGAGATTAGGGATTAGAAGAAATGTAGGCTTGATACCTAATCTTCTACATTTTCTTTTATTTGTATAGTAAGATTTTAAAACTTACATAGAAATTAAAGGTTTAAAACATGTGAATTAAGTAGAAATCCATATAAAACATGGTAAATTTAAGTTTTATAGTTAGACGCAACAAGTAGTAAAATTGTATTCAGGTTACAAGTAAGATGGTAATTTTACTCATGCATGTTGGTTTGGGAAATTTAATATAAGCAAAACATTATTTTGATAATAAAGTTTAGATAGATCAATTTTGTTGGTTTGGGAAATTTAATATAAGCAAAACATTATTTTGATAATAAAGTTAGATAGATCAATTTTGTTGGTTTTGTATATTCACCAGACATCTCGTACCTAACAACCATCGGTCACCCAACCTTGACGGGGGGCCATTTTTTATTGAAAAGAAAAGGTGGGAGAAACAATATATTTATAGCATATTGTTTTAGTTTTAAAATAATGTTTATAGTTTTAGTTGTAATAATAATACTTATAGTTTTACTTGTAAACTTGTAATTATAGTATTCAATTTTCTTGTTTTTTCTCCTTAAGCTAAAACCTTTTTTTTATAGCTAAACTCATAACAAAGTGAAATCCCATGTGGGAGACAAAGAAAGAAAAAGGTTAAAACTCATAAATATTGACTTCTTTCAAAAGGAGCTAACAACTTAAAGTGCATCAACAAATTAAAGCCACTAGTGTATTGTTAACTTGTCAAAATTAAGCGGACTCATTTGTCACAATTAAAACTTTTAGAAATAGAAATTATATTATTGACAAATGTGTGTGGTTCAAAAGAAAAGTCGACATGAGGCCTTAGGCCAATGAAGCCTCCGCTTTAACACCTTCGAACCCCACCTTGTTTAAATCATTTGATGGCTCCAAGTGGACCATGAAGTTGTTAAAATGACAACATCTAATAAAACCCTTTGATAGTCGCCCACGTTATTAGAGTTTGGAATGCAAATAATATATGGGTATCAAGCTTCCACAACGACTAAATATTAATTCGTAACCCTCTTAGGTATTTCGTTATGGATAATATAACATGTGGGTCATATGCGAGACACTACTGCAAACAAAACATAATATCGAGTGGAGATAGATTTCTCTTGCATCAATATTCATTTTGGTGGATAAATCATTCTATCCTAAACCTCTGTACTAAAATGTTAATATATTTTTTTGTTTGAAATGATCTCGCACCATGTTATATCGAGGGGTAGGTTGTGTACGATGTAGAAGTCCCAGTTAAAAACAAAGAGTTTTAACCTTTCTACCTTACAATAGATAAAGTATAAGTATCACCCCACGAGGAGTATGTTGTGTAGCTATTGATAAGTAAACTCAAAGACTTATTGTTATTTGTTTAACCGAAACAAATTGCATAAGGTAATTATGTGAAAAGAGTAGTTACGAATGACAAAAGAGCTTAATCACTCCCTTTGTTGGATTCGGTTAGTTACGAAACTTAGTGCACAACTTAGATGTTTAATTAGCCACATTGTATTTTGATCATATGTATAATCTAATAGCACCATAAGTATGATAATTTGTTCCTTAACTAAACTAAGGGCGGAAATGGTTAAGTGGTGCATTATCAGTTACCGCAACAATAAATCACATGAGTAATTAGTCATGTTAATATACAAGGTTCATGGACACATATAAACAAACTATTTCATAGAATTTTACAACTAAATGTTAAATGTCAATTTTGAAATACTTAATTCGTTAAAAGAATTGTGAGAACTACATAGACAGTTGAGCTTATTGTTTTAAATATTATATATAAGACGTATTGTAATTATCACTTTTACTCCCCACTACATGTAGTTGTCTCCAATGCCCTACATACAATGTTTATGCGATTCTCACGTTTCTTAACCCTAAATTGGTTATCTATTAAACACACATCAATACATCCTAATTTATATATATTAAATATCAATTTACAAAGTTGCATTCCTTTAATTCTTGCCACCAAAAAAACTATTATTTAAACTTTCGCCACTAAAGTTACATTTACATTTTTAACATAATATTTAGCTTTTCAACTATGGCTATAAAACTTTTACTCTTTTAAGAACTGTACAAAACTTTTAGCCTTTCAACTTTTGTCACAAAATTTTAAATTTTACAAATTATTCACAATTTTTTATTCACATTTAACCAAACACTTTTCCATGTTGGTCAAAAAATAATCTTTGTAGTAACGAACCGATACCTATCCGGTTAACCCCGCGTTATCGTCGTGATGCGCTAGTTTAATGCAACTACAGAGAGAGAGAGAGAGAGAGTATGGATCTTTTCGGATTTTTGTTGAAGTAACCAACATAGGCGTTTGGGATCTTTCGTGAATCTAGTTCGAGCCGCTGCAACGTGTGGGGTCTTGAACTTATGTTTATTAAATCACAAACTCACAATCGTTATAACATCATTTATATGTTAAATTTGAATCAATTTTAACAAATTTACTGGTTGGTAGTTGGTACATGGTGAGTTGGTGGCGTACTATTTGTATTTTCATTAAACTGCTAATAGCCTAAAAGCCCATACAAAAGAGTAAAGTAAACCAATCTGACCAACGGGCTACAGAACCCAGCCCATTCATACCGAACCGGCTGACGTCACGTTACCAAAACCGTTATCTTTATTCCCGCCTTTTCAAACAACCATCAAAGCTTCAAAAAGCGTTGATTGGGACTCTATGTGGGATTTGTTCCAGACACTTCCATCATTCCTCAATTCTCTTCTTTTCCTTTTAAATTATCATTCAAATCCATAACAATTTCAATCAAAACAACTGTTTTCGTCTCGGTCGATCTGACGGTGTGATCTAATTCCACTCTCTGATCACATAATTCACACTCAATGACTAACTCACCTCACTCCTCTCACCAAATACCGCCTTCGCCAGTCGCCTCAGGCCGCAGATCATCCGTAGCCAACGACGAAATCCTCACCGACTTTCTCCACCGCTCTCTCCGTGTACCGGATCTAGTGTTACCGGATCGAGTATTCCCTAGGCAAAATTCGAAGATCCAGAACCTTCCAACGCTCGATTTCGAAGCGATAAGTTTAAACGATCCAGATGTTGCTGAATTAACTGAAGTGATTGCACAGACCGGTTGTTTTGAGCTGGTCAACCATGGGATTACTGGTCAACTTTTGTCTTCTGTTGTCGGATCCGGTGGCGGAGTGTTTGAATTGTCGCCGGAGAAGAAGGCGGTTGTTGCTAGATCATCTGAGAGGTTGTACGGTTTCGTGGAGTTTCATGGAGATGAGAAGGAATCAAGCGAAGAGTTCTTTGGTGTCGAGATGATTCGTTGAAATCGGAGATGGAGGAAGTTTGGCCTCATCAGTATTCGAGTTTCAGGTAACGAATCTCGATTACTATATGTACATTTCGATTGACTAAATGAACGAACACGGACAGAGTCAGGTTTAATTGTGTTCGTGAACATTAGATAATGTGTTAGTTTACGTCCGTTTATGTTTGTTTGTTAAAGGTTTGTAAATATTTCCTGATGGCTTTTCTAATCTTATCATATAGATTTAAGCAAAACTGTTAACTTTAAAACACAAATATATACGAGTATTATGTGATTAATTTATATAACACGATACAAACTTGGTAGTCGGACCGAACCGCTAGCAATGACCATTCTCGGTTAGGCAAATCAAACAAAACGTTGTTTGTGTTCATTTGCGTTGGTGAAATGTTCATGGACAAGTTCATTTCCTTAATGAATGAACATGAACAAGGCGTTGTTCGATTCATAATGGTTTGTTTACAACTCTAATAAGATCATTTTTGATTGAATTTTTGTAGTGAAAAAATGGAGAATCTGATGTGTGAGATCGAAAACATATCTGAAGTTCTACTCAAACTGTTAATCGATCGTTCTACTCCAAAGCCGAGATTTGATGATGGAACTAGAGAGGGAGAACTTGCTGGATCTGTGTGTTACATCTACAAGCATTGCTTGGATGCAGATACAGCAGATGATGATGATCGGCATATGGATTCATTGAGATATGATGTGATTAGAATGCTGATTAGAGGATCTGAACACCCTCACACACTCTGCTTTCATGTGTGTGATGGAGCTTCAGAGTTTCATGTTTACTCCAAGAAAGGCTGGGTTTCGTTTTCACCTGATAGCAATGCGTTGATCATCACCATTGGCGATCAGTTGCAGGTACATTCACTAGTTGATTCATGATATGCTCCATTGATGGAAGAGACCAAGTAATATAGAAAACAAGTAACCATAAAAGAAAGACTCAGAAAGTAGTGGTGGTGTTTATGGTCTGGTTAATTTTATTTTTTAAATATTTTTGGCTGAACCGTTAACTATGATTCTGAAAAACAACCAACCTAATTGGGTAGGTTGGTTGGGTTGACTTGGCAAGGGCAAAACCGGTCAAAATGGTTTGGTTTTGACCCGGTTTTGACAATTTTAACCGTTTTTCTAAACTAAAATTCAACGTAAAATGATGAGTATTATACACATGCATAACTATTGAAAGTGAAAATAATAAAAAATAAGTTTAGTTTAGTTTACAGGATTGGTTCCAAGTTCCAAATTGTGAACCGGATCATTAAGACGAATTTTTAAACACTAAACATTGAACTAAATTATATAAATCTCAAATCGGCGGAATCGACATATTTGCTTTTGTATGATCAGTTTTAGTAGTTTATTAACAGCTCTAGTAAAAAGTAGCTATGAGATACAAATATGTTTGTAAATAAGCTTCAACTTATTATAATATAGGATCTAGGTCGTTTTATAAACTTTACTTCATTCAAGCTTTTAGTGAACCTATCTCGAGCAACTTATTAGCTCAAGACCGGTTTTAACAATCTAATTGAGACAAATCAAGTCAAAACAAAACAAAATTTAAAGCAAGCGCTGGTTTGAAACTCAGAGCGGAGCTTGAGCTGGCCCTGACCTGGTAACAACAAATATTTAAAATTTTAAATTCACAACTTAATATAATTTTGAAAGCATGTTGCTTTAAAGTTGGAGAAAGAAGTTGGCTACCTAAAATGAGAAATTTAATAATTTTGTTACCTTTTCGTACATTTTGCGAATAAAGAAGCTAAAAGAAAACGTGGAAAAGCAACCCGTACAATTTTATTTATAAGAAAATATAATTATTGCTTTAATAATACATTAATACAATATATTGATATTAATAGTTTTTACATACTTAATTATAGATTTGATAAGTAAATATGTTGGAGTTAACTTTACCCACTTTAATCATACATTATCATTTCACGTGTTTAACATATTAAACCTTTTGAGTTTTAAAAGCCATAAATATGTTCCTATCATTGTTTTGAAAACTAGATTGGACCAACTAGTCTGATCGCATAAACCAAAAATATGGGTGTTGTCAGTTCAGTTACGGGCTAATGGGTTTTGAGTGTACAAGAAAAAACAACAAGAAAACCGTTGATGCTTGCCTACTCACGCTATCTGGTCGATTTTTAACACCTAACCGACTTGAACCACTAAAGCTACCATTTTGACTTTAAACATTGGTTCAAAGCGATTAGTGTTCATTTTTTTGATAAACATAAGATGTAATGTTTTTAACAAGTTATGGTGTGAGAAATGCAGACATGGAGTGACGGAGAGTACAAGCATGTTATAGGGAGACCAATTTTCAAAGGGAAACTAAAGGATTGTATATCAATGGCTTTTCTATATAGCCCCCCTCCATCCACACTCACACCTACAACCAAAGGCCAAATGGGCAAAACCATTTCATTTAGCCATCAAATCTTGTTGGTTTTGATTTTAACCTTTCTTTACAATATTTTCTCTTATGTTTCTAGTTAGACCAACATTTTTTCATTTTGTACTTGATATTGACCGGGGTTATGTGTGTTTTGTCGTTATGGATAGACCTTTGTGGGTTACTGGGTTATATATGGTCACATGTTTTTTTTTTCTTTTACAATGAAAATGTGAAATATGGTTTTATTGTTAGTTAGTAAACAAGTCTGAAATTTCCAATAAACGGATCCAATTACAATAAAGAGGCAGGTAAGCGGGCAACAAGCTGCGCCGCCAGTGAGACTAGATTGTCATGATCCTAAGTACTTGTAGATCTTTAATCACAAATGAAACTATCTACTGGTACATACATATAATTAGAAGGCTCGAAGCCTTGAACATAGAACATACTTATTCATGTCAAAGCTAGATATCAATGATTCAATTCTAACCCATACACGTTTACAAACTGTGTAGCTCGAACATGAATTGCGCAACATGAGTTATGCTGTTATAGTTGAACGTGGCCTTGTGTTGTTTTGTTTTGGCTTTTGTCCTAATAATATAATATACCTTAAATGTTTATAATTTGAAAGTAAACAAGCCCGTCTAGCTAAGTTGTTACAGCGCAAGACTCTTAACCTTGTGGTTGTTGGTTCGAGCTCCACGGTGGGCGATTTGTTTTGTCTGATCATTTCTTTTAATTATTATTTGGCATCATCGTTTTTAGCTCTTGCCATGCATATATAACATTATTTTTTGTGTAAACATTCTTAGTAATAAAAGTCGACTTTTATAATGCATCATAAATATTTGCAGAAAACTAAAAACTGAAACCAATACTCAAAACTGAACAAAGAAAAAGATATGTGTCGAAGAACTTGAGACCAAAGAAGAAGAGCCGGGGTGGTTTGGGTCTGAAGGTCGACTAAGAAGAAGTTGTTTATTGTAAATTAAAAAAGGGTTAATATGTAACTTAACATGAAAAAGAGGAATATATAATTGATTATTTGGGTTTAAAAAGAGGAAATATGTAAAAATCTCTTAAAGGTTTATCACATAGGGTTTAAAGTTTTAAATGCGTCATTGCCATTTGGCGTCTCAACTTTATTTACTAATATTGGTTTATTAGACTTTTGACACAACAGTTCCACATATACACTTTTTAGCCTCTCGACTTTAGTTTCACATATACGTGTTGGCCTTTCAACTTTGGTAATGAAACTTTTATCCTTTCAACTTCCATCTTTACTTTCTAGCCTATCAACTTTGGTAATGAAACATTCGCCATAACAAATCGCTCCGATACTGACCAACTTCCGACTGCAACACACAGTAGCTTTTAAACATGTGATGCATTTAACTCACTCTGTTGCAAAGCGCGAGTAGAAATATTTTTTTTATTTAAATAAAAACCTAAATAAATAAACACTTAACATATTTATTTTTTTTATGTACAAAGCCATTCCCACTTTAGTGGGGTGGTAAGGTGGTTAATGTGTGAAATAAGATATAAGAGGCTCAATCCTTATAAAGTGTAATATTTAGTATATATATATATATATATATATATTGGGATAGAAAATGGTTCAAATAAAAATAAGTTGTTTCCTAAGAATGGTAAGAACCAATAGAATTTTGACATTTGGCATTAAAACCTATGGTGAAAGAATAATTCTAGGAAACTATGTCGGTTATAATTGTGAAAGAGTAATTCTAGGAAACTATGACGGTTTTTGGTAATTTTAAATCTCAACCATTGATTGATAGGATTCAATGGCTATGATTTATTCTTAGTCTTCCTATGAAACTACTTATTTTTAGGATAACCCTCCCCTATATATTGGATCATTTCAGAAGTTTATATATACATATATATATATTGGATCATTTCAGAAGTTTATATATATATATATATATATATAGAGAGAGAGAGAGAGAGAGAGAGAAAAGATGGAATACGCTAATTGCTTATCATACAAAACATACGCGACATCTAGGAGCGTTGATCTACACCTTCGATTCAGTTGCGATCAGTTGAGAAGATTCCGTATATTTTAAGCGAGAAGGGTACGTTTGTCTTTTTCATTCGTAATCTAAATTTGGTAATTTGCGTATAAACGGTTACGATCCTTATATTTAGCTTAATCAAAATCAATTTCTTATTTACAAACCAATTTTTGTACCGAAATCAAATCAGTTGAGTATATGAACCAGGTTTCAACCGATTTTTGATTTAGGGTTTTCAAATGGAAGACGACCGTGAATGTTAGTTTTTGCTCTGTTTGAACTAATCTATAGTAGATGTATACTATGTTTACAGTAACCTGTATTGAGACCTGCATGTTAGATTCTATGAGAATCACATGATAATTGATTAGTTTAGTTGCAAGCGTGTTCATATTAGGAGTGTTTAACGTGGTTGATTTTTGGTGTTTATAGTATTAGCGTATCATGAGCGTGTTAATATGATTGATTTTGATGTTGTCGAATATGAGTGTGTTATGAGCGTGTGCATATTAGGAGTGTTTAACATGGTTGTTTTTTTGGTGTTTATAGTATGAGCGTAACATGAGTGTGTTAAGTTGTTTTTAATTTTATGTTGTCGAATATGAGCGTGTTATGAGCGTAACATGATAGTGTTGAAATTTATACTCATTTTTATCCGTGCTTTCCGCATGAGCGTTTCATGAGTGTGTAGTATACGTATTTTATTAATGTTTTTTTTACAAAAGATTCAAGTGTTTTGGTTGAAGATCAAAGGGTTGATATTATTCATGAAGTTGCTTCTTCTTACAAACCTGTTAAAGGAATGATGTTTTCGTCAACTGATCAAGCATTTGATTTTTATATTGAATGTGCTAAGAATGCTGGATTTGGGGTTTGCAAAGGTGGATTGTACATGCATGATGGCGTACTAAAGACCAAGTATTTTCATGTTGTAAAGAAGGTCAAAAGCTAGCCAAAATGTATGATTCAAAAGGTGATTGTAATGAATCAAACAAGCCATATTATAAAAGGAGGAAGAGGCCGACAATTAGATGTGGTTGTAGAGCACATCTACAGTTAAAATCTGTTGACGGTGTAATTTTTGAAGTACATGATTTTGTTGAAGGCCATAATCATAGTATGGTAGCAGATTCTGATTTGCAGTTTGTTCGTTCTACGAGGAAGTTAACACATGTCCAAGAGGAAGCTATTTATGAGCTGTCTAACTTGAATATGGACCTGTTAAAGCGTTTAACCTTTTGAGAACACAGTACGATGGTTTTGAAAAAGTAGGTGCAACTAAATATGATTGTAAGAATTTTAAACAAGGTTTGAATTGTTATATTGGAGAGTATGATGCTGAGATGATTGTTCAGAGATTGTGTGCGAAGAAAAAATTTTCATCTGATTATTCGTTTGAATATGATGCCAATGATAATCGTGAGTTAATTCGTGTTTTTTGGGCTGCTGAGATTTCAAAGAGTAATTATCTTGAATTTGTGGATACTATATCTTTTGTTGCTACATTTAAGACTAACAAGCAAGTTATTGATCCATACAGTTTCAATATAAAATTCATGCGTATTAGTTGTGTGTTTTGTATGTATGAATATGTTTTTTTATGTACAGGTACAAGATGGTTTTTGTACCATTCACGGAAATTGATAACCATTGTCATAGTGTTACTGTTGGTGCAGGGTTATTAGCTTCTGAAACTATTGAATCGTACACATGGTTATTGTAGATGTTACTAAAGTCGTTTGGTAGTGCACCGAATGTTGTTGTTACTGATCAAGACCCGGCTATGAAGCAAGCTATTACATCTGTGTTTCCAAATACAAGGCATAGGTTATGTATGTGGCATATCATGAAGAAAGTTGTTGACAAGGTAAACTTAACTGTTTTGATTTAACTGTTTTAAGTAGTTAAAATAGTGAGCGTTTTACAAGCGTTTCATGGTAATAGTTTTTTTGGTATTTAATATGTGAGCGTCTTATGAGCGTAACATGATAGTATATTTTGTTCATGAGCGGTTCACATGCGCTTAACATTTGTTTTTCAGCTGGGAGCCGATTTATATAACAACGAAGATTTTAAGCGTAGGATATGTGATATTGTGTGGACGGATTCATTAAGTCCTTTTGAATTTGAGGAGAAATGGCAGGCTATAATGGTTGAGTTAAGCTTGATAAGAATAAATGGCTTAATGATATGTATTAAATTAGATTTGAATGGATACCTGCTTTTTATAGAGACGAACCTTTGTCTGGATTGATGCGTACAACATCAAGATCAGGGAGCGAAAACCATTTTTTTGGTCAAGCTACAAATTCTTAGTTAACATTAGTTGAGTTTTTCAACCATTTTGTTTTTTGTATGGAGATACAGAGATACAATGGCAGACGGTGTGATCATGATAGTAGGTACACGTATCCGCAGCTAGAAACTAGAAGTTATCTTGAAAGGGAAGCGGTTAGGATACATACAAGATCTATTTTTAACGATGTTCAAGATGAAATGAATGAAATTATTGGTGGTGTTTCACAATTCAGTGCTTGTGAAGAAGAAAGAGGTTATTTGAGGTGTAAAATATGGGATTTTAATGCGTATGTTCCAGGATTTTTGGAGGTACTTATGAGAGTTTAGTTAGCCTTTTAGTTTAAAGTTGCTTAGTTAATAAGCGTTTAACTTGAGCATTTACATTTATTTTTTTAGGTTGTGTTTAAGAAGAACGGTGAGTTTGGTGAAGAGTCTACTGCAACATGTTCCTGCAAAAGATTTGAACAATATGGTTTGTTGTTGTCGGTCCCCTCGATTTCAGCTGGATCTTAATTAATCATGTCATAACTCACACAGATTGATGTGTCGACAAGAGAGTTAATGACGGTTGCTATATTTAGAAAGATATCCGTTCGTTAAAGGCGGAATCAATAACAAACATACGGTTGCAATGAATAATCAAAGGTAGAAAGCACACTTAAGATTCACTCAAAAGATTTCCATTTATATAATATTAATCATACAAAAGGATAATCGATTTAGGGTTTTCTAGGAATCCTAAGACAGCCGTCACACAATATTCTCTCAATTAATGTGTTTGTCTTATCCGTATTGTGCCCTCTCTGGCGGCGTGCCCTAAACATTCTATTTATAGGCCTGCCAACCTAGGACAGCTGTCATTCCTTCTAGAAACCCTAAATACAGTCATACATATTCAAATTACATATTCAAAATAAACTAAGTGTAAAACAAGTCTTCCGGGTAGGCTTTGCACCAATCTTGTCTTTCCGAGTATGCTCGGCCATCCTTCATAACTTGGTAACATAGAAGTGTGCTCGGGATCAGTTTCCGGGTAGACTTTACTTAAAGAGTATTCACTAAGTAAAATACTCACTGAGTAGACTTCAGTCTTCTTGAATTTGCCAGACTTTGCCCGACAACTCCTTACGAGCAACCTTGTTCTTCAATGATCCATTTCAGCTCTTTGCTATAAAATAACTTATTAGCAAAGTGTACTCGGGAGTACTGTTCCTTGCTTGAGCTGAACCTTGCCCGATATTACTTAGAGATATTCCTTTAGATTATCAAGCGTACTTGGATCATACTTATTAATGAATACCTTGCCCGGTCTTCCAATCACTTGGCTTCTTGGACTTGGTTAACCAAACCTTACTCGGAAGAGTAATATACTTGGCTCTGAAGAACAGACTTGCTTGATAAGTGAACCTTGCCCGGATTTACATAAACTAGTGTACCTTACTCGGCAATGCACTAATTTGCAAACCCTGCTCGGATATCCACTTAAGAAGACTACTTGAAGTAAACCTTGCCCGGTAGGTAAAATATCGTACCCGGCTAAGTAAAAGCTTGCTCGGAGGTCTAAGGTGTGCTCGGATCCATTACTTAGCAAATTCAGAGGAGGTTGAGAAGATTCCAATCTTCCATGTACTTCATTTAGGTCAAATCTTTGACTCAACAATCTCCCCTTAGGTCAATTTCTTGACCCAACAATCTCCCCCTAGATTGGAACACCTCAGCTGACCCAAAACATTTCTATGGTTACTTACACTTAGAAAAAATACACATCAAATCAAAAATCAAAATTACATATTCAAATAACATAAGCAAATTACATAATCAGAAAGTTGTCCGAAGACATTACAAAACAAAGCCTATTAAAAGATTCTTTAGTTTATCTAGAGATGCTTGTTTAGGCATGGAAAATCCAACTTTTCCTACTCTCTTAAGAATCTTAACAGTTCTGATTGCTTAGCACTTGTAGGCCTTTGCCTTACATTATAATCAGAGAGATGCAGTGCTGCAATCACAGATAATTGCCATAGATTGAATTTTCTGAAGTCATTCTTAGAGAAGATATTCACAATCTCTCCATTTTCCATCATAACATTCAAATGTTCAGTCCTGGAGTCATAGAATACTCCACTTGGCATAACATTGTGGTTGACTGAATGGTTTTTGGCTTTTACTGCAACCTCGACAAAGGGTTTATCCATCTTCAAGTGCATCTGTTGTGACAACAAAGGAGTCGTCACAGACATCTTCCTTTTCTTTGTACTGTTCTGTTTTAAGAGCAAGGATGTTGTCTGTTTGCAGAATTTCTCTACTTTGGATTTCCCCTTCATTGTCATCCTTGATAGATCAACCATCTTTTTGGATATTCCTTTGTTCTTACCAACTAGAGACTCGGCAGCTCCCTTTTTCATGTTTAACTGCTGTCTTTTCATTTTCTTGAAGTTGCTCAAAATCTCTTTTCTTTTCATGACTTTTACATAATCAAAAGGAATTCCATTTTTAACCAAAAATTTTGGTTTACCACCATATTTGCTCAAGAACTTTTGAATGTTCATATCTTCTTCCAATTCATCTTTCATTTTTGTCACACCCTCAAAATCCACTAACGGAGTTTTACCGTCAGAGGGTGTGAACTAACAGGATCGGAATCATTAGTTAAAATCAAACACCATAAATAAAGTTTTCAAACCACGAAACATTTAAGTTTAAATAAGTGCGGAAGCGTAAATTCATAAACCAAGTGTTGCGTCACACAGGACGACTTAAAACCCAATTAATAACAGTTTAAAAACAAGTTTGCAAAAATGATAGAGTTCAATGAAATGCATGTTCCTATGCCGCGCGCCCGCCTCGGCTACCTGAGAATAACATACTAAAAGTGTCAACACAGGGTTGGTGAGTTCACATATATAAATAAAGGAAAATTTTTGCGTTTAAGTGTTTGCGTTTTGCGTTTGCGTTTGTGTTACCAGATAGTGTTAAATCAATTATATATCAATAGGTAGCTAGCCTATAAAACAAGTATTACTAAGTGTTCGACACCGAAGCTGACTGTTTATCAATTTCCTTGCCACCATGTCTACCACGACCATGGAAAATGTGTTAGCCAAAATTACACCCACTCGATCTCCAGTCGAGTTTAGAGTTGGGTGGGGTTTGTCAAACCCAGTAGTACTACTCAACAATGACTCGCTATTATACAAATACTAAACGGTTCGATGTTATGAAGGACTTTAGTTGGTTCGTTTGCCACTTAGCCTTTACAAGTGATATATAACTAATAACAAAATCTAAAGCGTTTTGGAGTATGTTATCTCCCCCAAGTAAAAAGCGTTTAAAAGAGTAAAAGGGGAACGTGAAACTCACTGTTTGCGAAGAATTCAAAAACAAGTCAACCGAGAGATGCGCGTCACAGAAAATCCTCACTAGCGCTCTAAAACAAGAATGAGATTTTCTAAGTGTTGGAACTATTATTGAGTCTCTAGACTCGGCACATAATACCTATGCATGAGATACGTTTCGTGTTTTGTTTGTGAATTATGTGTGACTCGACAAACACATTGGTGACACGTTTCATGTGTAAGCAACTACATAAGTATTAAGTACTAACATTGTACATTACTAGCAATCTTTCCTCACAAGGGCAATTTAGTCAAAAACATAGCAATTATGTAGCAACAAGCACGTTTCATGTATTTTCACATAGTTCAACAGCTAGTTTTATCAAGACAGACTTCTACTTGAAAGATTACTCTATTCAACAGATCATAACATATCAATTAATTCACCAAAAATCATCACAAAAGCACACATGAGTTAGGTTTCCAGAACTACTTTTATTGTATTTTTATTCCACATAGATTTCTCACAATAACCAAAACATTACAGTAAACTCACAGAAGTCAAAATCATGCGCAACAGAACGATATTTGTTATTACCGTTAAATGGTAAATTCAATTAATGCAAGACCAATTGGGTTAGATTCCTAACTCAATATATTTTCTTCCAGAAGTGGAACCAACCCATTTGGTCTTGTATTTTATGAGATATCTTAGTCGCAAAACAGACTAATAGCAGGTCTCCCAAATCAGCCTTGCACAACAGTTATGTAAAATAATAAAAACAGACTTTTATACGTCCAAAAATTACAAACTCGGACTTTTCAGAAACTAGACTCGACCTAGTATACTGTAGAATCAACAATCGCATCAAAACATAACATTAACATAGAGTTACAGTCGTCCAAACACGAATTCAATAATCTGTCCAGCATCAGTTTTCATCAAAACTCAATAAACAATTAACCTATGACTAACAATCATGCATGTAAACCCTAGTTCATCAACAAACAACATTTTTAGCACCTAGGGTTTATGATTGCAGGTTTAATCATGCAATTAAATCAATAAAATAGACTAGAGATGATGTAATTTACCTAGCTAGCACTTTAAACCTTCATTGCAAGCTTGAATAATAACTTGTATATGTATGTGTGTGTGTGGTGATCGGCCGAGCAAGAGAGGAGAGGGGGAATGGGGGCTGCCGTCGCCAAGAGGGAGAGGGAGAGAGGGAAAGAGTTAGGGTTTTAGTTAAGGTTGTTTATATATTAATAATTATAATATAAGTTACACATCACACCCTAGACTTCTAGTTAATCAATTTCGAGAACAAGTTAGTGTATTTTCCACACAAATTAACGTTATGCATGTAAACACCAAGTAGCACATAGACGAAACACATAATTATCAAATACTTATTGTTTTGATATTTGTCGTTTGTTCACCAACGGTTTGAGTCGACTCATGTGTGTTTCGGTGAAATTCCGAAAGACTACTTGTGTAATGATTGTCATGCGTCATTTAAACTCTAATTTAAATGTAATGAGATATGCGTTACAGTTCGTGTGATCTTAAGTTTGAACTAACAGAGTTCGGATTAACGGAGTTAACCTGAAATTGACGAGTGTCACAATTTTGTCTTCAACAGTCTTTTCTTCATTCAAAGCCTTTGAAATCTTATCAATTACAGTGTCTAGTTTCTCTTTTATCTCTTTCTCTGGTTCTTCTTGCTTAATTAGTTTGAGCAGAGAGACTACCACACCATTTGGAATTTCTTGATCATTCAAGCATTTTTCAATCAGTTCTTGAGGGACTTCTCTCTGATTATTCTTCACTTCATCTCTTAGCTTTCTCTCATCTTCAAACAGCTTCATCAAGTTTTCTTGTTCTTCAAAGTCTTTATCTGACATCATTTGACTCAGAAATTCTCTGTCATAAATTTCTGTCATTCTTTGCACATAGACTCTTTTGGCTTCTGATTCAGATTCATTCATTTCTGAGTCCATTGTATTCTCCTTCTGAGAAATTAAAGTCTGAATTTTATCAACCTCCAGAGCAATTTCTTTTCCTTTTAGTTTCTTGCTTTCCTCAAGTTCTTTCTTTTCATTTTTTGGAATGTTGTCAGTTTCATCATCTGAGCTGTTCTTTTCATAAATGGAGAGAAGCTTCAGTGAATTCTCCCCCTGATTTAGTGATTTCTCCCCCTGTTTTGGGGCAGCTGAGATCTTCTCAACCTCAGACGTTAGGGTTTGAACTCGTTGCAATGCTTTCTTCAGTTCTTCAGAAAGATGATGTTTGTAGGAATTGGAATTACTTGGAGTTGGATCCATTGCTGATTTTCTGTTATATCAATGAACACACAATTATCAGTTAAATCTCAAAGTAAGTATTAAAAAAATTAAGGTATAAATAATATTTCAATTCAAACCGTTGTCTTGAATGATATAGAAATCTGCACAAAACACAAATGTAAGTTACTCTTGAAATGTGAAGTTTCAATTTTGAATAACATATGCAGGTCTTCTTTTAATGAGATTTAAGACAAATGTAAAGTACATATCTGCAATTTTTTCTGCCAAAATTGCAGATAAAGTTCTTTTGTTTATGCCCTTTTCTTTTACATGTCAGGTAAAGTGAGAAATTTGAAAAGTGTTTTGTCTTTTAGCTTATAAATTCCTTATCTATTTAAGGAATGATTACTTTGGAATATATATCCAGAAGTGGTAAAGTGTGTAAAGATAAGGTAAAGTGTGTTTCTTTGAGAGTAAGGATTTGCAGTGGGATGAGAGAGAGAGGGAAATAATGTTGAAAAATTTGCCTAACTCCCTCTTTTATACCTTTTGAAAGTGGGTTTTAAATGCTCTTTGTCCTTTTGTGAATTATTAGCTGTCAACCAGTAACATTATCCACTTGATATATTAAACATTTAATTTCATTTAAGTTCATAAGACCTTACTCGAAAGATTAATATATCCAAAGTCTACTCGGTATACTTCCACTTACAAACCTTACCCGGTCAAACTTTGCTTGGAAAATTTTCATTTTGGACATACAAAGTTTGTCCGAATTCGTCTATTTATAAACCTTGCTCGATCAAGTAAATTAATTTAAAGTTAAGACATGATGAAGAAAGCTTACCCGAAATACTAGATTTCTTGTGAAATTAATCACAAGGCAAATAATCAAGTATAATCATCAAATAAACATCCTTACAAGGAATCAATTAAGATCCCCACATAGATTTCTCAATTTCAAATTAAAACTTATCTAGCATAAACCCTAATAAGAATCATAATCAATTTTATCATACTAACTAACATATTCAATCAAGCATACTTGAAAAACATAGTGTGCCCGAGCAATCATTCAAGAGAATAGTGTGCTCGAACACCTTTCTAATGCAAAGTATACCCGAATAACCTTCATATAGTACAAAGTGTGCCCGGAAAAGGAATTCTAGCAGACAGTGTACTCGGAAAGTTAAGTTTTGAAATTACCAAGTATATTGAGGGAACAAAAGTGTATCCGGAATATAAAGTGTGCCCGGAAAACAAAGTTTGCCCGAAAACACTTGTAATTTCAAAGAAATCATAAACACACATATCACAGAGCATGCTCGGAATGAAATTAAAACACAAACATTTAAGTGTGCTATAGTCTAAAATTTCATAGAGCTTGCCCGAAAATCCTATGTTAGCACTAAGCTTGCTAGGATAAACACATTCAATCATCAGGTATGCCCTTACCCGAGGGATTTCAACATGCCAAACCATACCCGAAAAATGACAAACTTAAATAGTAATATCTAAGCATGCTCGGAAAGATTAACAAACCTTTCCTAACGACATATTCACACAAATCACAAAGCTTACTTGATGTGCTTGACTAAGTTCATAAAGTTCGCTTGAAATCACAATCAACATATAACATGCATAGCTTGCCCGAAACAAGAATTTCTTGTTAAAAGCTAGCTATAATAACACATAATCATCTCAAGACTTCAAGCTTGCTCGGGAAATGAGTACAACAGTGTACTTTACCCGGAAAGTGTAAACACTTCAAAGCATGCCCGAAAATCATAGAGTTAGTAAAAAATGACTATGCTTACTCGGAAATGTTGAAAATTATCAAACCTTACCCGATACAACATATTCACACATAATCAAATGTTTTGTACCCGGAAAGGTTGTAAATCATTAAACCTTACCCGAAAATACATAATCAAACAGTTTGTGCTCGGGAAGGTTATAAGGTATCAAACCTTACCTGAACTTACATATTCAATCTATTTTAGGCAAAATGCAACACTTTTTGACTTAAACCACTTTGTCAAAATATATTTTTTTCTTTTCAGATCATAGTTTAAGAGCAAATGGTGCATTTAGAGATCAAATTTCAGTTATATTTCTCTTCAAAACAGTTTCTTCCATTTACTGAAAAGATCTCAAGAATGGGATCATATTGACTAAGTAGCTATCTCAATACTTCATTCTCAGCATTATTATGACAACATAAATAGGTTAACAGCAGGTATAAACTTAGCATGAATTTCATCTCTTTGATGATATGATTTAGGTTCATTTAAAGCATAATGCATTAATGGTCAACACTGTGCTATGATGCCTCATATCTCTTCTCAAAGCTTATTTGGCTTTCCCCAGATCACCGCAATTTGACTCCAACCTCCTGTATTTGGTCAAAAATAGTTTTTGTATGACAGAACTTATTGTATTTTTGTATTTTTAGATTCAAACATATATAGAGGTTGAACGTTGGACTTACAGTTAGTAACATGCCTTTCATTCAAGATGAGACAGATTTTGTCAACATCTTTGTAGTTCTTGTTTTAACCCTCTTGTTTGATAAAATATTTAAAACACTTATCAACTTTTGGTTGATTTATTCATTCTTCCCCTTGTTTTTGATATTTTCTCAAATTTTCTTAAAGTATGTTCCTTGTCATATTTAAAGATGTTTCATTTTTGGTTGACCAAATAACAATAGGCTCGTGTATGACTGGGTAATCACTTTTCTGCCTATCATTTGGAGAGATTTATCTTGAGACATGCTAAGAAAACTATGTATCTCCACATAAAGATTAGCATATTCATTATGTTTATATCACATTAGATTTTACATCATCATGGGAAAGCAACCATACATGTTAATGACTATACTAATGTCTTTTTAGCCTATTAATTTCATATGATCAACTAAGTAGTCAATGTACTATCATTTCCCAATAAACACAGTTTAATATTCAATCACCCCAATATCTCTTCATTGTCAGGTTAATGGCTATCCTGTTTGACCAAAATTGGTCAACAGGACCAAACATACATGTGAATATATGTCCTTTCAAAGTCAGAGCTATTGACATAGTTTTAAGTAAAGGAATAAGAAACAAGTCATAATTTCCCCAAATGCATTCAGTTTTCAGGTCAATGGCTATCCTTTGAATCTGAGAGATTTAAGGACCAAACATACACAAGTGCATGTCCTTCCAACTGGGCAAATGACATAGTTTTCAGCAAGAACAACTATTTGAGACTTTTCAAAAAAATCCTTCTTTTAAGCTTCTTAAAAGTTTGAACTGAATAATCTTATCATATCTCTACACCATTAATCAACTTGCTCATGTTTTGACCAAAATAAAGTATTTATGCAAAATTCATTATAAAATTCATTGAATCACTTAATTTTGACATAAAACACATTTTGACATAAAACACATTTTGACATAAACAATTGCATCACATAATCAAATGTTAATCATTCTTAACATCATCAAGAAAATAGACTGTACTGACATTCAATGTCTATCCTATCTTAACAACATCAGAAGATCAGATAAAGAACATATTCAAGTAATCATAAACATGTGATTACTCATGACATCAGACAAGCATTCAATTTCACCCAAATAGGTCAAACTACTTATCATAACATCAGATCAGTTAACTTGATAGTCAATAATTATCATCAATTTCAAACAAATTGCACAGATAGTTACTTAAGCACCTATCAGTTACCTTCAAACCAGTGACATATTCAATCATTATTCAGTTGAAACATATTCAAAAACATATTCAATCAACATTCATTTAAAACATATTCAAAGACATATTCAATCAACATTCAGTTGAAACATATTCAAAACATATTCAATCAACATTCAGTTGAAACACATTTAAAACATATTCAATCAACATTCAGTTTAAACATATTTAAAACCCATTCAATCAACATTCATAAGATGTAACCTCTGTCAAAATAATCAGTTAGCACAGAGAGACACACAACCAGGCACACATCCTTAATCAGATTTCATCAGAGTTGATCATTCCCAGGGCTTTCAGAAGAAAGTTGAACCTGGTTCTATCAAGTGGTTTGGTGAATAGGTCAGCCAAATTGTCACTTGTATCAACCCTTTGCATTTCAATCAAACCTTTTTCACTGCAGTCTCTGATGAAATGATGTCTGATTTCAATGTGCTTAGTTTTGGAATGTTGAACTGGATTTTTAACAGTAAAATATGCAGCATTATTGTCAATAAGAATAGGGGTGTTCAAGAAATTCAAACCATAGTCCATAAGAAGTTATTGTTCGTGTACCTACTGGAATAAGAAACAAGGGTCGTGGCTCACACAAAAGAATTAAATCAAAGAAAGAGATAGCCATTAGTCGATCTGGGAAGAGTTATAGGGAGTGTCAAATTTGTCACCAACCTGACTACAATAGTAGAACTTGCAAAGCGTTGCAGCAGCAACAACAACAATGAATCCGTAGTGAAGCGTTTTTAAGCGTTTTAGCTAACTGATTGTTTTAGATAGAAAGAGTTAGCCATTTTTTATAAGCGTGCGTATAGCGTTTCATATAGAAAGAGTTAGCCATTGTTTTTCTGGCTTTTTACTGTATTTTGGTTTAAAATTCTGGGTTTATAGTCACTTTTTTAAACAAGCGTTTCACAAGCGTATTAGATAAAACCTTTTATTTATTAAACACGTGGGTTAACCAGCGGTAGACCATGGAATTACGATTACAAAGATAAGATTAAAAAAGAAGATAAAAAAACTAACATCATCAGACCCCCATCACTCCTTGTTCTTGATAATCTCACGCCCAGCTTCCTTGAACTCCATGTTGGTTGACAATGTTGAAGCTGTGTCAACCAAAGTGCCATACAATGAGTCGTAACATGAAGTATGTTGTTTCAGGAACTCAACAGTTTTTTCCTTGAACTCATTGTCTGGTAGCAATATGAGTTCGTTATATGTATCAAGAATTTTAGATTTCTTTTGAAGCACATAGTTTTCCTTGAATGACATTGAGAAACTTCTCATCATTTGGCTTCTCAAGATCCAACTTGGCTTTGACCATGCTCTTCACGGTTCTATCACATGACTACATTGTTTTGGATGTTTTTTAAGTTTGATGAGTGTTTTTTGAGTGATCTTAATAGCAAAACAGATGTGATATATATAGACATAAAGTTTAAATTTTGGTAGTTGAGATAGAGGTATTCAATACCATTTAATTTTGATTTAAGATATCATCATCACATAAAATATTTTTTTTCCAATAAGTTGAGTAGCTATAAATTCTTAAGCGTGTAGAAAGAAATGTTACTAATTTGATGAGATTTGATGTAGGCTATCATGACAAACATCTTTTCGGAAAAGACTTTTCCCACTTTTTGGAAGGTGAGTAGTAATAAATGTAATTAAGTTATGTACAAAACTAGATTAAAAATGAGCTTTTAACAAGATACAGTAGTTTAGCGTATTACAAGCGTATAAGAGACTTATGTTCTGGACACATTTGTTAAATAAAGTTTTGAGCATATACTAAGCGTCTCATATCTACGTCCTCACACTTTTTTATGTTGCGCCAGTGAGTATACAGTTGTGAGCGTTGTTCAAGCGTTTTGTCTTTTTGTCCTTTTTTTTTACTATTTGGTCTGTGATCTTTTTTGTTTTTTTGTCCTTTTTTTACTATTTGGTTCATGCTATTTTTCCTATATATATGCTATATTTTGTTACACTTATATCCACGCATCTCAAAATTTATTTTTTCAGTTATAATGGATGTCTCATTATCATCATCGAAATCAGCATCTTTCAAGGAAGCTTTGAAGATGAAGATTATAGAGCCAGTCACAGCAGACAAAGCTTGTCGTGAAAGGCTAACACACGAGTTTGTGATGTTTAGCAATAGTTTGAATTAC
Source organism: Bidens hawaiensis (assembly GCF_021521415.1). NCBI lineage: Eukaryota > Viridiplantae > Streptophyta > Magnoliopsida > Asterales > Asteraceae > Bidens > Bidens hawaiensis. Next base: position 519,707 of record NW_027492307.1, on the reverse strand, counting down.
ATGGATGTTATTACAAATGTTCTTGTCAAAATGCCTACTAGTACTATCCGAGATCTTACAATTTTGTTTATGGTTGATGTAGGAAAGAATGAGTTTGAACAATTCAAAGTATTAGCAAAGGCAATTCTTGAACTAAACTGCTCAATGAAATTGAAGTTGGATTTTCTCATGTCACTATTAGAGTAGGGGTTAGTGGTTTGATGTGTTGAGAGTTTTATGAGCATTTGTTATGTTTTTTTTTTAATATTTTATCATGTAGTGATGTGTGTGTTTTGGTAATAATAATATTCCAATGTTTTGCTAGACATCAATTTTGTTGTTGATTTATACTACAAGCATAAGTCCATGGATTAAAATAGATAACAAAATTTTGAAAGAAGTTAAATTAGTTGTTGCCTTTTTTAGAGTTCTTCAATCAACTCCGCCCCGGATAAATGATATACATCTATTTATACATCTCGAATCCCTTGTAAAGTTATGTTGATTTAATGTTTTGAGTTCGATTTAGTTCGTGTTTCGTTTATCTTTTATTAATTTAGGTCTTGAGTCAAGTATTTTGTATTTGTCGTGTTTTAAATCGTTTGGTGTCTTGAATGTTAAGATTTTATTCTTTCTATCATATCATGTGAAGGTTAAGTTCGTGTTTTGTTCGTCGATGATTCTATGATTACATGATTGCTTCACTTATTGTTTGATTTGTTTTCTTAATAGAAATCATGGCTTGGTGGTCAAGGAAAAGAAGGTCTACAGTTCCTAAGCGTTACTTGGAGTTCAAGGAAGAACATTGATCAAGATTTTGCAAGATAAAATAATAAAAAAAAGAAAATTCAAATTTTCCTCCTAATGCACGCCGCGCCGCGCGACGAGGGAGGTTAATCTCGGTCGTGCGGCGCCTAGGGAGTCTGATCAGCGGATTTTGCATGTTTAAGGCCCAGCTCGTTTATATAAACATCTTTTTGGAAAACCTAAACGAAATAACAATTATTTTCCAGCCGATTTTCAAGTGGTTAGAGCCAAGTTTGAAGGTGTTTTGGAGGCTAGGAAGAGAGAAGATCATAGAGCTTTCGTACAAGTGTTCAAGGGTCGATTAAGAAGGGTTCTTTCGTTCTTTTTCATTATCCTTGTTCATTATATTATATGATTTCACTCTTTGTTCTTTGGTTTAGTTATTTGTCTTTGATTATGACTATGCTAGGCTAGACTTCATGTCTACCTAGGTTTGATGAACATGTTTTTGACTTGATTCTTGCTTTGGACTAATTTTTTGATTATGGTTTCGTTTGATTAATAGTAAAAGACTTGATTTTGTTTTCATGATGCATATGAGTATTTATTATCTTGATTGATTATTTAATTATTGCTTCACATGGATCTTGTTCTCTGTGTTCTTTAGATATTAGGGTTCATGTTTTATCATTACTTGGTGTTTTGATCATTATGGTTGAATGGGCCTACTGGATCATAGAAGCTTGTTAATAGTTGGTTATAGTTTTGAATGTTCTGATACATTCCAATAGTTGTAAGGTGAGGAGTTGTTCATGTGTCTTGATCAATTGCATGCTAGGATAGATTAGTGACAATATTCTTGCTTATTGTGTTGATCCTTGTTCATGATGTCGTGTTTAATTTTTTCAAGTTATCTAAGGTTTAGTGTTTCGTGAGATTGCTTGCTTTAGATACTATTAATTAACCCTAATTGATGATTGTAAGGAAATCAATAATACTGATTGCTTAATAATCTAATAATTGTTCTTTGGGATTCCGTTTGATTCGGTCAAGGGTCCTTAGGGTTTGTTAGATGAATATGTTTAGAAATCAGTTTCCATAATCATGTTATTTGTCCATTGCTTGATGATTGTTGATGCATGGGATTCTTACCTAAGTAGATTCATTCTCTTATTGGTTTCGATCTTGTGTTCAATTGCTTGCTTCTAGTTTACTTGTTTATTTATTTTCTTATTTAATATTAGTTTAAAAACCCCCTTAAAACATTAATAATAAATAGTCGTGTCGTAAGTCGAGTCTAATTAGTTAATTTACGTAATTTATAGAGTCATGTGGGTTCTATATTCCGGACTTACTTAGCTTTAATACAATTGATTGGTTCAGTTGTCGGTGTTTTGTGTAGTTGAGTCTTAGGTCTAGTTTTTATTACTTGTTTAATTTAGTTAATATTTAATTGACTGTTTTTAGCACATCTAGTTTTTGGCGCCGTTGCCGGGGACTCTTAGCAATTGCGTTTTAGCTTTACTTAGACTTATCTGCTACATACGTGCTATTTATTTTAGTTTTGTTTGATTCGTAGGAGTTAATTTAAGTTTTAGATTATTTTAGTTTATTTTAAGTATTCGAGTCTACTCACTTGGTCTTTTGCGTTTTTCAGGTTTTTGCCACATCTTCGTTCACAAGGACCACCACTGGATAATCTTGGGTTTTCTCCATTGAAGACCGAGGCTAGTTCGTTAGTAGAGAAACAACCGTCAGAAGCTACATCTACACCAAATTCGTCACCACCCAGTTCCCCACCAGAAAGTCCGAAAAGTCAACCAGCCGTCCCAATGGCCGACAATAGGACAATTGCTGCTCAAGCCTTCGATGGCTTAACCGGAAACCAATCATACATCGTCGTTCCCGAGATCGACAACCCCAACTCGTGGCAAATTCTGTCATACGTTATGAATAGCATCGTTCAAACCAATCAGTTTAATGGGCGTGATGACGAGGATACACCGGCTCACATTAACCGACTTTACCGCGTTCTTAAAACTTTTAATTTATAAGGTGCTACCGAAGATGCTATTTTCTTACATTTGTTTCCGTTTTCACTTGCAGGTAAAGCAGCTACTTGGCTTGACACTCAGCCACCTGGCACGTTCATCACTTGGGAAGCATTGCGTTCAGCTTTTATCAAAAGATACTTCCCACCGGCTAAAGCGGCTATTCTTCGTGATCAGATTCACTCGTTTCACATGGAACCGGGGGAGTAATATTGTCATGCTTGGGAGCTTTTTCAGAGTTTGCTTGCCCGTTGCTCACAGAATGGTCTCACATCATGGGCTCTCGTGGAGAAATTTTACAACTGGCTGAACTACGAAACCCAAGTTCGGTTCGACACAGCCGCGGGAGGAAGTTTACCGGCGAAGAAAAATGTCACCGAGTGTAACGAGATTTTTGAGAGCTTCGCTTAATCGGACCTTGCCAAAGTGCCACATCGCGGGAATTCCACTCCCGTTAGCAGTACATCCTCATCCGCTCGAGGTGTACACCAGGTTAATCTGGATACTAGTGTGGCAGCTGCTTTAGAATCGCTAACTACAGAGGTTAAGGAGCTGAAGGCCAAGGTGGACAGGTGTGAGTTTTGTAGGGGTAGACATGGTACATTGGAGTGCCCGGTGATGAATCAACAAGTCAATTTTGTTGCTGGTCAGAATAGGTTTCCCAACAATTACAACAACAATAATAAGGATTGGAACTCCTACGAGAACCCGAATCAGAATAATTCTAATTGGCGTCCGTCGAGCGCACCACCCGACTTCCAAAATTCTTATGCTTCAGTACAAGGTCAGTATTTTAATGATAATAATACCAAGGGTACTAATGGTCAAAATAACGTGCAGGATTCGAATGGTGGAATTGGACGTTTGGAAGAGATGATGAAGCAAATCCTGGAGAGAGACCAAGGTACACAGAAGAAGTTTTCCGAGCACGACCTACTTTTTAGAAATCAACAATCTGCTATTCTTGATATTCAAAGGACTGTTGGTGATATTTCTCGTCGTTTGGAAGAAAGGCCTCCAGGTCAGTTTTCGGGTATTCCACAAACTAATCCGGCTGCTCAATTGAAAGCCATATCCACTCGTAGTGGTAGGGTTTTTGGTCCGGAGGTAGTTAGTAAAGAAATTGGGAAAAATGGGGACGATGAATTGGTAGATGAGGAGATAGAGGTAGAGGCTCCGGGTAAGTCACAAGTTACAACACCGATTATTGAGCCACTAGTTAAGAAGAAGCCGGTTGGAGTCCAGCCACCACCACACATCATTAACCCTGCCTATGTCCCATATCCCGCCCGTCTAAAACATCAACAGTATATGAAGGATTACGGGCATTTTCTCAATATATTTAGCCAATTAAATGTCAACCTCCCTTTCGTCGAAGTCCTCCAGCATATGCCTAAATATGCCAAATTTTTGAAAGACCTTCTTAAAAGAAAGGATAAGTTGGAGGAACTGTCGACTATACCACTAAATGGAGAGTGTTCTGCGGTGGTTCTTAATAAAGTACCGGAGAAATTACCCGACCCCGGCGTTTTTACCATTCCATGTCTTTTCGGAAGTGATACGGCATGTCAATCATTGGCTGATCTTGGAGCTAGCATAAACCTCATGCCATATTCTTTATATGAAAATCTAGGCCTAGGAGAGCTCAGCCCTACTCGTATGACGTTGTCTTTAGCCGATCATTCCGTTAAGTATCCGAGGGGTGTCATGGAAAATTTGCTCGTTAAGGCATATAATTTGGTTTTTCCCGTAGATTTTGTTGTTTTAGATATGGAGGCCGACGAGAGAGTTCCTATAATTTTGGGTAGTCCATTTCTATGTACTGCTAGGGCAATCATCGATGTGTTTGAAGGCAAGATAACTCTTAGAGCCGACGATAATATTGCCACTTATTTGGCCAAGTCCATGAGACATCCGAGTGGTCAAGAAGGTCTTATCGATCCATGTCATCCAGTTTACTCGATAGAATCATTTATCTCGGGCATGAATTCTCGTCTTGACGATTCCCGTTCGATGAGTATTAGTGTGGGGAAGGAATGAATGGTTTCGAGTTCTTGGGAAATGGTGAAGTGTGTTGGAGAAAAAGGTGGTGGAAAGCGAAAGATTGAAAGGGTTCGTGGGGTTAGAAAGAAAAAGACAAAGGTTTACGAATGGTCGGAGCGTGGTTTGGAATCTTTGAGGGCATTGGAGTTCTACCGAGGTGGAGGAAGCTCCACTCGGTCCGCCACGTGATTCGCATAACAATGGTTCTTGAGTGAAAACTCAAGTGTAGAGTTTGTATATTTCAATTTATTTTATTTTTATTTTCTTTGAGTCACTAACATAGTTTTTGTAGTTTTTCTTTGTTTTGTGTTTTTGTGTTTTGCGAGTTTGAAGATTGAATGAGCTAGAGAGACGATCCCTAAGGAAGAATTTAATGAAAAAGACAAGTGTGGGGATGGAGGAGCAGCCGAGCCGTATACTTTATGTTTTATTATTTATTTGCTCGTGATTATTCAAGTTATATATATATATATATATATATATATATATATATTTATTGATGTGAAACACTTTAATTGCATAATATCTATCAGTTTGATAATATATATTTCTAGATATTGTTTGTTGAATTTTTGCCACTTACGTTCGTGAGAGAAGGAGTTACAATTTGCTGAGCACGTTCGTAGTGGGATGGCATTCATGAAAAGAAGACTTTAGCATCATATTTCATGCGCATATTACCAGCTAAGTCTTTTCCATTTATCTAGCTTGTTTGTTTTTATTTTGTTTTTATTTTTAATTTTTAGTTTTCAGTTTTTTGTAGTCCGACTTTATTTTTAATTTTATTTTTATTTTAAGTCGTCCTTATCCTTGCATTGAGGACAATGCATAATTTAAGTGTGGGGATAGGATATTTGAGTCGTAGTTTAATTTTGCTTGAAATTAAGAAAAACAAAATTGAAAAAAATTGAAAAAATGATTTAAAAATGTCCCTTGAAAAATAGTTTTTTGCGTTAAAGTGGGAGATGATGATGCTTATTGGAAATTGGTTTTTCAAACTACTAATAATATGAGATAAATAATAGAAAGCGCACTTAACTCGGGATGTGTCGGTAAGCTCCGCATTGAAAATGAAAGGGCAATTTGATAAAATGGGTTGAAAATCTCTTGTGGGTAAAACGTTTTGTCTGTGGAAGATAAGTAATGAAAGGTTAGCCATACTCAAGCCTCAATTCTTGGTATGAAAAATTGAAATATTATAAATTTAAAAATTTTGAATACGTTATCATATGATGCTTGGGTAGGTTTAACGTTAGAGTATGTCGTGTAGCCTGTGATATAAATCTTAAACTGTTTTGTTTTAGTGTTTTACATATCATTGGCGTATGGTTTTATAACCTTAAATCTTGTATTGATGGGATACCCCGGGTCCGGAGACCATGGGTCTGTATGCCGATTATTCATCTGGGTATTCACAATTCCAAATGGGGTTGTGAATATTTAAAATAAAAGCTAAAAAATAGCAAACCCGTAGATTTCTGCCACATAAGTCTTTAAACATGATCACAAAAAGTACAAATTCATTACAAACTTGATCATCCACGCTGTTAGCCATGTGGAGTCCCCTTGCTCGCGTCTCATTACCATTAAGAAACGGACCACAAGGGACACGCCACATGTAAGCCCCTACAGATGAAATACTGCATACTCACATATGGTAATGGTTCGGTGTATTGCTTGATAACGGGGGTATGTCATGTTGTGGGGAACACTAGCTATTAATTAATTGAACATTAATAATATCTAATGGCTGCTTGGTAGACTTTGATGCTTATGCTTAGGTGGATAAACAATACCCTTGATCGTCTTAACTATTCATAAAAAAAATAGAGCAACAAAAAGTTTTAAATCTACTAATTTTGAGGTTTAAGTCAAGTTGGGGTGGTCTGGTCCGGTAAAAGCTGAAAACAAGCGGGTCTTAATTGTGTAAACCACTGAGTACTATTATTGTTGGATCTTATTTGTCCCGGTAGCATGGGTTTAAGTGGACAACAATATCGGTGATCGCGGTTTTTTGCGTTTTTCTAAGCTTTAAAAATTAACCTATATGTTTGTAAGACTATATTTTCCGATTCTGATCCAACTGCATCAGACTTTTTTAGGGACGAAAAAGAGTAAGTGTGAGGATATTTGATATACATCTATTTATACATCTCGAATCCCTTGTAAAGTTATGTTTATTTAATGTTTTGAGTTCGATTTAGTTCGTGTTTTGTTTATCTTTTATTAATTTAGGTCTTGAGTCAAGTATTTTGTATTTGTCGTGTTTTAAATCGTTTGGTGTCTTGAATGTTAAGATTTAATTCTTTCTATCATATCATGTGAATGTTAAGTTCGCGTTTTGTTCGTCGATGATTCTATGATTACATGATTGCTTCACTTATTGTTTGATTTGTTTTCTTTATAGAAATCATGGCTTGGTGGTCAAGGAAAAGAAGGTCTAGAGTTCCTAAGCGTTACTTGGAGTTCAAGGAAGAATGTTGATCAAGATTTTGCAAGATAAAATGATAAAAAAAGAAAATTCGAATTTTCCTGCTGATGCACGCCGCGCCGCGCGACGGGGGAGGCCAATCTCGGTCGCGCGGCGCCTAGGAAGTCTGATCATCGGATTTTGCATGTTTAAGGCCCAGCTCGTTTATGTAAACATCTTTTTGGAAAACCTAAACGAAATAACAATTATTTTCCAGCCGATTTTCAAAGGGTTAGAGCCAAGTTTGAAGGTGTTTTGGAGGCTAGGAAGAGAGAAAATCATAGAGCTTTCGTACAAGTGTTCAAGGGTCGATTAAGAAGGGTTCTTTCGTTCTTTTTCATTATCCTTATTCATTATATTTTATGATTTCACTCTATGTTCTTTGGTTTAGTTATTTGTCTTTGATTATGACTATGCTAGGCTAGACTTCATGTCTACCTAGGTTTGATGAACATGTTTTTGACTTGATTCTTGCTTTGGACTAATGTTTTGATTATGGTTTCGCTTGATTAATAGTAAAAGACTTGATTTTGTTTTCATGATGCATATGAGTATTTGTTATCTTGATTGATTATTTAACTATTGCTTCACATGGATCTTGTTCTCTATTGATTGTGTTCTTTAGATATTAGGGTTCATGTTTTATCATTACTTGGTGTTTTGATCATTATGGTTGAATGGGCCCAGTGGATCATAGAAGCTTGTTAATAGTTGGTTATAGTTTTGAATGTTCGGATACATTTCAATAGCTGTAAGGTGAAGAGTTGTTCATGTGTCTTGGTCAATTGCATGTTAGGATAGATTAGTGACAATATTCTTGCTTATTGTGTTGATCCTTGTTCATGATGTCGTGTTTAATTTATTAAGTTATCTAAGGTTTAGTGTTTCGTGAGATTGCTTGCTTTAGATACTATTAATTAACACTAATTGATGACTGTAAGGAAATCAATAATATTGATTGCTTAATAATCTAATAATTGTTCTTTGTGATTCCGTTTGATTCGGTCAAGGGTCCTTAGGGTTTGTTAGATGAATATGTTTAGAAATCAGTTTCCATAATCATGTTATTTGTCCATTGCTTGATGATTATTGATGCATGGGATTCTTACCTAGGTAGATTCCTTCTCTTATTGGTTTCGATCTTGTGTTCAATTGCTTGCTTCTAATTTACTTGTTTATTTATTTTCTTAGTTTAATATTAGTTTAATATTAGTTTAAAAACCCCCTTAAAACATTAATAATAAATAGTCGTGTCGTAAGTCGAGTCTAATTAGTTAATTTATGTAATTTATAGAGTCATGTGGGTTCGATATTCCGGACTTACTTAGCTTTAATACAATTGATCGGTTCACTTGCCGGAGTTTTGTGTAGTTGAGTCTTAGGTCTAGTTTTTATTACTTGTTTAATTTAGTTAATATTTAATTGACTGTTTTTAGCACATCAATAAAGTAGTGTCGTTATTTTCAGAAAATGCCTCTGCCTTCTCGATAAGACTATCTCTTTTCTGGTTTACATCTGATAGGAGGATTTTTCCCAAATAGCTTTATCTCAACTTTTTTAGCTGATTTACTTGTTTAGGACCTTCCTTGTAAAATCTACACGTCCACGGTTTCTTCCCATCATATCTATCCATGTGTCTCATAGCAAAAACCCCACAATCTACTCCATTTTCGGTTGTTCTCCATGGCATCCTTAATCTAGTGATTGCAGCCTTTTGGATTCGATCAGCAATGGGGTGATTGATTTTTTTAAGATACATGTAAAAGACGTTTCTCTAAAAAAAAATTAAAAGCACTTTAGTATATCACAAATTTATAATAGATATTTGAGAGTTTGTTGAGCGTTTACTAGGATTTGAGGATGCTTGTTGTATCTTTCTTCAAAAAGTCTTTTGATCGCTTTTTCTTTGTCCTCTGGCCTTTTAAACTTTTTACCGGCCGATATTTTCTGATGTGTACTGTTGTCAAGCAACTCTATCACTCATGTTTGAAGATTGAAAGCAACCACATTGAAGTGATCCTTTTGTAGAATTGGCACGAGAAATATATCAACTTGCTTCATTGATGTGACATCACACCTCATCATCTGTGTTTCAATGTTGTCCTTAAACACTTCGAGTCTTGTTCGTCTGTGTGACCAAATGCCTCATCATAATGGTCACTTGTCTACATAAGAATTCAAATTTAGATGATTAAGCGTTTAATGAGCATTTTATAAGAGTTTAAAGACAATAGGTAGATTAAATCATACCAGCACTGTGCTTGTAGCGAAGAACCTGGATGGTGAATTCTGCAGATTTTTTCTTTTCTTCATAATTCATCAGTTCACAGAATGCATCCACTGCATTTGTTGTTAAATACAAACCAGGACAAAAACTTTCAAAAATCACCTTAAATGAATCTGCGTAAGTAGACTTGAAAACCTCTTCCCATATGTCTTCAAGACAAAAAAATATATACTCTGCAATTATTTTTTCATCCTCTGTCACACTTGTGTATATGTCAACCTCTCTTAAAAGATATGGTGATTTCAACGCAGGAGCTAACTTTTTCTTTCTTTCTTCTTTCACCAACCCTTTGTCTTTATTTTCTTGTAATAATGATACCAGAGATGTAATTTTGGGTATCAACGTTGAAGTTGATGTCGGTGTTATGAAATTTTCACTTGGAGACCAGTGTCAACTTTTGATTCTTGATTTTTCTCTTAAAACTTTAATAAATGAAAAACAATAAGAACAACTTTTGAATCTATGTAAGTAGACTTGAAATCCTCTTCCCAATACCTTCTTCACCAACCACAATATCTGAACCAACGATTGCATCTCCAACTACAGCGTCTGAATGAACTGAATTAATTGCGGCAGCTGTATAAGAAGTGGGATATTTCAAAGATATATATATATATATATATATATTTGAAAGAAGTACACATGGTTGAAAACTAAAAGAGAATTAGATTGTTTTCTCACCTAAATTGAGGAGTGAGTTGTTTTTCACGGTTTCACTTTCTTGTGTTTTGGGAACCACATTAGCATTGAATGTGTCTTCCCAATCACAACACCTAGCAAAGATATTGTAATTTGATAGATGTTTGTCCTTTCCTTCACGGACCAATTCATTTATTTCTGAGCAAAGTTTATCAAATTTCTTTAACTTTTTATCCATTGTCTTATTCGAAGACTGTAAAATGAAAATATAGTTATTAATTAATTTAAGATAATCAATAAATCAAATGTCTCACCATCTTTCCCTTTATTTCTTTTGGTGGTAGGTAAGCAAATATCCCAGACAGCTGAAGTGGGGTTATATAAAAGTCGACCAGCTCTTGCGTCTGTGTTCCCAATGGCATTTGCAAACTCAAATGTGAATACGTATCATCATCATCATCATCATCAAATTCTCCTTCGGCATTATCTGTTTCTGTTTCACTTCCCCCATTTGCTTTGATTATATATTAATGTTTTGTTCAAATGTATCATTAGAAGAAGTATACATGAGAGATTTTTAGAAGAAAATAACAAGTTTTCTTACCATCTGCATCAGCCTGATGCATCGTTTGTCACCAGCAACTGTCTCACCAACTGTATCTGCAGGTTTATCATCAGTTTTTTCTTTATCTGCAGGTTTATCAGCAGAAGCAACAACAATTGTATTATCAGCAGCAACCTCAGGCATTATTTTGTCCCCAGTAGATGCAATATCACCAGCAGTTGCAACATCAACTTTACCAGCAGCAGTTCCAACATCAGTAGTATCAGTTGTAGGCTCAATCAATCCTTTGTTTGCAGTTTCAACATCAGATTCCACACCAACCGTTTCAACATTCTCATACGCAGGAGCGTATTCCTCGCTTTCAGAATCATCATCTAAAGGAGGTCCATTATTATACAAGTATCTCTCCATCTTTGCAAGAGTTGTTTTTGTTATGTAGTTGACTGCAGGTGTTGTGACCGGAGCCCCAAATGGACCATATCTCTTCTGGTACTCATGTGTGTAAAGCATCACAAAAAAAGGTGATTGGACCGTTGTATTGTTCATTGACATCCTTCCAATCTTCCTTTGTCATCTTCAGGTTTTCAGTTACATAGCTGAACCAGTCCATATATGGAATATCTGAGAGTTTATCGATTGCGGCAATGAATCGTTGATTGATTGTTGTTGATTTTGTTTTAAATCCTATACATGTGTTGAACAACACAAGGAAATTAATCTTAAACAAGTCACCAACTCCTTGATCTTCCGTCAACTTCTCTCTCACATGCTTTATACTTATTCTTGTAGTCGGGAATTGATTCTTGAACAGATCTGTAGTTGCATCATCCCCCAATCTTGGTCTACTCCTGTCTAAAACTGATATTTTACCCATTGGTATACCCAACACTTCATGAACTTTTGTTGCTGTTATCTTAATAACACGACTGCCGATGTTCAGTTCATTAAACCGCTGGTCGTAGTTCTTCAGCAACCAATAACATTGATGGAGTTTGGTTTACTTGTAGTCTTAAAATTGAACCAAGTCCCATTATATCCAAAAAAGCATTTTTGTCAGAGTTCATTGCACTCACTGCATCCACAATGTTAAATGGTGCACATCTGACTCGTAACTTTTTGTTTATAAATTCAACAAAACGTTTCCTTTGTATCCTCTCAGCTGGCTTCTTTTCTTTAACAACTTTCTTCTTTGGTTTTTGAAAGTCCGAGTCAGAGGTACCATCTTCTACATCTTTCCCCTTCTTTGTTAAAAACTTGTCGACTGGAGCTTCAAAGTCCGAATCAGAGTTTGCTTCAAAATGTTTTGTTTTAAGCTTTTTCACTCCAGCATCAACTTGTTTAGTATTCTTATCAACACTCTTTCGTTAAGATCATTCTTTTTATCCACTGCCTTCTTATCTTTAACTGAATCACACATAGAAAGCTTAATAAACGCCTAAGACTACATTAAGATTAAGTGCATACATCAATTTGCAATAATCATCCTAAAAGCTTATAAAACGCTTCTTTACATATGTTGAATTAGCTCCATACATCAAGATGCTATAATCATCCCAAACACTTATAAAAATCTTACAGACATATTCAGAGTTAACTCCATACATCAACTTGCAATAATCATCCCAAACGCTTATAAGATGGTTACATACATATCGTTAATTAATTGCATACAAGCAGATGATACAATCATCCCAAAAGCTTACAGACATATTTAGAGTTAACTCCATACATCAACTTTCTATAAACATCATAAACGCTTATAAAACGCTTACATACATATACAGAGTTAATTGCATACAAGCAGATGATACAATTATAATAAAACGCTTTGTAAACGCTTAAGCCCAAAATTAACACAAATCATAAAACGATTGTACTACACTTAAGCCCAAAATTAAAGCATAATTTCATTTGAACAATATAGGCGGTACAAAGCATTACAAACGCTTGTGAAATGCTATTTTAAAGAATTTTAAAATCATACTTTTAAACAATTATGCATGCTAGTTCAATTGGTTTGGGTGTGCTATTGGACCTGAACCAGTCTCGAACTTGGGTTCGAGTCCCACCACCCCTCTATTTCATTTTATTATTTTAATATCATTTCAAAACCACACTTAACCATTTCTTTCAAAAATCATAATAAATAGGTTTGCTAACTATTTTTAAACAAACTAAAACGATTAGAGCATCATAAGTAATTGTATGATACTAAGAATAATGGTCAGTTGTGTTAACTATTTACCTTGCTTTCTGTGTTTTAAGCATTTAGTGACATGTTAACTAGATTTATGTTGATGTTGAACTGATCCAAAAGTCAGTGGACTCTTATATAGATCATTATGATAAGAGTATACGAGGTCAAAAGTGACTAATCTTAAAACAAATGAAGCATTAAACTTTCAAACAAGAATATATATTAAGTCTCAAACTAAAACGAAAGATTACCCAACAAAACTTGAATGATCATAAGTGTGACCCTATTAATCATATGTTCATCCCAAACAAGCTAAATGAAATGTTAAACTTTTAAACAAGAAAAAATATTAAGTCTCAAACTAAAATGAATGATCACCTAACAAATCTTAATCGATCGCAAACAACATGATACTATTGGTTTAGGTAATGAAAGGCCACTAATCACTGGCAAGCCAAAACCGATAAAAATAATATGTTGCTATACCTAGGGTTCCATGACAATCTTGAACGTTCTTTTCCAATCAAAAGTATCCATTTTCACCCCAACTATTGCCCCAAGAATTCCGACATGTCTAGTTGTCAACCCCATTTTCCCGTCCGAAATCCACTATCACAACGTAGTGATTTGGTTTTAGTATTTCAAAATACTCGTATTTTATTATTCCCTGATGAAATGAAACAACGTGTTATTAAAAAATATAATTAAATTTTTCTATGTTGATATTAAAAAAAATACATTTATACCCTTGTAGCGTTTAAATGGTTGAAGCATCAATAAAAACTGCTACCGTCTTTTTCCTTACAACTTCTTCCAATCTTATGCTGTCGGTAAGGAATTGGTTAATTGCCTTTTCCAAAATAATCATACACAGTCCGTAAGAAATTGTTAAGACAATCTTATTATGTTGTAGGTACGAATTTGGTTAATAGCTTTAGTTGTTGCTATAATAGCGAACGATCGGCACACATCTTCATTTCAAAGAAATATGAGTTAGATTCATATAAATTACAAACGATTCTATAATAAAATACATAAATTATAATCACATTTAGCATTAATCAAACTAGACCAAACCTTAAATCTACTACTTAAATTAACAATAAATTACACCTTTTTGTTCCTTGAGTGAAGTGATGATCCCTTTGGTGCTTCAATAAACATCAACAACGTTGGGTGCTTCCTTGTGGTCGCCATTACCATCCAACATCACGTCATCATTGTTCTCAGACATCTAAGTGTTTGAAGCGACCAACTAAATTAAACATTAAACCAAGAAAAAAAGCAAGCCCAAAGTTGAATAATGGTCAATCATACCCAAACGGACGAAGCCCATAGTTATAATAAATGTAATTAGTCGTAGGGTAAATTCCAGACATATCCATTTTGAAGAGAGATTCATGAAATATCCTTAAGAATATGTCTTTCAGGTTGAACGGTGTATTTTATTGGCCAACAAAAAAATGATATTTTTTGCAAATTCATATTCACATCGGCGACGACAGACTACAAGGGGTGTTCATGTCAAGATTACAAGGGGTGTTCATGTCAACAGTGGCATCTTTTTAAAAGAGGTCGGCGACTAAATTTTTGAAACAATATGATGATCACGTTTTTGACATTTTCATAGGCGACATTTGCTTCACATTTACCTCTTATCCCCCCCCCCCCCCCCATGTGCGAGCGCGCTTAATTGTTGTCGACAATACCACCTTGACCCCAGAAACTCGTGCATAAACAAAACATGTTGTCCAATGACAAACAGAGTAACATGGTGCTACAATAAAAAGAACTATAGAAGAGAAGCAAAGAGGGAAAGGAGAAAGATTGGGTATCACTAGAACTTAATAAGCTAGCAGACATGTTTAAAGAGAAACAAAGGGAATGGGTGGGTGATAAAGTTAACCTGCAAAAATTAAGAACAATACAAAAGTTGTCTGTAAAAGTAAAAGCTTTTTATATGAAATAGATAAAACAAAGACTAGAGATTTGGTTGGTGGGGACAATCTGTTACCCTTTTGCGAAGGACAATAAGGGAATTTCCCTTTAATTCAAACCTTATCCCTAAAATCTAGTTAACGTTTACCTAAAAACAAAATGTTGTTATCAATCTCTTAAAGAGTGGTTCAAGACATTTTGGGTTAACATATAAATTTGAAAGACGTTTATGACTATTGAGTATATAAAAATCACATCGTTTTTGATAATTACATATGTGTACAATTTACTGAACAACTATAATCACACTAAGTATTGCACAAGCTTAAAAACCTACATACACTTATGTATAAATTCTATCATGTTAATAACAGTCATTTTATTAAAATTATTATGCATATATGTATAATTAAGTCACATCATATATGTCCATATATGTATAATTTACCAAGCAACTAACTATAGTATTTATTACACATAATCAACTCATAATGAATAATTCTCAATCAAAATCAAAAACAAAATCATAAGAAGTTATATAACAATCCACATATACACATTAATTTAATTGAATGATAAATGAACAATGAAACTAACCAGCGACAGAGCGAACCAGCGTCTGTATGATGAAGTAGAAGAGAATACGGCGGCGCAAGAACACGTTGAAACGGGGAGTACATCGGTGATTGCAGTTGTAAACCCTAGATCGCTGTTAGATTCAGAGAGGTGTATCGGGATTATATATGATTGTGTTGTTACAATGAAAAATTTCATTTGTTTTGATTTCTCAGATTTCTATAATTTCCCCTCCAAGTTTTTCATAATTTCAAAACTGCCACTTTTTTTAAAACTCATGCTTTTTTAACATGTGAACCACAATTATTCTCAATTCTTAAAAGGTTCTCTTAGCATCCTCACCCTATATATATATATGTGTGTGTGTGTGTTTGTGATTAATATGTATATGTATGTAAGTATGTATGTATGTGTAAAAGTATGAAACTGTCTTTTATAAAAGAAGGTTATGACTTATAAATTCACTATAATAGATGATAATTAACAAAATGTTTAAGAGTTTCTTAAGACTTTGTAAAAAGCATGTTATGAATAAGTATATATATTAACCAAAATCATAACAATATGAATATATAATTGTTGTGATATTTTAAAGAGCACATCCAAAATAACAAAACTATGTCTACAATTGCTTATGGTTAATAATGAAAATTCTATATAGTTTATTATATGACTTTCGTAACCATTTATATATTAAAACAAGAATTTAAAGCATGTTTTGGTATATAGTTATATACATGTTAAAGACCCAAAAAAATTTAGTTGTTGATTAATATGAAGTATCAATTTGCTTATCAATTTTAGAAATCCACAATTAGGTATGAATCTTAGATTAGGTATGAATCTTAGATGAAAAAGAAGGTGAAGAACAACATGGAATTATGATAATCTTACCATAAAGATGATAATTCTTCTTCCTAATTGAGTAGAGACCTTCCAAGCCTTATAATCAAATCCAAAATTCTTGATTATAAGTGCAAAGTGTGTGTGTGTGTGTGTGTGTGTGTGTGTGTGTGTGTTTGAGTGGAATTCCCGTCTAAGACATGAAATAAGTTCCTCTATTTATAGCCTGAGCTGGTGGCATGGCCCACCCACGTGATACACCAAACATGGCCCCGTGTTTTATGTGTGAGGACCACATTTTGTCTTATCTATGACAGCTGAACATGAAGGCGTGTTAAGGAAAGCATGGCCCCGTTTTTCATGTGTGAGAACCACATTTTTGTCTTATTAATGACAGCTGGACATGGGGCGTGTCCCGTGTTTCATGTGTGAGGACCACATTCTTGTCTAATTAATGACAGCTGGACACGGGGGCGCGTTAAGGGAAGCACGGCCCCGTGTTTGAGTGTCAGGAAGTTTGAAATTTGGCAGTTTCAATCCTTGGACTTGTTAAATACTCAAAAATAGCGAATATACTCGAATAAATTTGATTATAACACACGATTGAATTGCTTTACCATGAATAAACATAAAACCACATAATATAACATAACATCTATCGATTTATTGGTTGAATAACCCCATGTTTTGTAATTACATCTTAAGACTTTTCTTGACTAAGTTAAATGATTTGACCTATAGTTGAACAAACTCAACTATATAACTCCGCTCTACCTTCTGCTCAAACTTTACCACACCTCAATTCCATTCTCAAATCGTGCATTTTTTATCAATTTGGTGATTCATACTCCGTTGACCAACTGAAGTCGCACTGAAGCGTTCATCCTTTAATTTGAACCTTCCTCGAGTAATACAAAGTTGTTTCTATATCAATTTCTTTTATGGAACAGAACACCTTTGTCAATTTCAATTGACAGGGATGTTTATCTATCTATATCAATTCCTAATCTAGGGTTTATGTTTCATTTGGGGATTCTTAAAATGCTATTTTAAAGAATTTTAAAATCATACTTTTAAACAATGACGAGTTCAATTGGTTTGGGTGTGCTATTGGACCTGAACCAATCTCGAACTCGGGTTCGAGTCCCACCACCCCTCTATTTCATTTTATTATTTTAATATCATTTCAAAACCACACTTAACCATTTCTTTCAAAAATCATATTAAATAGGTTTGCTAACTATTTTTAAACAAACTAAAACGATTAGAGCATCATAAGTAATTGTATGATACTAAGAATAATGGTCAGTTGTGTTAACTATTTACCTTGCTTTCTGTGTTTTAAGCATTTAGTGACATGTTAACTAGATTTATGTTGATGTTGAACTGATCCAAAAGTCAGTGGACTCTTATATAGATCATTATGATAAGAGTATACGAGGTCAAAAGTGACTAATCTTAAAACAAATGAAGCATTAAACTTTCAAACAAGAATATATATTAAGTCTCAAACTAAAACGAAAGATTACCCAACAAAACTTGAATGATCATAACCGTGACCCTATTAATCATATGTTCATCCCAAACAAGCTAAATGAAATGTTAAACTTTTAAACAAGAAAAAATATTAAGTCTCAAACTAAAATGAATGATCACCTAACAAATCTTAATCGATCGCAAACAACATGATACTATTGGTTTAGGTAATGAGGCCACTAATCACTGGCAAGCCAAAACCGATAAAAATAATATGTTGCTATACCTAGGGTTCCATGACAATCTTGAACGTTCTTTTCCAATCAAAAGTATCCATTTTCACCCCAACTATTGCCCCAAGAATTCCGACATATCCAATAGTCAACCCCATTTCCCCGTCCGAAACCCACTACACAAAGTAGTGATTTGGTTTTAGTATTTCAAAATACTCGTATTTTATTATTCCCTGATGAAATGAAACAACGTGTTATTAATAAATATAATTATTTTTTTCTATGTTGATATTAAAAAAAATACATTTATACCCTTGTAGCGTTTAAATGGTTGAAGCATCAATAAAAACTGCTATCTTCTTTTTCCTTACAACTTCTTCCAATCTTATGTTGTCGGTAAGGAATTGGTTAATAGCCTCTTCCAAAATAATCATACGCAGTCCGTAAGAAATTTTTAAGACAATCTTATTATGTTGTAGGTACGAATTTGGTTAATAGCTTTAGTTGTTGCTATAATAGCGAACGATCGGCACACATCTAATTTCAAAAAAATATGAGTTAGATTCATATAAATTACAAACAATTCTATAATAAAATACATAAATTATAATCACACTTAGCAAACTAGACAAACCTTAAATCTACTACTTAAATTAACAATAAATTACACCTTTTTGTTCCTTGAGTGAAGTGATGATCCCTTTGGTGCTTCAATCAACATCAACAACGTTGGGTGCTTCCTTATGGTCGCCATTACCATCCAACATCACGTCATCATCGTTCTCAGACATCAAAGTGTTTGAAGCGACCAACTAAATTAAACATTAAACCAAGAAAAAAAACAAGCCCAAAGTTGAATAATGGTCAAATCATACCCAAACGAACGAAGCCCATAGTTATAATAAATGTAATTAGTCGTAGGGGAAATTCCAGACATATCCATTTTGAAGAGAGATTCAAGAAATATCCTTAAGAAATTTCCTCTCCAAACACACACCGACGACATGTCTTTCAGGTTGAACGGTGTATTTTATTGGCCAACAAAAAAATGACATTTTTTGCAAATTCATATACACTTCGGCGACGACAGACTACAAGGGGTGTTCATGTCAAGATTACAAGGGGCGTTCATGTCAACAGTGGCATATTTTTAAAAGAGGTCGCCGACTAAATTTTTGAAACAATACGATGATCACGTTTTTGATAATTTTCATAGGCGACATTTGCTTCACATTTACCTCTATCCCCCCATCCCCCACGTGCGCGCGCGCGCTTAATTGTTGTCGACAATACCACCTTGACCCCAGAAACTCGTGCATAAACAAAACATGTTGTCCAATGACAAACAGAGTAACATGGTGCTACAATAAAAAGAACTATCGAAGAGAAGCAAAGAGGGCAAGGAGAAAGATTGGGTATCACTAGAACTTAATAAGCCAGAAGACATGTTTAAAGAGAAACAAAGGAAAGGGGTGGGGAATAAAGTTAACCTGCAAAAATTAAGAACAATACAAAAGTTGTGTGTAAAAGTAAAAACTTTTTATATAAAATAGATAAAACAAAGACTAGAGATTTGGTTGGTGGAGACAATCTGTTACCCTTTTGCGAAGGACAATAAGGTAATTTCCATTAAATTCAAACCTTATCCCTAAAATCTAGTTAATGATTACCTAAAAACAAAATGTTTTTATCAAACCTTATCCCTAAAATCTAGTTAATGATTACCTAAAAACAAAATGTTGTTATCGGTGCTGGATAGTCTTCCCACTTATTATTTTTCGCTTTTTAAGGCACCCAAGAAGGTTACCAATGATTTAGAAGCTTTGATGAGAAGGTTCTTATGGGGAGGTTCGGATGAAGTGAGGAAGATGTCTTGGGTGGCTTGGGAGGTAGTCACCAAACCTATAAAAGAAGGGGGTTTAGGTATCGCTCGTTTAGAGGTTAATAATCAAGCGCTGATTACTAAATGGCTTGGGAGATTTCTAAATGATCAGCACGCGATGTGGAGAAGAGTAGTGTTGTCTATTCACGGGACCTCGCGCTGTTGGGGGCTTGCTCCGGTTAATAATGGGGTTCCCGGGGTTTGGAAGAATTGTGTTATGTTCTGGAACAAATTTAAGGTTGATGGTGTGGGTTTTAATAGAGTGATCCGGGCCACAGTCGGGAATGGTCGCCAAGTTAGGTTTTGGACGGATTTGTGGTTGGGTTCGGCGCCGGTTATGGACAAGTATCCGTCCTTATATGCGGTAGAAAAAATAAAAATGTCTTGTTAGCTGATCGGTTGGTGGTCACTGGATCTTCTCGTCGCATTGTGTGGGATTGGCTTAGAGCTCCTTGCTCCCTTCAGGAGGTGAGCGAGAAGCAGGAGTTGGAAGATCTCCTTCAAGGGGTGGTGATGGTTGACCGTGAAGATTCATGGTCTTGGGCGGTTGGTAGCTGCAAAGAGTTTGAGGTTTCGGCGATTAAAAGACGGATGGTGCGGTCCGTTGTGGACGCTGGGAGTACCAGTTTCCAATGGAGCGATTGGGTCCCGAAAAAATGTAATATTTTTATGTGGAGGGCCGTTCTGGATAGCCTTCCAACCAAGCAGGCTTTAGCTAGACGTCATTTGTATTGTGATGATCATAGTTGCGCTTTATGTGAGAGTAATGAGGAATCGCTCGAGCACTTGTTAACCGGGTGTTCCATTTCTATGGCCGTTTGGAATGCGATTGGTTCATGGTGCAACATCCCTAGACTATTTGTTTTTCATGTCAATGATTTGGTGGAAGTGCATAAGGTTTGTGGTGCGACGGGGAATAAAAGGTTGATTATTCATGGAATTGTCATCATTACTTGTTGGAGGATTTGGCGGGCTAGGAATGAAAAGATTTTTTCGGGCAAGAGCACTAACGTGGCAGAAATGGTTGCGGATATAAAATCTTTGGGTTTTCTTTGGTACAAAAATAGATCTAAGATAGGGGTGGTGGATTGGAAAAGTTGGTGTTTATTTGATGTAACGTGATTGTTGGTTTTGGTTTTTGAATTTCAGCGTCTTTCTCCGTCTTGGTGATAGTCGTTGGTTGTGTCTTTTTTTAATGAAAGTCAATTTTCAAAAAAAAAAAAAAAATCAATCTCTTAAAGAGTGGTTTAAGACATTTTGGGTTAACATAATTTGAAAGACGTTTATGACTATTTAGTCTAATAAAACTTATTTGTGTATTTATAGTAAATATGTATGAGTATATCTTCTAAATTTACTAGAATTATCGTTTTGAGTATATATGTACGTAGTCGGTTTTCATATAAGGAGAATTTTCACATATATTCTTAAAAATTTAGGAAAATTATTTCATATTTTTACTAGTATATTCACTTGGCGTCCGAAATATATTTATACGTAAAGATACGGCGACAAACTTCTTACAATGTTGGATTACGTTGAATAAAATAAAATAAACATAGTTTAAAGACTTTATTAACACAAAAAGGTATATTATTAAGTAAAGAGTGTATATATCGATACTAAGAAAAAGTTAAAACGCAAAGGGAAATAAAAACAAAAAGTGTGAGAAGAATGTGAAAAGAAAACCTAAAAAATTATAACTTAAAATATAAATAAAAAGAAAAAAACTTAATAAAACTAAAATGTCTTGAATTTAGTTTAACTAATGTCTACATGTTTAATTTATCATTTTTATAAATTCTTAATTTTTTATGTCACTAAAAAATTATTATTATTATTATTATTATTATTATTATTATTATTATTATTATTATTATACATTAGTGATGGAAAAATATATACATTATGGCCCTCACGTTAAAATTAATTTATGGTTCTGCCACTGATTACTAGTCTAAATTAGAGGTGTTCAAAAAAACCGGTCCCCGAACCGGTTTGCCGGTTTAAACCGGAAACCGGTTATTTTAAAAACCGGTTTTTTTTAAAACCGGTTAGACCGGTTTACAAACCGCCGGTTTGTATATCGGTTATACTTTTTAGAGCCTAAACCGGTTTTGAAACCGGTTATAAAAAAAAACCGGTTTTTTTAATTAACCGGTTACTAAAAAACCGGTTAACCGGTTTTTTTAAAAAACCGGTTTATGACCGTTTTAGAAAAACCGGTTAACCGGTTTTTTAGTAACCGGTTAACCGGTTAAAAACCGGTTTAATGCCGTTGAGAAACGGCTATATAGCCGTTTTTTTCATTTTTTGACCGTTTTTTTTTATTTACCATTCTACCCCCACAAACATCTATATATAGTTTAGGTTGGGTATTGGTTAGAACACACTCGATTATACAACTCCAAACGCTCCAAACGCTCTAAACGTTTATTTCATACGCGATTATTTTGTTATCTCACGCTCTATTATACCACATTACCACTCCATACGCTCATCATGGCCTCCCAAAGTGCTACTTCATCCGTCAACATGGGTGCCTCGAACACGGGAGAAACGGTCGTTCGGGTCATCCCCACGAAACGAAACCAAGATGTTTGGCAACATTTCGACCTATGCGAAATGTCTAACGGTAGCCAAAAAGCTCGATGCAAACATTGTTTGAAGTTTTATGGCAAAGATGCAAACTCCACTTTAAAAGCGCATGTACAAAGGCCCTTTTGCAAGGCCTTGAAGGACGAATCGGGAAGTAGTTCGCAGCCGGAGATGACGAATCAAGGAACGGTGTTTACGTACGACCTTGAAGCGGTACGTCAAAAGTTTTCAAACTTTGTGATTCAAAATACACTTCCTTTCAACCACTTCGACAACCCTCAATTCACGGAGATGATGCAAAAGTATGTTCAACCACGCTACCAACACGTAAGTCGTTCGACCCTTAGAAGAGATTTTTTAAAGCTTGGAAAAACGCTAAATCCGAACTAATTTCATACTTTTCAAACTTACAAACTGGTGTAAACTTAACAACGGATGTGTGGTTGGTACCTAATGGTTCGCCCGACTCATACATTTGTGTGACGGCTCATTGGGTTGACCCCGAGTCGTGGCAAATGATGAAACGAACCGTTGCGTTTCAATTGTTTGATTACCCGCACACGGGTAGAAATATTTTTAAACTCTTGGATAAAGTCATTCGACAATACAAGATTGAACATAAAATCTTTTCAATTTCGTTTGATAACGCGTCCAACAATACGGCCGCGGTTGGCCATTTAAAATTAAAGTATAAACCTATTTGTGATGGAGCGTTTTTTCATAGCCGATGCATTGCACATATTATCAACTTAGCCGTGCAAGATGGGTTAAACGTGATCGAAACGCAAAGAAACAATTTTAAAAGAATGTTACGAGATGTTTTTAGCAACAATAAAACATTTTCAAGATACAAAAAATTTTGTGATGAAGCTAATTGTCAATGGTTGGGGCCCAATTGGGATTGTCCAACAAGATGGAACTCGACTTGTGATATGTTTGAGAAAGCCATCCAACAAAAAGAATCACTAATTGCGTTTCATCAAATAATGTCAAGTAGGGGTAAATGTGCACCGTACGATCCTAGAAACTGGTTATTGATTGAGATCGTTACGGAGGTCCTTCAAATTTTTAAATCTTGCACAACTAGTTTATCCGGGGTTTACTATCCAACAAGCCCCATTGCTTTACCAAAAATTGCTGTCATGTGCACAAAGTTGAGTGAACTTCATTGTAGGGGTGCACCTTATTTTGATATGGGTGTAAAAATGAAAGAAAAATTTAGAAAATATTTTCAACAACTACCCACTGTTTTGACATGTGCTGCTGCGTTAAACCCTTGCATAAATGTTGGTGGTGTTGAAGCTTTAATAGAAAAAATTTGTGATGAGCTAGAGTTAAACGACGATCAAAACCCCTATTATAACCAAACTTTAAAGAATGCTTTCAACACCACCTTGTCTAACATGTATGATGTTTACCTTACAAAATACGGGTCGTCTTCCCAAATTCATGACTCGTTAAGAGCTGTTGCCCAATCCCAATCCCAAACCGACCTTGAAATGGGGATGTACTACATGATTTGGGAAGACGTCGGTAAACGTCAAAAGGTAAACACCCCAAGCAGTGAACTTGGAAGGTATGGTGGTACCAACTTTGTGAAACACATGACTCCAGATGAATTTAGAAGTCTTGATTTGCTGGCTTGGTGGAGAGGTAAGGAGGATGAGTTTCCGATCCTCGCCGCCATGGCCAAAGATTTACTAACGGTCCAAGCTTCCACGGTAGCTTCGGAGTCTGCTTTTTCTGTTTCTGGCAGGGTTATATCGATTAGGAGGACTCGACTCACTCCACCAGCTGTAGAGATGTCTATTTGCTACAAGGATTACTTGGACTCTTTAGATAGGGCACAACATCAACGCTCACTCGAGGGGGAAATGGACTATGAGGCGGGCTTGTATGAAAACGAGGTCAATCAAGGACACACTCAACCAATGACCGATGAAGAAACCGCGTACGACGATTACCTAAGGAATAGCTCGGGATCGGGTAGCGAGGAAAATAATGAGTAAGAAACAGCAAGTTGTTAATGTAATCGTGTCTAAGCATTCTTTAATGTTTGTATTTTTGAGTTACGAATATGCGATAACGATTTAATGTTTGTATTTTTAATGTAAAAGCTATAAATGAAAGTTATGTATTTTTGAGTTACGAATATGCGATAACGATTTAATGCTTGTAGTTACCGGTTTGCTTTGTAGTTACCGGTTTGTTTATACTGTGAAAAAATAATGGTTATTTAAAAAAAAAAAAAAAAAAAACCGGTTAACCGGTTAGACCGGTTATTAAAAAACCGATTAATAAAAAAACCGGTTCTAACCGGTTCCTAAACCGGTCCTAACCGGTTTGACCGGTTATGGTTTTCATACACAAAAACCGGTTATTAACCGGTCCGGTTATTAACCGAACCGGTTTTTTTCCTGGACGAAAAAAACCGGTCCGGTTAATAACCGAACCGGTTATTTTAAAAAAACCGATTTGTGCACCTCTAGTCTAAATATAACCCTTACCCATTACAAATTACAATTAGGGTATGTTTGTTATTTGGTAATGGGATAGATAAAGGAATGGAATAAATATGGTAATGGAATGAACAAAGAAATGATATAGATCATTACCATTCTATTGTCATGTTTGGTTACCATGTAAGAATGGAATGATTAATCACTTTATTATTATTATAATTATAATAATTATTATTATTAAAATAAAAACAAAAATAAATTATATGAATATTATAATAACTAATTTTTAGGACCCTCGTATTGAACGAGATCGTTAAACAGAATAAAAATAATTGTAACAATGTTGAATCACGTATGTTCGTTTTGAAATGTTAACTCGTCAAATTTACAAAAAAAAACTAATATTGATAATGTAGTAATAGTTGTAATATAATAATAGTTATACTATAATATACAAAACAATAATAAATAATAATATAATAATTATAATTAAATAATAATAATTATTATAATATTATAATAGTTATATAATAGTAATAATGATTGTTAATTTTTTTTTTACTTTTTCATTCATTGAATGAATGAAAAAAAAAACACACATACTCAAAGGAATGAAAATCTTAAAAATGGAAGGAGTTTCATTCATTGTGAAATGATCTATTCCATTCATACATGGTAACCAAACAAGCTTTTTTTTTTCATTCCTTTGAAATAACCCATTACATTTCACCTTCCATTCCTCCATAACAAACACTACCTTATACATTATAATTACATATTTTGAATTTGAACATGGAACTCATATTCTTAGTTTAGTGTTGGATCGATAGGGTGTTGAGGTCTACGTTTGCATCAAACTAACCTTGAATTCATTGTTTTAACTGTTCAAAGGGATTATTGTTAATTTTATGAACAAAAATAAAACAAAACCCGACCATAAATTGGACCGTAACTGAACTGAATCAATGCATATTAGCCCTCGATTCCTAGTTATAATGTATTTGGTTTGAAATTTAAATTGGACGAGTTATACACACGATTCTGTATTTGTGCATTAAAGAATGAAATTTAAGATTTTTGCTTGTTTGTTAAAAGTTTTAAAATTAAATGAGTTGGTTTGGGTAAAAGGTT
This sequence comes from Bidens hawaiensis, assembly GCF_021521415.1. Taxonomy (NCBI): domain Eukaryota; kingdom Viridiplantae; phylum Streptophyta; class Magnoliopsida; order Asterales; family Asteraceae; genus Bidens; species Bidens hawaiensis. Next base: position 493,590 of record NW_027492307.1, on the reverse strand, counting down.
TTAACTAAATTGGTCAAAATGACTCATTTGAAATTTCATCCTTTTATTGTCGGGTCAAAAGGGTCGACAAGTTCAAATGAATAGGTCGATGTGGGTTAGTGTCATAAGGAAACGTGACAGGTTTCGGATCGGAACGGGTTTTCGTACAAGACAGGTTTCAGCACGAAACGAGTTTCAGATTGGAACGGGTTCGGTTCAGGTTTCAAGCCAACACGAGTTTTCATTCGAGACGGGTTGTGTTTTGGTTTCTTTTGTTTCTTTTTGGTCGATTCCAGACTTGTTTTTGTCCGTTTTTTCAGTTTCGTTTTTGTTCGGTTTGAATTCTTTTAATTTCGTTTTGATTGATTTTTTCGATTTCGATTTATGTGGTCCGGTTTTGGCTTTTTGTTTCATTTTCGTCGATTTTTCGGTTTCGGTTCGATTCTCGGTGGGTTTTTTTTCTTTTTCTTTTTTTTAATGGAACGAGAACAATGTATGAAACATTTTTGTGTTTTTACTTTTTTTGTTTGTAATTTAAATTTTGAGTTATAATTTTTTTATTATTATTTTTGAATATTTTTTGAGGGTTTTTTTATCTTAATAGAAAACTCGTTAAAAAAATTCAAAAAAAAGGGTTGTTTTGGTTCGGGTCGGAACGGGTTAGGGTCAACAGGTTCGGGTTAAAATGGGTCAACGCCGAACCGGGTCAAAACAGGTTTCGGGTTTGTTGTTTTTGGACCAACGAATCAGCACATTTTCAACACGTTACAACTCGTTTTAACATAAAAAGCTCGTTTAAGTGATTTTCCAGTTCGTTTCAGCACATAACAGCTCGTTTAAGCGATTTTTAAGTTCGTTTCAGCACGTAACAGCTCGTTTAAGCGATTTTTCAGTTCGTTTCAGCACGTAACAGCCCGTTTAAGCGATTTTTAAGTTCGTTTCAGCAAGTAACAACCCGTTTAAGCGAATTTTAAGTTCGTTTCAGCACGTAACAGCTCGTTTAAGCTATTTTTCGATTCGTTTCAGCACGTAACAGCTCGTTTAAGCGATTTGCAATTCGTTTCAACACATAACATCTCGTTTAAGCGGTTTTTATGTTCGTTTCAGCATGTAACAGCTCCTTTAAGCAATTTTTATGTTCGTTTCAGCATGTAACAACTCGTTTAAGCGATTTTTAAGTTCGTTTCAGCACGTAACAACCCGTTTAAGAGAATTTTAAGTTCGTTTCAGCACGTAACAGCTCGTTTAAGCGATTTTTAAGTTCGTTTCAGCACGTAACAGCTCATTTAAGCGATTTTTTAGTTCGTTTCAGCACGTAACAGCTCATTTAAGCGATTTTTAAATTCATTTCAGCACGTAACAGCTCGTTTAAGAGAATTTTTAAGTTCGTTTCAGCACGTAACAGCTCGTTTAAGCGATTTTTAAATTCGTTTCAGCACGTAACAGCTCGTTTAAGCGATATTTCAGTTCGTTTCAGCACGTAACAGCTCGTTTAAGCGATTTTTAAGTTCGTTTCAGCACGTAACAGCTCGTTTAAGCAATTTTAAATTCTTTTCAGCACGTAATAGCTCGTTTAAGCAATTTTTAAGTTCGTTTCTGCACCTAACAGCTCGTTTAAGCGATTTTTAAATTCGTTTATGCATCTAACTGCTCGTTTAAGCGATTTTTCAGTTCGTTTCAGCACGTAACAGCTCGTTTAAGCGATTTTTAGTTCGTTCAGCACCTAATAGCTCGTTTAAGCGATTTTCAGTTTGTTTCAGCACTTAACAACTCGCTTAAGCGAGTTTTCAGTTCGTTTCAGCACATAGCAGCTTGTTTCAGCACGTATTTGTTTCGTTTTTGTTGACTTTTCAGTTTCGGTTAATTTGTCGGGTTTTTTTTTGAACGAGGACAACGGACGATACGTTTTAGTTTTTATTTATTTTTTTTTTCTATATTTTAAGTTATGGTATTTTTATTATTTTTTTGGAATATTTTTTTTGAGAGTTTTTGTTAAGATCAAAACCCCTAAAAAAAATTCAAAAAAACAATAAAAAAATCATAACTCATAATATAAATAAAAAACGAAAAAGTAAAAAAAACTAAAATGTTTTCGCCATTGTCTTCGTTTATAAAAAAAACCAACATATTAACCGAAATAGAAAAGTCGACGAAAACGAAACAAAAACCAAAATCGACCCGTCCAGTGCGAAAACTCGAGTCAGCACGAAACCTGATCCGAGCCGAAACCTAAACCGATATCGTTCCAATGTAAAACCTGTTTCAACCCGAACATGCCACTTTTCATTAAGACACTAACCCACATCGACCCATATAGTTAAATTTTCAACCCATTTTGACCCGAAAATAAGAGTGTGAAATTTCAAATTAACCCATTCTGACCCATATAATTAAAACCTATGACCCAAATCAACTCATTTGAGTTTTAAAACAACCCAAATTGACCCATTTGAATGGTTTTGGGTCAAGATTGCCACCTCTACAAGTACCGATATATTTGATACGGTATTCGATACCGACTTTTCTTGAAATTCGGTACGATACGGGTATGATACCAATCTCAACCTTAGAGAGGAGTCACATTACCAATTTACCACCACGCCATAATCCCTGTTGATAAAAGTTTAAGATAACTAATTTAAAAGGGGATATTGGTTTTTAATACTCTCAATTTTCCCTCATTGGTAGATAACACTCCCAACTTTCGATTTGTCGCCTACCACTCCCAACTTTTACCATATTTTCTTATACCACTCCCCGTCTAAAGGAACACTAACCTCGTTAATACAAGTTTCCTTTGGATTCCAACTCCAATATGATCCCCATGCTTCATTAGCCCATACTGCTCCTGAAAGAATACCTATGGTTAAAAAGACAAATCCTAGGCTAATCACACGATAACTCCAATAATCCAATTGTTTAAGAAAATGGGCCTTGTAATAATTCTTATCAGAAAAAAAAGAAGTTTTTTTCAAAATATTGTTTCTTTCATTCTTGTATTGGATTTCACCAAATGAAAATGATGCATTTAATTTTAATAAATTATTACTTTTAGAACTATAAAAAAGATTTCTAAATGTAATGACTAGAAGTGCTACTGATAATAATGATCCACAAAGAAGAGCCGCATAGCTCAATATCATCATACTTACGTGCATTATTAACCATTCCGATTGTAGAGCAGGTACTAAATGTTTTGGACTAAAAACGTTATTCAAATTAGTTGATGGGGTAAAACAGAAATTTTATTTATATAAACACATTCTGTAATATATATATATATATATATATATATATATATATATATGTATGTATATATAGATAAAGGATCCAATACAATAATGGTTTATCATACAATACGTACGTGACTCGTTTACCCGTCGATCTTCAATTTAACGCGATGGCAGTTTTGTAATTTTCGTCAAATTTGATCCACTGCTCCCATCGATTCCGTCCACATTCATCATCACCATTCAACAATCTTCATCGTACAACGATTTCGTCCATTGTCGAAGCCACCATCCGCAATCATCATACATCGTCGTCTATTATTTGTTCACAGGTTTGTTAATATTTTGATAAAATTGAAATTGAAATTGATGAACCTAATTCATCAATTAACCTTTAAATTGATCTAATTAATCATCAATTTGAAGATTTGGTCGATTAATTTTTTCAATTTTTAGTGGGTTATGCCTGAACGTTTAAACTCTTTTGCCTGAACGTTTAAACTCTCTTGCCTAAACGTTTAAACTTTTTTGCCTGAACGTTTAAAGGTTTAACAATTGAAAAAACACAACATTTAATATTTGTTAGTTTAGAAGTTCTGTTTAGAAGTTCTGAACTTCATGTGTTTATTTTTTTTTGTTAGTTTAGAAGTTCTGTTTAGAAGTTCAGAACCTCTAAACTTTTTTGAACACCCATAACTTCTTAGAATGTTTAAAGATGTTCATGATTTTTGAACACCCAGAATTTCATTGAAAGTATTAGAACGTTTAAAGATGTTCATTTTTTTAACACCCAGAACTTCATTGAACGTATCAGAACGTTTATAGGTCTTCAGTTTTGTGTCAGAACGTTTAAACATAACATTTTGAACCCTAATAAGAGCTCGATTGAGTGCGTTAATTCTGCAATCCCATAATCAGTTGATGATTCTAAATACTTCTACACATCAATTCGATTGATTAAAATCATCATTTTGGTGTTTATTTTTTGTCAGAGCGTATAAACTTTGAGTAGAACGTTTAAACATGAACCCTAATCATAGCTCAATTAAGTGTGTTAATTTGTATTTTCATAATCGATTGATGATTCTAAAGCCTCTTACACATCAATTCGATTGATTAAATCATCAATTTTTGATCAATTTGAAGATTTTTAATGTTCATTGACGTTCTATTTCAATTTTGGTTTTTGACTTTTGAGATTTAATATTGTAAGCTGTGATTAGAGTTTAGAAATTGGATTAGATTGAGCGACAAGTTCCGAATTTGGATCAGAGTTGATTTGTAATCGACGAATTTTGATCGCGAACTACTGTTGGATTATTTACGAAATTGCCGCCGCGCGTTTTTTAATCAAACGTTCTGGAATGTCGCGTACCTAATGTACGATAAGCCCTTATTGTACGTTAACCCACCCCTATATATATAAATATATATATATATATATATATATGTATATATAGGGAGAGGATCATGAGAGAACTCCATTTTATGGAGAGAACTAGAGAACTACTAAGTTAAGGGGGTAAATATGTAAAACATCTCAAACTATATTTTTCCCCAAATATTGTTTCCCTTATCACGATTCCTTCCCTTATCAGTATATCTCCTTCCCCTGTTCAATCTCAATCCATCGATGCCCAGATCAATTAATTGAATCGCCATAATCTAATTGAAATCGAGCTCCATTGATCACGCACGCTGTTCATCCCGTTATCCCTAACATGTTTATCGAAGGTATTGTTAGGTTACATTCGTTTTACTACCTTAGATTCAATTATAATCATGTTTTTGCTTTTGTTTAATCAGAAATCGACTCGTCTGGAAGCATTGTTGCATTTAATGGTGCATTGTCGGTTCAATTGAACGATTCTATGTCAAATACCTTTGTTACTGCAACAAACGGTTACGACTATGCTGAAATAACCGACTCTGTATTAGAATCTCGTGTCAATCAATCAAGTGTTTCATATTCAGTGTCATCCGGCGATGGTGCTTCAAGCTATTGTGTCCAAACCGATAATAATATGCAATCTGTTGGTGTTGAACATCGAGGTAACATATTGACTTTATGGATCTGCATACACACCTGATATTCAATGCATAAATGATATATATTACGTATGTGTTTTATATTGCATATACATATTATAGCACCTTTTCCCCATATTATGCAATACACATGTGCACTATACATGTTAACACTCTGTCTTACATGACGTGTTATCTAAATGTTAACACTATGCGACATTTGTTACAGTCACGTAACGCGTCTTAATTGTTAATGTATTTGTTATAATATATTCAACCTTATACAGGATGTGTGTCGAGTATTGTTTACCATACACCAAACGGAACAACATACTAGAAACCTAACGTGCCCGAAGAATTTGTGCCTGTCAAAGACATGGAGTTTGAAACGTGGGACGATGCTGTCAATATGTATAACACGTATGCTGATAAATCTGGGTTTTCAATACGTTTAAGCACTATTAAACGAGTCAAGGGTTCGGTAACACACAGATACATGCTTTGTACTCGAGCCGGAAAACCGAAATTTCAAGATTTTGATTCAACTAACACAAACTCCGCTTCGACCTCGCGTCGCAGCAGCTCCAAGGCCGTGTGTTGCAATGCTCGCCTAAGATTGAAACCCGTTCAAACAGCATGAGATTCAAGATATATGATTTTGTTGATATTCATACCCATGAGCTGATTGGACCGAACGCTATGGAGTTTACAAAGAAACGACGAAAAATTGGGTATTCTGAACGCAATTTCATTCACAAACTAAGTTTAAACAAAATTGGTCCAAACATTGCGCATAACTTGCAATGTTCGTTAAAGGGAGGATCTCACAACGTCAATGGCACTAAAACTGATTTTCAAAATGCAACCAGGGATGTCCGCCTATTTATTTCTGACAGAAATGCGCAAATGATTGTGGACACAATGACGTCTCGTTCGGTCAACTTGCCAAATTTCTCGTTTGAGTACAAAGTTGTTGGAAGTGAACTCCGGTATATATTTTGGGCTGACGATGTTTCAAAATGCAACTATGATGCATTCAAGGAGGTTTTAGGTTTTGATGCAACCTACAGTACCAACAAGTAAGTGATCGATACACAGATGCATTACACGTATATATATATGATGTTAACCATTTTTAACTGCACATTGTACTACCGTCACACCTTTTTGATACCAACATTCCACACACGTGTTTTTATACGTGTTTTATGTATGCATTTTGTGTAACATACCTTTTTTTCTTTTCTTTTTTTTGTAATTATATGACAGATACGACATGATATTTGTACCATTTACTGGCGTGGATCATCATAAGAAGTGTGTGACATTTGGTGCTAGTCTAATATATGACGAAATTATCGAGTCGTACAAGTGGTTACTTGACAAGTTTCTTAAAACACATAAAAAACAGCCCAAACTCGTTTTAACCGATCAAGATGCTGCGGTTAAACAAGCTGTTCGTGCTGTGTTTGACCAGTAAATTCACCGACTTTGCATGTGGCACATGTTAAGAAGATACCATTAAAGGTACAATTATTTTAATTTTTTTTTAATTTTTTATTTTTGTTATATATGATGCACATATGTAACGCTCGTGCAATTTTAACAGATTTCGGGTGACTTATTAGCAAATACAGATTTGCGAGTTTCCATACATAAACTCGTGTGGAACTTGTTTATAACACCTTCTACACTTGAAGAGCAGTGGAAATTGCTTATTGATGACCTTAATTTGAGTGATCATCATTGGCTTACCGAGATTTATGCAATTAGGGAGCAATGGGTCCCTTGTTATTTCAGAGAAATACAATGGTGTTGCCTTATGAAAACCACATCGAGATGTGAAAGCTCAAATTCTCTTTTTAAGGTCAACACTAGTCATGCCAACACGCTTGTCCAGTTTCTATTGTGTTTTGGCACCGCTCTTGATAGACAACGAAAAACTCAACTCGAGCTTGACATTGAAACTAGTACAACGACACCAAAAATGCCCGAAAAACTGCCTTTGGAAATACACGCGTCCAAGATATATACACGCAAAATATTCCTGGAGGTTCAAAAGGAAATTTACAGAGGAATGAGGCAGTGTTATATTACAAGTTCTTCGGAAATAGACGGTGTTAAAAAATTCAACATTGCACATACCAACAAAAGATTCAAAGTAGTCAACAATTATGTGGTAAGTTTGTTTATGTTTTCTGTTATTTTTATGTTTACATGTTAACGCTTACATTCCTCGGCATTCACCTTATTTTTCATGTTACATTTTTTGTTGGTTGAAATACGTAGGTTGACTTTAATTCACATGATACAACTGTTTCTTGCTTGTGCATGGGGTTCACGCGTATTGGATATCTGTGCAGACATGCTTTTTGCGTGTTTAGGTACAACCAGGTCGAATTGATACCTGACAAATACCTGCCTGCTCGGTGGATGAGAAACGTGCTTCCGGACAGGGTTCATGACATCTCGAACAGATATTCGGCTGAAGATGACGAGGAGTCCGTTATTAGACGCAACATGTTTAAATTATTAACCGAATGTGCTAACCGGCTGAGACACAAACCGGATTGCCTCAATTCCCTCCTTGTCCAGCTTAAAGATATAAAAGACAAGGTGTTTAAAGAGTTCTCGTTTGAGCCACCTTGTAACAGTAAACGTTCGATTATAAACGAGCTTGTTGGACAGCTCGACACGGTTGATGTGACTATCAAGCCACCGACTGGTATTAGAAATAAGGGGTCGTGTACTAAACGTCAAGTCGGCGTGGTTGAAAAACTGCTGGAAAAGTGTAATAAAAACCCAAGGCTGTGTCACAAATGCAACAAATACGTGATCGATCATAACTCCCATAACTGTGAAAAGGTCAAAGCTGCCAAAGAAGCTGCCGCCGATGCTGCTGTTTTAGCTGATGCTGCTGTTGCCAAGTTAACCACCGACCGTTTTGTCAACCGTTATGCCACACGGTCCAAACGTGTTGCTTCTACTTGATTTTATGCATTTAATATTACATGAATGCTTTATTTTATGCACTTTATGTTACATACGCGCATTGCATTGTTATATATTCAATAAGCGCGTCTCATGTTTTCGTATTAGACGATTGTGCATTTTAATAAAATTTGAAATGACTGCTGGTACAGCCCAATGAAAACTTATGTTTGTGTAATACAGATTAATATTTTGACTTTTACACTTGCGTTTAAACCGTTTTAGAATGGGTGCAGTTGCGTGGTATATATCGTTTGCGCATGTGTTTTGACCAGTGCACTATCATTTGTGTGTTGTATGTTTTATATACCTGTGTTTTTTTACATTCTACGTTCTGATTATTGTATTGCGTATACGCATTTACACACGCTTTTTGATGTTACACTGATTATCAGGTTGCGTGTACGCATTATAATGCGTATACGCATGTTCATTCTTTTTTATTTGCACCTCTTATTTTAATACAACTATGAGTGTTTTTTAATTTCCAATTTGTATAATGTAATGTGAACATCTATCCTTACTATGTTTTCGTGTTACGTGTGTGCATCCCAAATTGGTCCCTATCTATCCTTTTTTCATATTACACGTGTGCATCACACATTGATACCTGTATATATCCTTGTTATGTTTTCATATTACACGTATGCATCACACTTTCCATATATATTGTACCAGTCACACATTCTATTTACATGTCGAACATCATCGTATACGTTGCACATTCCCTATGCATTTTTACACACATTCAACTAACACAAACACTTGCATCCATACCATTCAACTATTCCATTAACTTGCAAATATCAAAACAAACAAAACAGCCAAGACAAATGTTTACAACCATACCATCCAACCGTCTAATTCAATTACACGTGTCAAAACAAAACAAAATAAGCATGCATAAACTACATGACACCATATGTTTTTATACGATTACCGTTTATTTCATTCTTAACTACCTAGTATCAACATTTATCCATCAACCCTCCTTAAAACGAACCTTTTTAACCACAACCTGCTTTGGTTTTTTGCTTTCCCATTCTCTAGCATCCGCCAACATGCCATCCCTTACATTGTTTACTCCCGAAAGCAACATGCGAGCTATGTACTTTATCCTAAGAATATTGATCTGCTCTACCTTTCTGTCTTCTTCCACGCTGAAGTCACATTCAACACGATCTCCTCCTCTATAGCACTCCATGTTTCGCATCGCAAATACAGCACAATCTGTTATGTTGCTTGATGTTTTCCATGGTAACTCCACTCTTGTTGGCGACCATGTACGCATAATCTCTTTAGCCTTTGGGTGTCCAACCAATGTCAGGTACCTGCCGAATATGTCAATCTGTGTAAACAAAAAAAATATCATTATAACAAACGTGTATGACAACAGTATATATTTATAATGTAATACATGTTCAACTTGTTAACATACTACGCATGTGTATCACCGACTGCCTACTTGTATTCATCGCTAATAATATTTTTATACTGTGCCTTGACTTACCACTTTGTACGGCGTGCTTTTGTTGCGTAATCTTTGCTGGTTCTAACTCCATACACGGTTGATGTGGTGTAAAACACACATGTTTTCCTAATAGTTTTTATGTTATTTTGTGCTTAAACATTAACGAATATTTTGTTATTCTTGCATGAAATTACATGTTTGTGTATGTGATAGGTCCCATGTTGAAGAGAGAGAGAAAACGAGTCAAATGAAAAAAAATCAGCTAAAACGGAGCTCGGATGAAGCCGGTACGCACAAATGAAGTTTAAACGAGTCAGCAGTCGATAAACGAAGACCCAAAGTGCATGGCCACGCCGAACGGCCACCTGACCCATCATGGTCACGTAGCTTGGGGCCCTAGGGGTGTTCCATGGCTGCTCAAATGCATCAACATGACTATTTTGTCATATATGGGCTTATATGGGCTTGTTTGGACCTAGTTTGGCTTGTTTATCAAGTTTAATGATATATTTAATAACCCTAAACCCTAAATACGATATCAAATCATATTTCCAGCCCATCACATCTGTTCAAGTCAAAATACCAAGGAGGAGGAGCCGGTTCGTTATTCCATCACCCGGTTGTCGGTTTTGAGTATTTTAACGATTGTGAGTTCGTTTTTTAGTGTTAGACATTCAAACAAGTTGTAATCAGATTCTAATGAACATGTTTATCATATTTATCTATGTTATCTGCTGTTCATTCATTATTCTTGGCTAAACTTGTTTGAATCGCCTAGGTTTGATGTTTAACGGTTGATTTATCACTTTTCGGGTGCTAATTTCGTGTTTGATTGTTTAGTTATTGTAAACTACATCATTTGTGATATTATTCCATGAACCTTGCTGCCATTAGATGTATTTTAGGTTGCATGAGCCCCAAGTAGTTGATTATTGCATGAATTTGTTTCGTGTGGTAGTTAATTGCTAGTTCGGTTAATACTGTGTGTGTTGATTGATTGTGGTAGACTCGTGCCATTAGGGTTTATGTTTCTTGAATGATTTAGGTCAGTAGGAACATCCTCTTTGAGTTGGACCTAAACCTTAGGGGTTAGCTTATCTCTTGGCTTTAGTTGATTTAGTTACCCATTGCGAGACCACGTGCGGTTTTCTAGCTATCAACTAGGTTAGTTTGTAAGTTGAGTTATTTTATCCTTATTATTGAATTACCCTTCTATTCCTAGGTTTGTAATTAGCTCGAGCCTTAGTGAGGATTGTGATTTTGATACGGACCAAGTAATAAATCATTAGGGTACGTAAATAAACAATCGTGAATTAAAAGCTAAGTAGACGTTGTTAGGGTTTTTTGGTAAAACTGACCGTGGGGACCCAGTTGCTTTGATTACATCTATCTTAGTTCATCTTTAGAAGCCGGTTTCAAACACTTGTTAGCACCTGAGCCATCCTATACCCGTTAAGTCATCTTACCTAGGTGATTCGTTTTCTTATTATCGTTAGTTCCGTTAAGTTTCATCGTTAGCTAAGTTAAGTTATTTAAGTTTATTTAGTTTAAATAATTAAGATAAATAAATATATTATTTAGGCAGGACTTAGATTAGGGTTAATTATCTGAGCCACGTGTCTTTGTGTTCGAAATCCGGGCTTCCATTAGACTGTGCTGCTACGCGACCGGTACACTTGCCGTTTGTGTGAAGTTTAGTTAGGATTGTTTGGTTTTATAAATTTAAGACTTAGTGTTGAATTGCGAGAATTAGTTATTAATATTTATATATATCTTTTCGCACATCAAGTTTTTGGCGCCGTTGCCAGGGACACGGTTTGAGGCGATTGGAGAACGACCTGAGTTGGATAGTTTTGTAGATATATTTAGATTAATATAGTTTATTTTAATTTTCTTTTAAATAGTTTAATTTTAGTTTTAATTAATTTTCTTCTACTACTATCTGGTGCCCGTAATCCGTTTCTGTTTAAGCATGTAGTTATGGAAACTTACGGAATGGAGTCAAAGAACAAAAACGTTACACCATTTGGCAGATGGAGATAAAGAGGATTCTGGATTTTAAAGCGAAAAATCGAGTGAAACCCCGGTTACGTTTGATGTTTGATTTAAGGGGGAATCTTCTGGGTTATGAAAACTTATCCGGTGAATTCATTGAGCAAATACCAGATCCGGATGAGGTATTTGATTGGTTGCGCATCATCCATGATACAAATCCAAATGCCCCATTTCCGACCCAACAAGCCATAGATGGAATTCGGCTTGGTTTAATGAGTCAGTCACAACTTAATGAGCCGATTATCGAATTTGAGAATTTGGGGATGGAAAAGCAGTCAAAGGAATATGTTCCTTCATGGGAGGAAGAGTTTAGGGGTGAGTTTGGTGATGAGTTAGTGGATTTTACAGTGATGGATGAAGGAGAGTTTGACTCACTTGGTGATTTAAAGTTACTTGAAGATCTATTATATAACGAGCCAAGTGTGGGGATCAAGAAGGAGCCTTGTGAGAAGAGCCATGAGGTAGTAGGTGATTTAGTCCTTCCGATGGTTCACATTGATTATGAGAAACCAAAACATGAACCGTACTCAATCTCCATTCGGGACGTGTCGAGGTTTAAAAAGTTGGTTAAAAGAATAAGAAGGATATCTAGGCTCAGAGATCATGGTGTGCAGAAGAATTCGTCACTCCCGTTTCACTTCAAGGAATCATTTTTGGGGGAGTCTACGAGTTGGTGGGCCAAGTTCACGATGTATGTTTGGGCCCATGAGAGCGGTGCAGCTGGTTTCTTCCCGACCAGTTGTAAGAGGAGAGTGTTGAGGAGTATTGATGGGAATCGGATAAAGGAGAAGCCTCCTGATTTAGGTTTTGGGAGCGAGTCCGGCTGAAGACTATTCAATAAACTTAGGGCTTCCCGGGAGGCAACCCGGTAATATCTTTCCTTATTATTTTATTTTCATTTTTATTTTTATTTCCGAGTTTTGCCGGGTGTTTCTTCTCTTACTTGCAGGTTATTCCTTGGTTGGTTGATGACGGTTGATGAGCTAGAGTTTTAAACAAGTGTGGGGATACAATTTGATTAAGGATTTTCGTTGTCGTTCGTGAGTGATAGCTTGATAGAGAGCACTGGAGTTTTAAGCTTGCGTTCGAATAGGAGGGCGAGGAACATGATTCACCGCACACTTTCATGATCACATATACCAGGGGAGTCTGTTCCACTTTATTTTTCTTCATGTTTAATTTTGTCTTTTGCTTGTCTCACATTGAGGACAATGTGAAATTTAAGTGTGGGGATGGGGAACTGACAAATTCATTTTTAAGAAAAATAAAAGATTATTGAAAATCTTGAGAGTTAATATTTAAAAAAAAAGTTTTAAACAAAAATGTCCCTTGAAAATTGTTTTTTTTCTACGTTAAGCAGGAAATGATATTATTACCTTTGTGTTAACGAACTCTCGTAACGTTTGAAAAATATAATATAATAATAAAAGAAGATATGGTTTGCATATATGATTTGGGATGTGTCGGTAGGCCCAACTAGCTTTGATAGTCCTCTTTAGCAGATTTTATATATATAATAATTTGAAAAACGGTGAAACTGAATTTCGATGCTTAGGGAGGATTACCATAATCTAAAAACTTTGAGATGGTAAGACTTAGATGCACTCAAACCAGCACACCACCACATGTCCATCTTTTGACGAGCTTAGAAAATAGTTATATAATTTAGGGTGATATAAAAAAACGGTGAAAAAAGAAAAAAAAGAGAAAAAAAATATGTTATGAAAGTTATAAGTATTCCAAAAGTTGGTCCGAAAAGCAAAAGGATGAGAAAGTTATGTATTGTAAAATGCCAAAGAAGCATTCTCAAAGTTAGTAAAAGAGGCCAAAGATGCACATACTAGACATGATTGAGAGTTTACGTGTTACCAAGGGATAGTGACTCTGAGGATACACTATTGGGGCTCGAAGGTTCTTAGTCAATAAATATCAAATTAGGAATTTATAGGACAAAGTCCAATAATATTTAGGAATAGCCCGTACGACCTCCACATGACCATTCATCCATCAAATTTCACCGAGTGCATCTAATTAGTACCATCAACGAGTCCTTGGCTTATGGTGATTTGTCGAACCAGTTTGCTTCGACTCTAGTTCTTCTAGCTCAATTTGTCTGAGATGAGGTAGGTGTAGCCGTAGCTTGTAAACTTAAAACGTTTAATGCAACTGGGGGCTTGATTGGTTAGTGGCTGGGTTTAAGTGGACAACAATACCGGCAATTGCGGTCAATATGTCGAGCTGTTTCTTGTGCTTTAGTAATGTTAAATAATCTGGGAGTTTATTGTTTTCACTTGGTTATGATCCTGTGTAGATTTGTTTTTCAGGGACGAAAAATGTTTAAGTGTGGGGATGTTTGATGTGGTGTAAAACACACATGTTTTCCTAATAGTTTTTATGTTATTTTGTGCTTAAACGTTAACGATTATTTTGTTATTCTTGCATTAAATTACATGTTTGTGTATGTGATAGGTCCCATTTTGAAGAGAGAGAGAGAGAAAAGGAGTCAAATGAAAAAAAAATCAGCTAAAACGGAGCTCGGATGAAGCCGGTACGCACAAACGAAGTTTAAACGAGTCAGCAGTCGATAAACGAAGACCCAAAGTGCATGGCCACGCCGAGCGGCCACCTGACCCTTTATGTCCACGTAGCTTGGGGCCCTAGGGGTGTTCCATAGCTGCCCAAATGCATCAACATGACTATTTTGTCTTATATGGGCTTGTTTGGACCTAGTTTGGCTTGTTTATCAAATTTAATGATATATTTAATAACCCTAAACCCTAAAAACGATATCAAATCATATTTCCAGCCCATCACATATGTTCAAGTCGAAATACCAAGGAGGAGGAGGAGCCGGTTCGTTATTCCATCACCCGGTTGTCGGTTTTGAGTATTTTAACGATTGTGAGTTCATTTTTGAGTGTTAGACATTCAAACAAGTTGTAATCAGATTCTAATGAATATGTTTATCATATTTATCTATTTTATCTGCTGTTCATTCAGTATTCTTGGCTAAACTTGTTTGAATCGCCTAGGTTTGATGTTTAACGGTTGATTTATCACTTTTCGGGTGCTAATTTCGTGTTTGATTGTTTAGTTATTTTAAACTTCATAAATTGTGATATTATTCCATGAACCTTGCTGCCATTAGATGTATTTTAGGTTGCATGAGCCCCAAGTAGTTGATTATTGCATGAATTTGTTTCGTGTGGTCGTTAATTGCTAGTTCGGTTAATACTGAGTGTGTTGATTGATTGTGGTAGACGCGTGCCATTAGGGTTTATGTTTCTTGAATGATTTAGGTCAGTAGGATCATCCTCTTTGAGTTGGACCTAAACCTTAGGGGTTAGCTTATCTCTTGGATTTAGTTGATTTAGTTACCCGTTGCGAGACCACGTGCGGTTTTCTAGCTATCGACTAGGTTAGTTTGTAAGTTGAGTTATTTTATCCTTATTATTGAATTACCCCTCTATTCCTAGGTTTGTATTTAGCTCGAGCCTTAGTGAGGATTGTGATTTTGATACGGACCAAGTAATAAATCATTAGGGTACGTAAATAAACAACCGTGAATTAAAAGCTAAGTAGACGTTGTTAGGGTTTTTTGGTAAAACTGACCGTGGGGACCCAGTTGCTTTGATTACATCTATCTTAGTTCATCTTTAGAATCCGGTTTCAAACACTTGTTAGCACCTGAGCCATCCTATACCCGTTAAGTCATCTTACCTAGGTGATTCGTTTTCTTATTATCGTTAGTTCTGTTAAGTATCATCGTTAGCTAAGTTAAGTTAGTTAAGTTTAGTTAGTTTAAATAATTAAGATAAATAAATATATTATTTTGGCAGGACTTAGATTAGGGTTAATTATCTGAGCCACGTGTCTTTGTGTTCGACATCCGGGCTTCCATTAGACTGTGCTGCTACGCGACCTGTACACTTGCCGTTTGTGTGAAGTTTAGTTAGGATTGTTTGGTTTTATAAATTTAAGACTTAGTGTTGAATTGCGAGAATTAGTTATTAATATTTATATATATCTTTTCGCACATCAACGGTCTTAACCATGTTGTCGAAAACATATACACCAGTTTCCCTCATGTCGAAAGCGATTACGTAAAAGTGATTTTTTTCAAAAATTGGAAACAACACCGCATCATACTCTCTTATACCCATCTTGCTTTCATCCTTATTTAGCACAGACAACAAGTTTGTTTTAAACGCTTTTACTCTTTCTTCATGTGTTGATTTCCTTTTTGTAAGCATCCATCCAATCTTGCACATTTAATTAATGCCACTTCTACATTAGTTTATATAAGCGTTATTCAAATTATTCTAAGGCTATATATACTATAAACTTACAATCGTTGATGCGCGACAAAATAAACGGTTTATTGACCCGGGCTTCTAAATTGTTCTTGATAGTTTAAAACCGTGACCCAACAGTTAGGGGTGTTCATCGGGTTAACCCGATCAAGTTTCGGGTTAATTGGGTTTCAAAAAAAAAAAAAACTAACCCGCAACCCGACCCTATTAAGGTTCGGGTTAGTCGGGTTACCCGATATTTTGAGGTTAATTCAAATATATATTTACAGAATTAGTTTGAACCAGAAGCACTAACAAGAACTATGTTGTTAAAAATGGTTAGATACATTGAGTTACAGTAACAATATGTGTGTTGGCTCGGTCTCTTCAAGAGTCGTTGCATATGTAAACCTCATTGTCCGTGATCAAAATTGCAAATGAGCGTAGACTTTGTTATGTTACCTGCAATAACAAATCAAATTATTATTCATGTTTTTCCAAAATCAAGATGAATATATAAAAAAAAAAGGTAATAAAACACAGTTAAGTTGAAAATAAGAAAAACCTTTAGCCATTTTCTTTGCTGTTTCAAGCTACATTTGCAGATCACTTTGTTTTAATCCTGATTCAACATCCTCAAGAAAGTCTCCAACTCTTTCAACGAGTCTTCGAATTCAAGTGTTTCCAATCAAAGTATGTACTATGGCTTAAAAAACCAGAGTCAGATACAAGTATGGTGGACAACCGTTTCATATGTGCCTTGTTGATTATAAAAATGGTTTTTTTATATAATGGGATTTCCTAAAATAAGTTGTAGGAACTTTAAAGGCTAGCATGCAGTAGCATGAAAGTCTCTGTAGATAGCAAGGCTATCATAGTCTAGTCAATAAGGTAGTAGACCAACAACAGCATAATTTAAACATACACCCCTATCTGCAGTTCACATTCCACAATTTTGTATCAATAAGCCAACATCAGTTTAATAACATGGCCAACTTAAACTTCAAAACGAATCAAAATCCCATCATTCTTAAAATTCATAACTTGAAAGACAAGGTCTAAAATCCAAATTTCAAAATTCAACATCAAACAATCAAAAGTCAAGGTCTAAATTAAATTCAAGATCAACAAAATCCAAAGTTTAAATTTCGGTCTTCAAACTATAGCCTTGTAACTTCTTCTTCCATTATATCTACATAAACAAAAGATTTCATGAAAATCCCAATGCTAGATTATAAAAATATTAAAGAAACATTAAAAAATTACCTTTATCAAGTTGAATTATTGTTTCGGGATCTTCTTCTTTTTCCGGATTACTTCCGGTACGAAGCCAATCTTGTGTGCAAATTAAGCATTCGATAGTTTTGTCACCCAAAGAACTCCTATACGAATCCAACACCCTCCCACTTGTGCTAAACACCGATTCCGATGCTACCGTTGATATTGGAATAGCTAACAAATATTTTGCCATACAAGATAAAATCGGAAATCTTGGGCTATTAACCTTCCACTAAGTTAATATATCAAAATTAACATTAGGATTAAAAGGTTCAACACTTTCACCCAAATACTTATCCAATTCACTAATTGAGGAATTAGATGTTTGACTCGCTTTCATCTTATTTCTCAACCTATCTCCAAAATCATGACTTGTACTACTTGTAGGATCATTGGATGTTGAAAATGGTATTGGTGGAGCATGAATTCGCACATAATCGTCATATACCTCTTGCATTCCATTCTTTATGTGTGTTTTTTTTAACTCAACAAAGGCTTTCCCTTCCATTCCATAGTGATCTTCCAATACAATATCCAAAAACATCTCCTTGTTTCTTGGGTCAAGTAAGAGAGCAAAATATAACATCAAATTCATACTATCAATATCTCCAAAGTACTTGTCAAATTTGGGCTTCATCACCTTAGCAATATCATAAAGATATTGATCCTTGGGTGGTTCTTTAACAATATCGCATTGAAGTTGTTCCCTTAAAACCTCACGAATTTTTGCTAGTTCAACAACAAGAGTATGTGATGTCAAATACTTTGTTCCAGAAATTCTCAATGTAACTTTATGAAATGTTTTTAAAAAACACACAACTTTCTTGCTTTCACCCAATCTTCTGATGTCGTAACCAAATGGTTCTTTTTCCTAATCTCATTACCAAAAGTCGCATCCTCCAAATCAAACCTATAAAATGCATGTTCATAGGCTTCTGCTACATCTAACATAAGGTATGTGGAGTTCCACCTAGTTGGAACATCAAGAACCAACTCTTTTGTACTTGCACATCTAGCACTTTCTGCACATTTTTTGAATTTTTCAATTCTAGCACCCGACTTCTTTACCCACTTAACCACATATCTTATGTTCTCAATTGACTCATCAACATTTTTCATACCATCTTGCACAACTAGATTCAAAATATGTGCCGCACAACGTATGTGAATCCATTTCCTATGCAATAAAGAAATATGGTTGTTTGCATATATTATTTTCAAAAAATATATTGCATTATCATTTGCACTAGCATTATCAACTGAAATTGTCAAGATATTATCAATATCCCATCCATTCAAGCAAGACTCTACCCCTTTTCCTATGTCGACACCCCGATGACCATCAAGTGGACAAAAATTCAACACTTTCTTTACCAAATTCCAATCATTATCTATAAAATGAGCGGTAAGAGCCATGTAACTTTTTTTCTTTATGGATGTCCAAGTATCAGTTGTAACACAAATCCTACTAATGTTTATTCCAATTAAATCACGAATTTTAGTTTCTCCTCCGCATACAATTTGAAACACTCTCGTGTGATTGTGGTTCGACTTGGAACACGAAATAGCGGTTGATTAATTTTAGAATAGTGTCTAAATCCCTCACCCTCGACAAAACTAAAAGGAAGTTCATCAACAATAATCATGTGCGCTAAAGCTCTTGTACTTTTCTTTTGATCAAACTTCCATGCCACCATTTTGGTTGTGTCACCATGTTCAAAAGTAATATTAGTTTGACTAGCACTAGTTTTTGCCAAATAAGATTTGCACTTAGTAAGATGATTTGAGAGATTTCTAGTACCGTACTTTTTCGGCTCACATAAATATTTTGAACCGCAATGTAGACATCTAGCCTTTTGATCTTCTTTTTTCATCCCCTTCTCTAACTCTTCTATTACAAAATCATTTCAAATTGCCGATCTTTTGCTTGAGTTTCTTGTTTGTTTCACTTGCTCTTGAGAGCCTTGACTTTCTTTTGATCGTTTCTTTGAATTCCTTGGTCGTTTCAAATTCTCTTGATTGTCTTGACTTTCTTTAGAGCGTTTTTTTGAATTCCTTGCCCGTTTCACACCCTCTTGAGAATCTTGACTTTCCTTATTATTACTTTTTGCATCATATTCCATTGAGCCAGACATCTACAAACATATAAGGCATCAGTATTCAATCAAACTAAACTAATGAATGTAGTAGGATATATAATTCTTTAACTAAACTAAAGATAACAGATTATTAAAAAAAAATTATTTTGGTGGAGTGTTATAAACAGAAGCTTATGTATGTACACATTTATCCCCCTAAAACAAGCATCTGTGCACTTGTCGTTTGATTGAATAATTACTAATGAGTTACAATTTATTTGAATCTCAAGTAATGATACACTATACCCATGTTATCGTATTAGAAAAACCAATAACATTTGTGCACTTATACTATACAAATGACCATCTATACACTATACAATTTATATTAATGGACTTATATTTGTGCACTTGCCGTCGTTGAACCAAGACACATATGAAAATACACAGAAGCTTACATATAAAGATATTTATGTCATAATGCCCAATAATTACTATGAATGAGTAACGTTGTTAACGGTTTAGGATTTTTTAATGAAATCGTACCATAATTAAAAATACTTAAATGTATTATAATTGTTAGATAGACACACTTAGATGATGCCATGTGAACGATTATCTTTGTTTCTAAAAAGCAAATGATTACCTGTGAATCCTGTGATGGTTGATAATCTTCTGTAGATGATGCCATGGTTGATAAACAATTCACAACGTACAAAGGAAGCAATGGCTGATAACTTGTGATGGTTGATGATAGTACGAACACAAACTGATCCAGGGTTTTAAGGTATTAATTGATTCATATTGGGCTTGTATTATACACAAATATAAGTCCATTAATATAATAAGTTGTATATTGGACTTGGGCTTTAATCCTTAGTAACACAACTAATCGGGTTATTCGGGTTAACCCGAAACCTGATTTTTTTACTAAAACAAACCCGAAACCCGACCCTAATAACTATTCGGGTTAATCGGGTTAACCCGAATAACCCGATTAATACTTTTGACCCGAATTAACCCGACCCTAATTAGCTTATTCGGGTTCGGGTCGGGTCGGGTTAATCGGGTTCGGGTATTTTGGACACCCCTACCAACAGTCAACCACGCTTCGCTGAACCGGATTACCCGGAAACAGAGACTCCAACAAATAAGCTCTCGTGAAAACACTATAGTCAGCGTCAAACATATCCTTTCTGTGTAATATTAAATTGATAACAAATACTAACATTATATATATTAAATTGAAAACCCCATATGTTTATATAGTACATACATGTATTATTCATGCATGTATAATTAACAGCACGTATACACACTTTAATGCATATACGCAGTAATATAGTAAGTGTACATATGCACCAGCTTAATAATGTGTATGCGTGAAACATCAATACTTACATAATGTTTCATGAACCGTACACATACACGTTGCTGCCATATTAACGTGTTACATATATGCATTAATATGTGTGCATATTGCTACATACACGCACTACTATGTTTTCATATGTAATTACAAACATAATACGTGTATAAAAAATTAATAAAACATTTTTACCTGAATGTTTTATCAGCAATCCCGTCTTTTTCCTTTTCCGAAAGTTCTGTAGGTTTCAACCTTGTGCTCTTTCTTTCCTTATTCTTTTTAAACTCTACCAGTCCTCTTAGGTACCGACAAACCATCATTTCTTCATCACTCATCACCTGTTCTATGTCAACCGGTTGGTACGACCCTATACCCGTGTTTTCATTAGCATTCGTGTCGTTATCCATGCCACCTGATTCTTGGGAGCTGAAACCGAGACTGAAACTCGGTTTTTCATAATCGACTTCTTTTGTTTTATCTGTGATATTCTTTATCACGTCATCCAGCTTCAAACCACCCTCATCCTCTTCAGCCTCGACTTCAATCTTCTCACCATCAACGTTCGCATTGTCGTCCTCGACATTTACAACATCTTTGTAGAAATATTTATACCTGTCAACAAAAGTCTTTATCTCGCTAATTGTTGGAAAAGCCAAACGTGCTTCACGTAGAGCTCCTTCGATTATTTTTTTTTGTCTTTGATGGCAGATTCAAATAGCGTGTCAAGCTTGGTCACATGTCCCTGTTAATAAAAAAGCACATCATAAGTTATTAATGCTAACAGTCCCATTATACTAAATATATACACGTGTGATGGTTGTAACTCGTACCGTCAGATCATTCGGGCTATACAGATTTGTAGACGTGTTAGTCTCTATTTCGTCCTCGCTTTCGTCTCCGTCCACGCCCAAATACATGTCCCTAATCTCACCCTGTCCAAAACCTCCATGTTTCTTTTCTAACCTTTCCTTTTTTTTAGATTTGCCATGCTCCAAAATTTTATCGGGTTCATCCTACGCTCCACATTAAACTCGGTAGATGCGACTCTATCCACATAGGTTAACTGTCATTTTTTTACAACCGTTAGATACACGCACGTTTAATAATGTTAACGGAAATTTACAATCATTTATTTAATGAAATTCGTACCACAAGTATCGTCAAGGGCCAGTGAATATTGATTTCAGATCGCATATTCTCCAACCAGACTTGCATTTTTTTATTGAATCGACGATGAAGGAGCACCAATCAATGTCACGTATGTTTTTGTCGTCTTTTATGTGATGAATGAATTCAAGCTTGCACTTCCCCTTCTGTTGAATCTCACCCATCGCGCTAAGAAACATCGTCAAAAAATCAAGCTTGAACATAATCCCACCGTCATCACGATTATCTTCAATCTTTGGAGCTATCTCGGTTGGTGTGACATATGTTCCCGGGTACCTCTTTTTCCAAGTTTTTTGTATTCCTACAAACTTCTTGGTACACTCAGTCGACGATAACTGTATAACGCTGTTTGGTATCCCGAGCAGTTGGTGGATTGTTTCGTTGTCTATTTTGAGCTTATTGGCACCCAAATCAATCTCCATATTAGCCGCGTTGAACTTATCAACCACGAAATGCCTAACCCAGCCGGTATACCGTCTACTTTAAATTGTAGCATTTTCCCAAACCCTATGCTTCGAACGGCGGCCCGTTGTGTGCTTGACAGCCTTTCGATGCATGAAAATAGCTGTTTTGGTGACGAGCGAGTCCTTAACCCACCTCCTTCATATTTTTTTGCCACTATTCTCTTTCCCTTTGCAGTTTTCTTTCTACCTGTTAAAACAAAATTAACACGTATGTTTAATACACTAATAACGCAGATATGTATACATATCTAAAACACATGTCATACATGATTATGGCCTACATCTAACATGTCATAATATGCACACGCTTTCGTACACGTAATACAACGAGTCCGCTTAAACGTGAAATACAACAGTAGTACGCATATGCATTTCTTAATGTAATGCGTATACGTATTGCAATAATGATGCGTACAACACATATGTACTGCATACACGCAATACGTTATATCTGCATCAACATTTAATACACACATATACGCGTAAATGTCTAACACATCGGTAGTGCGTATTTGTTATACGCCTAAACGTATAAGACACATTAAATCATGTAATGCATATACGTATTGCACTAACGATACAAATAATGCGTAATCAATGCATATGCGCACTACATGAAGTCTACATTAATGTTTAATACACCATATCCGCGTAAATGCTCGACTCATCTGTAATGAGTATGTGTTATATGCGTAAACGTATAAGACGAATTAATACTGTATCTACCTAAATTGGTAGTGCATAGGTGTAATACAACATATAATGCTCGTGTACTCACCTTCATTGCTTTTGGATACGTCAACATCCAGTGTTCCACTTCTCAAAACGCATGCACGTTTTGATGATCTTGATATAACTTTTGCTGTAAAATATATGAAGTATCATATATGTATATAATACGTGTTAACAAGTATGTGTGCGTTTGAGAGTTTTTTTCCTGGACTTGCATCCTCAACGTCCGACGATATTCCTTTATTCGATGTCCTGCTCCTTTTATGCCCAGATGACTGTGACTTATTTGATTTTTCTATAGGTGTAAAAGAAATAAATAAACGTATAAAATTAAAAAAAAAACAAAAAAAAAATATACAGCTGACCATTTCATGCTTTTAAAAATAACGAAAAAAATAAATAAACATTATATCTTACCTGTGTCTATATCAGCAGCCGGCTATGTTTTACTTTTTTCTTTGTTATATACGACTCTTATCTTTTTGACCACATGTTCCGTCTGCTTGTCGTTGTCTGCTATTGGCACTTGTATTGGCCTTCTGGTTTCAGCAACTGTTTCGTGCCGTTTGCCTTTCTTTGTAAGTTTTAAAATTGTCATTTCTTGTTATTACCTATATAAATTATGTCCACGTTTAGTAAACATGATAAAAGTTTCATATATTTGCATGTACATATACCTAAACAAACACCATACAATTCCTTACTGTATTCATGTTATAATGTAACACACCTATGCATTTATATACATTTTACGACCATATAAGACAACATTAAAGTATTTTTACAAACTTATCTATAAAACGCTCAATCAGTCACGGTAATTATGTGTTCCGCATATGCAATCGAAAAAATAGTAAATTTTCATCAACGTTTTATTGATTTGTTAAAAAAAACATATACATATATAACAGAGTATAATGCGTATGTGAAGCGGTATATGCAAAATAATGTTCGATCTACTAATGACTCATGTAACAACCAAAAACCGCACAATAATATCATATGTTTGCATCGATTATGTGTAATATACTAACGAATCATGTAATACATATGTGCAATCACATTTATACGATCTATTATCAACATATTGTTATTCGATTTTCAGAGATAAATCACAAAAAACAGAGAATAATGCGTATGAGTAGTGGTATACACAAAATAATGTTTGACTCACAACCAAAAAACGCACAATAATATCATATGTTCGTTCGATTATGTGTAATATGCTAATGAATCATGTAATACTTATGTGCAATCACACATATACGACCTATTATCAGCATATTGTAACCCTATTTTGAGATATAAGTCACGAAAAACAGATAATAATGCGTATGTGTAGTGGTGTACACAAAATAATGTTTAACTCACAACCAAAACGCACAATAATATCATATGTTCGTTCGATTATGTGTAATATGCTAATGAATCACGTAATACATATGTGCAATCACACGTATACGAGCTATTATCAGCATATTGTAACCCGATTTTGAGATATACGTCACGAAAAACAGAGAATAATGCGTATGTGTAGTGGTATACACAAAATAATGTTTGACTCGCAACCAAAACGCGCAATAATATCATATGTTCGTTCGATTATGTGTAATATGCTAATGAATCATGTAATGCATATGTGCAATTACACGTATACGAGCTATTATCAACATATTGTAACCCGATTTTGAGATATAAATCATGAAAAACAGAGAATAATGCGTATGTGTAGTGGTGTACACAAAATAATGTTTAACTCACAACCAAAACGCACAATAATATCATATGTTCGTTCGATTATGTGTAATATGCTAATGAATCACGTAATACATATGTGCAATCACACGTATACGAGCTATTATCAGCATATTGTAACCCGATTTTGAGATATACGTCACGAAAAACAAAGAATCGGTTATTGAATGATTACCTGATAGTGTTACTCGGCTTCGATTTTATGTTATTTGCGTTTAATCGGCCGGCTGGTTTGAATTGTGTTCGTCTGGTTTTGAATAAACCCTAGGTTGGATGAACGACGATTGAGAATTGAGATGTGCGTGAGATCTGGAGAGAGATAGGATAGATAGGAAGCGATGGTTTTGGGAGGGTTTTTATTATATTTTGTAATTCCTTAATTGCCCTTTTCTAATAAAAACGAGACTTCTTGTCAGATTTTTTTTTTCAATTTTGATTAGGTGAAATTAATGAAAATAATAGAGTTCTCTAGTTCTCTCATTTAGAAGGGTTCTCTATAGATCCCACCCCTATATATATATGTGTGTGTGTGTGTTTGTATATATATATGGTAAGGATCCTAAGAGAACCCTTTGCAAATTGAGAACTTTGAGAACCATTTTGGATCACTAAAAACACTTTTAAAAAAATCATAAAACAAAAAATAATAAAAATTTTTAAAAAGTAAAAAAACCAAAATTCTTATATTTCATTCCGGTTTCATTAAAAAAATAAAAAAAAAATAGAAAAAAAATAAAAAAAACGTTGTATCATACACATATGTATAATTTTATTTAATCTTTAGTTACGTAATATACACATATGTACATCATCATTTATCTTAAATTATACACATGTGTACAAAAAAACATGTAAATGTACATATATGTATATATTATACATATATGTATATAATTTAGCTAAACCGAGTTTTTTTTTTTTTATGAAACCGGGATGATAAAATAAGAATTTTGGTTTTTTTTACTTTTTTTATTTTTGTGTTTTATTTTATGTTATGATTTTTTTTTATTTTTGTGTTTTATTTTATGTTATGATTTTTTTTATTTTTGGGTTTTTTGTGGTTCAAAATGGTTCTCATAGTTCTCAATTTCAAAAAGGTTCTCTCATGATCATGATATATATATATATATATATATATATATATATAAACACCCTCTCTCTCTCTCTCTTTGCAATCCCACCACCACCATCAACAACCCACCACCTCCACTTTTAATTTACCGTCATCGACTACCATAACCGCCACCGCTAACACTCTCCACCATTATCAACACCATCACTATAACCATCACCCTCATCATCTATAACGAAATGCACCTCAAATTAACGCATCAGTTGAACTTGAATCACACCTTAATATAATCAAATCAAAGGCGATGGACCAAATCACATTTTAATCGGACCAAATTGAACCTGAATTAGGGTCGCCGGTAACTTTATATCATGTTTCCGAACGACGTTTTTCTTTTCTGGCGATGGTTGTTGATGTAGCCGGACGATGGTTCCCCACTGTCAGCATCACCCTCCACCACTAACACTGCATCCACCTTTAAAAACTAGCACCGCCGTTGTCAGATCTGTAAACTCAATCCAAGAACCCGTCTCAGATTTTTTTGGGGTTAGGGTTCCGATGGGGCCTGGTGGCAGCGTTTGATTTCCGACGAAAATGAAGGTGGAGGTGGTGGGTTCCGATAAGACCTGGTGGCAGCCGTTTGATTTCCGGCAAAAGTGAAGGTGGAGGTGGTGGGTTCTTGGATTGATTTCCGGCGGAGTGTAGAAGAGAGAGAGAGAGAGAGAGAAAGATTGAGTGTTTATATAAATAAAATTTCTGTTTTACCCCCTCAACTAATTTGAATGACATTTTTAGTCCAAAACATTAACGAGGTTAGTGTTCATTTAGACGGGGAGTGGTATAAGAAAAATATGGTAAAAGTTGGGAGTGGTAGGTGACACATCAAAAGTTGGGAGTGTTATCTACCAATGAGGGAAAGTTGGGAGTATTAAAAACCAATATCCCAATTCAAAAGTAATACAGTGATGGATTAGAATGATTACTTAAAACAAACTAGAAAATAACATCTTGCCAGTGTACCCATATACACTCCAAATCTCTCCCAATGAATTCCGGCAAATCCAATATTCGACCTTGTCTTCACATCCATAATTAACCTACAATGACCATATTATGATTCAATTCAAGACAAGGTGTGTAATGCTATGTATGTTAGCCCTATATACGATTGGATCGGACTCGATTTAAAGGCATATCTCTACGATGAGTCGATGGCCAACTAAGATAAACCCTAAATCCTAAAAACAAGCCCAAAGTTGAAGAAGGGTACAACATGCCAAAAAAGACCAAGTACGTAGTATTAAGAAATGTAATTAGTTGAAACCTCACCCTAAAACCTAGTTAACGTCTACGTAAAGACAAAATAATTATAAATTTTAAAAGAGTGGTTCAAGACATTTTGGGTTAGCATATAAATTTGAAAGACATGTATGACTATTTAGTTTATTAAAATCTATTGCATATTTACAGTTTATATAAGTATATCTACTAAATTTAACAGAATAATCATTTTGTTTGTATATGCACGCCGATTGTTCATATAAGACGAACCTTTACATCTATTAAGTATTGCCATAAAATATGGGAAAATTGTTTTATATTTTCACTTTATGTTCACTTGGCGTTAGAAATATCTTAAAATGCACAAATACAACGACATACATCCTGCAACGTTGGGTCTTATATATGTTTAAATAAAATAAACATAGTTTAAAGACAACATTTTTTTTTTTACAAAAAGAAAAAAGACTTAAGTAAAAAGTGCACGTAGCGATAATATATGTGTTTTTACGGATACTATAGTATGCGTCAGTGGCGAAGCTTGGACTAAGACACCGGGGGGCCGGACTCAAAATGTATAAAAAATTCAAAAAACGAAGGGGCCGGGCTCAAATTTTTGGCCGAAAACGGCAAAATTTACACTACGTATAAAAAATTTCGGCCGAAAACAGGTAAATTTACACTATTACGCAAAAAAACCGAGGGGGCCGGGGCCCGGGGGTGGCTCACTAACCTTCGCCACTGGTATGCGTGTTAGTTTTAATATATTCATGGATGAAGACAAAATAATCTAGTCTAAATATAACACATTTTGAAGTTAGGGTGTTTATAATCTAGTTTAAGCATAACCTTACCCATTTTGATTATACATTATAATTACACAATTTGAATTTAAACACATCAAACTCACATTCTTAGTTTGAAAAGCTACAAATATAAGTGTTTAGTGTTTGATCGACGGGGCGTTGATGTGTGAGCTTCCATCATTGTTACGACTTATGAATGCGGATTTTAAAATATCAGTTAAAGCGATTAGTGTTCGTTTTATAACCAAAATAAGCTGCAATGTTCTAATATATGTTATGGTGTGATAAATGAAGACATGGAGTGAAGGAAAGTACAAGCATGTTATAGGGAGACCAATTTTCAAAGGGAAACAAAAGGATTGTATATCAATGGCTTTTCTATATAGCCCATTGACTAACTCACAACCAAAGGCCAAAAGAACAAAACCATTTCATTTAGCCATCAAATCTAGTTGGTTTTGAGCTTGTGGGTTCGAGCCCCACGGTAGGCGATTCTTTTTGTCTGGCCTTTTTTTCTTATCGTTCTGGGCATCGTCCTTTTTTAGTTTGGCTCATGTGTATAATCTCATATACATAAATAAAACTTTTTTTGTGTAAACAATCTTAGTTATAACGTAAAGACTATGGACAATATTATATGATTGCTAAGGACTATAGATACCTTTAACTTAAGTGGTACTAAGTTAGACAATGTGTAGTGGGAGAGTTATGGGTAAAGTTATGGCCCATAACTCTCCCTTACACCGCCCAACTCAATGTTATAGGTAAAGTTATGGATTTAAAGTTATGTACAGGGTGGTGTTTTTGTGTGTGTGTGTTGTTATGGGTAAAGTTATGACTACACCCTCTTTTTGCAAAAATCTATAACTCTGATTGGGCGCCACATGGCACATAACGTCTTTAAGATAGCTATTTGAAACCTACCACTATATATTTTTTTAAGCCAAGTAATTCTAGCAACGTCTTTAAGTACTTATTTCAGTATTTTAGCTAATTATTTCACAATTTTATTCTTCTTGTTCTAAAAACCTTTACCCACACAATACCCAAAAGGACAATACAATTTCATTTGGCCATCAAGTCTAGTTGGTTACGATTATAATATTTCTTTATATTATTTCAACAAGGTTTGTGTGTGTTTTCTCGTTACGGATAAACCTTTATATTTGTGATCTGGTCACATGTTTTTTTAGTTGAGATATGAAACTTGTGTTGGTTGCTAGCTAGTAAACATGACTTAAATGATCTATATATGTATTTGTTTCTATATAACCAAAGGTTGTCATGTTTTTAAGTAGTTTATAATTCAAGTGAGAATATATACACATAGAAGATAGGTACTTTCATATATAAATTAGTATCCATCCTAACTCGAATGCACTTAAAATCGTGAAAATTAATCATGACCAGCGTAACATATTTATTATAACTTGAGTGTCAAAAGTTGGGTTTTGTTGCTTGGAACTCTTACCCTTACTGATAAATTTTATAGTTTATAAATAACAAGCAGACAAGCCCGTCTAGCTCAGTTGGTAGAGCGCAAGGCTCTTAACCTTGTGGTCGTGGGTTCGAGCCCCACGGTGGGCGATTTTATTTTCATTTTCTTTATTTTCTTTTGGGGATAAAAAGCTAGAACTTACATATAACTTAGTTGACTATATGGACAATTCTTTCTAGTTTTGTAATTCAGACTAGTTGTATAGGATCTGTAATAATAAAAAACAAAGACTACGTATATTATATATATATATATATATCTTTAGACGACTATAAGTAATTTTAATCCTCAAATTTCTCTCAAGTTCCACCGTGCATATGATCACAAATGTTATAATAATAATAATATCCTTTTCATTGTCAAAACTATCGCGGTCAATAAAGTACGAAACTTATATTAGAGTTTGTTAAAAAGTAGTTACATGAACTAAATAACATTTTTTTATTTCCAAAGGACTATAAATGCCTATAATTTGGCTAGTCAAAGGGCAGAGAGTGGACGGCATTACTCTATTAATTAAAAGGATTAAAAACAACACACTTTTACACTTATATAGTTATATTCATATAAATAACAAAGAGTGAAAGTAAAACTATAATTTAACAATGTTTAAAGAACAAAAACGGTAATTTAGTCTTGTTTCAAAAGATCAAAAACCAATAGCTATTTGAAATTACCGCTACTTTTTAATAAATCCTAACCAGCGAACGACAATGCATCCCATTGGGGATGATCATTCGAGGGAGGGCCTCAATGCTAAGTAATGTATTCGAAAAGTTGTCGATGGGCACTTCACGGCCGCAGTTAAAGTTTTGTCCTCTTCGGGTGTTGCTCCTCTTGGTGACGCTACTATGAAAGCGTTGCTTGATAAACATCCCATCTTGCCCCCGCCCGCGTTGCCTGAGGCCTTACTCTCGGTGGCCCCTTTGATTGTGGACGTTGAAAGTGTTCTTGGGTGTATTAAATCATTTCCTAAAGGGACTTCTTGTGGTAGAGATGGGCTTAGGGCCCAACATATTTTGGATGCCCTATGTGGGGAAGGATCCGCGATGCCGTGGGGTAGCTTAAGGCTATCACTTGTGGTTAGGGGGGAGATGCCCTGTTGCTTTAGCGGAGTTTGTGGCTTCGGCCCCCCTAACGCCACTGCTTAAGCCCGACAAAGGGGTTAGGCCTATTGCCGTTGGGGCGATTTGGAGAAGGCTTGTATCCAAAGTGACTATGAGGAGTGTTGGGAAAGAGATGGCAAAATACCTTGGTGATTTTCAATTCGGGGTGGGGATCCCGAGTGGACCGGAAGCGGTGCTTCATAGTGTGAATAGATTTCTTAATATGTTCCACTCGGATGGGTCTTTGGCTTTGCTTACAGTAGATTTTTCTAATGCCTTCAACCTGGTGGATAGAACCACACTCCTGCATGGAGTTCGTGTCAGATGCCCATCTATTTCCCTATGGGTTAATTTTCTTTATGGGCAACCGGCTAGGCTATATGTAGGGAATGATTGTTTCCAGTCAACGACTGGGGTTCAACAAGGCGATCCGTTAGGACCCCTTCTCTTTGCATTAGCTTTACACCCCCTCATTCATCAAGTGCGAGATGGTTGCAAGGTACCTTTCTATGCATGGTACTTAGATGATGGTACGATTATAGGAGACGCCATTGAAGTGGCTAAAGCCCTGGATATTATTAGATCCAAGGGGCCAAGTCTGGGGCTTGAGCTTAATATTAAAAAGACCGAAGTATATTGACCGTCGTGCAATGGGATAAATGCAAAAGTAGGTTTATTTCCTATCGATATTGGGAGACCGGAGTTAGGGGTAAAACTCCTTGGAGGTGCGGTTAGCCGAGACGCGAGGTTTATTAGTAGTTTGGCCAGTACCAGAGCTTCAAGAGCTGTGGAACTAATGAGATGTCTTACTCGCCTGCGTGACCCTCAATGTGAGCTTCTCTTGCTTCGCTCATGTATGGGGGTGGCTAAGTTGTTGTTCGGACTCCGAACATGTCAGCCTATGTTTGTTAAGGAAGTTGTCTCTGTTTTTGACAAAGGGTTTCGAGCGGCGATTGAGGATATTGTGGTATGCGGGGGTTCGTTTTTTGGGGATTCTCAATGGAGACTGGCCTCTCTCCCTATCTATTTCGGTGGTTTAGGGTTATATTCAGCTGAGGATGTTTCCACCTATGCTTTCGTAGCCTCGAGAGCACAATCTTGGAAGTTACAGGACCACATTTTGCGTGATTGTGGTGTTGATGGGTTAGATTCCGATTTTGGGTGTGCAATGGATTATTTGCATAACTCTATTCCCGATCTTGATTTTGGCAGGTTCGCTAATAAGGACACCGCCCCCCCCCCCCCCCTAAAGCCCAAAATGCTTTTGCGAGTGCCCTTTATAGTAAAACCATCCAAAGTTTGGGAGAAAAGTTTGGCATGTCCTCTCGTCAGAGAGCGGTATTAGAATGTCTTCAGGCTCCTCATGCTCAAGACTTTTTTACTGTCACCCCCATCGAAGGGTTAGGCCAGCACATGTCAGCAGTGGAGTACCGAGCCATTCTTAAATATTGGTTAATGATCCCCTTGTTCCCAGTTGATGAGCCCTGCCCGGTTTGTCGTAAGGCGTGTTTAGACAATTTTGGTGAACATGCGGTTCATTGCAAAGAACTCCCGGGATTTAAATATAGACATGATTTGGTCAGGGATGTCCTTTTTGACGTGTTAAAACGAGCGGGAATCTCGGCAAGAAAAGAGGCTCCTGTGAATTTCTTGTCGGATCCGCGTGTAGGAAGGTCTATTCTCCGACCAGCGGACATTCTTGTATTTGGATGGGCCGGGGGGAAGCATGCTTGTGTAAACCTTACTGGGATGTCCTCTCTTGTCGGGCTTAGGGACACCGGGTTTGTTGCTAGGCAGGCCGTGTTAAAGGCAGAAGCAGGAAAAATTGCTAAGCACGAGAAGGCGTGTGTAGAGAATCAACACGCCTTCATTCCTTTTGTTTTTGATACATTTGGGTCTCTTGCTCCCGATGCTGCTACGTTTCTAAAAAGAGTTCAGCGGGTCTTGCACAGTAACTCAACGACGCCAAAGAAAGATAATTTTATTTTCAGTAGGATCGGTTTTGCCATTTAAAAGGGGGTGGCGGCGCAGCTTGTTGCCCGCTTACCTGCCTCTTTATTGTAATTAGATCCTTTTATTAGAAATGACAAACAATAAAGAAACACAATGCATTCATTTAGCCCAAAACAAATAATAATCTTATGAACCAAAATAAATAAAACATAATACATGATCTTCTACGTACGACAAGAGTAACAAACACCTCAAGAAGACATCCACACATAATAAATAGATTTATGATTAACATACTTCCTTAAACAAACGACCAATTATTGAACATTAAGGCAAGACAGTGAGCATTTTCTTCTTCATTCACTACTTTCCATGCCACCGCTTGCTCATAAGAAACCGGTCGCCCCATGCCGGAACAACACACTCCCCCTTGAAGACACACGAAACCCTGCCACAAAATAAATTATATTACTGCTGTAAAAGTAGTTTTTGTAAACCACAAATCATCATTAGAAAATATTAATAATCTAACTTATAAATGGTTGTAAGGATATGGTTCATATTTAAATTGTAACAATAAAAAAAACTAGAATGGAAACGGGTCACAGTGTATTTTTAATGTATACAACATATTAAATCGGGTCAAAGCGTATTTTTAATGTATACAACCTTTTAAATTGTTTTACACCAAAGACCAGATTACTATTGTAATAAAAAAAACTGGCAATCATATATAGAACAATTTATTAATATACAGCTAAAGATTACTACACCTAATTATTAAAATAAATAAATAACAAATATGTCTGTAAATATAATTACACTTATGAGATAATTATTGAAAACAAATTCACATTAATACAAATAAAATTATTAAATAATAAATGTTTGGCAAACCTGTTGCATTATCTGTGCAAATTGTGTAAAAAGACCTTTTCGCCCATGTTCATCGAGAACTTTCTCCAAACTAATGTCTTGAAGGGCGACCAATGTTGTCTCAAGCATAGCTTGGTTTGCAAAAGTGAACACAGGCATTGACTGGCTGAGTATTATTCTTATGAGCACAAGCGGGTCGGGATTTATTTTAAAAATAAATTGTTTAAAAACCGACCTTAAGAGAGCAACACATGATTGCATCTGAATGGTTCCAGGGCCGGCCCATAGGGGTGGCGGGGTGGTCGACGGCCACAGGCCCGACACCCCATTAGGCCCGAATTTTTTTTTTAAATTATATTTATTTTTATTAAAAACAATATGTATATTTAATATTTAAACCTAGTTACATGACAACTTGTTTGGTCTAGTGGCAAATGGGTATTGCTCTTAACCAAAAGGTCATGGGTTCAAGTCTCATTTGAGACATGTTTAATACTATCTTTATACAAAAATTTTTTACACAACCCAAATTATGACCAAGTAAACTTATATAAAATTTAATTATTTAAACCAACAAAATACTCCTCTTTAATTAAAGCCCAAAAAAAAAAATTCCCATTCAGCCCAAATTTTTTTTTGTTTTCTCGGAGCCGGGCCTGAATGGTTCCAAAGTAATTTCAGAACGTTTTCACTTCTTCCACTTCCGGATTTAAGCAAATCCACACCCAAGTACAAACTAACACAAGATTATAAATGGATGAAAACTCGACATCAATAATTTTGAAACTTCTATATTCTTTTTTGCAAAACGCTCAACTCGAGCACTCAATCGGGTTGGACCCAAAATCTGAGCTCATTTAATAAATGAGCCTGGGCTAGTCAAGCCTATTATTTGCATAATGATTTTTATTTAGTATACTAAATACATAATTAACAATAAATATTATATATATATATATATATTAAACAACTGAATAATGAATATTATGCACTTAAATAAAAATAGTTAAATAACTATAACTATTCTTAGTATACTATAAAAAAATTAACAATAAATATTATATATATGAAATAACTAACTGAATAATGAATATTATGCACATAAATAAAATAGTTAAATAACTATAATTAATAAGTAATTAACGAGCCGAGCTCAAGCTTGAAAAACTATGATAATGCTAACTAAAAAATGTATATTGTGTTACATATAATTTATAATTTAAAACATATAAAACAAAATATATGTATGTAAATAAAATAGCTAAATAATTTATAAGTAATAAACAAACCGAGTTCAAGCTTGAAAAACTACGATAAAACTAACTAAATAACGTACATATTATTATACACATATATAAGTTAGAAATAAAATATATGTACATGTATATAAACAAAATAATTAAACAATGAATAAGAGTAACAATCGAGCCGAGCTTGAGCTCTCTAAAGTTAAACGGGTTGAGCCCAGGCTCGCCTCATTGCGTCTAACGTTTTTATTCGAAACATGTAGATTTCAGCAATTTACACTTCTAAATGCGTTGTATATTTTTTTTGTGTCGACACAGGTAAAAATATTTTTACCTATAACTGTGAGAAATCCATCGAGCTAAAATATGTGCTCAGGGGTGCCTAACGGTGCTTGAAGGGTACCATTAGAGTTCATGTTAGAAGATAGAGCCGACGCAACCTTCTGCACAGAGGCTATAACAGTTCGAACATATTGGCGGGCTAAAGCGGCTACGGCTTCTTGCATGTGGCTCTCACATGCAAATTCAAATGCTATTGTCAACAAGGATCTTGCACTCCCGCTACCAACATTATAATTACTTGAAGTTCTTGTGCGGGACCCACTAATGTCGAGAGCAGATGCAAGATCAAGGGTGCGGTTGGGACTCGAACACCCTGCACATTAAAAAAATAAAATGCCACCAAAAAGATTAGAATGGGTTGAATATGGGTCGAACGGGTGGTTATTCGTCAATAGTGTATATTTAAAGCATAGAATTCCTTAATTCGTTTTCAAAAAACTAATTAGTACTGCAATGGTATGTTTTTGTTAGCATATTTAACACTAACTATTTATGAAAAGAGAAGTCAGCGAGTTTGTGGGTCAACCCACCCGACCGACCCATCACCCATTAGTGCATAGACATACTAAATTAGCATATTTAAAAATAATGCATGTAATAATCATACTCAACACCTTAATTGGTTACAAAAGTCTTTATCAGGTTAGTTTCGGTTACGACTGAATAAAAAATAGAAAAACGAATAAACCAAAAACCGATCAGATGAACACCCCTACACTAGTCACAATGCAAGGAAACATAAAAACCATGTTATCTAAAAAAGTAAATATCTTTTTATTTCCTTAATCATTTCACACACGTTATATAATTCATAAAAAAGATAAGATAAAAAAGGTTTGTGAGGGACAACCAAGTCGTTTCAACCAATCTCATTAATTACCCAATTTGACCAGTTACCCAATCCGTTTCGACCGGCCACCCACGTTGATACCTTGATCGGGTCAAGATGAATGATACGAAAACCCGAAGGCAAATGTAACACCCTGGCTAAAGCGGAAATGGCTGAGTGTGACGTACAGATTGCTCAAAACACATGTAACACTATTAAGTGACAATATTATCATTAATTAATTTAAACGTTAAGTGCACAAGTTTGTAACAAGAAATATACGGAAAATACAAAAACATTTTAACAGCTTGTCCATTTATTGAAATACCCTAAGTTCTAATGTCTTCTTCTTGTGTCAACTTCGAATAGATGTACCAGCAGCATATATATAAAATAATGTCAACTAAATGAATAGTTTGTGAGTTCACACAAGTTTGATATAAGTACATAAAAATCATACAATTCAATGAACAAGTGTAAATGAGCAAGTAAGGTCCTTTCAGCTGAGATTGTGTACCAGCGTACCCAAATAAGCGCAAGTAGGGTCCTTTCCAGTTCGGATTGTGCACCAACGTACTCGGATAGTGAGGCCCTGTTTCACTCATAAAAAGAAATGTCTTGAGTACAAAGGGGGGCATATGATCATACTTATTGAGGAAACCATGAGCAAGTAGTCTTTGAGCAAATAATCAAGTAAGCACACAAGTCCATGTAACGAATTGTAGTTCGTAATAATGAAAAAAAAATTGTAATGTTGATAGGATATATATGCTACCCCCAAAATGTGTGAAAACGTTAAAAGGGGGTGTGAGAAACTCACATTTGAGATTAAAGCCCAACTTGAAATGACAACCGAAATCGAGTTAAGGAAATTGAACGGTCGAACCTCACGAACTATAAATAAACAAAATATAATAATTAAAGAATAACTAATGGGATTGTAAAAGTTTAAACAATACTAAATCAAATGTATAAAAAACATAAGATTAAAAAATAAGGAAAATATCAAAAAGGAAGTTGAAATACAAAATCAGTTTTTGGACAGGAAACTGTTTTGTTTTGTTTAAGGTATTTAAAATATCAACAATTTTGTTATAAATCAAGACTTTCTAGTCTACTAAATTAGAATGTTTTGAACAACTTTCAATTAGAAAAGTTTTACAGATTCGTAACCTAAATAGACCAAACAACCATGTAAATAAGAGGGTACGAATCTGCGCACTGTTTATAAAATATTTATTGCGAATTCATACGAATGAATTAAAATGCGTAAAAATAGTTTTTAGAACATTATTTCAATAACTGTATTATAAAATTTGGTATTGCGCTTTTTCAGTTTGTTATGAACAAGATATGCCTCTATCTTTGACGGTTATATCTAATGCCAAAACTGAAATATTGCTAAAAGCAATATTTTAACGATTTCGAAAAAGATTTTGATGAAATAAAATTATGGACTTTTTTGGATATGATTATATAACATTCATTAGCATATATCATCAAAAATCCTTTGGTCCTTTGAATAAAAATAACTATTCAAAACAGAATAATAAAGATGTAAGAACGTTTCAAGTGTGACCTTCGTGTAATCAATCATCTCCTTGTGTTCTTTGTCTCATCCACCCTATACACCATGGTGTATGGATTATGTGGATTCCTAGACATGATTGTGTTATAGTCATGTGACCATTTGATTAACTAGAACTAACAAGAATTAAAATAAATAGAAATAAGATGAAGAATACTTAAATAATTAAAACCCTACCTTTGAAATGTGAAAATAATCTCTTGAACTTGTCAAAGAGTAGTGTAAGAATGAAAGAGGTTGGAGTAGGTTCTTATTTATACTAAAATAAGGAGGTTATTATTTAAGAATATTTTGATGATGAAATTGATTAGAAGAATGCTTTGAGGAATGATGTTTGACCAAAATTTAAATGGTGTAGCAAGATATTTTTCATCTTTTAAAAATAAATAACTTTAGGTAAAAAAAATAAATGTGACATAAATAAATTAAAATTATGTATTTTGGTTATGCATCAATAATATTATTTATGTGATATTTGAATAATGAAACATCATGAGTGTTATAATTAAAAAGGAAGATTCATCCATATTTGGTTAGATTGTTCTAGTTTAATCATGTGTTTGTTATCATCATCCATCCTAATGTTAATCACCATGCTTATTATAAGCTAAACTCTATTCACCATCTAATATCTATGAAGAAGCGTTGTTTTACTTGATAATTATATAAAACATGTGGTTTAGTCTAGTAAAGTACATGGTTATCTTACAATTATCTTTTGATGAGATATGTTTCACCATCTTAAATCAACAATTCAAAGTTGGTAATTGTCAATTCTATTGGCAATCATTCATGATCGATTCATGTTCTTGAAAAATAGAAATACTTTGATAAATTATCGAAACATGGATCCTTATATGTATTTAGAAATGTTGAGTTATAAGTTGTGATCTATTTCTCTAAGTCTTGGTAATCCGAAAATGGCATTGCTTAGGATATCATGCTAGTTAAAGAAATTATATGTTAATGGAATGTGTAATTATAACCTACTTAAATCAACCTAGGGGAGGTTGTAACTACAACCACCGAAGTTGTTAGAATTGGTATTTGAGAAATCGAAGTCAATCCTAATCGTTCTACTTTACGAAACTACTTGCCAACTTAAATTGACATTCTCGAGGTAGCATGACATTAAGAAAGGATGGACTTTAAAATGCGCATGTTACTCCTTTTATGTCAAAGATGCTCACTTAAGGCTTAAGGAGCTATCTATCATATATTATTACGGCAAGTTTACCACATGTTTACATATTAATTATCAATGCTAAAATGGAGTGGATTCTTGATCTTAGATGGTAACCTTCATATAATTGAACTACTCATTTAGAATCTCTCGTATTGGTCACCTATATAATATATATAAGCATTTATATTTTATAAAAAGTTCAAAAATTAACCCTAAAATGATTAAAACCTCCGATTAAAGTAAAACAACGATTTATTATTAGAAACATTTGTATCCACGGATCGATACTTGGTTCTTACCAATACTATTCTACATATACGATAGGTACACTTGCCTATTTTGTGTGTGTTTAGTCTTTGTAGAAATCACTTTTATAAATTTAAAACACGATCTTGTGCAAAAGCAAATCAACCCCATCTATCATATTTATACAAGCTACGCGCAGCACATCAACCCTCCTGGCCACACTCAAAGCACCCTTTCATAGATACAGACTGTTTAGGAGCGCTCTTACCCATGAGTTCCCCTCAACAGTCCTTGGCCTGATGACCCAATTTACTGCATCGCTGACATTTGATCCGGTTGCATGGGCCAGAATGGTGATAGTTACACTTTGGTTACTTTCTAGCATAGCTACTCGAACCATGTCTGCCACCGTTGTTGTTGTTGAAACCTTGATTATTGAAGTTCCTGGTGGGTTCGGGTTTACGGTGGTGTTGTTGTTGTGGAGGGTTCGGTGATGGGGATCTCATGTTGTCAAACTTCCTTTTTCCATTCCCAGAGTTGTTATTGTTGTCGTTACCCGAGTTGTCAAGGGTTTTAGAGGCGGAACCTGTAAGGGGTAACGCACCTTGGGCCACTGCTTGATCCGTCAGCTTGTAGGCTATTTGGATTGCCTGTTGTATGGTGTTAGGTTTGGAAGACGTCACCATACCCTGAATCTGGGGCACTAAACCATCGATGTACATCTCAATTCTTTTACTCGGCGGCTCTATCATCCGCGGGCACATCACCGCCATTCGTGAGAACGGGTGGTGTAGGCTTAAATTTTTGAGATTCCAGTTTCGAGATCTCCTCTCTAGGACAATACTCTTCCTTCATCATGTTTTTGAATTCTTCCCAGTTCATGGCATTCGCCAATTCAGATCCGAGTATCTGCACATTGGAATTCCACCAGGTGAGGGCTGAATCTTGTAGCGTTCCAGCAGCAAACTTGACTCTGCTGGCTGGTGGACAGTTGCACATATCAAAGGCTGATTCGGCTTTCTCAGCCCAACATAGGAAACTTATGTCTCCCTCAATGCCCTTAAACGAGTTGGTTTTACAATCCAGGAAATTCTTGAAGGTATAGACTCCGGCTTGGCCTTCGGCTTGATTTTGAACATGAGCAGCCAGAGCTGTCGCCACGTAGTCGTTCAGTAAGGCTTGGAGTTCTGCTGCGGTCATGTTGATGTTACCGCGACCACGTCCCGCGTTTCTTCCAGACATCTACTTAAAATCACAGCATACAATGTTAGACATGAACACTCGGTTTCATATACAATACACCATACATGTAATAAAAGGTAGGAAAGAAAAGAAATAAAATGTCCACTCATCTCATCCCAACCATATAATAATCCAAATAATAATTCTTGATTAAAACCATTGTATTTGCTACAAAGTATTTAAAATCAATCCTTAAAATCATAGAAAATATAAGTTGGATGGAGACAACCCCTCCATCTAGGTGTTATCATCCTGAGATGTCGTCATCTGAGGACACGACCAAGTGTGCATCCTCCTCAGCCGGCTCTTCCTCTGGGTCTTCTTAAGGATCCTCTTCAGGATCTTCTTCAGGATCCTCTTTCGGTTCTTCTGGGTTCGGAGCAATTTGTGCCTCTAGTGTTGCGCAACGAGCGAGAGCTACCGCTGCATTGCCTCTTGCATCTCTAACTTCTTCCTGCAAGTCTAAGAATTCTGATTGCATCTTGATTACTAGCCTCATTAGATGAACATGAGCATCTTGAGTTTCCTTCATGGCTTCAGTCAGGTATGAAAGTCTCTTCCTTACCTCCGCTCCATCCCCTAGTAACCCAGTAACCTTCTCTTTCGTTAAGTGCATGATGTTAACTTCACGATCCAAACATGAGGCGAAAGCTGTGAAAACGCGTTCCATCGGAAGGGTTATGGGTGGTAGTGTGTTGTAAGACATAGGACAACCAGGGATGGGTAGTGGGGGAACTTCCTCACGATGAACATACTGCTCGGTCAAACTTGGGTACCAACTCCAGTTACCGTTTCTCTCGTACGCGACTCCAGATGGGCAGTGCCTCTTCGGTGCGGGGGCTGCTAGTGTTGGTCCTGCTTGAGGTGGTGATGGTTTGGAAACCTGCGGTTCCTTTCCTGGGGCGTAGAACACCGGGTCGGATGATGATGGTGGTGTTGACATCCCTACAGAATAGGTCGTGTATGGTTTACGCGCGTATGAGTGAATGAGGAAAAGAAATAAGAAAAATGATATATATATATATATATATATATATATATATATTGTGTAAGATCATAACTAATGGGTCGTTGCAGTTATAGTCTAGTATGAATGCAATTCTAGTTCGCTATAACCAATGGCTCTGATACCAATCTGTCACACCCTCAAAATCCACTAACGGAGTTTTACCGTCAGAGGGTGTGAACTAACATGATCGAAGTCATTAGTTACATCAAACATCATTTTTATAGTTTACACTTCCGCACTTATTTCATACTTGTATGTTTTGTTGGTTTTAAAAACTTTAATAACGATGTTTGATGTAACTAATGACTTCGATCCTGTTAGTTCACACCCTCTGACGGTAAAACTCCGTTAGTGGATTTTGAGGGTGTAACGATGGTTTGGTATGCCTCAGCAGCAGAGCTTGACGAGGGTTGGTCTTCATCCACAAATGCCATCCCGACAAAGGTTAGAGGATTGATCAGCTCAATGAATTGGTCATCTTCCCAATCTAGTGTGGTTCCCTCGCTAATAAAGTGATCATGGCCTTTGAGCTGGACCCAGAGTTCCCTTTTGATGAGTTGCCTTGACCAATTTGGGGAACTTTTGGTTTAAAAGAGGAGCTCTGATCAGGCTTTTTATCACTTCTTCTCCCGCCCTCGCTATCAGACACTTCAGTAATCTTGTGTCGTTTGCCGCCTTGGATGTATTTGTGTATTCCCATCTGAATCTCTGAAACTGTTCATACCATACTTCTTCAGTTCTTCATGAAGTTTGAAGCTCGGTGAACAGCCATGGCCATCGGGTACTTGATGTCCATCTTCTTGAGATCTTTCTTGTTGATCTCGGGAATGTCTTCTTGTTGAAACGAAGGACGTATAAGCTTTACTTTCAATAACTCCTCGTGGCTTGCCATGAAGGCATGAAATAGTGCCACATGTGATTCATCAACTAGAGGAGTTGAGTAGGATGGGCTGCTTGCGGGTTTCTTAATTCCATGAGCCTTCAATGCTTGCTCAACAGCCTTGTCTACCGCTTCTTGGAAGAAGTTTGAACTGGACGGTGCTTGTGGACTTGCAGTAGTTTTGAATGCAGAGTTCTGTGTTGGTTGAGTGGAAAAAATCTTAACCCCATCAACTGGATGAATGGTGGGATGTGCTTGGCTAAGAAAATCTTAAAACACACCAAATCTTGAACTATAACACTCTTAACAACACAAGAATTATACAAACATCCACCTTCACAAACCCGAAGCTAATAACACTTTTCTTTCAAGCTTGCAAACACACTTTTATCAACAAGTGAACCCCTAGACCCACTTACACACTTGAGCACAAGTCTTCAACACACATACAAGACCAAAATCCAAGGTTGTTATCCAAGATCCACAACTTATAGAGCCGAAAGATTTGATACCAATTGTAGGTCCTATGGACGGATCAACCAACAAACAACTACTGTCCTTGGATCAATCTCAATACTAGCTAGAGGAAATCACTAGTGAGAAACCGAGATCTCGGATCTTGTTTGGGTTTCTTATTACCCGATGAGGAAAGTTGAGAGGGAGAGAAGGGAGTTGGTGAGAGGATAGATTTACTAAAGGTTATGTTATGCATGGAGGCTTGCACCATTTATAGTGCAAGCTCCATGCACCATTCTAACAATATTTACGGCCCAATGGGCTTTTGTT
The DNA here is from genome assembly GCF_021521415.1 of Bidens hawaiensis. NCBI lineage: Eukaryota > Viridiplantae > Streptophyta > Magnoliopsida > Asterales > Asteraceae > Bidens > Bidens hawaiensis. Next base: position 450,754 of record NW_027492307.1, on the reverse strand, counting down.
TACATGGCCTCGGGCCCAAACCTACAAGGAACAAACCGACAAGCTAACTAGTGTATAACGTTAATAGAACGAGTAAATACAAAAGACTAATGTACAAAACATGACCCTACACTATTTCATTTGGCCATCAAGTCTAGTTGGTTACGATTTTAATATTTCTTTATAATCATTTCTCTCTCTCTCAATTCATTTTATGTTCGATCTCAACAAGGTTTGTGTGTGTTTTCTCGTTATGGATAAACCTTTGTGTTTGTGATCTGGTCACATGTTTTTTTAGTTAAGATATGAAACTTGTGTTGATTGTTAGCTAGTAAACATGTCTTAAATGATCTATATATGTATTTGTTTTCATATAACCAAAGGTTTGTCATGTGTTTAAGTAGTTTAAAATTCTATAATCACAAGTGAGAATATATATACACAGAAGATAGGTACTTTCATATAAATTGGTATCCATCCTAACTCGAATGCACTTAAATCGTGAAAATCAATCATTAACAGCGTAACATATTTATTTTAACTTAGTGTCAAAAGTTGCTTTTCGTTCTTGGAACTTTTACCCTTAATGTTGAAATTTATAGTTTATAAATGATAAGCATACAAGCCTATCCTTGTTAACAAATTTATAATAATAAAATAATAGTTATTATTCTTAAACTTTATGCTTCAAAGTTTGTTAATTTAATATTTACTTCCTTTTTTTTTCAAACATATGATATTTATAATTATCTTTCACTTTAAAATTATTTTAAAAACTATTGTACGCATGTATTAATAGTGTTTAACGGGTTTATTGTTTCTTGTATAGTGATTATTTATTAACTAATGTATTTTCAAGAACTACTCGTGTAGTACACGGACCTCAAACTAGTATTCATATAAAGAACAAAGAGTGAAATTAAAACCAGAATTTAACCATGTTTAAAGAACAAAACCGTAATATAGTCTTGTTTTAAAAGATCAAACTGATAGCTATTTGAAAGTTACCGCTAATTTTCAATAAATACTAACCAACGAACAACAATGCATTCGTTTAAAACAAAACAAGTAACAATGTTATAAACCAAAATAAATAAAACATAATACATGATGTTCTACATACGACAGGAGTAACAAACAACCCCAAAAGACATCCATGCATCCATACATAATAAATAGATTTATAATTAACATACTTCCTTAAACAAATGACCAATTATTAAACATTAAGGCAAGACAGTGAGCATTTGCTTCTTCATTCACTACTTTCCATGCCACCGCTCGCTCATAAGAAACCGGTCGCCCCATTCCGGAACAACACACTCCCCCTTGAAGACACACGAAACCCTGCCACAAAATAAATTATATTACTGCTGTAAAAGTAGTTTTTGTAAACCACGAATCATCATTAGAAAATATTAATAATCTAACTTATGGTTGTTAGGGTTTATATGGTTCATATTTAAATTGTAACAAAAAACAAAAAGCTATAATGGTAACGGGTCAATGTGTATTTAATGTATACAACCTATTAAAAGGCATTGAAATGTATATATATCATGTAATATACAACTAAAGATTACTATACATAATTCTAAAAATAAATAAATAACAAATATGGCTGTAAATATAATTACACATACAGATAATTATTGAAAACGAATTCAGATTAATACAAAAATATTGACAAAATATTAAATGTTTAGCAAACCTGTTGCATTATCTGCGCAAATTGTGTGAAAAGACCTTTTCGCCCATGTTCATCGAGAACTTTCTCCAAACTTATGTCTTGAAGGGCGACCAATGTTGTCTCGAGCATATATAGTCCAGCTTGGTTTGCAAAAGTGAACACAGGCATTGACTGCATGAGTATTATTCTTATGAGCACAAGCGGGTCGGGATTCATTTTATAAATAAATTGTATAAAAACCGACCTTAAGAGAGCAGCACATGATTGCATCTGAATGGTTCCAAAGTAATTTCAGAACGTTTTCACTTCTTCCGCTTCCGGATTTAAGCAAATCCACACCCAAGTACAAACTAACACAATATTAACAATGGATGAAAACTCGACATCAACACATTACAAAATAATTTAAAACTTCTACATTTTTTTGCAAAAAGCTCTGCTCGAGCTGAGTTCAAACGGGCTGGACCCAAAATCTGAGCTCATTTAATGAACGAGCCTTGGCTAGTCAAGCCTATTATTTGCATAATAATAAGTTTTATTTAGTATACTAAATACATATAATTAACAATAAATATTATATATATGAAATAACACATAAAAAAATCGTTAAATAACTATTACTATTCTTTAGTATGCTAAATGTATAATTAACAATAAATATTATATATATGAAATAACTAACTGACTAATGAATATTATGCACATAAATAAAATAGTTAAATAACTATAATTAATAAGTAATTAACGGCCGAGCTCAAGCTTGAAAAACTATGATAATGCTAACTAAAAAATGTATATTGTGTTACATATAATTTATAATTTAAAATATATAAAACAAAATATATGTATGTAAAAAAATTAGCTAAATAATTAATAAGTAATTAACAAACCGAGTTCAAGCTTGAAAAACTACGATAAAACTAACTAATTAACGTACATATTATTATACACATATATAAGTTAGAAATAAAATATATGTATATGTATATAAACAAAATAGTTAAACAATGAATAAGAGTAGCAATCGAGCCGAGCTTGAGCTCTCTTAAGTTAAACGGGTTGAGCCCAGGCTCGCCTCATTGCGTCTAACGTCTTTATACGAAACATGTAGATTTCAGCAATTTACACTTCTGAATGCGTTGTATATTTTTTTTGTGTCGACACAGGTAAAATATTTTTACCTATAACTGTGAGAAATCCATCGAGCTAAAATATGTGCTTCAGGGGTACCTAACGGTGCCTGAAGGGTACCATTAGAGTTCATGTTAGAAGATAGAGCCGACGCAACCTTCTGCACAGAAGCTATAACAGTTCGAACATGTTGGCGGGCTAAAGCGGCTACGGCTTCTTGCATGTGGCTCTCACAAGCAAATTCAAATGCAATTGTCAACAAGGATCTTGCACTCCCGCTACCAACATTATAATTACTTGAAGTTCTTGTGCGGGACCCACCAATGTCGAGAGCAGATGCAAGATCGAGGGTGCGGTTGGGACTCGAACCACCCTGCACATTTAAAAAATAAAATGCCATTTAATTTTTAAAAAATAAAATGCCACCAAAAAGACTAGATTGGGTTGAACAGGGGTCGAACGGGTTGTGAGTCACTGAGTCGTCAATGGTGTATATTTAAAGCATAGAATTCCTTAAATCGTTTTCTAAAAACAGATTATTATTGTAACGGTATTTTTTTGTTAGTATATTAAACACTTAACTATTTATGAAAAGAAAAGTGAGTGAGTTTGTGTGTCAACCCGACCGACCCATCACCCATTAGTGCATAGACATACTAAATTAGCATATTTAAAAATAATACATGTAATAATCATACTCAACACCTTAATTAGTTACAAAAACGGACAAAAGATTTTTGTCTTTCTTCCGACCTGTTTGGCCCGCCCAGAAAGTTACCTATTTTGACACGATGCCCAACCCATTTACATTAACACCTGTCGGACATGATTCTAGGGGTGTCTATTAATCGGTTACAAACAGCCGAATGGTAACCAAAAAAACAGAACCAAATTCTTATTCAGTTATCCTGTTCGGGTATAACCGTAACCAAATAACGAATTCGGTTATTTGGGTAGGTTACCAGTTCCTTTGATACTATTTTCCAGTTTTGTATGTTTTATTATGGTTTTAAACCCCCGGTTTAGGATATGTTAAAAGAAATATATTTGAATTTGTTGTTGTCCAGATTCCAGAATATAAGCAGAAACCAAAATCAAGGCAAGAATTCAGTTGAAATCGGTTAATTTGGTTTTTTAATCGATACCATAACCGATCCTAATTCAGTTCGGTTCACATATACAACTTTCTTATTCGGTTTGGTTAATCAACTTTCTTTATCAGGTTCGTTTCGGTTATGACTGAATAAAAATAGAAAAACGAATAAACCAAAAACTGAACAGATGAACACCCCTACACTAGTCACAATGCATGGAAACATAAAACCATGTTATCTAAAAAAGTAAATATCTTTTTATTTCCGTAATCATTTAACACACATTATATAGTTTATAAAAAAGATAAGACAAAAAAGGTTTGTGAGGGACAACCAACTCGTTTCAACCAATCTTTTTAATTACCCAATTTGACCAGTTACCCAACCCGTTTCGACCAGCCCACCCATGTTGCTACCTTGATCGGGTCAAGAGGAATGATACGAAAACCCGAAGGCAAAAGAGGTGCATCGTCAGCAAACGAAGCATCAATTGGAGCAAATATGAGTTCGGCACACATTCCAACAGCATTCTCATCCATTCCATTGCATAGCTATTACAATTTAATAATTAAGAAAAAGACGTTAAATTGAATCATTTGTTGCGTATAACTAAATTAGAAAACAAAACCAAGAATTAATGAAAACATACTTGTAAGAGAAACATCTCTCCCGGTACTAACGCGTCTTCGGGACAATGCGCGACACCCTCCATTTTTATAACCTCCAACAACTAAACAACCCAAAGTGAGATAAAAATCAAAATACATAACAAAAAATCATTAAATTGTTCACCTTATGATTATGTAAAGTATATTTTTATGTTTTAAAATGTAAAGAATGTGTAGATGCTTATTAAAACTCGTAATTTGATTATTAACGCAAGAAGCAGTTTTAATAGGGGTGATACACGGGCTGTGTTCATGGGTTAACGAGTCCAACCCAAACCCAAAAACTGTGTCAGACACGTGATACCGAACACGAGATGCATATTCGCGGGCTGACACAAACACGGCCCGTATAAATTTACAATTTTATAACAAAAAACACAAATGTGAAACACTTACATTAGATTATATCATCTACTGCTAATTTCTTTTTTAGTTTTACATTTTGGCACAAAATATCCATAAAATTTAATTTGTTACGTAAAACACATATAAAAATAAGGTTAATCTGGTCAACCAGCAAAATCACCTAATCAGGTTCGACCGAGTTTAGCTAAACACGAATAACACGACCGTTTAGCTAAACGTGTTCGACCCAAAACTGATCCGAGCCAGTTTATACCAAACCCAAACCGGAAATTGACATACACACACACACACACACCGCGCACGCGCGCACACACACACTAATAACAAAGATCAGTCCGAAGCTGAAAATAAAGAGAGATCTAAACTTGCCTCTTCATGCTCAATTGTGTGGGCCAGGGGAAGAATCACTTGACCTCCAAAATTACCAATTTGCCCTCCCGGTAAGCTACAGGGACCAAGTTTAATAGCAGCAGCCGAATAAGCATCAATATTGTAATCTGCCCATTCTGAACGGTGTTCCCTCAGAAATCGAAGCAGGTGTGCCGGAGGAACATCCTGGAAGATCATATAAATTTTGTAATTATATCTAACACGCGAGAAAAATGTAACATTAAGCAAAATAACAAGAAAATATTGAGGCCAAACAAACATACGAGTGACTAATTAATTCAAAAAAATAGGATGTTATTGTATTTAACACGCAAGAAAAATGTAACATTAAGCAAAATAACAAGAAAATATTGAGGCCAAACAAACATACGAGTGACTAATTAATTCAAAAAAAATAGGATGTTATTGATATAAAATAATTTTGGTAATCATGTTTGACACACTTATAATTTACAAGAAAAAAAAAAGTTTCAAGTTTTAGACAGTGTTTCAGGTTCACCCAAAAATCGACTCATTTTGACCCGTAAAAAAATTATTTGCTGGTTTTGAACCAAGCCCACTTTGACTCTTTACACGACTCATCCATTTTTGTTACCTCTAGTGCTACATAGACAAAAGACTGTTTTGACCCGTAACAAAAGGAAAAATGACTCGTTTTGAACTGCACACTATCTAACTCATTACACAACCCGTCCTTTTTGACACCTCTAGTGCTACCTACACAATAAAAAGACTGTTTCAAACCATTAAAAAAAGACTTCTTTTGGCCCGTAACGAAAAAGAGACTCGTTTTGACCCGAACCCATTTTAACTCGTTATTCAAGCCGTCCATATTTGTGACCTGACTTACCTCTAGTGCTACCTAGACAAAAAGAGACCTTTCAAAGAATACAAAAAATAAAAAGACTTGTTTTGACCCATAACAAAAAGAAATGACTCATTTTGACCCGAACCCGTTTTAACTCATTACACAAGACATCCGTTTTTGTCACCTCTAGTTCTAACTAGAAATAAAAAAGATTGTTTCAAATCATACCAAAATGACTCGTTTTGACCCAAACCCTTTTTTGACTTGTTGCCAACCCGTCAATTTTTCAGTGTTTTGACCCCCCACCAAAACATTATTCATATTTAACCCAAACCCGTTATGTCACCTCTAGTATCTAACCTGTAAAAGCATTGATGCTTTCACACACAAAATGACATGAGCAGCCGATGAGTAACCGCTGGCAGTTGGTAGAATAGATCCCATAAGTTTTTCAGGTAAAGAGTTCACAAGAACAGTGACATCATCAACCCCATCACTAGCCATTAATGACCATCCCTCATCAGCAAACCCGTTCAGAGCCTCATTAAAACCCCTGCTCAACCTCTGACTAAGTGCCCTTAATTCTGTGGGCCTTCGGCCCCAATTATTAGGGGCACCTGATTGTAAAACTTCAAAAGCAATTTGTCTCAGCTGGCGTAACGCCTGTCAATGTATTAGATCTCAGTTAATAACTAATAATTAATAAACGCTCTTTTATTAAGTGTTACGAAATATGTTAAATGTGTCAAATACCATAATTGTCGCTTTTTGAGCAAGCACGGTTGATGATTCGTACAAGGGGCGCAAGACTTCGGGCACACTATATGCCTATATATCAAAACAAGTAAAAATAAAGTACTTTTAGAGTACCAGTCGATTTGGCTCGACACAAACACTTTCAAACGGATTGACCCATTGAACCCGTTTCCTTTTTAGCTATGACCCGTTTGACAGTTTGAGATAAAATGCAACTCAAATCTAACTCACTCGTAAATAATTGAACTTAAATTATCACATCTAGTAAATAGTTTAAGTGGCAAAACAAGTCGCTTCATGCTTTTGTCCATTCTGTTCTTCCATAAGTATTTAATATTTTAAAAATTATCACAATAAATAAATTAAAAAATGATCTAATATTAGGTCAACGTAAACACTTGAATATACTTTAGCCCATTTGACCCGTTTCCTTTTCAGCTATCATATATTTATAGCAGGTTGACCCGTTTTCAAATAAGTTCGCGACTCACTGAAAAAAGCTCGTTTGTAAACAATCCAAGGCTGAGCCAAGGTAAGCTCTACTGGTTGGCTCGCCCGTTAAGCACGTTTAGCTGGCTCGTAGGCTTGCATAAATTTTAGTATGCATAAATTTTAACCCAAACTAACATATATAAGTCATAAAATTTGTAGTTTATTAATTATGCATTATGTGTAAATTAAAAACATTTTTTTCCCTTTTATATATTTCAAAATTTCAATATGTGTATAAATATGAAATTAAGTTATTTTTTTAAATAGAAAATTCTGGCTCTACGAGCCGGCTCGAGCTTTTTAAGAGCTGAACTTGAGCTCAACATTTCAACTCGTTAAGATAAACAAGCTGAGCCGAGCCGAGCCAAGCCCAAGCCAGACCTGGCTCGGCTTGTTTACAGCCCTAGCCCAACTGAAGCCATATAGTAAATTAATAATACAATTTACCTCTAAATCCATATGATCCACAATATAAATAACTGAACCACCACCTTCACATGGTTTAATTAAGTACCCACTAGGCAGCATTTCGGCCCGCACAAAGTTTGCAACCAGCGGTATGCACGGACCATTTTGGATGTTTGGTAGTGATCTTTCACAAAGCTAACCACATAACAAGAAAATAAATGCTCATAATACACACACACACACACTGACACACACACACACACACACATATATATATATATACTAGTTTTTATCCCCCGTATTACGGGGGTTGTTTTATATTGTTTGTTCTAATATTTATTTATTTTTTGAATTCATATTTGTATATTGTATGAAAGTTAATAATATACTTATGGTTTGATGATAAATTGTTTCACAAATAAATTAGATGTTATAACCCGGTTTGAAAGCTATATAGTTTTGATGAGACCCAAGGACCCGTTTATTTTTTTTTAATATAAAATTGATTTTTTAATTCTAAATAATATTTATGAAAGTTAATAATATACTTATGGTTTGATGAGACCCAAGACCCGTTTATTTTCTTTACTATCAAATTGGTTTTTTAATTTAAATAATATATATATATACTCATCCTATATATATATATATATATATCTTTTTTAAAATAAATAAGATATTAATTTTTATTATATCCTATTTTATAGGGTTTTTACATCAATAATTTGGTGAGAATAATATTTAATTTAATGAGATGTTATAACCCGTTTAAGGAATATCTGGGTTTGATAAGACCCATACCCATGAATTCGGGTCAAATGCATGAGAAGCCTCCATTTAAAAATCAAACAAATCTGGTGACTCCAAAAAAAGGGGGAGCGACCACATCGCGACACGTAGGATTTTTATGTCTTCGTTTATATATATTACTAGTTTTTATCCCCCGTATTACGGGGGTTGTTTTATATTATTTGTTCTAATATGTATTTATTTTTTGAATTTATATTTTTTTATTGTATGAAAGTTAATAATATACTAATGGTTTGGTGATAAATTGTTTCATAAATAAATGAGATGTTATAACCCGATGTAAAAACTATATGGTTTTGATAAGACCCAAGACCCTTTATTTCTTTTACTATAAAATTGGTTTTTTAATTATAAATAATATTTATGAAAGTTAATAATATACTTATGGTTTGATGAGACCCAAGACCCGATTATTTTTTTTACTATAAAATTGGTTTTTTAATTTAAATAATATATATATCTTTTTAAAATAAATAAAATATTAATTTTAGTATATCCTATTTTATAGGATTTTACATCAATAATTTGGTGAGAATAATTTTTAATTTAATGAGATGTTATAACCCGTTTAAGGAATATCTGGGTTTGGTAAAACCCATACCCATGAATTCGGGTCAAATGCATGAGAAGCCTCCATTTAAAAATCAAGCAAATCTGGTGACTCCAAAAAAAGGGGGAGCGACCACATCGCGACACGTAGGATTTTTATGTTTTCGTTTATATATATTATAGATATATACGGAAAAGAAAAACAAAATAGGAAATCATAAATCAAAAATAATAAACGTACCACTAAACTGCCATCTTGAGTAACAGTTGTATAGCGTAACAACAAAAAGTCACGAGCCGCGGCCAAAGTTGTTGGAGCATAAAGCTACAAAAACAATTATAAAGTAAATGAGATCATGTGAAGGCAAAAACTGGTATACAATGGATTGTTTTTTCCTTTTTAGTTTTTTACATAAAAAACTAATTATTATGTGTTAATTACGATTTAAGAAAAAAATAGTACTAATTATATTATGTGTTAATTACGATTTAGGATCTCAATGCATGTGTTAAAACAGGTTTTGAGCGGAAGTCAACATGTTTGACTTGGTCAACCCATTGGTCACATTTTCCTTTTAGCTAAATTAGTATTTTGACCTGTTAAAACCATAGGTCATGTTTCCCCTTTAGCTAAATTTTTAATTTGACATGTTCAACCCATTGGTCATGTTTCATTTTCAGATAAACTATATTGAATTGGCAAGTTTGAGCTAGCAACAAAATCCAAAACAACCCATTCGTAAAGTCAACGAATCGAAACTTGAAACTACTAAGAAAAGTTATTGCCTGCATGTATAGGATCTCAATGGTTCCACCAGTCCCAGTAGGTAGTACATTGAGAACATTAACAACTCGACAATCACGATACCACGAGGGGCGATCCTTGATGATTTCAGCAACCTGAAACACGAAAGTCAAAGTCAAAATCTGTGACTATATAATCATTGAATGACAAACTAGAAAATGACGTTACTAACCCTTGTAGGCTCGAGAGAAACCAAACCACATGCTCGTGCTGCCACACCATTGCAACCATGAGCAACAGAAATGATTCCAATGGAATCCGGACCAGGCTGCAAGTCCACATAGACAACAGAAAAGTCAAAATTACACGTGTACAAAAAAATTTGAAGTCCTTGAAATATGAAGTTATAAACCCAATTCTTCCAGTTTCAACTAATTAACTGAAACCGAAAAGATTGCCACATCATCAATGTGCACACGCATATATTACGCCATGCTGGATTTCGTCATCATTTCCATTAATGTTACAAAAAACAAGATCACGAGGAAAATCTAAACAATTTTGCAACTTGTTGGACACAAAGAAACAAATATAAGATACTTCATACTTTTTGCATGATTTTGATATTCCAAGATTTTTCAAACATACAAAAAATGACAATTAAATGTGTGTTAAATGGCAATTCGGTAATTATAATATTTTCTCCTTCAAAGTGTGTTTTTCCTCATCTTTTCCTATAACATATCTAGTATGTTTTCATATCACATGAACAAACACGTGTTATATACTTATATAAAGTTATAAACACGCAAAGCTTGTTGGTTCAATTTTACTTCTTAATGGGCCGAACGTATATAAAACAAGGGCTTACAAGAAAGCCGTCACGGTGTATTTTTATTGCATAAAACCCATAAATAACTTTTTCCAAAAATAATATTATTTAAAAATGTTGGACAGAGAGCTTCACGCCAGTCCAACCGTTTGAAACTAACAAAAAAAGATGCTCATTGTGACCCAAATCCATCTTGACCCATTACACAAACCGTCAATCTTGTCACATTTAATCACATGTTAGTTAAAAAAAATTCAAATAAGCAACTAATGTTGTGGTATCACCTTCATTCCGGGCATTTGGACCCACTCAATAGCGGTTCCAGTTGCCTTCGGAAGAAATTCTGCTAAAGTTTCTTCTGCAATGGACAAAAGTCTGCAAAACATTAAAAAAATAAATAAAAATAATAAAATCAGTTATATGTTCATAAAAAATAATTAGAGCAAGAATTATTCTTTAACTAACCCTGCAGGACTAGCATCCCGTGGTGGGCGCTGAGGTGTCAATCGGCGTTGACCATTTGTCACAACCGACTCACAACTAGTGTCATTAGTAGCAAGTGCATTCTGCAATATAAACACCAGACACATTATACACAAAAACACAAATAATGTTACTACATTATTCATTAAAGGGTGTTTGGATGGGTATTTAGAAGATGATGATCATGATATTGCCATTTAAAGAATGGTATAGATGACTGTACTGACACCTTATTAATAATCAATTTTTCTTACTTCAAGTTAATAAATGTGCATTTTGAAAGTGATCATTTGATCATGAATAATCAAAATCAGTTTATTAAATGTAATAAACATAGTGTTTGGTTGTGCTTTTATTGAACACGGCATAAAACTTAACGATCTAGGGTTCAGTTGTAAACGGGTCGGCACACATAACATGTTTAATAAACGGGCTGTTTAGCATTTGGATATATAACTGTGAGTTAGAAGATTAGAAGTACAACAAGTTTTACCTAACCAATCTGAACCCGATCAAATTGCCACCTTTAAAGCTAATTATTTTAGGGCTAATTAAATAAATTATGGGAACTATATATAATCACTTTCCGGATACACATCCAAACACCACATATATAAAAATACTGACATTTGGCCGACCGCAACACACAAGGTGTTGTGACACTTGTTTTTGCAATCTTTCGTTTTCTTCTATTAATAGCTTGTTCATAGCTGAAAGCTTTCGGTTCACACTATGCATACGTGAAGATTCTTTCCTTTGTTTTTCTCTGCACCTAAAAATATAAAAGGAAAACACCAAATGGAAAACACACATCATCAGTTACAGATCAAAGCAGACATATCATTCTAACTTCACTTTAAAAAAACAATATTTTTTTAAATTAATTTATTAAAGAAACATGTAGACAGTCTTTTTCGATCAAAGAACAAAAAGTTTGAGTAAAAACAAAGCCCACAACACATATCACAAGTTATCACATTAAAATCACTCCAAGAAACAAAAATAATATAACTTTTTTTTTATGTATACCACAATCAAAATCCACAAAACATGTCACAGATCACAACAAACATTTCATAGTACCAAAAAAGACAGTTTTTTTAGTCTTATGATTTTTGATCATGAAACAATGAAAGCAGACTAATTTTGATCCAACAAGGAACCATAATCAAAACCCACAACACATATGATATCACAAATCATCAAGAAACAAAAATTAAACTTTGATTTATTTGGGCTCAATGTTCAACCGCATAGGGCATTAGCGACAAAATACAATCTTTTTTTTTATTATCAAAGAATAATTTAAAGAACCAAAAATTGGACCACCAACAAACTAAAAAGAAACTCATATCACATTAAGCCACTCCAAGAAACAAAAATAATAAAACTTTTTTTCATTTCATTGCATGCCTTTGTTTCTAACAAGCAACCATAACCAAAATCTCAACAATAATTTCATAAACACAATCTTTTCTAGTCATATCGATCACTTAACAATGAACATAACCAAATTTCCAAACCACAATGAAAACCCCTAAAAGTGTATAAACTTTGAACACTTACCTTCGATTCTGAAACCAAACTTTGATCTGTTTGGGCTCAATATTGGACAGAATTGGGCATTCACGAACCAGCTGCTGACGACGAAGAGAACTCGGTTTCGGGCATTCATGATACACCTTTTCAAGTGCTTCAATCTGCTCAGGTGTGTACCGAACATACTTGCCATTATCCGTCATCACCCCCTTATCATCCTTAGGCATTGCCATTATTATTAATATTACTAACAGCAAAACAATCAAACCCCCTTTTCAGAAACCAATAAAGACACAAACTTTATAATAAAAAAACAATCTTTATAATAAAAATTGAATCTTTTTTATATTAAAGAAGAGTTACAGACCTTTGGATTGTGATGATTTGAAAGGCAAGAAGGGTTTAAAAGGTGGGTTGTAACCTGTGATACATCATCATCATGATGTTGATTTGGTGAGTGTTGAATCTGATGTGAGTATGGAGTTGGATTTATTAGAAGAAAGAAAGGAGAATTTAAGGAAGATCCTGGTGCTAAAAAGAGTAAAGGGAGTGGTTAAAGTGGTCTCAATTTATGGAAAGACTATTTGGATTTGTTATTTGCTGTTACCTCGTTTTGCTTGCTTTCCATCCATGTCAAAACTGTTAAATCAATATTTATTAACTTTAATAATATATAATATAATATCTATTTTAAATGGGAAATTCTCATTATTCATAAAAAAAGAAAAAAAGAAATAGAAATAAGATTATTATACAAGTCTGTATAATTATGCAAAAGTTATGCACGGTTTGTATGGTATGACTTTATTTGATGCACGGATTTTAATGTGTTTCAGTAAAAGTTATGTAACTAGTATAATTATAGGGATAACATGTATGATTATACGGGTCATATAACTTTTATATAATCCGCCAGTATCACGTGTAACAAATGAAGTCATACCATACAAACCGTATAGAGTCGTATGATTATGTGAAAGCATTATATCTGAGAGGTATTATATGTAGAAATTGTTATACAGCTTGTGTGAATGAATTCAGTAAAAGTTATATGGTTCGTATAATCATACAGGTTGAGGTTGTTCCTATGAAATGTGGGGTGGTGGAGTTATAGTAATAGTAATGGTTTTTAAAATCTTTAACCGGTATATTGATGAGATCAGTTTGTTGCTCAATAACAGACTTGCCATTTTGAGTATTGAAGAAGGTATGACATGGATGGCAATGAGGTAAATGTGTGAAGAATGTAGGGGTGAAAGATGAGGATAAAACGGGAAACAGGTACATAAAAACGAGAGAATTAAAGAAGAGAGGATAAACATCATGATGGTGATTGTTTTGCATGCGGCAACTGATTCTGCTTTCCTTTTCCATTTTTTGTGCCTTGTTTTTGTTTTTGTTTTTTTAGTAATAATAAAATATTATAAGAAAATAATACTTAGTTGTACATAGAGGTTGTAATGTTGTATCATGTATGGGCCGGTTTGTATCGGATTTGATTAATCGAACTACTATGTCATAGAATGGCAACTGAACAGTTTAGTTTAATCGGTTTTGGTTAATTGGCTATAGTCATGCATTTGGCTTGTACGGCCAATGCCCCTAATGTAGTTTTGAAGAAACACTAAGTGACCCCGGGCAGATTATAGGTAATCTGGGGGCTAAGTAATGTTTCCCACGAAGGTTAGGTCCAGCAGAGTAAGTTGTACTTCAGGGAACCTGCAAAACAGACACCGTAAGCTCGTCACTGAGAAGGGGGGGGTTCCTCCTTGTGACCACCCTCCGGCGTGAGAATCAGTCTATATTGCTCTTTGAATATAAAAGTATGTGAATACTATTAGAGCAGTTATCAAGTAAGTTATACGAGATAGTAGATGATGAAATGATAATACCATTTGCTGTCTTTTATAGCCGAAGGTGGGTTTCCAAGGGGTTTAGCCGGCCCAACACGCTACCAACTGTAACCTATGCACGTGCCCTACCTGTGAGTGGTGGATAGGTAGCGGCTGACACAGAGCAGGCGTGCCGTGCACTCTTCGTCTTCTACCAACTGCAGGCTAGGCACGTGGTCTGGCAGGAGTTGGTGGGCAGGCGGCGGCTATTGGTCACAGTGCTGTGGCGTGCTGTCTGCCACGCTGCTGTCAGTGAGCTGTCGCATTCTTGGTCAGATCTTTTGTCTTTACCTCGTCAGGTATCACGCAAAAGATCCTCCATCATACGGACTGGCCCATTTTGGCGGGAGTTTTCCCCCTCCCGCCTTTGCTCATTCTTTCAGGTGACACTGAATTTGTAAGTGTTAAGCCTTATGCGTGTAGCTATGCTGTGCGGGTAGCCTTCCCTGATGGCTTGTATCCGCAACTGCGGGAACAGGCGGGTTACTTTACCATTGGGAGGCTTTTCCCTGCGTATGCAGCTTGCATACTGCGCATAGGCTTCTCTGAGCATGGTGGGTCCTGCGGGAGTAGATGGTCTTTGCGCAGGCATCCCTGTTCAAGGTGAGTCATGCGGGACCAACTGAGCCCTGCTGGGACCTACCTCTTCAAGTCCCCCCAGTCCAATGTTCTTCTCACGAATGTCTAATAAAGTGAGGTGAACTTTTGGACTTAAGCAAAGGGTTTTGAAAAGGGGTTTTTGTAAGGTTTTCCATGGGGGTTCTTCCCGCGGAAGTCCTTGTCACTTGCAGAAATTCCCGAGTTTCCTGCTTGGTCTTTGGGTATGATGCGGGTAGGTCTGTAACCTCCTCGCGAGTCAGGAGCATTGAGTCTTAGTTGTGCGGATTCTCCCTGTGGTTCTGGTAGTTTTTGAACATAGTGATCAATTATGTTTAAACCACCAATTACATCTTGGAGCCTCAAACAACGTAGTACTCGATGTTCCCGCAATGCGGGGATATTACTTCCGTTTTCACAAGCATTGCCCAGAAGATCCTTCCTGGTTTCAATTCTCAGCGGGTGCTAGGTATGTGAAGGGTTTTGCCTTTACACTGTACCTGCGTCCGTCTTACGGTTACTTTACTTCCAAGGTATTCCTGGCGTCCATTCCCTGCGGGTGCTAGGTATGTGAAGGGTTTTGCCTTTACACTGTACCCGCACCCGTCTTATGGTTACTTGGTTGCCAAATATTTTGGCTTCAATTCCCTGCGGGTGTTAGGTATGTGAAGGGTTTTGCCTTTACACTGTACCCACACCCGGCTTATGGTTACTTGTTTGCCAAGGTAAGGGATATTTTCCCGCTTACTTTTTTGAACCTTGGTCTTCAAATTTTTTAAATTTTGAAATTTGAAGAGTTGGATGGATAACAACCCAATACCTCAAACGTCGTGCGACGGTTTCTTCTGACTGTGTCAGGACGTGCCAGAAGTTATGGCGACATGACATTATGTGGTCATTCCAGTTGCTTTTTCAGGCGCGTGGGCACGGGATTTCGGGCGCGTAGCCGCGAAATCTCTGGCACACGTCCTTTTTGACAGCTGTTGCCAGTTTGCTTTTGCCACGCGTCATAGTTTCATTGCACCTTTGATTTCTCTCTCTTCCGTATTAAATTCATCGCATTAATTGCGATTGCTATATAAAGGGGAAGAAGGTTATTTGCAATTCACACTTTCCACTTTCATCTCTTCTTCTCCAGTAATTTCCGGCGAATTTCTCTTTTTCAGTAAAGCATTGCTCTGAAATCTCTTCTTTCTTCCACCATGTCTTCTCACGATGCTGATGATCAGAAGACTGCTGGCGAATGCCAGTGTTATCTTCCTGTCGAGCTGTACCAGTATATCGTCAGGAAGTTCATGCTCGAGTCTCTCGAGCCTGAGTTTCCTGAGCCCCACCATACTGTGTACGATGCCCCTAGTGGCAAAATCGGGGTTTATGCTGCATTCTTTGTCTACGGGAACCTTAGGTTTCCGTTGACAAAGTTTGTGTACCGTGTCCTAGAGAGGCACGGTGTGCACCTGACAGAGGTGCACCCCATGGCCATTGCCAAGGTCCGGCACTTTGAGTGGGTGTGCCGGATACTGGGCCTTGAGCCCCTTGTTGACCGCCTGATGACCTTCTATACTTGGAGGTGCATCCAAGGGTGGTACACTCTTACAACCCGTATCAAGGGTTTAAAGATTTGTACCACCGAGCGGAGTCTTCGCTCATGGAGAAGAGAGTTCTTCTTTATATCCGCTCGAGCCATCCCTATTGCCATGAAGTTCAAGAATGGCCAGCCGCTTCCGAACCTTCCCGCCATCAACTACGAGGAGGCGGAATGGTTCGCGAAGATATCCCGGGTCCAGTCCCCGGTTTTCCGTTTTCCGGAGTCGGCGATGGTGATGCTGGGGATGAGCCGGGTGTGGAAGGCGGCGAATGCGGATAAGGTTCCGATCGTCCTTGAATATGGTTCGAACTCTACCCCTTATGGTATGTCTTGTTTCTTTTTTGCTGACTACGATTTTTTCTAACTTTCTTGTTGATTTCAGAGGGTAACGATCTTCAGTCGCTCCTGAATCCGCGGGAGGAAGATGGTCCTGCGCGGATGGGTACTCGTGCTCTGGACGAGAACGAGTTGCCCATCTTAGAGCAGACTGCGGGTCGGTTCGTGGAGGTTTACCCGCCAGGCCAAGAGATCCTGAGCCACCGACGGCCAGGTAAGCCTATCTTCTACCCTGAACCTCTCAATGCTGTGCCTGCTGCTGGAGTTCATGACATTTCTTCTTCTGAGGAATCCGCAGAAGGTCCTCCACTGGTGCGGAAGAAAAAGGCTGCCGTCGGGAGAGGCAAGGAGAAAGTGGCCTCTACGGCCGACCCGGTAGTCCTATCTGACTCGGAGTCAGATAACGCAGAGGTGGCGGGGAAGCCCGGTGGTGAGGAGACCACCGCTCCGGAGGCTGCAGGTGTTACCTCCGGGGAGGCAGCGACGACGACGGTTACCGGTGTCAAGAGGCCGGCTCCATCGGGTTCGCCCCCGCTCGTCCGTGCGTTCAAGCTCAAGAAACCCCGTAAGTACCCCCATAATTCCTGTCTATATTTGTTTCAAATAAATTTTTCTAACACTTTTGCTTGTGCAGGTGTGGATGTTGACGCATTCCAGGGTGGAGTTGGAGTAAGTATTCCCCCGCCAATGACGGTAGGCTCGGTCAGCCTTCCCGAGGCGTCGACCCAGGCGTCTACGCTTGCTTCCGCTGGTTCCAGCCTTCCTGAGGCTGTTCCAGCTGAGAAGGTGTCTCCGCCGGCCGTGAGTGCAATTTTTACAGCATCTTTCACGGAGCCGGCGGTTACTGTTGCTGAGGAGACGGCGCCAACAATGGCTACCACGGCGGCTGCCACTATACCTGCGCCACCGGCACCGACGGCCGGACCATCAGGTACGCGCCGGGCTTCCCGCCGATCTACGCCACCTTCCCGTCTGCCTGACCTGTTGGATGGATTTCCTTTAGGTTCAGGTGATGGGTTTGGCGGCTATCGGCCTGTTATTGACCCTACAGGTACGTAGGGTTCTTTTTTCTTTGTATATTTTTGTCATCTTTTCCTAACTGCCTTTGTTTCTTTTGCAGTGTCGGATTCCAATGAAGTGTATGTTCCAAGATGGAACATACGCCGAGGAACAACCCTTCGCACCCCTGTGGAGTGCGTGGACTGGGCTCGCCACGCTGCTCCTCATGGTGCGTTGGGGGAAGCCATGGCTAGCTACCAAGAGGGTAGGCTAACCAATGAGCTTCGGGTTCTCCAGGCCCGAACGCAGCCCCGCGTCGAGCTGCTTTGTCGTGAAAACGACAAGTTAAAAGCAGCTCGCGCCAAAGATGTATCTGAAGCGCGGGCTCTTCGGGAGGAGAACCGGCAGTTGGCCGCTGCCGCAGCCGAGAAGGAGAAGGCATTCAAGGCCCTCGAGGTTGAAGTCCAGGCGCGACTCGAGGCCCGCTCCAAGGCTGCCCAAGCTGTGAATGAACAGCTTCGGCTGGCCAAGGAGACTGCGCGAAACTCAACTGAGAGGGCTGCCAAGGCTGAAGCTGTTGCTGAGCCACTTCGCGAAGAGAATGAGCAGCTTAAATGCAAATTAAAGGCTCTTCAGCATGCTCATGACGCCTTGGCAATGGAAGATGCCAAGAAGCTGCAGGAGATCCTTGACCAGAGGGGGATGCTTGACCGTACTGAAAGGAAACTCAAAAGCGTCGAAGAAGCTGCCGCCAAGGAAGTTCAACTTGCCAACCTTGATAAAAGCGGAGCCGAACGTGCTTACAAAGAAAGTCAAGCTACCCTCCAATGGCTGCTTCGAGAAGCGTTGCCTGAGGTATCTTTATCTTTTTCTTTACGCTTTCCGCTCGTAATTAGAAAATGTTCTAACTTGTAATATTCTTTTGTAGGTTGTGCGTCGGGTCCTTTCAGAGACCTCTTACGACGATGCAATGAGCGCAGCCCTCAACGCTTCTCATGAGGATGGGCAGAAGACTGGCTTCCTGCTTGGTCTAGGGTTTGCTGAGAGAGGCTTTCCGCCCTCCAACTTCCCTTTATTCAATGTTAATACTGAAGCTGCTTATGACCAAGCTGTGAATCAGTACGCTGCCTTCCCGCATCCAGTGGTGGAGAAGGTGAATGAAGCTGCTGCTGCTGATGATGGGCTAAGCATCCTTAAGGCTTTCCTTGGGCAGCCGCGCTCTGACGGTGCTGGTCCAAGCGGAGGTGGCCCTGAAGCCTGATCTTGAAGATCCCTTCCCCCTGCTAGGATAGACAGCCTTGTATAGATTTCTTTTAGGCGGGTAGTTACCCAGCCATTCTTGTAATTGATTGTGAAATATTAATCTCTTTGCGTATAAGATTGTTATTTCCTTGGGTTCTTTTCTTTATAAACTTATGACTTGCATACTTAGTTTAAATTAGCAATTTCCCAAGTGTTTAGAATAAGAACCTTTGAACGTGGTTGATGATGGGTTAAAGTTTCGCCTCCTCCTTCGTGATTGTGCGGGTAAAACCGTCACTTGCACTTGGTAGGATGGCTAATCTTTACCCTCTATCTGACCTGCGTGTAGGTTTTCCTTTTCGAAATTTCTAAGGCATTAAGTTAAACCTTTGAACGTGGTTGATAATGGACTAAAGTTTTCGCTTCCTCTTTCGTGATTGTGCGGGTGTAACCGTCACTTGCACTTAGTAGGATGGCTTTAACTTTAGACCTATATCTGACCTGCGTGTAGGTTTTTCTTATCCTTTTAAGTGTTCATAAGTTAACCTTTTAACGTGGTAGACGGTAAGTTAAGTTTGGCTTCCTTGTTCGTGATTGTGCGGGTAAGACCGTCACTTGCACTTACAAGGATGGCTAAACTTTACCTACATCTGACCTGCGTGTAGGTTTTTCTTAGAACTTTTTAACATTTTGGCGTTGTGTTTATGCGGGTATTGCCGCCTTCCACACGCAACTACTTCTTCCCGTAAGGGAAGTTCATAGGTTACAAGCTATTAATACATCATGAAAGGAGAATCATTTCCATTAGAAGTGGCTCTAGGCCTTTTCTTTACAAGTTGGAATTGATCTACATATAACATTTGCGTAATTGAGCTCCATTCCATGTTCTAGGGATGGGAGTGCCATCGAGCCTTTCGAGCCGGTACGCGCCCTTTCCCAGAACTTCTTTGATAATGTATGGCCCTTCCCAAATCGGGGCCAACTTTCCTGGGCGTTGTTGGTTCGAAGCCTCGTTGTTACGCAGTATGTAGTCTCCTTCCTTGAAGTTGCAGAGTTTTACCCGCGTGTTGTAGTATTTTTGCATTTGTCGTTTGTAGTTTTCTTCACGCACGGCGGCTAAGTCTCTGCGCTCTTCGGTTAGCATAAGGTCTAACCGTCTTTCCGCATCATTGTCTTCTGGTTGGATTAAGACCCTTGGTGAGGGTAAACCGATTTCGACTGGGATCATGGCTTCAGTGCCATAAGTGAGACTGAACGGGGTTTCTCCCGTACTGGTCTTCTTCAGCGTTCTGTTTGCCCAAAGGACGTGTGGAAGCTCGTCCACCCAACCGGATCTATGTTCCAAGAGTCTTCTCTTTATGCCTTCGACGATGCTCTTATTTGCTCTTTCCACCTCACCGTTACCTTGCGGGTGTGCCACTGAGGTAAAGGTGTGGGTGATTTGAAGTTCTTTCAGCCAATGCTGTAGCTTCTTGTCAGCAAAGTTGGTGCCATTGTCGCTTACCAAATTCTGTGGAAGTCCAAAACGACAAATAATAAATTCCCAAATAAATTTTTTGATATGCTTTGCGGTTGTTTGGGCTAAAGGTTTCGCTTCTATCCATTTGGTGAAGTAGTCAATGGCTACCACTAGGAACTGAACATTCCCAGCTGCTGTTGGAAATGGGCCTGTCACGTCAATGGCCCACTTCTGAAATGGCCACGAGGAAGTGACAGGAACAAGTTCATTTTTCGGGCGATGCGTGTTGGGTGCGTAAAGCTGGCAAGATCTGCATTTTCTGATGTATGCCAACGCGTCCATATGCATCCCCGGCCAGAAGTATCCCGCGTTGTTTAGCTTGGCTACCACAGCGCGGGGGCCTGCGTGTACTCCACAGATGCCTTCGTGAACCTCCCTTAGGAGGTAGTCAGCATCTTGGTTGTCCACGCATCTTAACAATGGGCCAAGAAAGTTACGTCTGTAAAGGGTGTCATTGACCAGCTGATAATTCAGTGCTTTACAGCGTAGTTTTCTTGCCTGTGACTTCGACTCTGGTAACGTTCCTGCTTCAAGGTATTTTATTATTGGGGTCATCCATGTTTCTGTACCGGTTTGGATGACACAAATTTCCTTGTGCGGGACTGATGGTGTTTCGAGGAGTTCCACGCGGATGTCCTTCCCCAAGTGGGTGAAGGCCAGTGATGCAAGCTTGCTTAACGCATCCGCAGATTTGTTTTCGCTGCGCTTGACGTGTATCACTTTACAATCATTAAAATCGCGCATGATGGCTTTGGCTTGGGCAAGGTACAGGGCCATTGTGTCGTTCACAGCCGTGTACGTCCCGTTTATTTGGTTTGCCACTAGCATGGAATCTACGTGGGCTTCCAAATTTTTTACACCCATCTTTCGCGCAATCCTCAATCCGGCCAGGAATGCTTCATATTCAGCTTCGTTATTCGTACTTGGAAAATCCAGCCGAATAGCATAAGTATATTCCTGGCCTGCTGGATTTGTTAATTTTAACCCTGCGCCTGAACCCTCGTTACTAGCTGCTCCATCAGTGTAGAGTCGCCAGACTTCATCGATTTCGTGTGCTGGGGAGGGTTGAACCTCCTCCTGGCACTCTTTCTCCCGTGAAGCGGGGACTTCTGCAATAAAATCAGCCAGGACCTGACCTTTAATGGCTGGTCTCGGCTTGTATTGAATCGCATATTCTCCCAATTCAATTGCCCATTTGGCTAGACGTCCCGATAACTCGGGTTTGCCTAGAACATTTGAGAGTTTGAAGTTGGTGAGAATAGTGATTGGGTGACCCTGGAAATATCGTCTCAACCTGCGTGAAGCGTGTATAAGTGCCAAGACCAGTTTTTCCAGGGTAGAGTACCGGGTTTCCGCGTCTGCCAGCACGCGGCTAACATAATAGATTGGCATCTGGATGCCTTTTCGTTCTACAAGCAGGACTGCCCCGGTTGCTCTATCTGTTGCGGAGAGGTATAAGATTAACTCCTCCCCCGCTTGTGGTGCCGTGAGTGTTGGGAGTTCGATCAGGCGTGATCGAATCTCCTGAAAAGCTGCTTCCGCTTCTGGTGTCCAGCGGAAGTGCGTTTTCTTTAAACAATTTCTTAGCGTTGACACAAAAGGGAACGACCTATCCGCATGGTTTGCCAAAAAGCGGTTAAGCGCGACTAGTCGTCCATTAAGTGTTTGAGCCTGTTTTATGGTGGTAGGTGATTCCATTTTGACAATGGCTTCGACCTTTTCAGGGTTCGCTCTGAAGCCATCTTTAGTAATAATGACTCCTAAGAACTTCCCTTCTTCCACCCCAAATGAACACTTGCTCGGGTTGAGCTTCATGTTTATCTTTACGAGCGTGTTGAAAGTTTCCTCAATGTCTTTCAACATCACCTCTGGCTCGGGGCTTTTGATGACCAAATCATCCATATAGACTTCCAAGTTTCTCCCAATTTGGGCGTGAAACTCTTTGTCCATTAGTCGTTGGTACGTGGACCCCGCGTTCTTAAGTCCGAACGGCATCATTTTATAACAAAATGTGCCATCGGGCGTCCGAAAGGCGGTTTTGTCCTGGTCATCTACAGCCATGTGGATTTGATGGTACCCCTTATACGCATCCAAGAAGCATTTAAGGCGAAATGGTGCCACCGAATCCACCTTGAGATCAATTTCTGGCAACGGATAACAATCTTTGGGGCATGCTTTATTCAAATCTTTGAAATCTATGCACATGCGCCATTGTTTGTTATTCTTCGGTACCATTACGGGATTTGCAACCCATGTTTGATATTTGCTGACGCGCACGATGCCCGCATCAAGGAGTTCCTTGACTTGGGTTCTGCACGCGTTGGTTTGCTCGGGCCCCATTACTCTGCGCTTTTGTACGATCGGCGTAACGGCCGGATCGCATTTGAGCTTATGCTCTGCCTTTCCCCGGGGTACACCAGTCATGTCGGCTGGTGTCCACGCGAAGATGTCTGCGTTTCGCTGCAGTAAGCGCTTGAGTAAGGTGCGTGTTGGATCAACAATTGTCGGGCCAATGGTAACGGCCTGATCGGGATATTTCCCATTGAATGCCCACTGTTCAGGTTCAGTGATGGTTTGTTTGGCCATCTTCGGTTTGGGTTTAGAGGAGACAGATGCGATGCATACCTGGGGAATGCCCGTGATCATCGCTACGCCTTCAGTTGTTGGCCATCCCATCATGCCGTGGACTGAGGATACCACGGCGTTGAATCTTGCCATCCCGTCTCTCCCGAATAGGATGTCATACGTATGATGTGGTTTTTTCATCACAACAAAATCCACATCCTCCGTGCGTGAATAATTCCCATCGGTGAGAGTGACGGGGAAAGATAGGATGCCCAAGGGAGTGTTCATGCTGCCGTCAAACCCTTCCATTGAAGCGTAGACCGTCTCCAGGCGTTCCTTGTCTTCATCATCGAGCTTGTCGAAGAACTGCCTGTACATCACTGTCGACGATGCGCCATTGTCAACGAGGGTGCGGGAGGTGATGTAGTGCCCCAGCTGGCTTTTAATGATAATGGGGCCTTCTTTGTTTGGGCCTCCCGGCACTCGCGGGAAGCGCACTTCTGCTTCCTTCCATGCGCATGGTTCGGTCATCGGTCTCTTTCTTCCTCTGACCTTACCATGGACCATGTTGATGCTGATGTCGACGGGCTTTCGTCCGTTACCCCTGTACCTGTTGTCGTTCCTTCCTCCCTTCTTGATAGATGCCACGAGGTGTGCGAGCCTCCCATCCTTGACGAATGTCTCGACGATGTCCCTCAAGGATGTGCACTCCTCAGTGCTATGGCCCTTTGTCCCATGGAAGTCACAAGACTTGCTCTGATCCGCATTGGGTTTCTGTCGGATCGCTGGGGCTTTTGGCCATGGCAGTTTTTCCGTGGCAAATATCTCCGTGACGCTCTTGGTGAGTGGCGTCCAACGGTTTTTCCGGTTCGAAGGGTGCGTGTTGTCCCTTCCGCCAACCAGAGGGCGAGAGCTTGAGGGGGTGTCAAAGTTTATCCTTGACTGCCAAATACCTTGCCGCCTCTTTTTGTTTAGCCGGGCGGTTCTCACATTGTTCTCCCTTGTCCTCTGTGTGTAGAGGTTTGTATTCTGGGGGAGATCTCTTCCTAGCTGTTTCTCCGTTTCGGCGAAGCGCTTGGCTGCCGTCATTATGGCATCCCATGTGGATGGCATGCCGTCTTTACCCGTCAGAGTGCGGATAAGTTCTGGGTACTCAGCGCCCTGAATGAAAGCGGCGCGAACGAGGTCTTCGCTGATGTTGCCCAGACTCAGCTTCTTGGAGTTGAAGCGGGTGATGAAGTCCAGTAAGGATTCATCCTCTTCTCTCACACAGTTGAGGATCGTCCACTGCTCCTCAGTGTGCTTCCTCTGTTGACTAAACTGTTGACTGAACTTGTTCTGGAAGTCTGCCCAGTCATAAATGTGGTGGACCGGTAAATGGTCGAACCATGCTCTGGCTGCTCCTACCAGAGTCATCTGGAACATGTAGCACCACGTGGGTTCCGTCCAGTTACTGACGGTTGCCCCCGCAATGAACCTGTTCAGATGGTCATCTGGGTCGGATAGACCATCGTATGTGCCAATGTTGGACATTTGTTTGGCACTCCTCGGGGCGATTGCTTCTGCAATGTCCCTTGCAAATTTTGACCTTCCTGCGTTTGTAGCAGTAGGTCTAAAGGCCTTGGAGAAGTCACGCGAGCTTTTTTCCGTGACTGGTTGGAATGCTTCCCCGAAATTCCTTTTTGGCTGGGGATCCGTTTCCTTACGCTTCCCTTTCGCCTTATGGCGAGGGTTCGCGTCGGTGTCGGAGTCTTCCCTCTCGTCGTCCGAGTGCTCGTACTCACTACTCATGTTGAGGTGCTGGCGAGTACTACCGAATTCCTCAGCTTGTTGGACTGAACGCAAGCGTTCGTCCAACTCAGCCTGAAATTCTCGTTGACGTGCCTCGGCCCATGCCTTCACTTGATCAAGTGTTTGGCGAGGGGCTCGAGTTCGTTTTTCCAGCTGGGTATCAGTGAATCCCAGTGGAATATTTACTCCACTTGCCCCTACATGAGTGACTGGGGTAGTGTTCGTAAAATGTACTTCACTTGCCCCAGCTTGGGTGGCTGGGGTAGTGTTTGTAAACATTGTGTTGCCGGTGTTTACCCCAGTGGCTGGGGTTGTGGTTACCGGAATTTCTCTAGTCATCTTGGAAGTTTTTGAAAAACTGGAGAAAGATGTAGTTCTAGCTTTATGCACGGATGGCGCCAATGAAGAAACACTAAGTGACCCCGGGCAGATTATAGGTAATCTGGGGGCTAAGTAATGTTTCCCACGAAGGTTAGGTCCAGCAGAGTAAGTTGTACTTCAGGGAACCTGCAAAACAGACACCGTAAGCTCGTCACTGAGAAGGGGGGGGTTCCTCCTTGTGACCACCCTCCGGCGTGAGAATCAGTCTATATTGCTCTTTGAATATAAAAGTATGTGAATACTATTAGAGCAGTTATCAAGTAAGTTATACGAGATAGTAGATGATGAAATGATAATACCATTTGCTGTCTTTTATAGCCGAAGGTGGGTTTCCAAGGGGTTTAGCCGGCCCAACACGCTACCAACTGTAACCTATGCACGTGCCCTACCTGTGAGTGGTGGATAGGTAGCGGCTGACACAGAGCAGGCGTGCCGTGCACTCTTCGTCTTCTACCAACTGCAGGCTAGGCACGTGGTCTGGCAGGAGTTGGTGGGCAGGCGGCGGCTATTGGTCACAGTGCTGTGGCGTGCTGTCTGCCACGCTGCTGTCAGTGAGCTGTCGCATTCTTGGTCAGATCTTTTGTCTTTACCTCGTCAGGTATCACGCAAAAGATCCTCCATCATACGGACTGGCCCATTTTGGCGGGAGTTTTCCCCCTCCCGCCTTTGCTCATTCTTTCAGGTGACACTGAATTTGTAAGTGTTAAGCCTTATGCGTGTAGCTATGCTGTGCGGGTAGCCTTCCCTGATGGCTTGTATCCGCAACTGCGGGAACAGGCGGGTTACTTTACCATTGGGAGGCTTTTCCCTGCGTATGCAGCTTGCATACTGCGCATAGGCTTCTCTGAGCATGGTGGGTCCTGCGGGAGTAGATGGTCTTTGCGCAGGCATCCCTGTTCAAGGTGAGTCATGCGGGACCAACTGAGCCCTGCTGGGACCTACCTCTTCAAGTTTCGATATATATAACTTTGATCAAATTGTAGAATGCCAAAAACAATGGGACAAGTTGAAATCGGGAAGAACTCGTCAAACTACATAAACGAGATATAGAGTTAAAAAGAAAAATGCACATCGAATGTCTAGAAAATCCCTAAAGAGAAAGTTAAGAAACCACTAATGAAAGGAACCATTTTTACCTTGATAATTAACTTTTTTGTGTTTAAACACTGATTAACCGATCCTTTAAAAATTAAAATTGCATCTTCAAGTTCGTATCCTCTCTTGTGTGTTGGTTTCGTTAAAGTGCATCTGCTCAGTTAAGTAGGTTTCAATAATGCATACAATCAAAGTTGAACCGTGAAAAAAAAAGTTGAATTGTCAATAGTGTTTTAATTGATTTATAGTGACCAAAGTGAATCTTACGACAATTACATAACAATAAAATTATAACTTTACGAATCTTTTTATGTATGGTTGGTACGTGTAAAATCTTTGCACGATATGCTATGCATATGCCAGGTATTATTATATAAAGTAATATTGAATATGAGACCTTGATATACGTTAGAGCGCCCCTGATGTACATGTTTTGACGTTTTTTTAGCTTATGTGTTTCAGTGAGCGAAAATAGGCGTTTAGCGTAAAATTGTTCAAAAGTGGATCATGTTAGAGGGATAGGAGAGGGCGTTTTTTTGCTTTGAAAAATCCCGAACATGGACGAGTAGGGATGACATGAAGATATTTCAGACTCTTCAACCATAAGTGCCTTATGAAATGTGTGTTGATAATAATTTATTTTTAAGAGATAAATTATATATATGGATCCAATACAAAGGGTTCTTAACGAATAAGGCGTACAAAGTTCTTTCACACCATAATTACGAGTAAAGTAAAACTAATTACGTATAGAACATGAAGTAAAATAACTACTAAAATAACTACGCGTTAAGAAAAATAACTATACATGAAGTAAGATAATTACACGTAAAAAATATAACGTATTTTATTTATTTATGCATTTATAATTATGCCACTGCCTTTATGCGTTTATGCGTTTAAATGAAATCAATGGTCATCCTAAAATGATTATAGGTGTATCATAGACGTGTTAATTTAAATTACAATTATCAAAATATAAACTTGGTGGCTAGCAATTCTCAAAATATTAGGTAGTGTTTGGTATGTATGAAATAAATGAGAGGCATAATGAAATGGATCATTGTGATGGAATAGAAAAAAATGTGTTAGGTTGGTCAATGGAATGGAATCATCTATTACCATGTTCATTACGATCTCTCTAAAACACCCTAAATTCATTCCATCCACACCTCTTTTTTTTTTTTCATTCCGTCTATCTTTCACACTATATCACCTCCATCACCCAACCACCATTACTACCCATTGCTCTCTCACCACCACCACCCATCCACCCACCACCGCCTCCGCCGCCCGCCATCACCACCACCCGCCTCCACCGCCCGCTACCACTACCACCCACCTCTGCTGTCACCACCCACCACCGCCACCACCACCCATCGCTCCCGGCCATCACCACCACCGCCCGCCACTCACCACTTACCGCCGCCACCGCCACCACCAACAATCACTCCGTCCCGCCGCCACCCGCCGCTTACCACCGCCACCACCACCACCAACAATCGCTCCATCCCGCCGCCACCCGCCGCTTACCACAGCCACTGCCACCACCGCTTGCCACCACCAACAATCGCTACTGCCCATCGCCGCCACCGCCACCACCAACAATCGCTCCGTCCCGCCGCCACCCGCCGCTTACCACCGCCACTGCCACCACCGCTTGCCACCACCAACAATCGCTACTGCCCATCGCCGCCGCCACCACCCACTACCACCATTACTGCTCGCCGCCCCTCACCGCCCCCACCAACCATCTCTCCTGGGCCATCACCACCGCCACCGCCAACAATCGCTCCCGCCCATCGTCATCGCTGCCCACCACCCACCACCACCAATACTGCTCGCCGTCCACCATCACCACTCACTACCATTTTTATCTTATTCCGACTTTTTATAGCTTACCAAAAATAAAAACTAATAATTCATGTCATTCTCACATGTTAACTTAACATGTTAATGAAATGGTAATGAGTCATTTCATTACTTCGCTCATTTCATTCAATCGCTCATTCTATTTGCAACAAAAGTTATTTTTATTTGTGTGACCTGTACGTACTTAAAACAAAAATTCAAATATCAAGTTAAACCCACCTGGTAGCAAAAAATATTATGAGTCCTCCACATTAGCATTGTAGGAATCCCCTTTTATGACATTATACTAGTTTACTACATAGATATAAAACTCCTGAAAATATCACGATTTTGTAATTTTCTTGTGAAATAATGTAAAAAGACCGGCCCACGTAAAAATGTATATGCTATGTTGGTAAGAGCACAAATAACACTTAACTAGATAATACAGTTAGGGGTGCAAACAAGTCGAGCTGCTCGCGAGCTACTCGAGATCGGCTCGTCAAAAAGCTCGAACGAGCCGAGCTTAATCGAGCCCGAGCCCGAGCTCAAGCCTAAAAGTAAGCTCGTTTAATAAACAAGCCCGAGCCCGAGCTTCACTTATCGAGCTCGAGCCGGCTCGCGAGCCTAAACGAGCCTGCTATTTATATAATTTTTAAAATATATATTAAAAATTATTAATATGTGTGTGTGTATATATATCACTAGTTTTTATCCCCCGTATTACGGGGGTTGTTTTATATTGTTTGTTCTAATGTTTATTTATTTTTTGAATTTATATTTTTTTATTGTATGAAAGTAATAATATACGTATGGTTTGATGATAAATTGTTTCACAAATAAATGAGATGTTATAACCCGGTTTAAAAGCTATATGGTTTTGATGAGACCCAAGACCTGTTTATTTTTTTTTATTATAAAATTGGTTTTTTAATTATAAATAATATTTATGAAAGTTAATAATATACTTATGGTTTGATGAGACCAAGAATCGTTATTTTTTTACTATCAAATTGTTTTTTTTTTGTTTAAATAATATATATATATATATATATATATATCTTTTTTAAAATAAATAAGATATTAATTTTTATTATATCCTATTTTATAGGGATTTTACATCAATAATTTGGTGAGAATAATTTTTAATTTAATGAGATGTTATAACCCGTTTAAGGAATATCTAGGTTTGGTAAGACTCATACCCATGAATTCGGGTCAAATGCATGAGAAGCCTCCATTTAAAAATTAAGCAAATATGGTGACTCTAAAAAAAGGGAGAGCGATAACATCGCGGCACGTAGGATTTTTATGTCTTCGTTTATATATATTATAGATGTTATAAAAATAAATAAAAATAAGTAAATACTATTTATTATTTTATACAAAAAATTATAATAGAAAAAATATATAATAATAATTATATTATTTAATAAATAACTTATAAAATGTAAACGAGCCGAGCTCGAGTTTGAAAAATCTACTCACGAGCCGAGCTCGAGCTTTGAAAATAGAGCTCGAAATGAGCCGAGCTCGAGCTCGAGCTCTATGTAAGTTAAATGAGCCGAGCTCGAGCCTGGTCGAGCTCGGGCTCGGCTCGGCTCATTTGCACCCCTAAATACAGTGAACAAGAAGAAAGGAATATAATGAAGATCAATGGCAGGAAGCTTTTTATTACTTTGAGAATAGGGTTTTTTTGATAAGATTACATGCATACGGTACACATCTTTAAATACTAGAAAGGAAAACTAAAAACTCTCAACAGTCCATGAGAATAGGTAAACCCATGAGACTAGGAGAAAGCAACAAACTATCCGTTGCTATTACTGAATTAAAAAACACATGACTTATAAACAAACAACTTAGAATAATTCAAATTACTTCACGTGCATGTATCTTGCCACTCCCTGCCACATCACCCTATGCATAGGATCACACATCATCATGCTACTGGTCAGGCCCGTTAACAGTTTGGAGTTTTGGACAATGACATAGTGACAACTTACTAGAGGTGCACAAATCGGGTTTTTTTAATACCAGGTTTGGATATAGAATCGGTTCCGGGTATGATCAGGTATTGAAAAATCGGGTATTGAGATAAATCTGGTAGGGTTCGGGTAGGGTATTGAAGAGAAAAACTCAACCCTATGTACTCGGGTAGGGTATGATCGGGTTCGGGTATTGGAACCGGGTACGACCGAGTATTATTACCCGGTTTTGAATTTGTAATTTTTTTATACATTTTTTAATTTGTTTAAAATTTAAATTTGCTTTGTAATGTATAAAAATAATTAAACTATATTACAAAAACCATAAATCCACTTAATTTCAAATTATTTACTTAGTAATATGCATTTTACAAAAACTTAAACATAAAAGTTGTGAAGTAAACATAAAAATATACTATAAAAACTCATGTATTATTTCGGTTATTAGAAAATTGGTATCGGATATCGGGTATAACCGGGTATCGGGTATAGGGTATGACCGGGTCCGGGTATTTACGAGCATAAATCGGGTACGGTTCCGGGTACGGGTATTGACCGCAAAATGCATACCCTATCCATACCCTACGGGTAGGGTCGGTTCCGGTTTCAGGTATAGAATACCCGGGAATAAAATAAACCGGTTCTGGGTATTTTTTTCGGGTCCGGTTCCGGGTACGGTTTTTTGTTTCACCTCTGAACTGACATGTTTTGGTTTATTATAAAGATTGGCCCAAGGCCTAAACAATCTAAATGTTTTAAGCAGATACAGGCTGTATCATACAGCCCAGGTCCATAGCTACTTTCCAATTTACATGCTTCGTTTGGTTTGATGAGATTAAACTTTAAAGATACGGGGTCATGGAGTTGAGTTGAGATGTGTGAGCATCTATTTACATTTAATATAATGAGTATAGTGTAATTTAGGTGGAACTGTAAACATATATATATATATATAAACAAGATCAAATACATTTTACTCTTAAAATGAAAACGGTGAGAACCAATTTGCTGTTATTATTAGGTTTATTTTTATAGGTGTTTATTGTTATTTTTTGTTCGTATTTGCTAATTTTCGATTATGAAACGTTATAAGTATTTGCTGATTTATATTTTGTTATTATTAAATGTTTTCTTTTGCTGTTATAAGTATTTGTTGGTATTTGTTGTTATTATTTTGTTCTTGATTTTGATTCTTTTGTTGTAATTTTTATGTTCTTTTCTATGTTATTATAAATCATTGAGTTGGTATTGTTTCTTACGTTCTCATTTTTTAATAAATTTGTATTATTTCCTACGTTCTCATGTTAAGATTAAAATGTACATGAACCTTCCCCTATATATATATAACAATTAGTTTAAAAAGACAGTGTATTATAGGTGTGAAGTAGGGTTGTAAATGAATCGAGTCTTGGATCGACTCGAACATGAACACGACACGAATCCAAAAAAATCGAGTAAGATGAAAATGAACGTAACACGGATATTCACATGTTAACACGAACACGACTGGTTTGACCTAAGAGCAGAGTCGCAGGTGATAGGTCGCCGGCACCTCATGGACTTTTTTTAGCATATAGACTCTCTAATCTTGAAAAATTAATTTAAGATTTGAATATTTCAAAGTATGTAATCTACTATTATAATTAGCTAGCATGTACCATAAAAGGTTATTATAAGAGCAAATTATCAAAATAGTCCATTTCAAGAGAGAGAAAACAACAAATAGCACGTGAGATTTGAAATTCCCAAAATAGCCCTTCAAATCTCACGTACACGTGAGTTTGTGAGATTCCCCGTGACTTTTCGTGGACGAATCAGATTCTGCCAAGTGTGTTTCACTCTCACCTACCACGATAATTTTCATCCTAAATCTGTCGGAAACGTAACTTTTGACACCAAATATAACCTGAAAAAAACCAACTGTAACGTGATGTTTCAAACTGTTTTTATCGGTAACGTGAGTTTTTAAATAAGATGGATTTGAAAGGTTTTTTGAAATTCATCTCCTTAGATGAATTTCAAATGAATTTCAACCTCCGAGACAATTTTAGTTTTAGTTTACAATTTAACTTCCAAGATGATTTTCATTGGACATTAAACTTTTGTTCATATATTATATAACGTGTTGATTATTTTCATTTCAAAGCATGAAAGTCACGTGCTTCGTTACTAGTGTTGGAAAACAAATACTTTCCGACTGCGAGTCCAGCGTAAAACGGTATGTAGAACGCCGTAGCGGATCCTGGCTCCATGGTACATCGATGATTTAATATCCTAGTATGAAAAATAACCTCGGATGAGAACTGGTTTGTCCGGTGCCAGACCGGAAGTAAAGTCTCCTGTACGATTCCGGCGAGCTCGGTGGCGGTGAGGCCGTAGCCGGCGTTGGTGGCGACACCGCACTGCCAATGCCATGGGTCTAAATCTTGACAGGTGGGTATTAAGTCGGAGTTGAAGATGGGTGGGAGGGTGTATACGTAAACGTTACCGTCGTTGCAGATGTTTTCCGGTGGTGGTGGTGGTGGAGAGTGGGAGAAGAAGATGATGGTTTGGATTAGGAAACTGGAGGAGATGAAGAGGGTGAGTAGTGGGTGTGAAGTGATTTGAGAGTGGATGAGTTGAAGGGTTTTGGATTTCTTGGAGGTGAACATGATATGGTGAAATTGGAGGTTTACAAAAGGAGGTTTATGAAAAACAACTTCATACGGGAGTGGGAGAAGAAGAACATGGTTAGTGATGATATTGAAAAACATACAAAAGTTTTGAAAGAGGAAAGAGGTATACAATAGAAGAAGATAATGAACTTTAACTGAAAATCGTCTCTGAAGTTAAAATTCACTTGAAATTCATCTAAGGTGATGAATTTCAAAATACCTTTAAAATCAATAAATTTGAAAACTCACGTTACCGATAAAAACAGCTTGAAACATCACGTTACAGTTGGTTTTTTTCAGGTTATATTTGGTGTCAAAAGTTACGTTTCCGACAGATTTGGGATGAAAATTATCGTGGTAGGTGGGAATGGAACACACTTGGCAGAATCTGATTCGTCCACAAAAAGTCACGGGGAATCTCACAAACTCAGGTGCACGTGAGATTTGAAGGGCTATTTTGGGAATTTCAAATCTCACGTGCTATTTGTTGTTTTCTCTCTCATGAAATGGGCTATTTTGGTAATTTGCTCACTCATTAACTATTAAACAACTACCCATATTGAACCCTAAAGCGTCAATACTTTTGTTAGACTGTTCAGTCGAGAGCATAGAACTACAAATCCGATTTAAAACAATTCCAAATCCTATTTCAGAGATGCCCTGAGAAATGATAAGCAGTAATAAGGCGCGAGTTTTGATAATGTTGTGTTAAAAAGCGTTGACTGGTGAGCATCTGGTTGCATTGTACAAGTGAAGAACCAATGATCAAGTTGGAAGTCCATTTTTGAATTTCGTTTACAGTAAGTTACGATTATAATTGTTTCTCTTTTTTCTTTTTATTTTATTTTATTTTGCATTAGGTACCTTTATACATTAATTTGTCATATTCATGTAGCAATTATACATTCATTGATTTGATATTACAGTTGTAAAATCGTCCAAACATAATGTGATGAGTGTTATAGGCCAAGTACATAAATTCTTAACATAAGCATAATTGCATGATAATAAAACATTAAACATGGGATGCCAATCTTCGACTAGGGTACTCTTCACCACAATGTCATTCCTTCCTATTGAAGCTCCTGCAACGAATTAAACTTCACTTGATGTGAATACTAAAAGTTATTATTTGCAAAGTGAGTTCTAGTTTTGATAAGTCATCAACTGATCTTTATCATATAACATTTCATTATAAAATTATTTTTAGCTATAAAATTATAATATATGCATATCACAAGAACATACAACTTTAAAGATAACGTAATTTAAACATGCATCATGAATCAAACATTTAGCTGACAATGTCTGTAACTATAACATGTTATTACATGAGTGATCATCACCACTCCTTAGCCCAATTATACATCTATTTGACAAGCTACGAAGCCATTGTCCAATAACATTGGATCCATAATTGGACTTACCGTTGTATACATAATTGAATTAGTCATTGTATTCATAAATGGATCGACCAGTGTATCTATAATTGGACTAAACATTGTATCCATAATTGGACTGACTATTGCATTGACTTCATAAAACTTTATCCTCTTCTTTATCATTAAGCACCACCTCAAAGTAGGTTATTAAGGGGTTCTAGAGCTTACTTGTTCAACCTTCAATCAAACAAGAGTCTTAATGATATTGTCCCGCTTAGAACACATAGATCTAGTGATAAAAAAACTATCCACTTTTGTGTGGTCTTTCACACAAAATTAGGGACTATCGACTGATACTTTCATACGACAGTCAAGGGCTTTTGTGCAATCCACAATCCGAAAGTTCAAGACTTTTTGCTTAGCCATACGTTCACATGCAATTTCATTCGTGCAACTTATACTTTCGTGTGATCCATACTTTCACACAATTAAACTTTCATTAAAGGCCACGAAAATTACTTGCAATCCTAGCTTACTCTTTGAATGGCGACTCTTCT
The DNA here is from genome assembly GCF_021521415.1 of Bidens hawaiensis. Taxonomy (NCBI): domain Eukaryota; kingdom Viridiplantae; phylum Streptophyta; class Magnoliopsida; order Asterales; family Asteraceae; genus Bidens; species Bidens hawaiensis. Next base: position 415,577 of record NW_027492307.1, on the reverse strand, counting down.
TCAGTTCAATCAAAACATGCCAATATCATGACGTTATCATTCGAAACTCATCAAAACCTTCGAATAACATCATTTCAACCCTAATTTGATTTTAACACGCGTAGAAAGAATGTAAAATTTTTCCTTCTCTTGTTATAACCAACTCCAAGTTTTGATGGGGATAAATGGATAAAGATGGTGACCGAAAACCACAAAACACACTCTCCATAGATAACTGACCACCGTTCTTGATCCTTTCTCGATGAGAAACTAGAAAAGACGATGCTTGGTGTTTTATTCGTTTCCTTTCTCTATCTTTCTCTCTCTAAAAAAATATGAGGATGAATATGCATGTGAAGGTGGCGGCCCAAATGGGGGTATCCTCCCCATTGTTAGGGGATGTTTGGGATTGATTATTTTCATCAACTAGTAAATTATTAACTTTTAAAAATGAATAAGCTAGCTGTTTGAGATTGTTTTATGAGAATGATAAGTTAATAAGTTACACTTTTATAATTTATTAACATATTAAAAAGTTTTAAGGAGTTTTCATAAGGAATCCCAAACACACTCCTAGAGCAAAACTCGATGTTTTACATCTTTAATTTTAACCTTGACCCGTCATAAGTTTATATTTACACAATCTATCCGAAACCTTGTTTATTAAATAAAATCCTCAAAAGTTTGGGGTGTTGACAACAACTTGATTTGCTTCCATTTTGACTCGTTACATCAACAAACCTTAAGCTGCATAAACTTAACATAAAACACACCATATGTGTGTATAACTTGTTAGATATGTATTCAAATACACACCTCTTGTTTATTATTAACTTCGTATAATCTTGTGAGATACTTTAACCTCGCTTATTTAATCTATCACCATTCTTAAATGATCTTCGTACATGTGATTTGAGTTTTGTTGTTTTCTTTTACTTTTTCTTTATTTTCAGTGTTTCATTATATATATATTTGGTAACATATGTTAATGTTATTGATCATGACATGATATTAGATACTCATATGCTAAACGTTTTGAGTCTGTTTGACAATTTATAGTTGAGGTTTGAATTACAAAAATTATGCTAAGAGATATTCCCATACAGATGGCATCGTAGGTGGTGGTGTAAATTTTATTATCAAACATGTTTGTGTATTCAGTTATCCACATGACTCACAGAGTCATAGTAGATACTATATTGAGTATATTTTTATTATATTTTTCATGTAACTTGTCTTGTGTTTATACGTACATACGTGCATTTGATATAATATAAATAAAAAAAACCAAAAATAAAACAAAGCAATTGCAATAATAGAGATGGCAATCTCACATGATGGCTGACAATCACTCCTCACCTGTCGCACGTGCTTAGTCCCACACCACTATCATTCACAAATAAAACTAAAATCCACTCTAATAAATTCATTAAATAAATTCATTTTTATACCACATAATACTAAAACCATCCAAATTTTTACATTATTTATCAATACAAGGATTTTTTTTGGCTTTTCATAAATTTAATTGCATTTTTATCATTTAGAAATTTTCTTATTATCAACATTAATTTAAACGAATATGATACATACTCACTGATATACAAAGTAATTTGATACTGGTGCTACAAGTGATGTTCAAGTTTGGTTTAAAACTTATTACCAACGGTGAATCTGGTTAACGTTGACGGGGATATTGTCTTGAAGCTACCGCACAAAGCAACAACCGCTAACCTAGTCATGGATAAAGTAACATTGAGTGAGTTTTTTCATGTGACATGACTCCTACCCTTTTGGTTGAGGGTGTTAACAATGAACAATAAATATGTGTATAGTAAAAGTAGCATTCAATCGTTTAGGTCGTATTAGTAATTCTTTTTTGAAGAGTGATGAGAACATTATACTGGATCTAGATATTCTATGTATGTAGTTGGTGATAATTTCCAGTTGTTAAGTACTTAACCACGAGTGCGGTCAAGTCATATTAAAGACTCTCGTCTTATGTTTGGTCAATTATATCTATATCCTTGTATGAATCTTGTATGGTTTGCAACTTTTACATGAAACCGGATGTTCCATACGTATTTAGGGATTATTGGTACCGGTTATCTCAACGATGTTATTTTCTGAGCTTGGTGCTCTAGATGTCATGATAATGATAATAATACATATTTCTTTCTTTTTATTTTTAAACGGTTTGTTAATACATGAGTCGTATTCTCGCATATGTTGCGTGAAAAAATAAAATGTAATACGGATTAAAAATGTTATTATCACACGGCGTGTAACCATACAAGGAATAGTGTGGTTGACATGTTAAAGTTTACATATTCTGATATTCATCTAAAGTTAAATTGAATACAAAATAAATATATTATAAAAAAATGAAAAAATGTGATTGATAATTAAATTATATTAGTTTGAATGGATTTGGTGGTGAAGACCAAAAATGCCAACGATGGGGGAGCTGGAACCGTCGTGCACCAACGTGCTCGATTGTTATAACATGCTTAATAGTGGGGGTAAGTACACAATTTTCTACTTCAAGATTCAGACTTTTTAACACGTATTTTACTAAATTAAAAAAAAATATAAAAACAAGATCATTACCGTGAATAAGCTCACCGGCTATTTGTCTCTACTCGTTTGAGACTCGTGTGATGTTGCAGCGGCGACAATTTACAACGTGATACTCGTTTCTGTTGATTTATCAATCCCACGTGATATATTATATACTACTTCTGTTAATTTTTCTAATCGTATAATATTTTACAAGAGTTTATTATTTATTTGTTTTTCTTCTTATTAAAGTTTTCAAGTTAGTAGCTTAAATGTGATCTACTTATGTCAGACATGAGTCTTACATATGCCAAATAAATAATTATTGTAACATCAAAAACTATCAACTACTTCAAGAAAATATTATGGCAATGTTATAAGCTAAAACACCAATAATAAAGTACCCATTACAAACTTAATAATTTATTTAATAAAATTCAGCTGACCATTATAACTATAGTATGGTGCCAAGATGAATTTCCTTATATAATTTTCTTATATTAACTAAAAATAATACTACATACAAAATTATTTTCCTCTTTTGACAAAATATAAGGAAATTATTAGATGAAGATCAAAAGTTGATACACCTATTTTATTATAAATATTAATAAACTTATGATATTTTCTTTATATTTACTATATACAAGTACTTCGAGCACACTCAACTCTCCAGTTGGCCACCTATGGTCCGCTTATCGACTTTTACAACCCTGATACCATCTAAACATCTATCTATATCATGTAGAGTTGTTAATCGTTCATATATATTTTTTTAGAGAAAATATTGATCCTTTTATATATAACACAAACCGAACTACATCTGGATAATGGGTAAGCGAGCAACAATTTTGAATCGCAAAGCCTATTCTACTAAATATAAATCCTTGGTTCCTCGGGCTCTGCGAGTCACTATGGACCACCTTCTGCACCCGCTCCAAGAAGCGAACCGCCTCGGGAGCTAGGGATCCAAAAGTGTCGAAGGCAAATGGAATGAACACGTGCTGATTCTCCAAACACGATATCTCATGCTTAGCAACCTTCATAGACCCCGCTCTCAAAACCGCATGCCCCGATACGAAGCCACTGTCTCTCAGCCCGACCAACGGGGACACCCCGGTGAGTTCATATATTAAAATTTTGGTTTGTTTGGATCGGTTTGTTCGGATTTGAATTTTCCATATCTGAAATCTAAATTGATCCGTATTCAAAATTGGCTAACTGAACCGAATTCCATATAGATCATTTTCGGTTATAACCCCAAAAAAACACGAATTCAAACGAGAAATCCGAATTTGGTCATTTAGTTCTTGGTTGTTGTATTTGTAGGTGCAAATTGAATTCTATATTATATTATTTAGCAAAATGTTTTCATCTCATATAAATCACTACTCATTTTGATATTGTTTTATGGCTTTTTCATTTGTATCATTATCTTGTAATTTTGATTTACATCCCCTAAGCTTTAATAGTTTTTCTCACTAGTTTAGTATATAATGAACACACAACAACACATGCGTATGGTTCAATAATTTACGTTTATTTTTTGTTAGCTTTAAGTCGATGGTTCTAAAAGCTAGTTGAAATTTAATTGTCAAATGAAAAATAAAGTTAATTTTCTTGACATTTAATATAACTTATAGAAACTATAGTGTGTTGAATTGATGAAGGGTGTAAATAGTAAAGTTTAAGGTTAAGAATTGCTGGTTTTTGAAGAATGACGGCCATTACAGCTTACCTGTAGACCTAAAGCCATGGGTATTGGGGGTGGGTCTATTGGTGGATGCTTTGCCCTTTTCTTTTTGCTAACCTTTAATTGACTATCCATCTATTTTCAATTACTTACTTTTTTATAGAGTTTATTTTATAAATATTTTCCTAAGTGTTGAAGAAATTAAATTATTTACAACCGATTAATACATTCTTATGTCATACAATATAACTTCTATATTGCATGTAAGAAAAATATTACATAATGATCTCTTTAGTTTCTGTTTTAAAACATAGGAATATGATTGTTTTTCTTTTTCGTAAAAAACAAATTTCATTCTCTGTAGATTTTAATTATGAGAAAATAATGAATATAACCATTTTAGGTATATTTAATACGCCGTATCAAGTTTCTAATTTCTAGTGTTATGGTTGTGCACTACAAATTACAAATGTTTGTATTTTACAAAACTAACTGAATTTTTAACTTTTCTCTTTATTTATCTGTTAAGTTCACGATTACACTGCACTATTTTCTTAAAAGATAAAATAATACAATATACGAAATTATTTCATGTATCTCATTATACAAAGATATAATTTAATTTGACATTTACAAACATAATAATAAATTAATAATAATATAACAATAATAATTAATCATAGATTTCGCTCAAAGGAAAGTAAAGGAAAATTCAAATGTGTAAAAGAGGTCAGGGGGGCAACTTTACATAAGCAGCAAGTAATGATGTGTGATTACATTATTATCATTAGTTTAACTTTACATTTTTTTAATCGAGCAGGTTAACATTTTACACTTTGTTTTTCCATATTTGCATTTACACCCCTCCATTCTCACCTCCTCAAAAACCAACCATCCATCCTTTTACCTTCACCCGCCTGTCTTCTTCAAACCCATTTTCTCTCTGCTCATTCTCACCGCAAACACATGGAGGATCCAAGCTTCTTCAACGGAGATCACTTCGGACACCTGAAACAATCAGACTTCATTTACAACAATAATAACACTCAGTTTGCCATTGATGACTTACTTGTCGACTTTCCTAGCCACGAGGATGTCGTGCTAAACGACGACTTTTTCGACAATGTGATCGGGAATTCGGTTGATTCTTCCGCGGTTACTGCTGTGGATAGCTGTAACTCCTCGGTTGCGGGTAATGTTAGCTCTCGTAGCTTCTCGGACTCGCAATTCTCTGGTGTTGAGCTTTGTCTTCCGGTAATTTACGCTATATCGCATTGTAATGTCGGTTTTGAATGAATTTGTGAATTATTTGGATAAAGAATCGAGAAAGTTGAAGTAAATGGAATCATAATTTCATTTTTGTCTTGATTTTTAAGTAACCATGCCAAGATATTGTCCGTTTTGCTTCATAATGCAGTGAGATACTCATGGTTTTGTTTTTACCTTGTCCAGACGAAACGCGTCTTGGTAGAGAAGGTTTCCATCCAGGCTAAGACGAAGCCTCTGTTTTAAGGGGTGGAAACCTTCTCTAATGCGTTTTGCCTGACCAAGCATTTCGTAAGGTAAAAACAAAACCATAAGGAGTTTCTGGACGAGTATTCCATTATATGCAAAACACACAATATCCTGATATGGTTTACTTGAATGAATTCATGAAATGATTCCGAGTAATGTCGTTTATTATTATGATTTTTTCAGTTTTTAATTGAATTTATGGAATGAATTGATCAATAATTAATAAATTTGACTTAAAATTATACAGTACGATGACGTGGCGGATCTAGAATGGCTATCAAGCTTCACACATGAGTCATTCTCAACCGTTGAGGTTCAAAATCTGCAACTTAACTCCACCGTCACAAAATCTCCGGCCACCGACACATCATCCTCCGGCACGACGCCTGGATTCGGGTCGAAACCCGCATTTCCATACCGAATAAACTCGCATATATCTCAAACCGACGTTTTCGTTCCAGGTAAAGCTCGTAGCAAACGATCACGATCCGCTCCGTACGACTGGGCGTCACGAATCCTCCATGTCAAACCAAAGGAAATGATTCGGTTGAAGAAGCGTGAGGTTCCAGAAAGTTTGGTTATGAGGTGCCTACACTGCGGTTCTGATAAGACACCGCAGTGGAGGACAGGGCCAATGGGGCCCAAGACATTATGTAACGCTTGTGGAGTCCGTTACAAGTCGGGTCGGTTGGTACCCGAGTACCGACCCGCTGCCAGCCCAACTTTTGTGTCGGCAAAGCACTCGAACTCTCATAGGAAAGTGATGGAGATCCGACGGCAAAAGGAGCTCCGGAATGCACACAATGGGTTTGTGAATCGGGGCTCCGGTTTGATTGAATCCAACGGTGGAGATGATTGCTTGATTGAGAGACATGGTGGGCCCAGTTATATGCATATGATATGAGAGAAAGATTAGCTTGAAGTCGGTTTATTAAGATTTAAGACACGAATTAGCATTAAATATTAAAAATCAGCCTTTGAGGGAGGATACAAGTCTATGTAATCATATTATTAGTTTTCCAAACCCTTTTTCTCTTCAATTTTTGTAGACGCTATTCTTTTAAATTTTTGTGATACAGTTTTGTATTTTCAGTTATATATTTGTTTATCAGGTATTTGCTTTGTGAGATAATCTTTAGAAGGTAAAAGTTACCCGTAGAAATTCTCGCTACCCAAAATCTTATCGTATCCCTAGGAAAAACTGGCTTAAATTATCTTAAGTCATAGAATACAAAATCTAAACTTTTAATAGTTGTAAGTTTCTAATAAACACGAGAACTTCAAGTATGTATAGGTAGAAACTTAGAATTGGCAAAATGTGTCGTGTTTTGTTAAATCGGACAAACACGACTATTAAACCCAAACAAGACATGTTCAATTAACATGTCATTTGCTTAAACGCTAGCATGCATATACCCATAAATGGGTTGTAGAACACGACACCTTTAACATGATTAATTTATAGATACACAAAGTAAAGCAACCTGTGACTATTTATTGGGTTTGGAACTGGTGCAGTAAACGATTTTTTATGTCGGTATTACGTAATTAAATAGGGATCATCTAATAACATCTTTGTCCTTAATGAGATATCATGATGGTAAAGCGGTGTGCCTCCTAATCAAGTGATTGTAGATTCAAATAATGTGGAGTGCATATGTGATAAATTTAGAAGTAGAGTAGGTGTACGGTAGAGTGTGTTCGCATGTAAAAAAATCCAATAACATCTTAGAGAAAAAAAAAGGAAAAATAATAAAGTATAATCGCGTATGATGAAAGGAAAGTGGCAGTAATGAAGTATGATCAAGCAAATGGTACAACTTTTAATAAAAATGAATGGGCCGCTAACTTAAGGGGCCGGTGTGCCCCCATTGACCCACGACTCTTAACTTTTCTAATCATTTTGTTTAAGATCAAATCTTCATGATTATTACGTGCATTATTATTTGTTTAGTATCCTAAATCATGTTATAACGTGGGACTAAACAAGCATAAACACTCCACAACACACATAGATGCATATAAATACATAGATGGCGAATATTAAATTAAGTAGAAGACCACATAAATGTTTGTATTGATATCTTTATATATTATATATAAAACGGTTATGTAACATCTAACCATCCAATTTTCTCTCTTCCCGTATGTATGATTAGTACTAAGTTTATGTCTGTATTGCAGTACTCTCATTAAGACTTTATTTTTGTATTGAGTAAGCCCCTGTATATGCATTCTTACTTTCTTCTTTAAGGTCATACAAAAATCTATTGCGAATAATTTTCAATAACTTGTTTGCTACATGTCTATCATTAAGTTGTGTGACTCTCTATTTAATGAAAAAATATATATATACAAAATTAAGAAATATCTCGAATAAGAAGTGAAGCCCTACAACATGAACACCATGCCTTAGTGTTCATGTTTTTGGATATTTGGCATGTTATCAACATTCTTGAATTTTACTCTTCCCATTACTTTGCCTTCATTCTTTCAATACCATCTTTTGAAATAAATACAATATGCGCATGGAGACACTCATGCTTTTTTAAAGTGTTCTTTATCTTTAAGGGCTTATATTTTGGGCATTTGTTTATGTAATAGATGAAAGTAAAGTTGTAAAGCAACTACTTGTGGGCTTTTTTAAAGTGTTCTTTATATTTTGGGCATTTGTTTATGTAGATTTTGGGCTTTTTTAAAGTGTTCTTTATCTTTAAGGGCTTATATTTTGGGCATTTGTTTAAGCCCTACTTGCGGTGCGCGCATATAACGTATATATGTGTGAACCCTCGGGTGGGCAAAAGTGAAATTGCACTAATTTTGACGTTATTTTACTAATCTCGTGAAAATAACGTTAAAAGTGGCGGAAGGTTAATCAGGCATCATGTAGTGGCGTTGATAGCTGAAAGACAATGGTACATGCACCAATCGGCCGGTGTGCCAATGGCTGAGTGTTATGTGCCTTATGTCTAAGGCTTGATACAAAACTACTTTCGAGCCGGGGGTCTCACCGGAAGTAGCCTCTCTATTCCTATGGGGTAGAGGTAAGGCTGTCTACATCTTACCCTCCTCAGACCCTACTATAGCTTTGCTATTGGTGGGATATACTGAGTACGATGATGATGATGAAAGTTGTAAAGCAAATGAACCGAATTGAAGCAATACGTTTTATTCTATTTTTGGACATTGTTATATTGTATTTGTTTGTAAAAAGAAAATTCAAGACGACATGGTCTAATGGGATTGTACTTCTATGTTATAAGTTACGTTTTATCAATAGTTTTTTAGATAAGTAAAGTAAAACAGTAATAATAAACACAAACTAAACAGTTAAAAATGGCATAAAGAACATTTTCAATGCATATACCTTTTTTAAATCAAAATGAGTTTATAATTAAATTAAAGTAAAACAGTAATATTAGAAAAATTAAATTAACAACTATCTGATAAGTATGGTCAGTAAAAACTAAAAAACTACAGTTTATTATTATTATTATTATTATTATTATTATTATTATTTTGTGGTGGGTGGGTGGGGGGGGGGGGGGATTTTACCTGAGATCATTGTTAGTTCAATTTTTTTAACAACTCAAATGTAAAATATGTAATAAATAGAGTTTAATATAAATGAACTCACAAAGATATGACCTAGATATGAATGTGTATTTGTTAGACCAATATTAATGTTGAATGAGACATCCTTTAAAAGCCAAAACACAAACCAAGAAGGCCGGGCGCCAACTGCCAAACCGACGGGCGATGCCAGCCGTTGATGTTAGCGACCGTGGATGACTAGCTTGTTGGGTCAATTGTTGTTTGGCTCAAGTGTAAGGCCCAACCCAAGTATTAGGTTTTATTATATTTGGTAATGTCTTGAATAGCAAGTTAGGTTAATCCTATATAAACCGACGGTTAGACATTAGGTAGTAGAGTTTGGTGTAACCGAGTTAGGGTTCATCAAGAGTCAAACCGGGTTAGGGTTTGTAATCAGTTTTTTGAGTGAGATTTTCTGATTAATATAAACGAGAGTTATTCGTTTAATATTCGTGTGTTGATTATCGATACGGAACTTGAATTGGTATCAGAGCCAAGTTCAAGAAATCGATAATTGGTAGGCGGAGAACGGTGGCTTAAGAAGAAGCTATCAATCGACACATATCGGAACCGAGTTGGGTTTCCGAATCGGTGTCTACGGGCGACTGCAGGTCAGGGGACTTGTAGGCTGTGACGGTGTCTTACCTATTAGGTGGCCGCTATAGGAACAAGAAGGCATTCGTCGATTGGGTTCTGTTGCACGAGATCAGATTTGAGTGTGTCTGATTCTGATTTTTTTTTTGCTATTGGCTGATTTTTTGTTGTTGGCGTAAAAGAGACAAGACAAAGGCGAAAGAAAAATCAAAGTTGGATTTGCATCTTTTGCACAGGTTACGGAAAAGTGAAGGGTATTTTTATTTATTATTTTTTTGTACACACAAGGAATTAAAAGGAAAACAATATATTTTTGGTTCAAGTGTAATTGTTATTTGGGTTGAACAAGACGGTTCAGTTCAAAGTTCGTATTATATTGGGCTAAACGAGTTAGGCTTTAACCAAGATTTGAGCAAGTGGGCTCGGTTCTGAAAAGTTGTTCGGGGTTGAGTTGTTCGTATTTGTTCCAACGTAGTGGAGCAAGGGTGTTCAAAAACGTCAATGGCAGGTGATAAAGAAGAGCCGGTAATCCAACCCAAAGCGAGTGGGGGGGATATCGTTGCAGGTTCCAAAGTTGAACGGAACTAATTACATCACATGGACGATTGTGGTGGAAGCGATCTTAGATGATCAAGAGTTATGGGAAGTTGTTCAGCCGAATGAGGGTGCGGTTATTGATGCGAAGAAGAATAAAACGGCAAGGTCGTTTTTGTTCCAAGTTATGGAAGGTAATATTCTAATTCAGGTTTCTCAATACAAGAATGCTCGAGAAATATGGGCGGCTTTGAAGGCACAGTTTGTTGGGCCCGAGCGAGTCCAAAAGGCTCGACTACTAACGTTGAAAAGTGAATTTGAGAAACTCAAGATGGCGGAAGACGAGACTGTTGATCAGTTTGCGGGAAAAATAACCGGTATGGTTTCAAAGGCAACGGGTCTTGGTCACGTGTTCAAGCAAGATGTATTGGTGAAGAAGTTACTGGATGGGGTTCCGGACAAATACTTCAACTTGGTAGCATCAATCGAGCAAACGGTTGATCTTGATAGTATGAGATTTGAAGATGCTGTTGGAAGACTTAAGGTGTTTGAGGAACGTCTACGAGGGAGAGAACGCGCTTCAAATTCACAAGGTCGGTTACTTTTTAATCGGTCGGAAAGTAATTACAAAGGCAAGTCGTATGATCAGTCCGGTAGCCGAGGTAAGGGTTGGCCGAGTTCACGGGGACGTGGAAAAGGCCGAGAAACCGAAGGTCAAGACCGAGAGGATGAGGATCAAGATGGTTGTGACAACCGAGATGGTCAACATCGTGGGTCAAGGTAAACGGGTCAAAGAAATGATCGTCAATGGAGAAGAAAGGATATGTCACAGGTTCAGTGTTTCCGTTGTGATGAGTTCGGTCACTTTGCGTCTACGTGTCCGGAACGTATGAAGAAAAATGAAGAATCTAACCTGAACAAAATAGATGATTTTGATCCAAGCTTATTTATGATTAAAGGTGATCAGAAAACGGTTTTTCTGAATGAAGATGGTGTGATTCCAAAGCATTTCGAAACCGAGCCGATGGAGAAAGATGTTTGGTATCTCGACAACGGAGCATCGAATCACATGACGGGTAATAAAGCGTACTTTTATGAGTTGAATGAATGTGTCACGGGAACGGTGAAGTTCGGAGATGAATCTTGTATTGATATTCGGGGAAAAGGGTCGGTCTTAATTGAAGGAAAAACGGGGGAGCAACGTTTGTTGACCGATGTCTACTACATCCCGAGCTTACAGTGCAATATCATAAGTCTTGGTCAAGCAACGGAAGGTGGATGCGAGATTCACATGAAACATGATTTGCTAACCATTAAAGATGATGCAGGTAAGCTTTTGATGAAGGTGACAAGGACCAAGAATCGATTGTACAAGATTAGTCTCAAAATAACAAGTCCCGGTAAACGAGCTAACATTGGAATGAAGAATTTTGCAGGTAGGGATCTTCAAAGTATTGGACTGAAAGAAGACGAGCTGGTTACGAGTCAGATTCTAATCAAAGATCCAAGTTCCAAAATTCAAAGTCCAAAGAAGAGAGTTCAAGAAACTAAACGCGTGGTCAAGGAAGTGATTCAAGCCCAAGGGAAGGCGTGTGATGATCAAACGAAGCAAGTGTGTCTTCTAGCCAAGTGGAGCCGAAAGAACATTGCAAGAGATCATGAAAAATCTCGGGAGAATCAAGAGAATGATGACAAGCGTGAAGTTGAATACCCGCCAATTTCGAGTAGGAAATTAGGGGGTGACTAGGGTACAACAATTGCGGGGGTGATTGTTGGGTCAATTGTTGTTTGGCTCAAGTGCAAGGCCCAACCCAAGTATTAGGTTTTATTATATTTGGTAATGTCTTGACTAGCAAGTTAGGTTAGTCCTATATAAACCGAGTTATGGTTAGACATTAGGTAGTAGAGTTTGGTGTAACCGAGTTAGGGTTCATCAAGAGTCAAACCGGGTTAGGGTTTGAGAGTTTGTAATCAGTTTTTTGAGTGAGATTTTCTGATTAATATAAACGAGAGTTATTCGTTTAATATTCGTGTGTTGATTATCGATACGGGACTTGATAGCTCACACTTTTTTGAGTTTTGTGGTTTGAACATTAGGTGAGGTCTTGTCCACTTTTGTTGCTTAGTTTCCAAATACTTAAACCATTTTACAAGTTAGAATACGCTTTTTTTAACCATTCACTTCTCACAAGAGTTTTCACCAAAAAGGGTTTGTTACTTTTGTTTACGAAGTAATAGAGATGTTTTCCACTTAAGTTGTCATAAAACATCTATTGATTATTTTTCAAATGTTTAATCAAAACTTATCACAGTGCTCTGATTTCTCCATAGAAAACCACATAACTTATCATATAGTGCACCATGTATAATGACTAGTCTCGATGTATAATGCTCAAAGAAGTTGCTTGCTTACACGTTTCTATTAGGTGAGTGAGATAGATGATAGAGGTGGGGGGTCTATATTATTGGTTGGGTACATATCCGATTGGGTGAACATGAACATATTTGTATTTGCATTCCAACATTTTACTACCAAAAATGAAATGATGTCCCCTATCAACCCCACCTCCTCTGAAAACAATTATAAGGGATAGGAATCGAGCATGTGTATTTCGTTATTATCGACATCGTATATCGTGCAAACTCTCACCACATAACTAACTCGGTTAAACATCCGATATACGTACATATGCATAGAAGTACGTGATCAAATGATTTTATATAGACATGATAGGAAGGAATCTTGGGCCTATAATATTTCTATATATAGTATGCTGGTAATTTTAGACTCTAAGTCAAAATTGGTGAACTTCGAGGATCGCTACTGACAACTAGTTCATAGTTGATTATGTTTCTTAATTACATTCTAATTATAATTGGTAATGGTTTAGCTAGCAAGTTAGGTTAGTATATATAAGACGAGTTATGATTCGACATTATAGAACATATGAGATGCAACCGAGTTAGTGTTCATCTGGAAACACACACGAGATGTAACCGAGTTAGGGTTCATCTAGATAAAACTAAGTTAGAGTTCATCAAGAGTTAAACCAAGTAAGAGTTTGAGAGTTTGTAATCAATTTTTGAGTTAGATTTTCTTATTAATATAAACGAGAGTTAGTCGTTTAGTTCGTGTTTGTTATCGATCGGGACTTGATAGTATAGTATCATACTATCATGCCTATCTACAACACGCTCACTCTCAGACATTGGCTGTAGAAATCCCTAAGGGCAAAGAAGAAAAATCTAAAAACCATACACTTCCACACATCTTAATTGACAACACGGCCTGGTTGACGAAATCCTCTTTATAGTAGAGTTGATGACGGGTATGGTAGTCGGGATGTTGAAGTAACAAATAGAGCGGTTTGTAACTCGTGTTTAAAAATACAAATTATTAAGTGAAAACTTGTCTAGTTCATCTAGCCAAAGTCGCAAACCCCGTTATTACAAAACTTTCAAATAAATAGAATTTGTTTGCGCAATCGGTGAACAAGTGGGTTTGTTTCCTTTTTATTTATTTATTTTTTAACTCTTCCTCAACGGTTGTTTGATTATAGCATTATTTTATGTAGAGTGGTTCCTATGTACGTTTGAAAACTAAAATAATAATATTTCATCAATGTTAATATCTTAATTGTTCACTTAATTTAAGATTATATATAACGTTAACACATGAACTTGGAAACGGCCATTTTAGAAAAAATGAAAATTTCATTATCATTGTTAAGGACGATGTAACTCACATAATCATAATCATCATAGATACACTCGATTTTACACTTAATTTCCATTTGATTTTGGTAACAAGAAATGCATATCTCTCTGTTTCGTCTATAACCATCTATGTGAGTGAATTCAACTAGACTCAAGTGTAAGTATATGTTGATTAGACGGATGAGATTGCTTTTGACATCAGTGTATGTATATATTTTTATCGACCAATGAGTTACAACTTGAATTATTAAAATTCAATTTGTCAAAAACAACATTGAAATATATGTTCTTACTTTACCGTTTATTCTGACGCTATTGAGTATTATATGTATAATCCGGAATATTGTTATCCAAATTAGTTAAAAAAAAATATAAATAATTACTCAAGAGATGACTTTTTCATAGATAGCGGAGGTATCAGGAACAAACTAAATTTGGGTCTCAAATGACCCTTTAAGGTATGCCTTTAATAGATTGTAAAAAAAGAAAAAAAGAAAAAAATGCGGGTTGTAGACTGTTACTCTTAGGAAAACAAGCTATCACTTGGAGGTGGTGATGGTATTGGCCTCCACGGTTGACAGAAGAAGTAAGAGAATGGCAACTTTGTGAGGCACTTCTTAGCCAAGTTAAGCATTGTAGTTCAGTAGATAAATAGATTGTGACGACTCGTGGGACTTCTTGGTTAAGTCCGTGAAAGTTTTGCTTGCTAAAGAGGATGGGCCGCGTGTCTTATACAAATTCAAATGGTGCAACCGGGTCCCTAGCAAATGTAATATATTTGGCTATTGAGTGGAGGAGATGGGTTGTATCCCAACCTTGACGGCTCTAAGCGCTAGGAATATTCATTTGAATTTTCTCTTTCGTCCTTTGTGCGGAGAATCAACGGAAACATTGGATCACCTCTTTACCTCTTGTTACATATCCTTGGTTATTTGGTTTTACGTTAGTAATAGGTGTAAATTAAATCTCATATATTTGCTTTTTTCGACTCGATATATCTTTGATCTCTATAAACAGGTACCAAAGGATGAGCTCAAAGATATAATTCTTGGTATTTTAGTCATTGCATGGTGGTGCATTTGAAAGGCAAAGAATGAGGTACATTTCTATTGCTCAGACGCAAACCCAAGGAAGATTTTGAAGATTTAAAGTCCTTCGGTTAGTAATGGTTTCATATTCGGTTTAAATCCAAATATATTTCTTGGCTAGATTTGTGCAAAATCAATTTTGTGTAATTATGTTGTAATTGTATTGTACTTTTGTTGTTGTTTGGCCCGTTGGGGTGTTTTTAATAAAGTATACATTTCGAAATAAGTAAAGGATTTAACTCGCAAGTAATTGCAATAGATACAAGTTAGACCAATACTTAAAGTACGTATGACTGTGACAAATGGTTAGGAATCTGATTAAAAAAAACTCACATAACAGGACATTAGAGATAATAATGTAATAAGCCACTTAACAAACTCATGTATCAACCTATAAAAAAGATAAAAAATTTGAACTTAAGTAAACCAATTAATTAAAAATCAATACAAATATATGGATAGATCATGATTTAATTTGTCGTTCTCAATCAAGTTAAAAACCCAAACCAAAACCGTCAAGACCGGTTAGATTATTGGCCGTAAGTCATAACTGAGCAAATTGTGGTTCGGTTTGGTTTTTACCCTTAAGTATAACCATAACAATTTCAATAACCGAGCTTCGGTTTCGTCTAATCGTTTTTGAAGCTCATTTATGATTCGGTTTTTGTTAATTTTTAATTAACTAACCAAACAAAGCTTAACTAAAATTTGAACTAAATAAACATGGAAAAGAATCGTTGACATCAACTGGCAACTACATGAAGGTTAATATATACATATTCTCAAGATTCTTCGTTACAAAATTGTCACATATATGTACTCAATCCACATATATATGCTTATATACATGTATTCTTCTCAATGAAAATGTGTCTTACTCTTAAAAATAACCATAATCGCTAATTCGCTAATCAAACAACCTTTAATCATAACCATCAGTTTGTCTTAGTTGTCGTTTAATTCGGTTCGATGAGTATTTGGTCATCGGTTAAGATTTGCTCTTTGCTCACCCCTACATTAAAGTTTGATATCCAACCCGTTATAACATAACATAGCAAGATCCTACTAAACCATGATCGTGTGAAGATGTAACACTTTTAAAGATCTATCTTGTACATTACTTTCCGAATAACGTTAAGTTGAAGAATATTTAAACTAATCCTTTAATAAAAACAATATATATTTCATGAAATACAAACAAACAAAACAATCACTCTTCTGTTGAGTCACGGATGCCCCTGATTTCACTCCCTCCATTTCAATTATTTTATACTCTCAATTCTCTCAAATCCATCATAACCAAAACAAGATGACTGACCTCAAAACCACACCCGAACCCGCGATACAGCCACCAGTTCAAACCACTACCACTACCACAACCACCACCACAACTACCAAGGTTGCTGCTGAGGCTGAAACTGGCACCATGAGTGGACCATTAACCTCTGCTGGCAAGTTTTCACGTAACTACAACGTAATGCATATCGTTTTACGACTTGTTAGCGTACCGGCTTCGTTGGTTTCGCTTGCTGTAATGATTACTGCTAAGGAGAAATCATCTGTTTTGATCTACGGGTTTGAGATTTCGCTTTACTCCAAGTGGTCGTTCTCTGGATCCTTCGAGTAAGTTATTTTTGACTGACTGATACCGAATTTCTAGAAAAGTGTGTACCGAACTTACTAATACCGATTGTTGTTAGTCTTTGCAGTGGAGAGGCTTCCTTTAGACCTAGGGGTCCCCGGCCTCCTATTTTTTGCGTAATAGTGTAAATTTAACTGAATTTGTTTGAAAATTTTTATATGTAATTTAAATTTACTCGTTTTCGTCCTAAAATTATGAAAAAAATTTAGTAGCAGACAAAAAAATCATTTAGGGATTGTGGTTTCACGAGGTCTATATATTGCCCGTGATTCCTTTATTATTGTGAAATGGTATATTAATGGACAATGACACATTTGTCCGGATTTGGGGAGAGCATATGCATTATTTACTTGTACAATATAACCATTCAATGCATGGGTTACAATACCAATTTTAAACAAACAGCACAAACACTTTTTTCATGTGAGGTATAGTGGGAGAGAAAACAAAGGTGGTTACCCAATTGGTAATTACAAAATACTAAATTGTGAGAATAAGAAAAAAAAAATTTAATTTTTTATTGACGGTTCATATTTTTAAATTTCTACACCGTTAAACTAATTTGGCTATATGTTTTTTTTTTGAGGTTTTCATACACATGTCTAAGTTATGTGTAGGATATAACTAACACATGTCTAAGTTATGTGTAGGAAATATAATTGACACATGACTTGTACAAGTCTAGATTCGATAAACAAAAGAATTTTGTTTATTTTTTTAGAATATTAGAACATATGTATAAATATTGTATGTCTATCGATTTCTTATACTTTAAATTTTCTTAAAATTGAAAAAATGAATTATTTGTTTTGTTTTTTATGTTCTCTAAAATTTTATGTTCTGCTTAGAACCCTTCCTAACAATACGAACAAGTGCTTATGTGGTTCTTGAACATTTCTAAATGTGTGTTTAATGAACCTGTATCGGTGTATTGTGCTTTATAAAAGTAGATAGGATACTTCTACGTGTTTGGATTAGTAAAACGTTAAATAGTATGTGATTACTTATTCGAAAATGATTATTGTCTTAATACAAAATTACCCTTAAGCTGAAATAGTTTATTATAATTGGCTTTTGTATATATTAAAAAATGTGTGCATAATCATGCAAATTCTAGCTCTAATACTGGTTTAATTTGTGTTATCGAGCTACCAACCAATGAGTAGTTAGAGTGTGTACGATTGTTATGAACCAAAATGCAAATCATGCAAGTGTGATGAAGAAATTTGGAATGAAATGCGTGTGGGATTAAGTTTCATAAACTCATGTTGATTCAGTGATCATGCGCATTCTTGTGTTGTCGTTGATAAAAAAAACTCAAATTAACTATGACAGGTATTTGGTATGTGTATCCGCAATTGTAGCGGTCCACTCTCTTCTCCAACTAGTTATGACATCATCAAGAGCGTTACGTAAGGAGTCACTCTTCTCGTCTAGAAACCATGCTTGGATCATTTTTGCAGGTGATCAGGTATTCGTTTATAATATAACAATTATACGGTTGCGTTTTAAATTCTTTGTGCTATTCTATTAATCTGTGTTTGAGACATTTATCCCACATCTATCTATACTCTCTAATAAAATGCTACAAGTTTTGCCACATGTCACTCTTACATTAAACCTCATCCGTTTTTAACAAATTTGTTAATTTAATATTTACTTCATATTTGTTTTTCAAACATTTGATATTTATAATTATCTTGTACTTTAAAATTGTTTTAAAGACTATTGTACAACGACTGTATTAACAGTGTTTAACGGGTTTATAATTTCTTGTATACTGATTATTTATTAAATATTGCATTTTCAAGAACTACTACAATACACGGGCCTCAAACTAGTCTAATTATAGAATAACACACCCACAATATAAGCTATGATTTCTTGTTAGTTAGCAGAATATTGATAGGGTCTAATATTGAGGTTTCCGGTAACAATTATTGTATATATCATAGAACAACAGCATACTTAGGCCCATTTGAAGTCAATCAATTTAGTTCTAATAGTGCTTGAAGTTTGTGTTGTTTTATATGTGTACCCTTTACTTGTGTTAAAATGTAAGCATATATTTACATAATAATCCATTGAAGAAAATTAGTTTTGTTTGCAGCCCATAACTTTAACAATCCAAAGTTGGCCCAATAAACAATTGGCGACATTTTGGTATTATAAAACACTAGGATATTGTAATGTGATTTACTTTTCTAATTATTTTTACAATAACTAACATAACAACAAACATAAATTTGTATATAACGGTCATGACTAAATAAAAGTTAACATATCTGTAGGTGTTTGCATACGCAATGATGAGTGCCGTATCGGCTGCGACAGGTGTAACCAACTTGAACCGAACAGGAATCAAACACCCACCTTTACCCAATTTCTGTAAGCCGTTACATAGCTTCTGTGATCGTGTTGCGATTTCAATTGCGTTTGCATTCTTCAACTGCTTCTTGCTTGCCATTTCCGCGGTTCTTGATGTCGTTTGGTTAGCTAATTAAAGACCGCTTAGTTTCCGAGTTTTCAATATTAGGGTTATGTTTAGACTAGATTATGTACTTAACTTCTTATATGTCGCGGATGTATTGAAACTAATATGCAGACTATCTATAAAATCACATATCGATACATGCACTATTTAACTTGAGTCCATACTTTTTATGTTAATGTAGTGTTTAAATATATTTTATTTTATTTAAAATAAATAAAATCCAACGTTGAGGAAGTATACCATCTTATAGGAACATTTCAAGATATTTCTGATGCCAAGTGAACATAAAGTAAAAATACGAAACAATTCCCTGGCTTTATGAGGAAGTATACCGTCTTATTTATAATTTTCAAGATATTTCTGTCGTCATTTGAACATAAAGTAAAAATACGAAACGGTTCCATGGTTTTATGAATATAGGTGCAACACCTAACACTTCTACTGGTATAAATATATTCAAATTGATTATTCTCCTAAATTTGTTAAATATATCTACTATTATAATAAATAAAAATGATAGTTCAACCACATATCTCTTAATTGGCTTAATATTATAACAAGTGACACCTCTATCACATTAAAGCACCAAAATTATAACATGTTTTTCCCATAATATTAATTTTAACAAATGAAATTTTTCTTAATGATTTCCCTTTTCAATATATGTTTTAAAATTTGAATATAGCATTCCATTGATTTTTACAATTTAATGGTTTATACAAAATAATAGTCTTAACAATTTCTGATTAAAAAGTGATTGCTTTAAATTTATACTTAATCTTATTATTAATTTAAACTACATTTAACACTTTGATTTTTTAAAACCATTCATGATTTTTAATATCTTTAACTTTCCGACTATAATTATAACTTCTATTCTATTCAGAAAAAAATTATAATAATAACATGGTCAAAAGCTTAGAAACTAAATTATATATAATCTTACTATCCTATGTGTTTTATTAACATTTTTTATTTCACGTAAAAAACAAATGTTTAAATGTTACAAGTTTTGGACAACCATACAACAATGGTAATTTTCATTGTCGCTCATGCAACATGCTCATGTGCATCAAATGTAGATAAATACCTTTCAGGAAAATACATGTGAATATGACCAAAATATATTACGATCATTGTTATCCAAAACCTATATTGGTTTTAGATTGTTTGAGATGTTTTGTTGCTTTGAAAAAGTTAAAAGACATTTTATGTTTAAAATAATGTTTTTATGTTTTAAAGTACATTTTCAGTTTTTGTGGATTAGTATTGTTTTAAAGTCTTAGTATCTAGTGTTTTGATTATATATTTTTTTGAATGTTAAACACAAATATTAGTTTATATTGCTTTATAAGATAATATAATATATTTAGGGGGTGTCTGGGATTCCTTAATTTTATCAGCTTATAACTTGTAAACATTTTGAAAAGTTAATAAGGTGTATAAGGTATTTGACAACCATATGGCCTTATGAATTTTAACTTATGGAGAAGGCAAAGTAAAGGGATTTTAAAAAGTTAAGAATAAGTAACTTATTAACTTAATGGGTTTGATTTACCAGTTACACACATTTAAACCTCAAAACCCATTACACTCCTTTTACAAAAGAGTGTCATTTTTATTCATTTTGGTTTTCCTCAACACATAAGCTAATCCAAACATTTTTTTAAAAACTTCTTTTAAAAGATTCATAAGTTCTTTTTTTACAAAAAGTATTTTTCCACTTAAATAAGCAATCCCAAACACACCCTTATTTAAACTTTGAATACTGTTTATTTAAGTATTTGTATAAGTTGTATCAATCATTTTCTTTTAAACACTTTTATTCTTAAAAATAGAAATCCTTATATCAAATTAATATCAGTACTAAAGATTTTATGTTTTTAGTAACAGTTGTGTGTTATTAGTAAGAAAAGTTAATTTAATAATTTTTAAACATTATATAAAAGGAATGCTTTTAGAGATTTATGTCGTACTTTTCTAGATTAATATTAGGGGGGGGGGGGGGGGGCTGTGGTTTTTGGCTAAAAACAACTCGAAAACCAAAAATTCGGTTTTTGGAGTTTTAGAAACCGTTGGTTTTGGTTTTCGTTTTGGTTTCGATTCGGTTTCGGTTTTTGCCATTTGAGCTTGAAAATTTTAGGCTAAAAAAATTGGCAAAAAATAATGATAGATATATATAATTTTGTTAATTGTAAAATAATAGACTATTATGTATTTGATCAAAAATATCGGAGTTACATATTTATTAAATTTTAATAAATTACCTAATATAAAATATAAAAAAAAATCGGTTTTTTACATGCAAAACCAAAGCCGGACCGTTAATGAAGTTTTAACAAAACATAAAACCAAACCGTCATTTTTTGTTTCGGTTCGATTTTTCGGTTTGGATCATTCGGTTTCTTGCACACCCCTAATTAATACTAAACATTGAGTCAATCTTCTAATATTTAATGAAGAGGGTAACTACAAATGTTGTAAATGAAGAAATGTTTTACAGATTATTGAAAATTTACCATTTAATTTCTTTTCTGTTTTTTTATTTTAAGAATATTATATTTTATTTAATGTTGTAATACATATTCATATCCATTCATCTAATACCAAATTAGTATAAGTATCACATCATGTTGTTTTTTTATTAATATAATTTATCTGACCCGTGTATACATGGGTATTTAACCTAGTTTATAGTTATATATAAATATGCTATAGATTTTGCTCGATCAATAGTCATACACGTTTGTAGTTCTTTTTTTCCAACATGTTTAATTTATATGTTACCCAAAATGTCTTGAACCAAACTTTTTGAATTTATAACCACTTCGTCTTTAAGTAAACGTTAACTAGGTTTTAGGTAAGGTTTCAAATAATTAATTTTTTTCAATATATTTGTCGTTTATAAAAAGATGTTTGTTGGTTAAAGTATTACAATTTTTTATATAGTTGGTAATGTAAATAAGTGATTGGGTAACTAATATGAAAAGGGGAGCTTAAAGTAAACATTTGAATAAAAGTATCATAATAAACTATTAAGCTAGAACCTAAATATAAATTATATATATATATATATATATATATATATATATGTATGATTGATTTCTTTTAAGAATCACTTTGAGTTTTAATAACTCGAAAGAACTCAATGTACCAATTTTTTTTTTGAATTTTTTACACACATGTAATACGTAAGTGTCAGTAACGTAAAAAAATTACAGTATTTTTTATACACTGAATCGACTTATTACACATGTGTAACTAACATTTAAACCTGTGTAATTATAAAAAATGTTTATTCTCTCTTCTGATTAACAACCATATTCCCTACATCTTATAAAACCATCTTCACCCTCTCAAAAGATACTCATTTTTAAAAAAAATATGTTCGTTAACGTCGTCGTTTACTCAGATCAGATTGTAGGCTTTACTTAGCCAAGTTTTTTATGAATGAATTAACTTGGTTTATTTTTATTAAAATTATTTTTATGTATGTAGATACTAACAAAAAAGTAATACACGGAAATGTTCATTAATAATATTTTGAGATGGTGAAAATGGTTTTATAAAAATATGGTGTATAATATGTAGATACTAACATATTTTTTTAAAAAATGAGTATCTTTTGAGAGGTGAAGATGGTTTTAAAATATGTAGGGAATGTGGTTGTTAGTTTTATAAAAATGGTTGGTGAAAAGTTAAATTTGGGTAGTTAAGTATTTATTGCTGATGGCTAAAACGTGCCGGCTAAGAGAAAAAAAATTGGCAGCTAAGCGAAGTCGTCTAAATAATTAAGTGAGTAGGTAAAATATTTAATTTTGGGGGCTAAATTTACACCAGCTAAGAAAACGGCTAAGTGAAGGCGGCTAAATATTTAATAGAGTTGGTAAGTTGGTAAAATATTCAATTTTGGCAGCTAAATTTACACCGGCTAAGAAGACGGCTAAGTAAAGCCGGCTAAATATTTAATAAGGTTGGTAAAATATTCAATTTTGGCGGCTAAAATTAGACGGCTAAATGAAAAGATTGAAGGCGGCTAAATGAAGCCTTAGCCTACAAGCCGAGTTGGAGCCGGCTAAGAAGGAATCTTTGGAGCCGGCTAACTAAATAGACACGTATCCCGAAGCCGGCTAAGAGTCAAAGATGCCGGCTAAATAACCATAGATGTAGGCTAAGTTTAGCCGTCTTTGACACGTGTCGAATTTTTATTGGTTAAAGGTGGGACCCCTTTACTTTTTATAAAATTACGTGCCCATAAAGTGGAGGCTAAAGTTTAGTCAAAGTTGTCTATTTGGATAATTTTCCCTAAAATAAAAAGTGTGTTAATTTTATAAGTTACTAATTCTAAAAATCTAAAAGCAATCTAGTATTACTAAAAAAATATATTAGTATATACATGTGATACAAGACATAATTTTTAAATACATTATTAAGGTTTTGTATATAATACAACAATAGATTATATTTAATATGATGATTTTAATAATGTTTTAGATAAAAATATGTATATATCAAAACTAGATATACTATTTTATACACAAACATGCATTTTAATAGCTAGATATGTTTTTTAACAACAGTAACAAGATATGTAAGTAGGAACTTGTATATTAAAAAAGCCATTAAGTTATATTTGTGTTTTTCTTATAAAATATAAAAATGCACCAAAACAGTTCAAAAAGTTCTAAGATTATACATGAAACAAAAAATTAAATGTATGTTATCTTTTAAGATTAGGTCATTCAAACAATCTATTTTCAGACATCTATAAAGAAAAATTGGTTTTTATTGATCTCAACTATTATTTTTTGTCGGTGTTAGTCACAACTTTCATTTTGGTTGTCAACAATTCCAACTTTAACATTCGTTTCTTTCATCAGTCTGTGACTCGTAAAAAAAGATGGCATGGCTGCCTACGTGGATATTAGCGTATACTTAATTTGTTTACATTCACAATCGATTGGGGTGTGCCAGGTAAAAAAGATGGCATGGCTCCCCAATTCTCCACCCGACACATGTAATTAGGGTTCTTGAGAGAATTTGGGGATTTTGATTGGGGTGTGCCAGGTGGAGAATTGGGGATTGATTGTGAATGTAAACATCTTAAGTATAAGCTAATATCAACATAGGCAACCATGTCACATGTTTTTGACAAGTATGATGGATGCATCACCAATTACATAACGGAGTTAGTATTCCGTTAGTCGCGGACTAGTGAAAGAAACGCATATTAAAGTTGGGACCATTGCTAGCCAAAATGAAAGTTGAGACCAACGCCAATAATAATGCAATAGTTAAGAGCAATAAAAACCAATTTTCCAAAATAAAACAAAAACAATTGTTAACAATTATATATAGTGGCTTATAGTTATTATTGAATTAACTAGTGCAGTTGAAGTGGTTGTTAGTTCTGTATAACATGTTAATGTAAATACGTATTTTTTCTAAAAAAGGTTGTCTTTGAAGATTTGTTTATTTCATGTTGATGTAACACACAAAATCATGCATCGTTTATTAGAAGTCCATTTTTTTTTGAAAGTTAAACTTTATTCAAAACAAAAAGGTAAAGACCTTAGAAAAAGGACCACATACACCACAAATTACAACATATACAACGGGTTTTTAACCCAATCGTTCCACACAATCCTATTGTACTTAGATCTATACTTTAACCAAATGAAAGTCATAGACTTAACCAAAGCGACCACCTCCGGCACCTTCGGTTCAGCGTTTTGAAAAACCACCTTGTACCGCTCTTTCCAGATAGCCCAGCTAGTGGCCCAAAAAATCCCAACGATGATCTTCTTTTCCTTCGCAGAACTGGAACTCGAGTTTGGCCATTTAAGAACCGAATCATAGTCAGCGAAAGGAGCAACATCCATCTTGCACCAGCTCCAAACCAGCGACCATACCCCAGAGGCTACGAAACAGCTGAAAAAAACATGACTTATCGACTCGTCAGCTGAATTACACATCGGACAAATAGCGCTAGGCAGGACGACGTTTCTCCTGATCAGTTCGACTCGTGTTGGGACTCTACCTTTTTCTATTCTCCACACCAGCGTATTAACCTTGATCGGGACCCAATTAAACCATCGAAAAACTTGACTGGAACAAACGACTGGGTACTGTCGAATGGAGTCTTTAACCGCAACCATCGAGAACTCCACTGCAGGTTTTTTTATCCCAAATCCACCTGTCTTTGCTGTCGACTATCCGAACCTGAGATAACAAATACAATACATCTTGTTTCTCCGAAATACCTTCAACTGTATGAACATTCGAAGACCAGCTAGCCGACATCTGATATTGAATCCCATCGTGCACCACCCGGGAGCTGATTGAACAATCCTTGTCTTTTTCCAAAGAAAATAGAGCTGGACATCTAATAAATAAGGGTGTTTCGCCGAACCAAACGTCCTTCCAGAAGCTAATTCGTTCCCCATTACCCAGATTACAAGTAATCAAACTAGAGATAGGCTAACCATTAATACGAAACTTCTCCAATAAATTAACAATTGCCTTCCAAGCACCCGACAAAGATCTCTTGATCGGTAAAAAAGACCACTTACTCCGACCTCCATGGATACTAATCACCAATTTTCTCCACAACCCTTCATAACTAGATTTGAATCTCCAAGCCCATTTGACCAATAAAGCCACGTTAACGTCACAAAGCTTAGAAATGCCCAACTCACCATATTTCTTGGGCCTCGTAACCACTTCCCAAGAGACCCAATGAATACCTTTACTAACTTTATTCCCAACCCACAAGAATTTTTTCATCAATCTTTCGATTTCTTCCATTACCTCCTTTGGGGCTTTGAATAGAGAAAAGTAATAAACCGGAAGGCTAGCTAGAACCGATTTAATCAACGTCAGACGCCCACCCATAAGTAACAACTTCGCCTTCCATGATAAAAGTCTACTTTTCACCGTATCTATGACCGATCCCCAATAGGTAAATGAAAGGTAAATCGCCTACCTTACATCCCAACACCTCGGCCATGGAGGCCACTTCCGAGGAGGACACCCAAACCCAAAAATATGGGATTTTTGAATATTAATTTTCAATCCAGAAATCATATGGAATATACGCAACAACCTGTTGGTCATTGTGATATTATTAGGGGACCACGAACCCATTAATAAAGCATCATCCGCGTACAACATATGGGAAATACACGGACCCCCCCTGTTCACTTTAATCCCCTCAATATCTCCCAAGAAACAAACCCTTGTAATCAAATTAGCCAAACCCTCCATCACAACAAGAAACAAAAATGGAGATAGAGGATCGCCCTGTCTAAGCCCTTTTTGATAGTTGAATCAAACGTAGGCGATCCATTCACCAAAACCGCAGAACGAGCAGAATGAACAATATCTCTAATCCACAAGCACCATTTGTTCGGAAACCCCATCTGAGCCATAATGGACACTAGAAAATCCCAGTTCACGTTGTCATACGCTTTTTCAAAATCGATCTTCAAAAAGAAAGCCTTCTTATTATATTTCTTGATCCACCCAATCAACTCGTTAAGAACCAGGGCCCCATCCAAGATAAATCGCTCCTTAAGAAAAGTGGATTGCGACTCGGAAATCACATCCCCCATGATATTTTAATCCTAGCAGCTATCACCTTAGAGATCACTTTATTAATAACCCCCACAAGATTTATAGGCCGATAATCTTTCAACCCCATAGGCGTTTTATTTTTTACTATAAGAGTAATATAAGACAAGCTGCATTCTTTACTAATGTAGCCCGTATCATGAAATTCTTCAAAAAGCCTAAAAAAATCCTCCTCAATCAACGAACAAAAGTGTTTAATAAAATGAAAATTAAACCCATGTGGACCAGGCGCCTTGTCAGAACCACAATCCAATACGGCTTCCTTAATTTCTTCCTTAGAAAAAGAGGCGACCAAATCTTCTATCTTCTCAACGGGAACCTGCTTCAAATTATCACAAATAAAAGTCGGTCTCCTAAAGTTAGTCTCACGAAAAATCTCTCTATAAAAGAGAAGAACTTCTCGTTTGACTAACGGAGGTTTAGAAATCCAATCCCCATTAACCAAGACCCCCGGAATATCATTAGCCGCTTTCCTACCGTTGATACAACGATGAAAATAAGCCGAGTTTTCACCCCCCAATGACGCCCAATTCACCCGAGATTTCTGTTTTAGGTCCTTATTCTTCAAAAAAAATAATTCTATCCAACTCTTTCTTGCTTTCCTCCCAGACCCACAGCTCATCTTCCTCAAGATCACGAGACTCCATAATCAGCTCTAACCGCCTAATATCATTTTTTAAGCATTCTAACTCCGCCCATTCTTTTTTAGATAATGATTTCACCAACTCTTAAGAGCCAATTTAACCGCTATAAACTTTTTAGTGATCACTATATCTGCCGACCCTACAAACGAAACCTTATTCCATGTGTCTCGAACAATATCGTCACAACCTTCCCGATCAAGCCATGAGTTAAACCACTTGAACGATTTAGCCCCATATTAGAAGTCCATTTCGTTTATGAAATCAAGTCACAAGTTATTATCTTTGGCAAAGGTTAAACAAAAAAAGTAGAACAAATATTAAAAGTGTGAAAAGGATTTGTGATCTAAAAAAATCAAGAAAAAAAATCATAACATAAAGTTAATCAACCAATCATACCCAGTAGAATTCCATCATTAGCAAAGCTATAAGTAGGGTCTGGGGAGGGTGGGATGTAGGCACACCGTACTTTTATCCAATGAGATAGAGAAGTGGTTTTCAGAGAGACTCTTAGCTCTAAAAAACATATGTATGAGCAAATACAAGAGGAAATCAAAGTTCAAAAGTAATATAATTAATAATAGCAAGTAGTAAAAATAATAATACTAGTACATAAATATATAAAAATATATAATATATGAAAAGAAAATAACATGATAGTGTGTGACCAAAAATAAGGTAAAAAGAATCCCCTAAGGTATTCCTTTCTCCCTAAAAATCCTTATAATTAATTCTACGTCTCCTAGAATTCATATCCTCAACCATGTCCTCGGAGAGGTTTAGGACTGGTAAATCATGTCTAATCCTCTCATATCAAGTCAATTTATGCCGGCCTCTACCCCTCCTCCCCTCTATAGTAATGTTTTCTACGGATCTAACAGGATTCATCGTCTGTCTTCTCTTCACATGTCTAAACCATCTCAATATCCACTCTCTTATCTTGTCGGATATGTTAGCTACCCTTAATCTTTCCCGAAACATATCGTTTATTATTCGGTCTAACCCTGTGTGCCCACACATCCAACGTAGCATTCTCATCTCTGCCACCTCCATCTTCCGCACTTGTGCCTTCTTGATAGCCCAACAATCTGTTCCATATAATATTGCAAGTCTAACTGCGACCCCATAGAATTTTCCCTTTAGTTTAGTTGGGAATCTCTTGTCGCACAATATACCTGTGGCTGCTCTCCATCTACACCATCCTACCTGAACTCGATGGGCCACATCACTGTCTAATTCCCCATCGATCTGAACAAATGATCCTACATACTTGAACTTCGTTACCTGTGTAAACAGGTGATCTGGACGTCCTCATTGTCAATTACCTCACTAAAATCACAGTGGATGTACTCCGTTTTAGAGTGACTAATCCTTCAGTCTTTTGTCTCTAAGGTTGTTCGCCACTCCTCTAGCCTCATGTTTAGACCTTGTTTTAACACAGCAACTAATACAATATCGTCTGTGAACATCATGCACCACGGGAGTGTCTCCTGAATCGACTTTGACAACTCATCAAAGACTACTGCAAAAATAAATAGACTCAACGATGACCTCTAGTGAAGTCATACCTCCACGGGGGAAGAAATCACTATACCCCACGTGCGCACGAACACTTGTTGCACTCCTGGTATACATATCCATAATAATCTCTATATATTTCCTCAGGGCCCCTCTACCCTCTAGGCACTCCCAAAGCATTTGGCGTGGCACACTGTCGTACGCCTTTTCAAGGTCAATAAACACCATATGAAGGTCACGCTTCTTCTCCCTATACTTTTCTATCAATCTTCTTATAATGTGTATTGCCTCTGTGGTTGAACGCCCCGGCATGAAGCCAAATTGGTTCACCGTAACCTGAGTTCCCCGTGTAAGTCTAACCTCAATGACTCTTTCCCATAGCTTCATAGTATGGCTTAGTAGTTTGTTTCCTCGGTAGTTACCGCAACATTGGGCATCTCCTTTGTTCTTATAGATAGGGACTACAACGCTGCTCCTCCACTGGTCTGGCATCTTACCAGATTTGAGGATAATACTGAACAAAGTAGTTAACCACATGACTCCTTCTTTTCCAAGACACTTCCACACCTCGATGGGTATGTGATATACATCTATTTATACATCTCGAACCCCTTGTAAATTTATGTGTATTTAATGTTTTGAGTTCGGTTTAGTTCGTGTTTTGTTTATCTTTTATTATTTAAGGTTTTGAGTCAAGTATTTTATATTTATCATGTTTTAAATCTTTTGGTGTCTTGCATGCCAAGCTTTAATTCTTTTTATCATTTCATGTGAAGTTTAAGTTCGTTTTTGCTCATCATTGGTTACATGGTTAGTTCACTTAGAGTTTTGATTTGTTTTCATGTAGATGATGGCTTGAGAGTTAAGGAAAAGAAGGCCTAGAAGGTTCCTATCGTTGCTTGGAGTTCAAGGAAGAGATCTAGCTTGATTTAGCAATAAAATAACAAGCAAATTCGGAATCCCCTTCTGGTGTGCGCCGCGCCGCGCGACCGAGGAGGCCATTGCCTGTCGCACGGCGCCTAGGCAGTCTGATCAGCTATATTTTGCAATTTAAGGCCCAACTCATTTATAAAAAGGGAGGATTGCAAACCTAGATGAACATACACTAAATTGCAGCCGATTTTGAGAGAGAACCCAAGGGTTTGAAGGTGTTTTGAAGCTAGGAATCAAAGAGGATTAAGAGTTTTTTCAAGGAGGTGTTCAAGGATCAATCACCAAGGGTTTTATCGCTCTAACTTTCATTCCTTGTTCATTGTTTCTATCATGTCTTTCTTATTTTTTTTAATACTTGTTTGGGATTGTTTTTAATAATGATTCTAGGCTAGACTTCATGTCTACCTAGGTTTGATGAACATGTTTGACGCTTGATTCTTGTTTTGGACGATTGTTTTGATTATGGTTTAGTTTATTTAATAGTAAAGACTTGATTTTGTTTTCATGATGCATATGAGTGTTTGTTATCTTGATTGATTGCTAACTATTGCTTCACATAGATCTTTTATCTCTTGATTTTGTTCTTTAGATTTAAGGTTCATGTTTAATCAATTACTTGGTGTTTTGATTATTATGATTGAATAGGCCTATTAGATCATAGAAGCTTGTTGATAGTTGGTTAGGGTTATAATGTTATGCTAAATTCCAATAGCTGCGAGGTGAGGAGTTGTTCATGTGTCTTGGTCAATCGCATTCTAGGTTAGATTAGTGACAGTATTCTTGCTTGGTTATTGTGTTGATCCTTGCTCATGATGTCATGTTTAGTTTATCAAGTTATCTAGGGTTTAGTGTTTCGTGAGATTGCTTGCTTTAGATACTATTAATTAACCCTAATTGATAACTTTATGGAAATCAATCCAACTGATTGCTTAATAATCTAATAAATATCCTTTGGGATTTCGTTTGATTCGGTAAAGGGTCTTTAAGGTTTGTTAGATGAATATATTTAGAAATCAGTTTCCATATCATATTAGTTGTCAATTGCTTGATGATTGTTGATGCATGAGATTCTTACCTAGCTAGATTCCTTCTCTTATTGGTTTCGATCTTGTGTTTAATTGCTTGTTTTTAGTTTATTTGTTTATTAATTTTCTTAGTTTAATATTAGTTTAAAACCCCCCTTAAAACATTAATAATAAATAGTCGTGTCGTAAGTCGAGTCTAATTAGCTAATTTACGTAATTTATAGAGTCCTGTGGGTTCGATATTCCAGACTTACTTAGCATTAGTACAATTGATCGGTTCACTTGCCGGTTTTTTGTGTAGTTGAGTCTTAAGTCTAGTTTTTATTACCTGTTTAAATTAGTTAATATTAATTGAATGTTTTTAGCACATAAGTATGTTGTCTGGGTCAACCGCCTTAGCCCTTCCCATCCTCCTAATTGCAGTCTGCACCTCTTCCCGTGTGATTCGTCAGCATTAGCAGTTATTCGGTTGTTGTCGTTGAAAGGTTGTGTTGTCTTATTAGCTTGATGCCTGCTCCTTAACCAGTACATGCCATTGTTAAAAAGGTTGTGGAAGTAGGTTTTCCAGCTTAGCTTGATGCCCTGTTCCTTAACCATTAGAAGCCCATATGTATCCTTTATAAACTTCACATGCACTAGATCTTGCCTTCTACGCTCCCTGGCTTTGGCAATCTTAAATATAGCATGTCCCCACTCTTTTGTTTATAAACGATCATACATCTGTTTATAGGCCTTGTTCTTTGCTTCCGAAACCACCTTCTTCGCCTCTCTTTTGGCCGTTTTATAAGTCTCCCTAAATTCCACTCGCTCCTCCTCATTCGTGCACCTCATAAGCTCCCTAAGGCTTACTTGTTTGTCTCTTATCTTGTCTTGTACGACCTCATTCCACCACCAAGACTGTAAGAACTCGGTTTTTCCATATAATATTTGTTAATCGATACCCGACCCATCTACGTTTTTGTTAAATTAAATTAACAAAATATTATATTATATATATAATATTCTTTTAACTTTAATGTATATCCATTTTTCACCCAAAACTATAGATTTAAACTCTTTGTGTATCCACACTTGAACATGAGGGGTTATTTTGCAAATCTGCCCAAACATTTTCTTTTATATTATAATCCTAAGACCCAAACCCTTTTTGCCAAATCTGTGACCCGTATCCAAACCCGTAACCCATGACCCGATTGTTAACTTGTGCCTTAATCTTCGTTATAAACTTGGAAATTATCAATGGGAATCGTTGTAATATTCATCGCGATCACACCGACATATGGAATGAGGAAATTGATATATTATTGATTCATAATTACTTATATAAAACCCATCGTATATGTTTTCTTGAATAGCAAATTACACATGATAATATTTCAATTAAAAGAGCATACACCTTCTCTTTGATCTCGCAAGCCAAACCCACATAACCAATTTCATTATAGAAGTCTACAAACCTTAAACCTGATCGTTCTTTGGCCGCTGCTGTTACTTCGTCGTCCACCGTCATTATTGATCATATAACGTTAACCCCAACATCAATTAAACAAACATATAACGAATCTACTGATTGTAGAAGCTACGGTTTTGATTTGGGATGGGATGAATCTGTGTTTACTTATATTTGTTTGTTTTCATTCGTTACTCAACTTGCAGCCTGGTCTAGTTGGTGGCCTAGTGTTTGGGGTCAAGGCTGAGCCGGCCAGGGGCGCAAGATCGAGCCCTGGCCAGTCCAACATATTTTATATATTTATTTTTTTGGGTCTTTCTTTCTTGTTTTAAATATTTAGAGGTTATTTAATTTATAACATATGAAATAAACAGTAATTTATCAAACCGACACCTTAAAGTCTTACGTTATAGATTTTTGGTGTATATATATATATATATATATATATATATATATATATATATATATATATATATATACATAACAAACATATTAAACGTGCCATCTATATTTATTTTCTTCGTCAAAGGTTCTAAAATATGCGTTTGATTATAATTCTTCATTTAAAAACTTTTGTGTTATATAATTATTTATTTAAAGTGTATATGTAACATTTGTCAATTTTCGAACCCCAAAACCCGACTCATTTAAATTTTTATTTATTTATTTATTTGATTGTAGTTATAAGATTGTACAAAAACAACCCTTAGCCAACTTTGATTAACTTTTGCACCCCCACCTATAGACAAGGGACCAAAATGCAATTAACTTTTAAACCTTTCTCCCCTCTCCCTTTCTTCTTCACGACCTAACGAACACCCACCCCCCCAATCTTGATCCGTAATTAACGGTATTAGAAGCGTAATTGACATCACCAAATCATTCTTACCTAAAATCGACTTCTACCGACACTCCTCTTATGGAAAAAAAGACTAATTGACAACTATTGACTCGTTATTGAAACTAAACAAACCGCATCCTTAATCAACCTTGTAACAATATAAATACTCGCCCACGTTTCAATTAAACCTGCACACACACTCACCTAACCTCACGACTCTAAGCCCTAACCTAATTGTAGCAAACGAAGCCATCAAGGTTGGTTTTGATAAGGAACTTGAGCCACAAGCCCTAGTTCGTCGATCTATACCCATTCGTCATATAATCCGGAACTTTTGCCGACGTATCCCAAGGAGCTCGACCTTTTCTATCTTAATATTTACCGCCATCTCATATTCATTAATCCATTTGTTAAGGTGAGTTTACATACCCCTTTTACCATCTTTTATATTTTGGGGGTATGCATGTATACCTACCTTATTCAATTTTATTCATATTCTAATTCTACATCTATTCAAAGAACAATTCGTTGTATGTTTATATGTGATGATTACAATATTTATGACTATGATCTATGTGCTTAAGTGTTCATTTTATGTTTGGTGGTTGGTATCTCATCCCCATCTATCCTCATCTAGTATGATCATACATTTACCTAAGTACTTTGATTTCGTATCAATAAGAACGGGTCCACATCTATTTAGTTGTTTACATTTTCATAAGAATTGTAATACTCATCATTTACATATGAATTGTGGTTTTTATCTATATTTGTATCTCAACTAAAACTTATGTATTCTCACCAACATTCGTGTTGACAAACTCTATTTTATACATGCTACAGGTACAAGTAATTTACATTGATCAAGATTGAAGATATTAGTTTTTACCTTAGGATATATATTCAAACAATAAATATAATGTATTTGTTACGATTATTGAATTTGTGTACTTGTTTAATGTTAATGAAATTAAATATTTATTGTCGCTTTAATTAGTGTCTTTTGAGTTACTTTCCAATCAATACGTTACGCCTCGACATGTTCCGCCTTTGGTCGGGGTGTGACAGATTGGTATCAGAGCCGAAGGCTATAAGATAGGTGGTTACATTTAACGACCTAGTAGCATGCTTAGGGTCCCTATACATGATATTCCTTTACGTGTTTGCACCCTGAATTATACTATTGATTGCAGTAGCTTAAATACTATTTAATGATTTAATATTATTCTTGTACACAAAAGCACACACTTAATCCGAGGCTATGCCTCACTCTCAAAATTGTTTTCAAAACTCTAGGACGATTTTTAATCGGGAAATTCGTTAAGAAATCCCACATTTTTTCTCCCCTCTCCTTGAGGATGATTCATGGGACGGATATGTAGTAACTGTAAGAGGGACACACTTGTTTACCGAACCCTTGACACCAAGGCTTGCGAGCCTAATGAAGTGCAATGCGCATAAATCTCAACCAACCGCGAGACCTGGTTTCCTTCCTGGAGTGTTCGGTAAGGGTGTGGAACTTATTAGGTCAAAGTATATCACACCAAACGTACCCGAATCTACTACCCTCATTGTATCAACGTAGTCATGTGACGATTACATCCTTAAATTTATAACCGAATTCACGATGATTCGTGGCTAAACTCGGTTTTTCCGTATTGTGTTTTGTTGATCGGATGGATGAAGTATGTACAATGGGGTGGTTCCCGAATTACTTCAACCATCTACCTCAACTCCCCCTCAAATTCGATTTTCGATTGATTTTATTTAATTGGTGTTCGATATTTTTCATTTGTTGGAAGGACCCATGGTGGTTCATGAAGCCCTAACCGGCAAATGAACCCATGTATTTTTATTCAAGTTATGTTGTTATATATATATATATTTATTTATTTTTTCTCAAAATGTTAAAGATGATAAAATGTTATATAATCAAGTCTCGTAAGTAATGAAAATTCTCAACCTCAAACACAATCCCAAACTCAATGTACAATTACTATATTTCGTCAATTAAATATACTTGCAACATTCACCCGAGTCTTATGAATTCTACACCTTTTACCTGTTAGGACTGATATTTTTCCTGTAGAGGATATGTTTTCCTTGAAGATATGCCTGGATCGGTTATCCTTCTGTAGAGTTCCAGAATCATGTCGAAGATCAAGGATCCTCAGAGGTTGATATTATTAACAATTGTTTAACGTGTGTAGGTTATTATTCAACAAAAGTAACGGCTTTGTGACTTAGTCTACCTTAAAATCCGCTACTAGAAGATCTCAGCACGTGGTCAATGAACGTTGGAAGAGTTGTGGAATAGTGGCGGATAAGTAGGTTTAGTTGTTATTTGTATTTACTTTATAAACATCGAGATATGATCGATTAGGAACTCACTTGTACTTTCACACACACTAGAGTAGAAACAATAACTCTCTCTACACTAGCTTACTTTGTAACATCTATCACGATCTCCAAACCATTGTAACCCTTTTTTGTGATTACTAAAGTGTTGATCGCCAAGTTGTCATCACCCGGGGTTTTTTTCTTTTGATCTGAACAAGATCAAAGGGTTTTTCCTCGTAACAAATCTTGGTGTTCATTCTATTTTCATGCATATAATCATTTCTATTAGCATAGAACTAGACCTCACTTTTACGGATTTGGATACATTATCCTTAACAGATTTTTATCCAAAACATTACCCCTGCAGTATGTATTCTCGCCTCATCAACCGTAACCGTCGCACCGGCAAATCTGGCCGCATCATGTCGTCCCGCATTGCTAAAGGCATCGTGGAAGCCCTCCCAACGATCATCTCTCAATTCCAAATTGTGAATGCTTCTTCATCATCCACAACTCCGAACCCAACTGCTTACCCCCTCAAACAATTCAAGAGTGCCAACCCGCCCGAATACTTCGGTATCGATGGTGCTACCATCTTCCTCCAATGGTTCGAAGAAATGGAGAGCATATTCCTCCATTGTGAATGTCCTGAGGACAAGAAAACCACTTACGCCTCGAGCATGCTCAAGAAGAATGCCCTCAATTGGTGGAACGGTGAGAAGCGCATGCTTGTCGCTGAGGTTGCCTTGGCTTTGCCATGGGATAACCTCAAGAAACTCATGCTCAAGAAGTTTTGCCCAAACATGAGCTTCGGAAGTTGGAAGAGGAATTTTGTAATTTGAAACAAGAAAGTGGTAATGACACAATCTACAACGATCGTTTTCATGAACTGAGCCTTCTCATCCCTCACATGGTCACTCCCCTTGAACGTTTAATCGACAAGTGCATCTCGGGTTTGCCTATGCAAATCCAAGATTCCATCCTAAGTCGTGACCCTCAAACCCTCCATGATGCCATCACCTTAGCCGGTATCCTCACCGAAAACCACGTAAAGGCCGGGACCTTGACACGGAAAAATTCTAAGAAGCCCAATGATAAGCCTGCATCCGAGCCCACCAAAGAACGCAAGCCCGAATCTCCCAAACCCGAGTCTTCTAAGCCCGAATCCTTCAAGCACAACAACTCTCCTCATTACTGCAACAACAAAAGAAAGTCCAATTCCCAAAACTATGTATTGGCCCAATCACAAGCCCAACCCACCAAGAAACCCTACACAGGACCCCACCCATTATGTGATACATGTAACTTTCACATTTGTTAGGTATTAAACAGAGTCGGTACGCAGCGGAAACACAAACACACACGCACAAACGAAAGCAATAAATAAGAGACACGAGATTTTATGTGGTTCGGTCAATGCGACCTACGTCCACGGGCTGCAACTAGGGTATTTTATATTAAGCACGGTACAAAGATTACAATACATGACCATGATATATATAGAGGACAATTAGGTTAAATGACTTAGGGACCAAGAAAACGTCAAATGGGCTATCCTCCATAATTAAACGGGCCACCCCCTTTTGTCTTTTAATTGTCAACCAACGAACCCGGCCCAAAGGCAGTCACAAATCCTAACAATCTCCCACTAGAAGGCCTTGCAATAAACTCTAGCCCGCCATTCAAGTACAAAGCAATCTAGTAATCAGTAATATCAGTAATCTTTATTAACAAGTCTTCCAAGCTTCCAGTTCCCATAAACAAGCTAAGGATTACCACATAGTTGCAGCACCCCCTTCAACATCAAGTACCAGAAGGGCCAGTTGAAGCTCCGCCGAGCTCCAACTCGTCAGTAAAAACTGACCCGTCCTCTATCTCAACTGATACGCACGATCCATCAGTTCCAAAGATAACCCGAGAACCACTACCACTCTCTTCTTTTAGCAAGAGTTCCCCAGGAGAGATTTTATCAATTGGAATAACGGTCTTCAAAACCCAACGTTGTTTTGTAACTGTTCCCGGAACACAACCCGCGCTCCCACTGTCACCAAACCCCAGGCCTGTTTTAGACCTCCGACCCGCTCAGCTTGAATCACCTTGGCACTAGGCTCCACTCTTTTAAATTGAACCTTATTTTGCTCCTTCGACTCAGCGAACCCGACTTTTTTTTGAGGGACAGTCATACTTCCCT
Source organism: Bidens hawaiensis (assembly GCF_021521415.1). Classification (NCBI taxonomy): domain Eukaryota; kingdom Viridiplantae; phylum Streptophyta; class Magnoliopsida; order Asterales; family Asteraceae; genus Bidens; species Bidens hawaiensis. The sequence continues at coordinate 377,597 of NW_027492307.1, read as the reverse complement.
CAGTAAGCACTTGTACCATGTATAATGAACCATACCTGTTTCCACGAGCAAGAACCGGACTAACTTTAGTTACCTTCCATTTACCTCCACCAAACTTTACTTCCATGCCTATTTCATCCAGTTGACTAACAGAGATAAGCCTTATCTTCAACGATGGAATAACCCTAAAATTCTTCAAGTTCCAAACAGTTCCCAATGGAGTTACCAAATTAACGTCCCCCATGCCCGTAACATTAAGAAAATCACTATTAGAAATACGCACCTTCCCAAAGTTACCGACCTTTAGATTCACCATCGTCTCCCCGCTGTGCGTAGCGTGAAACGAAGAACCGGAATCCATGACCCAATTGTCCACCATGCTATCCACACTACAAAATAATACCTCGTCATCACTGACGCCTTCATTAACCTGTTCAGCAGTGTTCACCTCAGTAGCCTTTCCCTGTAATATGTTTGGACAATCACTCTTAACATGTCCAACTTCATTACACCTCCAGCACTTCACATTCTTCCGAGTTCTAGACGAACTCCTCCCCCGACTCCCACTGCTCCTGTTATATTCCTTCCCCTGCCAGCATAAAACATACCAGAAGATGATCCGCCACTCGTGCTTTTCCAACGAACGTCTTCACCTAACACAATGTCTCGGACCCCCTCAAATGTCAAACCATCAGCCCCCACAAAACTAGTAATGGCCGTTACAGTTCCAGACCAACTCTCAGGCAAAGAAGATAACAATATAACAACTTGAGTCTCATTATCCAACTTCATACCCACAGAAGCTAACCTTGACATGATTGAGTTGAAATCATTAATGTGACCTGTGACTGAACTTCCCTCGTGCATCCTTGTCATAAACAATTCCGTCATCAAGAACACCTTATTGACTGCAGACGGTTTTTCATACATATTTGACAGAGCCGTCGTCATACCACGAGCCGTGGTTTCTTTCATAATATTAAATGCAACGCACCTCGTCAAAGCCAATGTAATTTTACCTCTAGCCTTCTTGTCCTTTGAGTTCCAAATTGCTTTTTCGGCTTTATCCATTTTATCCGGCTTTTCCTCCAAAACAATATCCAAATCATGTTCCCCAAGTAACGCCTCTATTTGCATTTTCCACCATGCAAAATCAGTCCCATCAAACTTGTCGATTCGAACCTTCCCGTCTTCAGACATCGCAAACGAGAAACAGAGAAAAATGAATATACAAACTCTAACCCAAAACCCGATGTCCTCTCTTGCACCTCGAAACTCCTGTCAACAAATACCCGAATACCCAACCGAATCTTGAACACCCAACCTGAGTCAAAAACAACCCAAAACAACCCTAACCAGAACTAAGAAATGAGTAAACCTGATTTCTCCTGATCGACGGTTGAAACAGAGGTTGTAGACGATAGTTTCCGTTGAGCAGCTATCAGTTGTAAATCCAACAAGAAGCAGTTGGAACTACTTCTTTGATTAACAGTCGTAAAACACGACCTAATACGCGGTATCTTGTAAATAGCGACAACGAAATTCCGGTATAAAAACGAACAACAACTCCAAGGGTTTTTGTCAAAACCTTAATTGCTTGAGAGTAATAATATGTGAACGGGCCTCTGTTTGTGTCAGAAACTTGCACACACCACAAACCAAAAACAAAATAAACCCTATTTTGTTTTATGTGTTGCTTCCCCTTTTTTTGCTTGGAGGTCACGGCACAAAGGAATAACTCCTTTATATTCAACTCACAATCAAAAGGAAATAAATAATTTCCAACTTTGACCAGTGAATAAATTACACATCAAAAACCACCAAAAAGTAAAAGGCTTGCAAGGATTTTACGTAAACAACCTATAAACCGAAGATAATATCGTTCTCCGTTACAGTGCACCCCGTGTGTTCAACAAACCTTCAGCTCTGATGCCACTTGTTAGGTATTAAACAGAGTCGGTACGCAGCGGAAACACAAACACACACGCATAAACGAAAGCAATAAATAAGAGACACGAGATTTTACGTGGTTCGGTCAAGGCGACCTACGTCCACGAGCTGCAACTAGAGTATTTTATATTAAGCACGGTACAAAGATTACAATACATGACCATGATATATATAACGAACAATTAGGTTAAATGACTTAGGGACCAAGAAAACGTCAAATGGGCCATCCTCTATAATTAAACGGGCCACCCCCTTTTGTCTTCTAATTGTCAACCAACGAACCCGGCCCAAAGGCCTTCACAAATCCTAACACCATTCGCCTAACCTCAAGTGTCGACAATGCACCCATTGCAATCGATTTGGTCACCTTTTTACCACATGTAGTGAACGCAACCAACTTTTTGTGCAACCATTTACCTCACCTCTTACCCAACCCTTACCGTATGCTCAACCGTTTACTCAAGCACCATCAACTATTAGAACTTGTTACAATTGTGGAGACCCTAACCATTATTGCAATGCATGCCCAAGACTCGCACACATGAACCAAATTCAATCCTACCTAACCCAAACTGCTCAATATCAAGCTTACGAAGCCCAAGTAAATCAACTTCAACCAATCCAAGCTTAACCCATCCAAGCAATTCAAGTCCAACCATTCAACCAATTCAAGTCAACCAAACCCCGATCAACCAATCAACCTTAAGTGACCAAGCTACTTAAGGACAAGTGTGTTACATCAACGGTCCCTAAGTTTAAGCCTAACCCTGTACGAAGATATGATACGCTAAATACGTTTCTTTTATTTAGTTCTTTTTCATTTGAATCTAATGTATTAATATCATTAAATCTCCAGTTTTGTTATGAACGAGAATTATGGTTATTTATAATGGTATTCAATCTCTCATTTATTAATACCTTGTCGATTATTGCACTATTTATTGTTACACAATTTATTATCATGATTTAAGTGGTCTATGATCGGTTGTTTACCGGGACTATGTGCATGGCTATGCGCATGGTTATCTAATAGCACCTTATTTGTATAATGAACTACCTATGACCGATTCCTACAAACGTTTTGGAAATCGAGGCTATGAACATGTGTTGTACATAGTTATCTAATAGGAGTCACATGTACAAATTTTATTTTGATATTTTAATACATGGATACCCAAACCCTCCAAACTCACCACATTCTTATGGTACTCTTATCGCATCCCATCGATTTTATAAACTTGGTTTCAAACCTTATCTATTATTGTATTCATAAGTCATGTGATTCATTTGTTGTGTGAACCTACTATTACGTGAATTTGTCGTCATCTCAAGTATTTTCTCTACATCGCATGTGTAAGTTACTTATATAATTTCAAAATTTTCCTTAACTATTTATTTTACGGTTATTACTCTCGATGGTTAACTTCAACAATTTTGTCATATTTTTTTTACTAGTTATTTGTGTTCATTAATTTTCATTCAATTGCTAGTTCATTGCTCTTGATCAAATGAATTAAAAAGTTTTCTTTTACCCATGTTTTCAAACCCGCACAACGGGACGAACCATGTGTATCATGCGACATCTAAATAATTATGAGTGTACGCATAATTATCGAAATCCTCGCTTGGAACTCATGGTGAATACGCCTGTGTGTCATAACTCGGAACCTAGGACGATTTTGGGCAACGATACAAAAATCGATGTGATAAGGGCATGGTGGATACGCCGCTGGTACATCCTATATATAAGTGTCCTTATCATATTTTCCATTTGTAGCGTTATCTGGGTTATCTGAAGATCTGTGTTATATATATGTGTGTATATATATATATATTTAATTTAAAAAAAAAAGAAAAAAGAAAAAAAAACTCTTGACTTTTACTTTCTTTCTTTATGTTATGGTTTTCTATAATTTCGGGACGAAATTTTCAAAAAGTTGTGAATACCGTAACATTTGTCAATTTTCGAACCCGAAAACCTGACTCATTTAAATTTTTATTTATTTATTTATTTGTAGTTATAAGATTGTACCAAAACAACACTTAGCCAACTTTGATTAACTTTTGCACCCCCACCTATAGACAAGGGACCAAAATGCAAGTAACTTTTAAACCTTCCCCCCCTCTCCCTTTCTTCTTCACGACCCAGCGAACCCCCCTATCTTGATCCGTAATTAACAGTATTAGACGCGTAATTGACATCACTAAATCATTCTTACCTAAAATCGACTTCTACCGACACTCCTCTTATGAAAAAATGACTAATTAACATCTATTGACTTGTTGTTGAAACTAAACAAACCGTGTCCTTAATCAACCTTGTAACACTATAAATACTCGCCCTCGTTTCAATTAAACCTGCACACACACTCACCTTAACCTCACAACTCTAAGCCCTAACCTAATTGCAGCAAACGAAGCCATCAAGGTTGGTTTTGATAAGGAACTTGAGCCGCAAGCCCTAGTTCGTCTATCTATACCCATTCGTCATATAATCCGGAACTTTTGCCGACGTATCCCAAGGAGCTCGACCTTTTCTATCTTAATCTTTACCGCCATCTCATATTCGTTAATCCACTCGATAAGGTGAGTTTTCATACCCCTTTTTCCATCTTTTATATTTTGGGGGCAACATGTATACCTTATTCAATTTTATTCATATTCTATTTCTACATCTATTCAAAGCACAATTTGTTATATGTTTATGTGTGATGATTACAATATTTATGACTATGATCTATGTGCTTAAGTGTTTATTTTATGTTTGGTGGTTGGTATCTTATCCTCATCTATCCTCATCTAATATGATCATACATTTACCCAAGTACTTTGATTTCGTATCAATAAGAACGGGTCCACATCTATTTAGTTGTTTACATTTTCATAAGAATTGTAATACTCATCATTTACATATGAATTGTGGTTTTTATCTATATTTGTATCTCAACTAAAACTTATGTATTCTCACCAACATTCGTGTTGACAAACTCTATTTTTATACATGCTACAGGTACAAGTAATTTACATTGATCAAGATTGAAGATATTAGTTTTTACCTTAGGATATATATTCAAACAATAAATATGATGTATTTGTTACGATTATTGAATTTGTGTACTTGTTTAATATTAATGAAATTAAATAATTATTGTCGCTTTAATTAGTGTCTTTTGAGCTACTGTCCAATCAATACGTTACGCCCCGACATGTTCCGCCTTTGGTCGGGGTGTGACAGTATATATTTATACTTAGATTATAATTAATCAAATATTATATCTTAGATTATATCTAATTGAATAATTTATTTAATTTGTATATTTAATTATTTATTTATTAGGATATTATTATACGCATATCTTATATCTTAATTCTTTAAAATCTTTTAAGTCATTAAATTTTATATTTTATCGAGTATACGTAATAGTGATTCTATAACATAATAAAAGTAATAATTCTTAAAATTATAACAATAATAATGGGTTGCAATAATATTAATAATAGAAATCAATCAACCGTTCATTTTAATCCCAAACATAACTTAATCATATCGAAATCCTAAATTCATTATACGTATTGACTCATTATTAATTAATTCATATTAATATTATTTATCTAGGAATCCTTGACGGTGATCCCGAAGGGTTCATCTCTCTCACATCATCACTTATATTTCGTTCGTCCGATCAATTGAGTACCACATATTGACGCATTCGGAGAGGTCCAACATAATCGCAGAATAGTATGATCATGCGCCAGTCGTTATAGCTTTGTGCTTCTCGACATCTCAGTTATACTTGCTCATTTGGTTAATTTGTTATTCTCATATGGCTCATTGCAAATACTTATTTTCTATATGAACATTTAAACTGGTGTGTTGCTCACTCAACCTTGCGTTGACAAAACCATTCTATTTTCAACGCATATGCAGGTTATCGTTTGATGTGAAGTAACTGAAGTACAAGATCACTTAAGGATTTATGTTAGAAGAAAACTTTAATGAAACATATTGTTATTAATTGATATATGTACTTCGTTTATTTGGATTTTGTATGGATGATTGTTATTTGGAAGTTTATTTAATAGATATCGAAACTTTCAATAATGCATGATAGTAACCTTGAGAGCTATGACAATCAGTTCACGCCCCGGCATTTCCGCCGTAGGTTGGGGTGTGACAAAGACTCCTTATGCCCACCTGCCTTTCCTATTGTGACCCTGAGAGTCTCCTTTGCTACTTTAATGATCTTTGTCTCCATAACTTCCCGTATCTGAGTTGAGTCCAAATTAAGTCGAGGCAATGTCTGCAACATGAGTTTATCCTTAAATAGTGGAAGATTTTCGTCCTTCAAATTTTCCTATCAAATTCTAGGTGTACATTTTCTCTCTCACAGTCAGCTTATTTCTTAAGCCTATATCTGCCACCAGCAGTCGATGTTGAGCCACAACCGTCTTCCTAGGTATGACTTTGTAGTCCTTCCACCAACGTCGGTTTTCTTGCCTCATCAAAAGGTAGTCAATTTGCGTGTTGCGTCTGCCACTGCTAAAAGTGATCAAAAGCTAGTCATTTAAATTTTTATTTATTTATTTATTTGATTGTAGTTATAAGATTGTACAAAAACAACCCTTAGCCAACTTTGATTAACTTTTGCACCCCCACCTATTGAAATGCAATTAACTTTCAAAAGCTAGTCATTCCTAGTTCAACTTATACCCATTACACTTGTTAGTGCACGGTTTTGCGTCTGGAGTCTTTGTATTTATCGTTAATGTTTATTTGATAATTGATGTAATATTTAATGTTTATATTTAACTAGTTCGTTAAGATTAAGTCTAGTTCGCTAGGGATGTTAGCGAACTAAGACTAGTTCGTTAAGGTTAAGTCTAGTTCGCTAGGGATGTTAGCGAACTAAGACATTATAATATATTCCCTCCTGATTCGCTAGGGGATGTTAACGAATCAGGGGGTGGTTCGTTATGTTAAGTTATGTAATGAAGGGGAAGCTGGTTCGCAAGGGGATGTTAGCGAACCAGGTCGCCTTCTATATATAGTGAACAACTGTTCACTTGTAATAAAGTTTTTGAGAGAGTTTTGGGAAGATATAAGTTTATTGAGAAAAATCTTGTTTTATTACTCTCTCTCAAGCTCCATCCTAACATTATTGATAATATATACACATACATAACATTATATCAAGGTTAATTATGAGCTAGATCTTTAATAGTGGTAATTGGATAATCTACAGATCTGAGATCTGTTTTATTGTTATCGACTGTTAATCCGGGAACAAACAAGTGGTATCAGAGCTATTGGTGCTCATTACACTTGATTTGGTGTATTAATTGTTATTGTTATTAAGTTTTTTAGTTTATGTTTGATTTTGAATCAATTTGTGTTTAGTTTGATTGAATTATGGACAGATTGAATGGAATTTGTGTTGGTTAAGGTATAGATAGGTGTGGATTAAGAGAGATTGAGGTTTAATTTGGATTTGTGTGTTTTGGTTTTGGTTTCGGTTTAAGTCCGAAACAGGGTGTTTGTTTTTGGTCAAATTGATTTGGTTAAGGTGTTAATTGATTACGAGGTTGTGTGTATTGGATTCGGAATTGGTTTACGAGGAATTTGATAGGTAATTTGTGCAATTTGGTTTAGAAACGAGGGAGTATTACAGATTTGGTATTTCTGGGTTTCTGGGTTGATCTTCATAATTTCTGGAAAATTATGTTGAATGTTTGAAGATTTGAAGATGAATGTAATTCGTTATCTTCTTCCTGGTGATTCGCTATATGTTTCTTGGTGATTCGTTATCAACAGTGTTAATTCGCTATCTAGTTCGTTAACCAATTCGTGTGAGTTATTGATTCGTGTTATCTGGTTCGTTAACTAGATTAAGCGATTCGTGTGACACGTGTTCTTCTTGGGATTTGTGTCATAACAACCTTTGCCACGTGGCATAAGGTGTCAGAGTTTGTTACAAACGGTTGTAACAACCTTATTCGCTATAGTGTGATTCGTTAATCAATTGTAGCTGATTCGTCATCCTGATTCGCTAAGCATTCGCTAAGTGATTCGCTAAGTTTATGTTGGCGATTCGTTACTGATTATCATCTGATTCGCTAAACTAATCCTTTGTAATTCGTTTGGTCAATTCGTTAAGTTGACTTGGTCAATTCGTTTGGTCAATTCGTTAAGTTGACTTGTGATTCGTTAAACCTTCATCTCATTCGTTATCTGTTTCGCCATTTGGGTGATTCGTTAACCTTATTCGTGATTCGTTAAGTTGACTCGTTAAGTTGACTTTTGATTCATTAAAACATTCATCTCATTCGTTAAGGTACTTCGTTGCTGATCAGTCTTAACTTCGTTAAGGATTGGTTCGCTATAACTGTTCACAGTTCGCTACAACTGTTCACAGTTCGCTATAACTGTTCACTGATTCGTTAAGCTATTTCATTTTTTTTATTCGTTAAACATTTAAATTTTTCAAAGATGGCCGGTATGTATGCATTAGCGTCTCAAAACATGTTGATGCAACAGATGTTGCAACTTGATATCGAGATAGGTTCACATTCTAAATGTCCAAGATTGATGAAGTTCAGTGACTTTGCCAAGTGGGAACCTTGGTTTCGTGCACATTTGGGATCTGTTCATCCTGACTGCTCATATTGTCTTGATGAAGTTTATTTTGCACCAATGATTGGTGATGATACTATTGGGTATACTCCTAAAGCTGTTTCTCAATACTCACAAGAAGAGAAGAAAGCATTAGAAATTGAGATAAAAGCATATTCTACTTTGACTATGGCATTACCAGAAAATATCTTTCATCAAGTTGGTAGTATCAAGAGATGTGCGTCTTTATTTCAACATCTGCGTATGAGAAGCATGGGAAACACAGCTGAGAGTAAGAAAGTGATGCTCAAGTTTCAGTTTCGAAACTTTAATTTATTGAAAGGAGAGACAGTTGAAGAGATGACTACAAGATTTAGTCATTTAATTACTGAAATGGACAAGATGAAAATGGAAATTTCTGAAAGAGATAAAATTGACACTATTAAAAGTGTGCTTCCAAGTTCCTACTCAACATTTCTAATGGTTTTGAAAGAGAATGATTATTTTCTGAATGAAGACTTGACGGCACTTGAATTTCTACAAAAGATTGAAGCTAGAGAATATGATCTTAAGTGTCAAAAATCCTCCAAAGAAAATCAAGATCCAGCTTTCTATGGTGGAAGTATGCCTCTTAGTTCAACAATCTCTCCAATCACTGATTTTCTTACTCATGCGGCAAGTGAAAAAGAATCAACTATGTTTAATGATCCAAAAGTTTGTTTCTACTCTGCTGGTAATTCGGGTGGTTCTGGAAGTTCAACTACTACCAATCCATTTGCTACACCACCTAGTGTTAATAAGAAGGAAGCTGAACAAAAATTTGCTTTTCTGACGGCTTTTATGTCTTCATATGAAAACTTAGTGAGTACTAAAATTGCCACAAGTGATTTAACAGATGAGGACTATGATCAGATAGATCCAGATGATCTAGAAATCATGGATTTGAAATGGAACATGGCTATGATCGTTCGTAAAGTTAAAAGATTCATGCAGAGAACTGGAAAAGATCTTCCAGCTTTAAACAAGAAGTTGGGTTTTGACAAATTAAAAGTAAAGTGTTATAATTGTCAAGAATTTTGGCATTTCGCGAAGGAATGTGACAAACCAAGGAAAGAATACACTGGACCTCGTGGTCAAAGTCAAAATGCTTCTACACCACGAGGAAGTGATGCTAAAAAGAAACCATCTTCTTCTACAACACAAGCAATGTTAGCAGATGGAACTGATTGGTCACAACGGTTACTATGCAATGATGTTCAAGCAAATTTAGCTATGTTTGGGTTACATAAAGATTGTCAAGATGCTACTGGTAGTGCGATGTCTTCCGATAATGATTCTGGTTCTGATTCTGACGACTCTTGCGACAAGCCTTCTGATTCAATGTTTGCTTGCACGGCTAAGATCATTGAGGTTAGTAATTCTATTTCTACTACTTCATTTGTTAAAGCATCATGTGTTGACTGTGAATCTAACAAATCTAAGTTAGAAGCATTGAAAAATCATAATGATAATCTTATAAGAGAAATTGCTTCTCTTAAGGATACTTATCGACAATCTCTTGAATCTCAAAGGAGATCTCGAGAAAAGATTGAAGCATTGTCAACAAGTAACCACGATCTCAAAGCCGAGTTATCTGTGAAAATGACCATTAATGACCAAAAGTTTCAGGAAATTTTGAAACATCGTTCTAAGATAACTGAGCTTGAGAATGAGGTTCTTGAGTTGAAAAACAAATTGGGGAAATTTAGAAATTCATCTTTTCTGTTGAATGAAATTATTGAAGTTTCTGGAAAACAAAAAGATTCTAAGAAGGGTATTGGTTTTGTTGAAATTCCACCACCTTTTCATAATGATTATAAAATTAATCCTTTTGCAAGAAAAGAAGAGGATTTGATTCAAAAAGAATCTGTTATTTCTGAAAAACCTAAATTGGTTAAACCTGAAATTGTCAAATCCCAAGTTGCTCCTCAAAAACCTCATGTGGAAAGTAAAAAGGTCTTTGTTGAAAATGTTGATAAAGTGATTATTGAGGATGTGTTTAAACCTGAGATTATACACAAGAATAAGAACATTCATAGTTCTAATCATATTCTTTGCGAACCTCAAGAGTTTGAGGAAGCTGTGTATGGTTCTTTCAAATCTCAAATGAACAAGGAAGAAACTGTGAAAATCAAACCAGTGAGGACAAAGAAGTCAGTTAAACGAAAGATTTCTGACGAGGACTTAATGCGTTTTATTAATCCTCCAAGTTCCAAGTCTTCATCGGCTAGAGTTTTTAAGTTAAAGGGAATGGATACAATGTTCACTGAAAAAGATATTCCAATAAGTATTATCAAACCTGAACTTATTGAGAGTGTTTTTGTCAATGAAACTTCAAAAATTCAAGAACTTGAACGTGTTTATGCTAAACAAAAAGATCAGTTCAATCTGATCCATTGACTAAGGCAAAACAATTTTTAAAACAAGCTACGAATATTAACTTTGTGAAGTCAACTGGGACAGATACACTAAAAAACTTTTCGAACTGTTCTAATTTAGATTTTTATTTAAAGAAGAAATATGAATTATCTGATGAGTTTGCTAAGAGCATGACGAAAAATGTGAGTCATCATCAACCATCTGCATCATTTATTCCAATTTCTTCTAAACATCATCATGTAGACATGCGAACTTGTTTTTTATGCGGTCAACAAGGTCATGTTGTGAGGAATTGTAGTCAGCAAAACTTTCAGAATCTTCATCCTTTTATCAAGGACAAATCTAAGCCAATTCCAGTGGTCAAGGAGATCCTGAAACGACCTGTGTCGTATGCTGATGATACTCATATTTTGTTCTCTGATGTGAATCCTCGGAAGGTTTTTCATATCAATGAGACACACGGTCAAGTGAAACCTAAATTCATTCCAACTGAACCTATATGTCAAAACAAGAATTCAAACATTGTTCAAGCAGCGTACTTAAGACGAAAGTCTAAGAAGCCGATAACTTATTCACAAGTGGCTGAACAACAATTGAAATCTCTTATAGTTAATGATCAAAGAGAACCAAAAGGTGCCCAAGACTGAGGCCTGGGCTGCCTTTTTGAACTAATCACTTTTATTTGTGTGTAGGGTTCATCCAAGACCATTTCTGGTGAAAACTGGATCATGGATAGCGGATGTTCTCGTCATATCACTGGGAATCTCAACCTATTAACCAACCTAAGAAATATTCAAGGGGGTTATGTAGCGTTTGCTGGGAATTCTGGGGGCATGATCACACAAGAGGGTGAAGTTTCAAATGGTCACATTACGTTTGAGAAAGTGAATTATTGTGATAAGGTTGATCATAACTTATTAAGTGTATCGCAGATTTGTGATAAAAAGTACACTACGATATTTACTGACAAAGAATGTCTTATCTTGAAACCGGGTTAAGTTATCCCCGAGGACATGGTTGTCATGTGATCGCCACGATCAAATGATATTTATGTCTTAAATATGAGCTCTAAGGTATCCACATCGATCGAAACATGTTTTGTCTCGAAAGCAATCGAGAAAGACTCGATTCTATGGCATCGTAGAATGGATCACATACATGTCAGAAGGATGAATTATTTAATGGCAAATGACTTAGTTGAGGGTGTCTCGTTAAAGAATTTTAAGTTATCTGATCACTGCGTTGCATGCAAAAAGGGCAAGCAGAAGAAGAAGACACATCCCTCTAAGTTATTGAATTCCATTGATACTCATCCTGAACGACTTCATATGGATTTGTTTGGTCCAGTGAATCGTGCGAGTATTTCTGGAGACTGGTATTGTCTTGTAGTGACAGATGATTATTCAAGATATTCTTGGGTGTTATTTATAAGTTCAAAAGATCAAACACCAGTTTTGGTACAAAACCTTATTACTAAGATCGAATCACTGTATAAACAAAAGGTGAGGAGAATCCGAAGTGATAATGGTACTGAATTTAAAAACACTATATTGGATTTCTTTTGTATTCAAAAGGGAATTCACCGAGAATATAGTACACCTTATGTACCTCAACAAAATGGTGTTGCTGAAAGGAAAAATAGAACTCTGATTGAAGCTGCACGTACAATGCTCGCTGATTCAAAGCTTCCTGTTCAATTTTGGAATAAGGCAGTGATACAGCTTGTTATACGCTTAATCGAGTTCTAACAGTGAAACGACTCAAGAAAACAAGCTACGAGATCTTAAATAATAGAAAACCTAATTTAAAGTACCTGGAACCATTTGGGTGTCCGTGTACAATGTTAAAGAAGGATTCGGGTAAATTTGAAGAAAAAGCTATCGAATGGTATTTCTTGGGATATGCATCTCCAAAGAAAAGGGTTTTTAATTTCACATCTGGTTGTGTTGAAGAATGGTACCATGTGGACTGTCAAAAGTACACAACTCCTCCTCAAGGGAAAGGTCCAGACTGGATGTTTGACTACGATAGTTTATTTAATTCTTTTACTTCTTCGACTGAACACATCGATGAAGAACTGGTTCGAGCATACTTTGAAGATCATTTGACCATTCCACGATCTTCAAGTTCTAATGAACCAGATGCTCCAACTGAAGAATCTCAAGTTGTTTCTCCAGTTGCTATTGATAATGTTTCTACTTCTTCTGATGATGATCAAGCTGAAATTCAAGTTATTGATCTTGACAGTGATAATGCTTCATCTCCCGAGTTGGGTGAACATTACACTAACTTATTTGATAATGTTGTTGTTCCTGAGAATCCCACTCTTCGGATTCATGGATATAATCCACAGGAAAATATCATTGGAGAACTTGATGTGGACGTTCGTACACGTCATCAAGTTGCTTCGTCAAGTGATAATAACATATTGTGTGCTTACACTAACTTACATTCTTCGGGAATTGTGAATATTGCTAAATTCAATTGCTTTCTATCTCAAGTTGAGCCAACGACAGCTCGTAAGGCACTTGAAGATCCTTCTTGGGTAGAAGCTATGCAAGAGGAATTACAGCAATTTGCACGTTTGGGTGTTTGGGATTTAATAAACAAATCTGCTAGAGTCAAGAAAGCCATTCCGACTAAGTGGGTATTTAAGTGTAAGAAGGACGATCGAGGGGTGATTGTCAGAAACAAAGCATGTCTAGTGGTGCAGGGTTTTCATCAGCAAGAGGGTATTGATTACACAGAGGTATATGCTCCGGTTGCAAGATTAGAGTCGATTCGAATCTTCCCGGCTTATGCAGCTTATAAGAATATCAAGGTCTATCAAATGGATGTTAAAAGTGCTTTTCTAAATGGTGAATTACACGAGGAAGTGTTTGTCCAACAACCACCTGGTTTTGAAGATCCTGATTATCCAGACCGTGTTTACCGATTAAACAAGGCTCTGTATGGTCTACATCAAGCCCCGAGAGCTTGGTATGGCACGCTCGCCGACCATCTGACTGATAATGGCTTCAAACGAGGAACTGTTGACTGCACTTTATTTCATAAAACTGTTGGTGATGATCTTCTTCTAGTCCAGATTTATGTTGATGATATTATTTTTGGGTCTACAAACGACACATTGTGTAAGGAGTTCGAGAAGTCAATGCAAACAAAGTTCGAAATAAGCTCGATGGGAGAGATGAATTTCTTTTTAGGGCTGCAGGTTCACCAGTCTGATAAGGGAATCTTCATTCATCAGACAAAATATGTGAACGATATCTTGGAATGGTTCAAGATTACTGCCGGAAAAATCCCTTCTACTCCTCTTCCAGTGGGTCACAATTTATCACCGAATGAATTGGAGGATACCGTTGATCCGACCCTTTATCGTGCTATGATTGGTTCTCTAATGTATTTAACTGCTTCTCGACCCGATATAATGTTTGCTATTTGTGTGTATGCTAGGTACCAAGCTAGTCCCCGAGTGACTCACCTGGCAGCGGTCAAGCGTATCTTGCAATATCTACGGGGAAATCCTGACATCGGGTTATGGTACCCCAAAGATAATATTTTCATCTTACCGCCTACTCAGACTCAGATTATGGAGGATGCAAGGTCAACTTCAAATCAACGACAGCGGGATGTCAATTCTTAGGAAGCCGACTTGTTTCCTGGCAATGTAAGAAGCAGACAACGGTCTCCACTTCAACCACCGAAGCTGAGTATGTTGCAGCCTCGAGTTTCTTACTACTCCCATCTTGATTGATAATTCTGCTGCTATTAGTATCACCAAGAATCCCGTACAACATTCTAAAACGAAACATATCGAAATTCGATATCATTTTATACGAGATTGCTATGAAAAGAAATTAATTGATCTTGAGAAAGTGCACACAGATTTTCAAAAAGCCGATCTATTTACCAAAGCGTTTGATAAAACACGTTTTAATTTTTTGCTTGGTTTAAATGGATTGAAGACCTTTGCTGAGATCCTAAAATTAGGATAATTATCTTTAAATTGCTTTATTGATTTAGCTTAATTTAGAAAAAAAATAAAAAATAAAAAAAATGTGATTTCTGTTCTTTAATGTTTTTCTTTTAAATATTTAGAAAAACCAAAAACATTTTAAAATTCTAGAAAAACCAAAAAGAATGTGATTTATGTTTTCAAAAAGATTGTTTATAACAAAATTGAAAACGACAAAAAATATTGTGTTTTTGAGTGTTTTGTACAGAGAAAAACCAAAAAGATTTTTGAAGACGTTTTTAGATTATTTTCTCGCTGAAAATTACGTCGGTTATTTAAGTTTGTGAAGTATGCTTGCATGTCTTGGTCCTATGATTCACTCGTGAATTGATGGTTAGCCATTTATTTATAAACTTAAGTTAACTGGGGCGATTAAATTTATCTTTTCTTTATTTTAAGCTCCTCAAAATTTTGAGTTTTTTGAAGCAAAAAGAGAACATGATAGTACATTGATTATCTTGACCCCAAATTCAGCAAAAAGTAAGCTTAAAAAACTGTGTGCTTAATTGCATTGGTGCATTGGTAGGTCTTAAAACAACCCAGTAGAGTAAAGTATGTGATATAAACATAAAGAAATGCCAAATTGAAAGGGGTGTTAATCTCTAGCAAAAGTCTCGGTGAGGATGGCAGAAATGTAATAACCAGTCATACTCAAGTCTTATATTTGTTGATTAGCCAAAAATCAAATAAAGCAAATAACAAGCGTTAAGATTCTGGGCACTGTGAGTCTTTATGCGGCTTAACCATCTGGGTATTCATAAGCATGAATATTTCACTCGCCTTCTAGAGCAAACCCAAAGTTATTAAACTTGATCACCGCTGTACTTCGTACAATTTAAATTACTGACTTGATCAAAATCCGCTGTTAGTCTTACAATTGTTCCTCCCTTGCGTGCGTCTTAATACCATTAAGAAACGGACCCCAGGGGATACAATATATGTAAGCCGACAGATGGACTCGTGCATACTCACTCACAGTATAGGAAACTTGATGCATTGCTCAAAATTTCTACAATTGGTATCAAAATTTTGATCAACAATATAATGGTTTAAGTCAAGTTGGGGTGATTTGGAAAAAATCAAATTAAGCTTGAACCGTGATTAGAGGCTGATAGTTTCTGATATTCTGTGCTTTAATTGAACTATTTAATCATATCACAAAAATACTTGAATGTGTGTTATTAGATTTATGTGGATAACAATACCAATGACCGACTTATCGTCAGTCATAATATCGTTGAAGTATAAAACTGTGATGGAAGAGCAATTTGGTCAATATGATTCTCTGCTCAAACTCAACAAAAATACAAAAATATGTACTGTTTTTGATAAAATCATTGAAAAACACAAAAAGATTGTCTATTTTTTAGCGGACCGGATATTTTTTTTTATAAATACATTCTTTAAATTCTTACAAAATACCAAAAATATTTTCGTCTTCTTTGTACAAAATACTTAAATAATTTTAAGTTATGTTTCGGAAATCTGAAACATTTTTAACGTATCTGGTTGTCGGGATAAAAGGGTTTCTCGATAATTTGTTTTATTTATTTATTTAATTCTTTAATTAATTCATTTAATTAATACATTTAATTATTTAATTTAAAATTAAATAAAAGAGTTTATTTCGTTAAAATCCAATTCGTTATTTATGGATAACGAACTAGGTGATTCTTTAGCGAACTAGCTTCTGGTTCGCTAACCTAATTCGCTTCCGCACTCTGTAACGAATCATCCCTTCGTTATGCATATTTAACGAATCATGACACGAATCATGTCTTGATTCGCTACATTTAATTTAACGAATCAAGTAGCGATTCGCCAACATAAGGTAACGAATTGAGTTAACGAATGGGCTAATTCGTTAACTTTAAATTACACGAATCGTCTGATTCGTACAAATTGTACCTAGGTTTATGTGCATTGTTATATAAGACAAGAAAACAAACAGTCTTCCACTGTTCGCCTTCTTCCTTCATCTTAAAGAAATCTTATTCAAATTTTCTCTGAAATCTCGACTTTCTTGTTTGGATATTTGAAAGATAAATTTGGGTAACTAAGGTATAGCCGATCCAGGCGATATACTTTTCGTCAAAAATGGCTAAGTGTTGATAGTTAAATTATAAACTTTTAAGAGTTTAAGGGTTTCCGAAGTTTTGAAACCTATTTGTGTGTAATTTATGTTAATAACTGTATGTTTTTGATGTCATTGTGATCGATATCATATTCCGATACCCTTGGTGGGCTTCAATCATATTTTGATTGTTGTTTGCCGGGTTAATTATTGTTTTGTGACATTGGTGTTTACTGTGGGTTCGTCTAACTTATGTACTTAGAGATTTTGAGTCTTAATCTCATTCATCTTCGATTACGATTGTGATTCCGAGTACAACGAGCTCATTAGCGTGATGATTCGACGATAATTATGGCCTAATTGTTCTTGGGTTCATTTTGTTGACTATCCGTGTTCATCCTAATTTTGACCTTGACTTTGTGAAGTCAAAGAACAA
The DNA here is from genome assembly GCF_021521415.1 of Bidens hawaiensis. Classification (NCBI taxonomy): domain Eukaryota; kingdom Viridiplantae; phylum Streptophyta; class Magnoliopsida; order Asterales; family Asteraceae; genus Bidens; species Bidens hawaiensis. The sequence continues at coordinate 360,115 of NW_027492307.1, read as the reverse complement.
GTCTTATTTATGACCATTCGTTAGTCTTAGCGAATTGGAACTGTTTCGTGTCCAATTCGTTAAGATTTTACACAAACTAACTTAGCGAATAAGATGTTACACGAATCAAAATTGGATTCGCTTAAAATATAACGAACTAGTGTGTAGTTCGTCAAAGTTAAATAGTGATTCGCTATGCTTAGTTCGTTAAGGTATTTACTTGATAGCGAATTGCCTGATTCGTTATCTCATTGTAACGAATCAGTGTGATTCTCAACGAATGACATTTATTAAATAAATTAATTTTAAGATTAAATAAATTAATTTTAATATTCATTTAATTTAATTAAAGGATTTAAATCGTCTAATATGCGTAACTAGATTAATTACACATATCTTTTTATTATATATTGTGATATCTATTCTCATATTCGGTTTTATTTATACAGTAAAACATGGCTGATCAAAAACAACAAAATCAACCGCCACAGGAATAACCTCCACAAGGGCAACCACAATAACAAGATCAACAAGCTGAAGTGATCTTATTGCCGTTCGATAAGAAGCACAACATTTGTGCTTATGTTGATCAAGATGTGACTGATTTGAGAACGTTTGGAGCTATGTTGACTTTCTTACGACGTTCAAAGATACACTATGCAATCACTGCTAAACCTAAAGTGTATCTTAGTATAATCAGGCAGTTTTGGAACACGACGGAATATGTTGAGGAAAATAATTGGGTTCAAGCTACAATTAATCAGATCCCTATTACGATTGATGTTGAGGTCATTCGTCGGGTACTTCAATTTGACGATAATGATGATTACCCGAGTGAATTTGACAGGACATTGGTTAGGGGTTTATTCACACGGTTGAATTATGGGGGTGATATTCGTAAGTCTATGTTGAACAAGAATGGGTTGTGTCCACCATACAAATATCTGCTGTATGTTTTACTTCATTGTATGAGTGGACGTCGCAGTGGTTTTGATGAGTGTAGACTAAGTTTGCAATCAGCATTTGTTGCCCTAATCCTGAATAGGCCCTTCAACTATTCAGAACTCATCTTTGATCATCTGAAAGAGCAAGTTCAGCAAACTCTACCGTCAACGAAGTTGTTGATGTATCCTCGCTTTTTACAGCTAATTATTCTGGATTTGATATCGAATTTGGTGATTGATCGATCGTTGGTGAACGATGTTCTTGATATGGAACATATGAAAGCTGAAACGGTGCATCGTATGTTAATCTATAGAAAAGACAAGCCACATGATAAATGGATGATTGGTCATATAATCAATCCGGATTACGTATGTCCTCCTAATGATCGCTGGATCCATGATGATTCGGATTCCGAGCGTGAAGGGGGAGAAGGTGGGAACAATGATGGTGGAGATGATGATGGTGACAATGATGATGGTGATGGTGGAGCTGGTGAACGAGCTCTTATAGAACACAAGATGCAGTCGATGCTGCTCTAGCTGCCACTGTGAAAGCTCAGTTAGAAAGAAAACGAAAGGGGAAAGCTGTAGCTACTGGTGAACCATCAAAGAAGACCCGTGTGTCTGCTGGGGCTAGGTTAATTATTGGAACTCCACCACCACGTCAATCAACTACTCAAAGCTCGGCGGTGTCGCTAACTACTAGCACTTCGATGCTTACCTTGACGACGACGATGGTGTCACATGAGAGGCTCGGTCTAATCCCTCAAATGGCGTTGACCGAGATACTGAGGCCTCCTGTTGTGTTGTCTACAGTATCTTCCACCACATCAATGAGACCTCCTCCTCTGCCAACAACCACTCTTCCTCCACCTCCGCCTAGTGATGTCTCTTTTATGAGGATTACTCGACCTCAAGGACCTGTTCAACCAGTTCATCCATCTGTACACAATTTACCACCAGGTCGCCAAACTGAAATGCTGCTAAATCTGCTACATCTATATGAAAATCAAATGGCAGCTGAGCGTCAAACTCAAGAAAGACTCGTGGAGAATCAACGTCGAATGATGAGTTATATTTCTTTTTGTCAGAAGGAGACTAAGTCGTTACATACGATTGTTGAGTCTCAGGGGGTGAAATTAAAGGAACAAGAAGAGTTGATTTTATAATTAACTTGTAAAGATGATGCCCTCAAGAAAATTAAAAATGACGATGATGATCCTGACGAATCTGATGCAGGAGGTGAGCCTAAACAATCGCATGGTTCATCCTCTGGTGCAGGTGTTAGTGGCGCTGATGATTCGAACAAGCAGATAATTACCTATCAAGATCCAACAGCTGCCAAGCCAATAGAAATGATTGAGGCTAACACGGTGATATTTATGGATGGATCGGGGGTGGTTAGAAGTGTGGTGAACAGAGACGAGATAGAGGTCGGTGAGTTTATTGTTAGATCTTTGACACGGGAGCAGATTTCGATTCTGCTTGGGTTGAATGACGATCAGTTGACGGCTTTAGAGACTGAGCCCGATGTCAAAGTAATCAATGAAGAAGAAATGGAAGTTGATCAGTTATTTATGGATACGGATTTTATTTATGAGAACGAGGAGATTGAGATGGAGGATGTGACAGCTGAAGAGTACCCGGACTTGTATCAACACGCAAACGTTGATCAAGGTGCTCCGGTATTTCACGAAGATGTAATTAAAGAGACTGAGGATGAACTAGAAAAGGTTGTGCAGTGAACAGTTCCTTCACTCAAAGAAGTGACTGATGATGACATAGAAAGATGGTTTAAACGTCAGAAAGTGGGTAAGATTATCAGTGCTTATTGGTATGTAGATCAAGAAAGAAAAGATACCGCTGCTGCTTGGATTGAGGCGAATCAGGTGACTACCTTCAAAACTGTTTCTAAGGTACATGGTGATATTGTCTCCTGGCTCTATGATTCAGACCTTAAAGTATGTATAGTCAAGTGGGAAAATGGTGTCCAGTATTACGAGAGGATAATGGATGTTTTAACTCTACCCGCGTTGGGATGTACGTACCCTCGCGAGACGTCCATTTATCAATCGTGGGAGTCACCGAACGGCTGAGTGGTTTCATCAACACTTACTGTTCGAGGTCAATCATGGCTTCAAATTCTTCAAGCCCCAGGTTCCAAGACGTAAGCGCACTGACGAGATTGGTCCAAGGACCGGCTTGAAGAAACTTGTCTTGAAAGTGAAGCAGCCAAAGACAATGAAAAAGGTTCCTGTGAAGACAATGCCTCAAGATATTTATCTGTCTTTCAACCGTTGGTACTATGACAATCGTACTGGCGAGGCCGTTATTGTTTGTGGTCGAGGACTGCAGACCGAGCTCATCAAGATAATCGACCCGATGTGGTTGGTTAATTTATCAGAGACAGACAACGACGTGCTATACAAGAAGCAGATTTTGTTTGAACGCCAAGAAGATTACGACCTGGCTATGCAATTCCAACATGTCGTTCGTGTGTGTCACGAACATGGTATTCATAGTTGCAGAGACTGGCAATCCAAGCGCTTCAAATAAGTTAAAGACAAAGAGCTCAAGACGAGGGGGTGTCTGTTAGTTCACAGTTTTGCGTCTGGAGTCTTTGTATTTATCGTTAATGTTTATTTGATAATTAATGTAATATTTAATGTTTATATTTAACTAGTTCGTTAAGATTAAGTCTAGTTCGCTAGGGATGTTAGCGAACTAAGACTAGTTCGTTAAGATTAAGTCTAGTTTGCTAGGGATGTTAGCGAACTAAGACATTATAATATATTCCCTCCTGATTCGTTAGGGGATGTTAACGAATCAGGGGGTGGTTCGTTATGTTAAGTTATGTAACGAAGGGGAAGCTGGTTCGCTAGGGGATGTTAGCGAACCAGGTCGCCTTCTATATATAGTGAACAACTGTTCACTTGTAATAAAGTTTTTGAGAGAGTTTATGGAAGATATAAGTTTATTGAGAAAAATCTTGATTTATTACTCTCTCTCAAGCTCCATCCTAACAATATTGATAATATATACACATACATAACATTAAATCAAGGTTAATTATGAGCTAGATCTTTAATAGTGGTAATTGGATAATCTACAGATCTGAGATCTGTTTTATTGTTATCGACTGTTAATCCGAGAACAAACAACACTCAGCCCCTTTATGCCATTTCCAGTTAGTCTCCTCTAGGCATGCTATCTGAATCTTACGTTTTAAGCACATCTCCCAATTCTAGCAACTTACTATTTAGTGTTCCTACATTCCAAGAAGCCAAACGCTATATATGATCCATATCTTTACCCTTACCCTCACCCCTCGTTTCAGGACATGGTCTCAAGTAATAGTCATGGCTCTTACATTCTATGATTGCAACTAATCACACAAACACAAGCAATATAATAATAATAATAATAATAATAATAATAATAATAATAATAATAATAATAATAATAACATCTCGGGTCAAATTCCCGGTTTGGGTGACAAGCTTATCATAAACACGCTATATGTCTATATATATAAAGCCTAAGAATGTTTAGCTCACAAAGCCTTGTGGTTAAAGAGTTTAAATTTGCTTCATCCCCTTCGTTGATGCTCCGATATGACAACACAACGTCCATGATCCTTGATTTGGATTGAAAAACGATGCTAAGTTCTACGCGATCGGTTTACGGGAGAAGATTAAAGATTGTTTCGGGCCAGGTTTGGGTGTAATAGCGAACCGTAGAGGTGTTTCAGCTCGGGTTTGGAGCTATAACCGAGTGGTCTGCCAATGTTAGCTGGTGTATATATCGGTGGTGATGATGTTACGGTTGGGGTGGTGGTGATGGCGTCACGGTGGTGGTGGTGGTGTACCAACAGTTAACCGAGAGAGATGAGGGCAGTGAGAACTTGTGGCCTGTAGATGGTGGCGGAGAGGTGGAGGGGTGATGGTTTACGGTGGTGTTGTCAGAAGCCGAAGGAAGGGGGGCTGGGTCTTCTCATAACACAAAAGTATAAATAAAAACTAAAAAGGTAAAAAAATTAAAATGTTTTCCACGTAATTCTCGCTTGAAAAGAAAAAAAGCACCCCGAAAAAGACACAACGAGGAAAATAACAAAAAAACACAATGATAAATAAAATAAACTATAGCGCGAAGCAAAATATAACACAATGTTAAGTAATATAACACAATATTAAGAAAAGAAGACACAATGTTAATATAAAAAGACAATGATAAATAAAAAAACAAAATGATTTTTTTTTCTCATCATTGCGTCTTTTTATAAGAACGAAGAAAGACGTATTGAACATTTTTGGTTTTTTTATCTTTTTCATTTTTATTTTAAAAGTTATGATTTTTTTATTCTTTTTTTAATGGTTTCATTTTTATTTTTTAGTAAACTGCGGTTTTCGTTCATGTGGTTTGTTCATATCTGCGACTTTAGTCCAATAGTTTCAAATTTACGATTTTTGTCCATGTGGTTTCATTGAACTTGCAATTAAACCCGAATCCATCAACATGTTAAGTCTAGTTGTTAAACCCATCAGCTTGCCCCTCACGTGAGGGACAGTTTTGTCATTTTTCTTCCCAAATAAACCTCGGTCCTATTTCGCAAGCCCCCCTCACATGAGGGTTTGGGGTGTATTTGGGAAAAAAGACAAAACTGCCCCCCCCACGTGAAGTGCACGCTGATGGATTTAACGACTAGACTTAATGGAATTAGTGAAGTTTGATTTAATTGCAAGTGAAATGAAACCACATGGACGAAAATTGCAAATTTGAAACTATTGGACTAAAATCGTAGATTTGAACAAACCACATTAACGAAAACCGCAGTTCACTGTTATTTTTATTTTGACATAAATTATTCCCATTCTTCTCATTTTTACCCATAATTTAACCAAATAATAACTAAATGCATACCAACAAAAGAGTAAACAGGACCTATCTTTGGTGGGGCATTCGGATGACAAACGGTATTTTCAATATTTCGAAACGTAACTTTCAGTCATTTATCCTACAACATACAACATCAAATTATATATATAAAAAACATATTATTTTTTAACCTTTTATGTAACTAATCAAATACACTTTATTTTAAACAAACAATGTATCAATGTATATCTTTTTTAACAATAATGTACACACTCACAAATCATACACCATCTATGTAATACTTTCCACGTAATTTTATTGATACACCATCTATGCACACGCCCACACTCACAAATCATACACCATCTATGTACACACTCACACTCACAAATCATACACCATCTATGTATCAATGTAATACACCATCAACACCGAATGATGCTTTATTAATGGGTTCGTGGTCCCCTAATAATATCACAATGACCAACCGGTTGTTGCGTATATTCCATATGATTTCTGGATTGAAAATTAATGTTCATAAATCCCATATTTTGGGTTGGGGGTGTCCTCCTCAGAAGTGGTCTCCATGGCCGAGGTGTTGGGATGTAAGGTAGGCGATTAACCTTTCATTTACCTTGGTATAAAAATTGGCGCGAATATGAATAGATCGGCTCATTGGGGATCGGTCATAGATACGGTGAAAAGTAGACTTCTATCATGGAAGAAGAAGTTGTTATCTATGGGTGGGCGTCTGACGTTGATTAAATCGGTTCTAGCTAGCCTTCCGGTGAGGTAATGGAAGAAATCGAAAGATTGATGAAAAAATTCTTGTAGGTTGGGAATAAAGTTAGTAAAGGTATTCATTGGATCTCTTGGGAAATGGTTACGAGGCCCAAGAAATATGGTGGGTTGGGTATTTCTAAGCTGTGTGACGTTAACGTGGCTTTATTGGTCAAATGGGCTTGGAGATTCAAATCTATTTATGAAGGGTTGTGGAGAAAACTGGTGATTAGTATCCATGGAGGCCGGAGTAAGTGGTCTTTTTTACCGGTCAAGAGATCTTTGCCGGGTGCTTGGAAGGCAATTGTAAATTTATTGGAGAAGTTTCGTATTAATGGCCAGCCTATCTCTAGTTTGATTACTTGTAATCTAGATAATGGTGAACGAATCAGCTTCTGGAAGGACGTTTGGTTTGGCGAAACTCCCTTATTTATTAGATGGCCAGCTCTATTTTCTTTGGAAAAAGACAAGGATTGTTCAGTCAGCTCCCAGGTGGTGCACGATGGGATTCAATATCAGATGTCGGCTAGCTGGTCTTAGAATGTTCATACAGTTGAAGGTATTTCGGAGAAACAAGATGTATTGTATATGTTATCTCAGGTTCGGATAGTCGACAGCAAAGACAGGTGGATTTGGGATAAAAAACCTGCAGTGGAGTTCTCGGTGGCTGCGGTTAAAGACTCCATTCGACAGTACCCAGTCATTTGTTCCAGTCAAGTTTTTCGATGGTTTAATTGGGTCCTGATCAAGGTTAATACATTGGTGTGAAGAATAGATAAAGGTAGAGTCCCATCACGTGTCGAACTGATCTGGAGAAACGTCTTCCTGCCTAGCGCTATTTGTCCGATGTGTAATTCAGCTGACGAATCGATAAGTCATGTTTTTTTCAGCTGTTTCGTAGCCTCTGGGGTATGATCGCTGGTTTGGAGCTGGTGCAAGATGGGTGTTGCTTCTTTCGCTGACTATGATTCGGTTCTTAAATGGCCAAACTTGAGTTCCAGTTCTACGAAGGAAAAGAAGATCATCGATGGGATTTTATGGGCCACTAGCTGGGCTATCTGGAGAGAGCGGAACAAGGTGGTTTTTCAAAACGCTGAACTAAAGGTGCCGGAGGTGGTCTCTTTGGTTAAGTCTATGACTTTCATTTGGTTAAAGTATAGATCTAAGTACAATAGGATTGTGTGGAACGATTGGGTTAAAAACCCGTTGTATATGCTGTAATTTGTGGTGTGTGTGGTCCTTTTTATGAGGACTTTGCCTTTTTGTTTTGAATGAAGTTTAACTTTCAAAAAAATAATCTATGTAATACTTTCCATTCTTCAATTGTCACCTCATTAACTCTTCTAACATTCACTTTCACCATTCAACCTAAGTTGCATTTATCATTCTTTATACTTTTTTTTTAATACTAAGATAATATTTTAATTTACATTTACAAGCTTCCAATGTAGCAGGTAATGCATGAGCAAAATTGAATGGTACGCGATATGGACCCATTTCACCATGCAAAAGGAGTGGTGAATGGGGGTGTGGTGTCCCATTCTTACCATTTACACAATTCTATTGCCACCTAGGATCACACAACCCCCTCCATTCTACCATACCGCATGACCTAATGAGCAAGGGTTCGAGTCCCGCAAGCAACAAAGAAATGTAATTTAGAGTCGATTTATTGAGTGGAAGTTGGTGCTAAAAAATTCAATAATATTATTGAGCCGATTGACTTATCATCTACTATATTACTTTATTTGTCTTCAGATAACTAAAATATGTTGTTTCTTGTTAGGATTACTTGATGGAGTTGTTTTACAATATTGTGTTGAATCAATTAGCATGTATCTGAAACTTAACCATTATAAATTTTATAAATAATTAAAATGTGTCTTTTTAATGAACCAAAAAACTCTACATGTGACCAATTTAGATGTAGCCTCTAAATGAAATTATTAAGAGACTACTAAACAACCCTTAACTGGACTGGTTAAGCAAGTTTTATGGTTAGGCCGACACCTGAAGGTGTTTATGGTTTAGTTTTAATTGTTTCAGATCAAATCACGAGTCAAAACATTAGTAACAGTTTTTAACCTCATTATATTAAAATCATATCTTTTGGTTTAGTTATGGTTTTAACTTTTAAGGTTTGTATTTGTTGCGTTTAAATTAAAAGTACAAACATATAGCAATTTTAACGGGATTGTGAAGTCAAGATGCAAATTGGAAAAGTTGTCCTTCATGGCTTCATATAAAGAAAATACAAGACGTCCATCTTGAAAATGAAATTACATGTTACTGTTCAATTAAATAAAATTAGAAATTAAAATTACATGTTATTGTATATGGATTTTGCTAATAGGCTGTTGTGAAACAAGTATCATTTTATATTGTTGTCATACACCATTGTGAATGGTTAGGTTCAATTTAAAATTAACGATTTCTATAAATCATAGCCTCATAGGCAATTCGTTAGTTCCGGTTAGAAATATTTTAATTCGTTATAGAAGTAAAAGAAAAAAAATCATAAAACCCCTCCAAATCATAAATGCTTAAATTGCATGTTTGAAGTCGATAGCTATTAATTAAAAACTAGTTGCTTTGTGTTGCAATAGATAATTAAAAACTGTTTTAATGAACGCAAGTTACCATATTAAAAGTTGGGTTACCTTATTAAAAGCTTATGAGTTTGTTTGTATAACTTGAGAGTTATGAATAATGAAAGTGGATGATTACCATATTAAAAATTTGTAAGATTGATTGTGTAACTTAATGAAAGTCGGGGGTTGGCTGTTGTAAATTTGGATAGGGGAAGTTGATTGTTTAACACGACAAACAAATATATGTTTTTTGAACAGACAACGAATCTTTAAAATGAGTATTTATTAAATTCACCAATGTGAATAAGATTCAAGATATAATTGAATTTATTAACTAAAACTATTTGAACCCGCTCACATTCGAAGTTGTAGGTTAACTGAATTAACCGAATTATACATGTTATAAAAGTCTACAAACTGAGAGATTTTTTTTATTTTTTAGTTAAAGAAACATAGATATTACATCAATATAGCAGGTAGGCGAGCAATAAACTGAGAGATCGTTTATAAATTTGATTTTAGCTTATAGTGACTGAAATGACTCGTGTTCCCCCCAACTCTTTAGTTATAAGATGAGTCAATATAATATAAGAAATAATATTTTACCAAGAAAATACATTTTTGTTTTATATACATAACACAGTTACATCAAAGAGCCTAATTTTAATTACATCAGATGTTACATCAGGAGGAGCCAATTTTTTCTTTCTATTTCAACAAATGTCACATAGAAAGGAGCCTTTTCATGACGTTTCCATTTCTGCCTCCCAATTACAAACGCATATTTGACTCAAATATTTAGACTAAATTACAAAATAATATTCAATTTTCAATAAGTTTTCTAGTATTTTTTTCTAACTACATATGCACTTTAAATTTCACTATTGTTTCATTGTTTCGATATTTTGTTATCACTGTTAAAATTTTAAATTAAATATACATGAAACTTTTTACTATATTGTACGGCATTTGTTTGGATCAAATGCAAATGACATTTATAGTAAGAAGTGTTTAAATAAGTAGAGTAATTATCGTTAAACACAGTGATTTTTGAACTAAGATAATTATTATTACATTATTTTATTTTTTATAATTTAATTACTCTAATTATTTGTATGTTAAGTACGTTAATTGTATTTGTACTAGATCTCACCATTTACACTATAACAAGTGTATATGTATATAGTCGTAAAAAAGTATACATGAAGCTTACTGTTTAGTTATTAGGTTTTCTTAATTAATTTAGGTGAAACAATTATTACTTGTTTATAACATAATGAAATTTTCCCTTTAGAATTATCATTTACTTCATAACAAAATTGGAAAAAAAATCATCAATTAATATATTTTCATTTAAATCAATGATTTTTAAAAAAGAAAGCAAATGTCATAAGCGAATGGAACCACCCGACACCCGAGTGATGCTTATAATTGGAAAAGGTGTAAGCGACTTTAGTGAACACCGAAAAACCTTATTATGAATTAAAATGTGTCAATGGAAGATTCGTAGCACCTGTGTCAATGTTTTGTTAACCAATGAAATTAAATAAACCACGTATCTTTGACATTTTTTATCATACAAAAACCATTTATTTATGTATAATAAGTTATATACAATATAGCAAAAGTAAAAATAAGAAAAGGAAAACTAACATATCATTATATTATACAGTATAATAAAAAGTGTATATCGTATAACGTCTAATAGTAACTAGCATTCTACCAATCCCATATTAGTTGAGGGCCACCATTCTCCGCCACCTGATCGGAGATATAATCCATAAAACCATCAGTGTCCGCCACTTCCCACGACGGATACACCCATTGGTCCACCGAGTCAACCAACACCAACTCATTTGATGACTCGGGTGAGTCCAAACACCCTTCTAAGCTTGGCAACTCGATGATCTCACCAAGTTCCTCCACTTGACTAGATTCGGTCACTGGTGGTTGTACTGGTGGTGACATGGTGGCGCCTTTTGCTGCGGCTTCTTGAACGTGACGTGGAGAAAGAGATACGGGACGGGGTAAGGAGTCTTTGAGTTCGGGGAAATTAAGAACCGCGGAAGTACCTATTTAAGAATAATCACCATAAATTACATGTAACGTTAATAAAAACAGAAAAAATGAGTCAAAAATAACGAACAAAGTAAAAAATAAAAGTGTAAAAATAATTTTCTTGGTTATGACATGTAGAAGAGGTACATAATTATAAAATAATGTTTTATAACTTACTACAAAAGCAATTAATTAGTTATTAATGAGAGTTAATAAATATGATAGTAATATTCCTTCTTAGAAAATAATGTTTTAACAAAATTAAGCTTGCTATTGAAAAAGAATAAAAGTTAAATATGTGTTTACAAAACGTTAACATCAATTGAATTGTTTAAATCAAAGTAATCAAGTTAGTTTGAAATCCAAATGGCTCGGTTTGTCAAGCTTGAGCCGTTGACGAACTGTTTTAAGTTTTGTTATTTATTTTGATTTTGAAATATGTAGTTATTTGTATATATTATTATGCATGATGAATAAATAATAATCTTCAACCCGTTAAGCCATATTGTCAAACCGATAAAATTGGTTGGTTTAGTCGACCTCACAATACAACTGGTTTGGTATATCGTTCTGAACCATAATTAGCGCAGTTTGATCTTAATATTTTTTTCGTCAAAAAACAAAGTAAAACCACAGTTAGTGGTTTGACCTTAATATTTTTTTCGTCTAAAAATTTAGTAAATTAACAAATCTACACTTGTGAGTTGTAACCCAATGTTGAATGATCATAATTCAAGTATTCAACATTAAGTCATTACCTTTAATCGATAGCGCGGCTACATCATGAGCTTTGGCGGCCATCTCGGCGGTTGAAAATGTCCCGAGCCAAATGCGGGTTTTCTTTCGTGGTTGTCGGATTTCCGACACCCATTTCCCCCAACTCCGCATTCGAACTCCCCGAAAAACCGGGTGTTTATAGCTCACATCTTTCCGATTTCTTTTCTTACTCTTTGAGTTCTCCGGCACTGATTGGTCACTGGGTTTTTGAGGGATGCTAGCCATTGGTGAATTGTTTGATACATAAATTTCATCATAAGGGAACAAAACGTTTAAATAAGAAGATGATAACTAGGTCTATTATTATTATTATTATTATTATTATTATTATTATTATTATTATTATTATATAAAATGGTTAACACGTGTCATAAGTGTTGTGGGACATGCATATAATGGAGTGGAGTGAATAATTCAAACATAGATATGATATTTTTAGATTTGTTAATTCAAAACAAATACCCGTTGGGGCAACCGACAACAGTCGTTCATACTTTTCTTTCTTTTGCCCGTTACGCCGTTGATTCTTTCAACCGTTGTTTGTAAAATGTTAAATTCACTTTAATGGTTTAATTTAAAATCTTCTTAAACCATGTATTAGTTTAAGGAAATGAATAAAGTTAAAGTCTTCGTACTCAAGAAGTTTTACGAACACATTTATAAAATTTGCATCGGCAAAATCCCTCCCTCTTTCTTTTACACTTTCATAGAATTCGTGCCACATATTTTCTCTACAAATATTTAGTCATTAGTCACCATTCTCCTTCATGATGGTGCAAAATCAAACCCTTAAAAATCAGTGGTTGCCTGAATACAAATGGCCTAGTATGTAACACCCGTAAAATCCAATATGCTAGCACATGTGTATCGTTATGTTTGTGTTAACGGGAATTGACACACAACCATGGCCTAACTATACGTTGAGTCCCCACGAAAAATAAACCCATTGGTTATAGCTCGTGATTGATCGTAACAAGGGCTCACTAGACTAGTACCATTTAAACATCATACAACTATGGGTATTGGACCATCTTCAATGCAAAATATGTCAATGCATGACTCATAATCTACCGAGTACTGACTACTATACTCATTCTTTTTTTTTGTTACTCATTTTCTCTCTCATTCCCTCTCACAACATCGTAAATGCATGCACTTAGCTAATAATTTTTCATTTTTGTACCCACTCTCTCTTGTTTCTTTCCTCCAACTCATCATCTATGTCACAAATGCAATCTAAATGAAATTGGGTTTGGTATCGGTCCTAGACATGATGTATACCTTCATATTAAAGATATATGTAGTAGATGACAATTCGCCTTTACACTGCCCATATCAATTAAACCCAATTGCTGTATACCTAACCTAGACATAACTTAGCCGAATCTTTGATTATATAATAACATCAATATGTAAAAGAGTACAACAAAATTCTCCTTGATAAAATTTTCATCTAAAATGTTTGATTGTTGACGTGCTCTACTGTTCACAAATCCCGCATGGGTACCTCTTTACCTCTCGTTAGAAACCATTCAAAGAACAAGCACACACAACAATGTTATATTTGATTGGTGTGATTCGTTTAATCTTAATCACGCTTAAGAGAGTGATGCTTTCTTCTATTTAGATTAATGGTTTAGGTTGATGTGGAGCAAAAGCAGCCAAGTTTTAATGTACATAAATATAATTATAATAATAATAAATACTAAATTGTGAAGAGACACAAGTGTAGTCTTGTTGAGAGTAATTATACGGAAACAAAGGGTGCAATGTACTAAAGCTTTGCAACTAACCATGCTGAAGAAACCTTGCAATTGGATTAACATTAACTAAATTAACGTACGATAACGAAAAAAGATTATTTTAATCAATAATACTAAGATACTAACAAAGATTTAACCTGTTTACGATCATACGTGTCATGAACATATAACCTAGAAGGGGAAAGTGAATATATATGGGCTCTTAAGCATGTAACATTCGATGTGAAACCACTCAAAACTATGTCGTTTTGATTGGGACAATTTCATATATACTCTTACAAATATTAAAAATAGCATATATACCCATGCAAAACTAAAAATATCATATATGTCCTTACAATGTTATTAATATATCATATATACCCTATTCATTAAAAAACTAAAAAATGACCATATTACTCTAGTTTGATTATGTGCGATAAAATGTTTACAATGTAGACTATTCAATGCGATAAACCTTTGAATGGTTTGTAATTTTGAAGAAGTGACGAATGACGATTTGGTTGTTAATGGTAAGAAACGTTGATTATAATTAAAATAATAACATAGGGTATAAACACATTATGTAATGGAAATGGGTAGATTGGTCTATTCGTTAAAAATGGGCATATGCGAAAGTTAAATTTTTTGAAAAATAACGGTAAAATGATCATATATTAAATTATTAATGAATAGCGGTATACATGATACTCTAATTGTTTTAAAAGGACATATATGATATTTTAGTTACTTTGTAAGGGCATATATGATATTGTAAGTTTTGCTTGGATATATATATATATATATATATATATATAATGTTTGCAAGGGTATATATGAAATTATTCCTTGATTAAGGTGTTGTTTGTTTTTCTGGAAATAGTATTCGCAACCTCTTCTGTCTGCGCCGTGCAGAACACGCGCATACATTGCCATCTGCAGACTGTTTGTTTTCTCGAAGACATTTCATTAAAATAATTAGTTTTGTTTTATCGCAAACTGCAGACATTTTACCTTTTAAAAAACAAACAACACCTAAAATCTCTTAATTCAATTAAAATCGTTTCTATATCCGTATTTGATATACAAAAATCATTGTCCTGCAATCTCACCCATTGTCATCATTTTTGTTTTCAAGTGTGGGTAAGAATATTATTCTTTCTATGGATCTCCATTTTAAAGATGCTAAAATAATTAGTTTTATAAATCAACGAAAACATATGTATGTTGTTGGCTTGTAGCCTTTTCAAATCTTGATTAAGTGGCAGAGTGTGTATCACTGCAGATGAGTTTCAATTGACATTTCAATGTTTTGGTTTTGAAGATCTTCATTTACGTGAAATTTGATGTTTATTAGGGTTGTAGGCGGAAAGATGAGATAATGAAGGAAAATAGTTATCAAAACAAATATTCTATTAGTTTTAATCAAAACAACGTAGTTTTGATTGACTTCACATCTAACTTTACATATAGAGCCCCATATTCATTTTCCATAAACTCAAATTTAAATAACCATGTAGACATGATTAGGGATGTCCAAAATACCCAAACCCGATTAACCCGACCCGAACCCGAATAAGCCGATTAGTGTGCGATACTTAACTTTAAATACAATGATGAAAAGGTGAAATAAGCACTATAAAAACAATATTGTAAGCTTTATAAATGAGTTAATTATTCTGATTGTTCATGAAACGTTCGGTGGAAAGTGTATTTATGTTGTGTTCATTAAATTAAACAAACGAACATGAACACATGTTTCACTCGTTCATCTATGTTCGCGAACGTTCGTTTATGATAGTTCGTTTAAGTCTGTTTACGTTCATTCATGTTCGTTTACATATTAATAGAAAATTGATATACATCTATTTATACATCTCGAGTCCCTTGTAAAGTTATGTTTATTTAATGTTTTGAGTTCGGTTTAGTTCGTGTTTGGTTTATCTTTTATTATTTAAGGTCTTGAGTCAAGTATTTTATGTTTTTCATGTTTTAAATCGTTTGGTGTCTTTCACGTTAAATTTAATTCTTTCTATCATTTCATAAGAAGTTTAAGTTCGTTTGGTGTCTTTCACGTTAAAGTTCGTTTGGTGTTTCTAGTTTACTTGTTTATTTATTTTCTTAGTTTAATATTAGTTTAAAAACCCCATTAAAACATTAATAATAAATAGTCGTGTCGTAAGTCGAGTCTGATTAGTTAATTTACGTAATCTATAGAGTCTTGTGAGTTCGATATTCCGGACTTACTTAGCTTTAATACAATTGACCGGTTCACTTGCCGGTGTTTTGTTTAGTTGAGTCTCAGGTCTAGTTTTTATTACTTGTTTAATTTAGTTAATATTTAATTGACTGTTTTGAGCATATCAAGTTTTTGGCGTCGTTGCCGGGGACTCTTAGCAATTGCGTTATTAGCCTTACTTGGACTTATCGGCTACATACGTGCTATTTGTTTATTTTTGTTTGAGTCGTAGGAGTCTAATTTAATTTTTAGTTTATTTTTGTTTATTTTTAAGTATTCGAGTCTACTCACTTGGTCTGTAGCGTTTTTCAGGTTTATGCCACATCTTCGTTCGCAAGGACCACCGCTGGAGAATCTGGAATTTTCCCCGTTGAAGACTGAGGCTAGTTCGTCAGTAGAAAAACAACCGTCAGAACCCGCATCTACACCAAATTCGTCACCACCCAGTTCACCACCCGAAAGTCCTAGACGTCAAGATCAAATGGCCGACAATGGGACAATTGCAGCTCAAGCCTTCGATGGCTTAACCGGAAACCAATCATGCATCGTCGTTCCCGAGATCGACAATCCCAACTCGTGGCAGATTCCGTCATATGTCATGAACAATATCGTCCAAACTAATCAGTTCACAGGGCGTGATGACGAGAATGCAGCGGCTCACATTAACCGACTTTACCGCGTTGTTAAAACTTTTAATTTACAAGTTGCTACCGAAGATGCTATTTTTTTACACCTGTTTCCGTTTTCAGTTGCAGGTAAAGCAGCTACTTGGCTTGATACTCAGCCACCTGGCACGTTCACCACTTGGGAAGCACTACGTTCTGAATTTATCAAGAGATACTTCCCACCGGCTAAAGCGGCTATTCTTCGCGATCAGATTCACTCGTTTCACATGGAGCCGAGGGAGCAATATTGTCATGCTTGGGAGCGTTTTCAGAACATGCTAGCTCGTTGCTCACATAATGGCCTCACAGCATGGGCTCTGGTGGAGAAATTTTACAACGGGCTGAACTACGAAACCTAAGTTCGGTTTGACACGGCCGTGGGAGGAAGTTTACTGGCGAGGAAAAATGTCACCGAGTGTAACGAGATGTTTGAGAGCTTTGCTCAATCCGATTATGCCAAAGTGCCACATCGCGGGGATTCCACTCCCGTTAGCAGTACATCCTCATCCGCTCGAGGTGTACACCAGGTTAATCTGGATACTAGTGTGGCAACTGATTTGGAATCACTAACTAGAGAGGTTAAGGAGCTGAAAGCCAAGGTGGACAGGTGTGAGTTTTGTAGAGGTGGACATGGTACGTTGGAGTGCCCGATGATGAATTAACAGGTCGATTTTGTCGCTGGTCAAAATAGGTTTCCCAATAATTACAGCAACAATAATCAGAGTTGGAACACCTACAAAAACCGGAATCAGAATAATTCCAACTGGCGTCCGTCAGGCGCACCACCCGGATTTCAAAGTTCTTACGCTCCAACACAAGGTCAGTATTTTAATAATAATAACACCGATGGTGCTAATGTTCAAAATAATGTGCAGGATTCGAACGGTGGAATCGGGCGTTTGGAAGAGATGATGAAGCAAATCCTGGAGAGAGATCAAGTTACACAGAAAAAGTTTGCCGAACACGATTTGCTCTTCAAGAATCAACAATCTTTTATTCTCGATATTCAAAGAACTGTTGGTGATATTGCTCGTCGTTTAGAAGAAAGGCCTCCAGGTCAGTTTTCGGGTATTTCTCAAACTAATCCGGCTGCTCAATTGAAAGCCATCTCCACTCGTAGTGGTAGGGTTTTTGGTCCGAAGGTAGTTAGTAGAGAAATTGGGAAAAATGGGGACGATGAATTGGTAGATGAGGAGGAAGAGATAGAGGCTCCGGGTAAGTCACAAAGTAAAACACCAATTATTAAGCCACTAGTTGAAAAGAAGCCGGCTGGAGTTCGGCCACCACCACACATCATTAACCCTGCCTACGTCCCGTATCCCGCCAGTCTAAAACATCAACAGTATACGAAATTTACGGGCATTTTCTCAATATATTTAGCCAATTGAATGTCAACCTCCCGTTCGTTGAAGTCCTCAAGCATATGCCTAAATACGCCAAATTTTTGAAAGACCTTCTTAAAAGAAAGGATAAGTTGGAGGAGCTATCGACTGTAGCCCTAAATGGAGAGTGTTCTGCAGTAGTCCTTAATAAAGTACCGGAGAAATTACCCGACCTCGGCGTTTTTACCATTCCATGTCTTTTCGGAAGTGAGACGACGTGTCAAGCATTAGCCGATCTTGGAGCTAGCATAAACCTCATGTCATACTCTTTATATGAAAAGCTAGGCCTAGGAGAGGTCACCCCTACTCCTATGACGTTGTCTTTAGCCGATCGTTCCGTTAAGTATCCGAGGGGTGTCGTGGAGAATTTGCTCGTTAAGGTAGATAATTTGGTTTTTCCCGCAGATTTTGTTGTGTTAGATAAGGAGGCCGACGAGAGAGTCCCTATCATTTTGGGTCATCAGTTTTTACGTAATGCTAGGGAAATCATCGATGTGTTTGAAGGCAAGATAACTCTTAGAGCCGGTGATGATAGTGCCACTTATTTGGCCAAGTCTATGAGACATCCGAGTGGTCAAGACGGTCTTATCGATCCATGTCATTCAGTTTACTTGATAGAATCATTTATCTCGGGCATGGATTCTCATCTTGACGATTCCCGTTCGATGAGTATTAGTGTGGGGAAGGAGCGAGAGGTTTCGAGTGCTCGAGTAGTGGTGAAGTGTGTTGGAGAAAGAGGTGGTGGTAAGCGAAAGTCTGAGAAGGTTCGTGGGGTTAGAAAGAAGAAGACCAAGATTGATGAATGGTCGGATCGTGATTCTAAATCTTTGAGGGCATTGGAGTTCTACCGAGGTGGAGGAAGCTCCACTCGGTCTGCCACATGATTCGCATAACATGGGTTCTTGAGTGAAAACTCAAATGTAGAGTTTGTAAATTTTATTTTATTTTTAATTTTTCTTTGAGTCACTAACGTAGTTTTTTGTAGTTCTTCTTTGTTTTTGTATTTTTGAGTTTCACTAGGTAAAAGAAAGATTGAGTGAGCTAGAGAGACGATCCTTAAGGAAGAATTTAATGAAAAACACAAGTGTGGGGATGGAGTTGCAGTCGAGCCGTATACTTTATGTTTATTATTATTTGCTGCTAATTATTTATTGTAGGTTCCCTGGACGGATCGCACGAGATATATCGGTCTACTCAGGTGAAGAATCCCTGCGTAGATCGTTACGAGTATAGAACACAAACCAAACAAACACACGAATAACCGAACACACGTTATATATTATAACTCAAACACGTGACGTAATATCACTGTTACAGACTCTCGTCCTCACGTTACAATGAACTCGAACTACTGAAACGAACTTAAACAACTCCCTCTGAACCAAGCCTTAAGCTGGTATATAAATACACGACAACTTCGCCTGGCATGTTCAGGCGAAGTTGTCCATAACTTCGCTTGACTAACAAGTTCGCCTGTTAAGCAAACTTGTCAGTAACTTCGCTTAAACATACAAAACATAATTAAACATTACAGACTCGATTACAGACACTAGATTATGAACTACTGACACTATGCACCAACAGACTCCCCCTTGGCAGTAGCTTCATATCTTGATCTTTAAGCACTTGTCTCGTAATCTTCAATCTTATCTCTTCAAGCATGCACTCATTCTCTAACACAAACTGACACAACTCTTTGATACTTCCTCGCTTCGTCCTTCCAAGCAGGAATATAAAAGATTTTCTTCTCATTAAGCACCTTCAGATCAGCTTGCGATAAGTTTACCAAATGCATCGGATCGTAAACTCTTAGGAGCTCTTGTTCATCCTCGTCTTCCATCACCGCCTCTGCTGTCTCACAATCCACATACCACCACTTTAGGTCTTTAAGCACATCCTTGGGCATTAGCTTCATCGGTACTTCTTTCAGGCACCGGATCGGTTTATACTTCATGACCATCCAAGGTTTTCCATCAGCTCTCAAACCTCTATCATTGTCTTCAACAAGTTTCCCCTTCTGCGGTTTCAACAGCTCAAACTTCTTCTCTTTTATACTCTCTCTCCATACAATTTTCTCAATGACTCTAGCCATATTATCGTCATTTCGATTGATTAACCCCAATCTGGCTAAGTCTTTCACTTCACATTCCGGCAGTGTATTCAACGACCTTAACATTCTTTTAAAATACTGAACGCCGTCATACCGTTTAATCACAAAGAGCTTCAACTGCTCATCATAGATCCAGCAAATAATCCCTTTCTTCGCTTCGGCATAGCCTTTAATATTGTAACTCTTCTTAAACATTGTAGGGACCGCTGGTTTCTTCGTTTTGACAAACCACTGAGCATAGCCTTCCTTCCACCTAGGCTGCTCTTCCCATTCAGTATCATCTATTACTGTCTCATTACCCATGTCAGCTTTCTCCACACCTGGAATGTCATGCTCCACATTCTCTTCTACTATTTCACCTTCCTCAACATCTTCTTCAATCACAATCTGCGCTCCAATCTTCTCAATCTCCTCAATTGGCAACACATCATCATCAAACAACACATCATCATCTAGCATATCATCATCTAATTCTTTCAAAGCATCAATCACATCATCTTCATCATCAACCAACACCACCTCATCACCACCAGAACTGCCAGCCGCACCTGCAGACTCCCCCTTAGCTGTGGAAGTCCCAAGAGCTTGAGTAGTTCTTGGCAACTCACCACCTGCACCTTTCGAGCTTGAGTAGTTCTTGTCTTGAACATCTAATCAACTTGTGAATATCCTCTTCTTCTTCTTCTGACTCAGTATCATCAACTGTCCTCTTCCTCTTCCCTAACGTCCTTTCTCGTGTCACCAACATCCTTCTCGCCTCATCCATAACATCATCAAGATCTGAGTCAGCCACCGTCGTAGCTGCTTTAGTAACATTCACTTCCCGAACCTGTGCAGCAGAGACCTGCACCTCTTCTTGCGGATCAAACCGGTCCATGTCGAAGAATCCTTGGCCGCCAAATGCAGCATCAAGGTCTACATCCTCCTCAGCCGACACAACAGGCACAGCAGGTACATCTCGAGGTGCTCCTACCTGTCGTGGTTGAGGGTCTCTGAACTCATCCCCATGAGCTGGCACATACCCCGGGTTTATTAAGTACCCAAAGAGTGGAGTATGCCGTGGACGCAGTTCAGGCTTGCTCCTCGCACTGGATGTGCGGCATTGAGCGAAGATACGTTTGCTCACATTCTCCACGTATCGTATTGGGCGTCGTTGAGGCAACGTGGGAGCAACATGATTCAAGATCATCTGAATGAATCTTGGATACATGATGAACCTCTCACGAGCCATCGCTCTCCTCTGTCTATCGATCTCATGAAAGACCATCTGACTGAAGCTATAACGTTTGTTATAAGTCAGAGCAGTCATTGCGGACTGCATGGTCGCACCCATACCATCAGTGCCCGCCTTCCTCCCAGACATGCAGACAATCATTACGTGCATGAAGAAGCGCCACTAATCAAGCAGGAAACCCTTCATCCTCTGAGTATCACCTAATGGACCAGAATAGCCCATTCGGAGAAACGCTCCATTACGGAACGGAGCCACAAACTCTGTAGGGTCATCCCTAGTCTCCTCTCCAAAACGTAAAGCCACCCGTATTTGTTCAGAAGAGAACTGAACTTCTTGATTGTTGACGGTTGCTCGCATAACCGGGGGCTCAACGCGGCAATCGTATTCCACTGTCTGCCAAAATCCTCAATATTGGGTAAGGAAATCGGCAGAGTCGTAGTGATTGCGTGGAATATCCTCGAGCGAAGGAGGAATGTGATTATCTCGCGGTAATCCTCCACACCACTCGCTTCCGGGTCTAAGGTGATGAACATTTTGTGACCCGGGAAGAATTGTCTCTGATTATCTCCTCCGTCATCTCCTCCAGCACCTCCAGCACCAGCAACAGCAGCCATATCTGCAACAAACGAATCAAGTTAGATAAACGTTAAAGCATAACACAAGTTCGCTTGTTACCATGAGCGAAGTTGTGATTAAATCTGTATCGGCGAAGTTAAAGTTGGGGCGAAGTTGAGAACAACTTCGCTTCAGCTTTAAGTTCGTCTGATAACTGATAAGTTAAAAGGTCCAGGCGAAGTTAATGTTAACTTCGCCTCACCACAACATCGCCTCTCAACATCTCCTCAGAACATCGCCTCAAGCGAAGTTAAGCCTCAGGAGAAGTTACGGATAACTTCGCCCAAACCTTAAGTTCGCCTGAATCTGAAACGGCGACAGTAAGGTCGATTACATTCCGGAAAATCTGGTGTTTCTGGTTAATGTGGAGATTAAGGACTCTAAAACACAAGTTTTTAAGGATAACTAGATGACCAGGTTGTACATGACCACGTGAAAACAAGGTTTGAAATCGGGTTTAAGGATCGATCGGCCGTGGTTATTAACCGGTTATCGAAACAACCTTAGATTAACATCAAAGAACAGATAACACGATGTAATGACCCAACCAACCTTTAAATCGGTTTGAAATCGAAGAAAGAAAACAAAGATGATTGACAGATTGATCGATAAGTTCGCTGAAATTTCGGAGAGAATAAGTTCGCTGATATTTAAGAATAATGAACGATTGACCTTTGAAAATCAGAACACTTACGGGCTCGTGTATAACTGGGTAATCGCTTTTCTGCCTATCATTCGGAAAGATATATATGAAGACATGCAAAACTCGTAAGGAGTTTCCACGTAAAATCAAGTAGTTTTAGTTTGTATCACATCTACTTTTACACACCATAAAAAGCTACCATGACATACAATAACTGTCATAAAGCCTTTTAAGCCTAATAACTTCGCTAGTTAAGCACACAGAATCAGTATATCTATCATTTTCCAAGGTTGGATCAATTTTCTGTTAAACATAGCAAACGAACTTCTTACGAAGTAGCAGACTTGAAAAATAATTTCATTTCCCATTAAAAAAAAAAATTTAACATTAATCGCCCCGACCAAAACAAAGTCTTCAGGTAAACGGCTATCCCGAAGATCCAATGGATCAGCTGGACCGACCACATACAAGTATGTGTCCTTCTAACTAAGTATGATCGACTAATTTTAAGCGAAAGAATGAAAACTCATCATAAACCGCCCCGGTCACTTTCAGTGTTTTGGTTAATGGCTATCCTCAAAATTCTACAAGTAGAGAATGAGGACCAAAACATATCCGAAGACAAGTCCTTCAAACTGAGGCAACCGACATATTTTTAAGCGATAGTGACGTTTTTTTTTTTTTTTTAAATATAATATGAAAAGCATGGTTACTCGGGATTGATCATCCCATTCAGCTCGATAAGGTTTTAAAATCTTATTTTGTCAAACGCTTTAGTATAAAGATCAGCGAAATTATCAAGCGTATCCACCTTTTCAAGCACAATCAGTTTCTTCTCAGCACAATCCCGTATAAAATGATGACGTATGTCAATATGTTTAGTTTTACTGTGCTTCACGGGATTGTTAGTTACTGAGATAGCAGCTGTGTTATCAATGCAAATAGGAGTAAGTAAGAAATTCAGACCATAGTCGCGCAACTGTTGTTGAATCCAAAGAACCTGGGAGCAGCAGTTGGATGCTGCCATGTATTCTGCTTCACAGGTTGAAATTGCGACTGAAGTCTGCTTCTTACATTGCCACGACACCAATCTGCCACCAAGAAACTGACATCCTCCAGTTGTTGACTTCCGACTCTGATTGCACCCTCCATAATCAGAATCTGTGTAAGCGACTAGCTCCAAGTCTCCTCCTCTCGGGTACCACAACCCCAGCTTCGGTTTGCCCTTGAGATACCGCAAGATCCTCTTCACACCCTTCATGTGAGATTCCTTTGGGTTTGCCTGAAAACGAGCACAAAGACAAACAGCAAACATTATATCAGGCCTAGAAGCAGTTAAGTACATTAAAGAACCTATAATAGCCCGATACTGAGTTGGGTCCACATCTGCATCACCGTCTGACTCAGCACCCAATTTGTGATTGACGCAGATTGGAGTGTCGAATGGAGTGCTGTCCTCCATCTTGAAGCGTTTGAGCACATTATGGACATACTTGGTCTGATGAATGAACATCCCATCCTTCTTCTGATCAACCTGCAATCCTAAAAAGAAAGTTAGTTCACCCATAGCACTCATTTCAAACCTTTTCTTCATGACGGCCTCAAACTCCTGACACATGGAGACTTTAGATGCAGCAAAGATAATGTCATCCACGTAGACTTGCACCAGCAGGAAGTCGCTTCCTTCTCTCTTAACGAACAACATGCTATCAATCTTCCCTCTTTCAAACCCATTTTCAAGCAAGTAATCTGATAAAGTTGAATACCAGGCACGAGGTGCCTGATGTAGTCCATACAATGCCTTGCTTAACTTGTACACGTGATCAGGAAAGTCTAGGTCAGGAAAACCCGGAGGTTGCTCAACATACACTACCTCATCAACTTTCCCATTCAGAAACGCACTCTTCACATCCAACTGAAATACCTTCATCTTCTTATAAGCAGCGAACGCCAAAAACAATCTAATGGCTTCCAACCTTGCGACAGTAGCGAACACTTCATTATAATCAATCCCCTCTTGTTGATTAAAACCTTTAACGACTAGCCTCACCTTGTTTCTTATGATAATCCCTTTCTCATCTCTCTTGCACTTAAACACCCATTTTGTGCCTATCGCATGTACATGCTTCGGTTTTTCAACCAAAGTCCAAACTTCCATTTTCTTGAATTGAGCCAACTCTTCTTGCATAGCTTCGACCCACGAGCTGTCCTTGAGAGCCATTTGATAATTCTTCGGTTCAATCTGGCTGATAAAGCAGGTGTACAAGCATTCGTTGATTATCCCTGTCTCCTTGATGCTTGTGTAAACACAGGTGTGCTCATTCAAGCTACGTCTTGTTTGTACACCGGAGGACACATCACCAATCACATTCTCCAAAGGGTGATCTTTATGAATTCTCGTGGTCGGAACAGAACCAACATGCAAATTGTCTTCCAAGTTAGAAGAGAGCTCGTCAATGGTTGTTTCATGCTGAGAGTGAAATGGATTGAAAAATTCTTCTTCAGTCGAGGCAGCAGGGGTATCGACAGCATTTGATGAGGAAGGTTGACGTTTATCGATCAGCTGTCTTTGTAATAGGTTTTCTACCTCATCAAGGATCATCTTCGTAGCAACTCTCTCTTCTTCTTCAGCAATATCCAAATACGGTATGTTAAAAGACTTAAAAAGTTTAACATAGTCGAAAAACTCAGCAGGTCCGTTGCTTGGTTTTGGCGGTTGGTAACTTGTGATATCGGTGTTACACACCACCTCAACCTTGCTGGTCGATGTATTAAAGACACGTCTGTTGGGAGTCCCAACAACATAACCGACTAAGATTCCTTCATCGGCTACTTCACCAAATTTAGAATTTGTCTTTAAAATCGAACAAGGGGACCCGAATGGTTCAAGACCACTCAAGTTGGGCTTTCTCCCATGCATAAGCTCATAACACGTTTTACCAAGTCTTTTAAAAGTTAAGACTCTATTCAGAACATAACAGGCTGTAGCAACAGCTTCAGCCCAAAACACCACAGGAAGCTTTGAATCAGCCAGCATTGTTCTGGCTCCTTCAATTAATGTTCTGTTCTTCCTTTCAGCCACTCCATTCTGTTGCGGTGTATACGGAGCGCTGTATTGGTGTTCAATCCCTCTCTGAAGGCAAAAGATCTCCATCTCAAAATTCTTGAACTCCGTTCCATTGTCACTCCTGATGAACTTAACCCTTTTATCCATTTCTCAACTTTGGTAATCAAATTCTTCACCATCTGAGCCGTTTCGTCTTTTGATTTTAGGAAATATACCCACGAATATCGTGAGTAGTCATCAGTGATCATCAAGCAGTAAGAAGTACCTCCTAGACTTTTTGCATTCACAGGACCGAAGAGATCCATGTGAAGCAATTCTAGAGTACTGGCAATTGAATTGACTTTCTTGGTGAGATGGGATTTCTTGTGCTGCTTTCCTTTCTTGCACGCTATACATTTATCTTCAAAATTGAAATTATTCAAGGGAACGCCCAGCACAAGTCCATTCCTGACAATGTGGTTCATCTTCCGAAGATGAATGTGTCCCATTCTCCTATGCCACAATTCGGACTCCGATTCGCTCGCTTTTGTCATAAGCATGATTCTTCCGTGGCCATTTCAGTCGTCCTCATATCCATAATATATGTATTCCTTTCACGTGGAGCCTTCATCACAATCCACTCCTCTGGTATCTGAAAACCAGGTTGCAACACAATCGCCTCAATCTTAGTAAAATGAACGGTGTACTCCTTGTCACAGATCTGCGACACACTCAGCAGATTGTGCTTCAATTCTTCTACAAAGTTAACTTTCTCCAATGTCATCTTTCCGTTCGACACCGTTCCCATTCCTGTAATCTTGCCACCACTTTCACCGGCAAAGCTCACTCTCCCTCCTTGATAGGTTTCAAATCGTGTAACAAGTATTTGTTACCCATCATGTGCCGGGAACAGCCGCTATCTACAACCCAAAGATTGTTGGCAGCCCTGTTCAACTATTCCTGCACAATAAAGCAAAAGATTAGAATTTAGGGACCCAAGACCAATTGGTCTTGGATCTATACATCCCAAACTTTGGCTTTCCAAAGTTAGTATCTTGATAATTCCTGTAAGTCCTACTAGGATACCTCCATGTAGATTGATTGTGAGGCCTACCAACCCTTAGTGAATTGAAAGAATTATAGTTTGTGGTTTGGTTATTAGCAGTGTAAAACTGAGATTTGTTTCTATGAAAACCTGAATTAGTCACATTTTTGAATTTTAAATGGTTTTCATTTTTAGCAGCATGATAATTACAATTAGGCTTATTCTCAGTTTTAGTAGGCCTTACACCTCTGAATCGCTGCTTCAGAGGGCAATCTGCAACTAGGTGCCCTAATTGATTACACCTAAAACAACACCTATGCTCAACCTTTTTATCAACCGGTGTTTTAGATGTCGAGGCTTTATTACCGCCCGTTCGTCTCACATATGGTGGGACGTACGGGTTTAGTGGAGTACTCTTTTCATTTGTCTTATCTTTCTCTCCACCATTGAGTAATACCACCTCCTCTTTTGCCTTACCAGACTCGGATGACTTATCCGAATCCGATGAGACTGGACTTGGATCAGAAATTTTAACACTTGAAACAGGCGAACTTGTTTCGCCTCTACTAACATTTGGTTCTTTGCAACTTACTTTAACTGGTACTGTCTGAGCAACCTCAAAGTCAACAGATTTCTGAACACTAGGGTTAAAAGTGTAATTGTGATTATAAGGTGGTGGAACCTCATGATAACCGATTCCTCCTCTCTTAGCAGAGGAACCTTGATTACTAACAAGGTGATCAAGAATAGCAGAGGAATTTCTGAACTGCTCTAGTTTTCTATTCAGTTCCACCACTTTTACCTGGTGATCAGCAATCTGTTTTTCTCTATCAGCAATTAGTTTGGTTTTTTCCTCCAAAACTTCATAGCTTAAATCAATCACTTCAATTTTTTCAGCAAGTTTTGTTTTTAGGCTTTTAACATCTTTTTCACAAGCTTTTATTTTGACTTTATAGCTATTTTCTCTTGCTTTTGTAAAATGATGATCTTCTTTTAGGGTTTTAAATTCAGCATCCAACCTAACATACTGATCGGTTATAGTTGCTAATTGATCAGACAAGTTTTCACATTTAGAACATGTAGGTTTAGAACATACCTCGGAGAGCTGGTCATTAACGTCTGCCATAAGAGCTTTTTCTTCTCCGGTAGCCTTCTCATTTTCTTCAGTTTCAACCTTCGCCAAATTTGCCTGCTCAAAAGTTTCTTTAGAAAGCAGGTTCCAGTTGTATTCACCATCTTCTCTGGACATCATTGCGCTATAATCTTTAGAACCCCCACTTTGCTGTGTAGACCTGCCCTGACTTCGTTCCACACGCTCATTCCTGCATTCCTTTGCAAAGTGACCGTTTTGCTGACAATTGTAGCATCTCACCTTTGTCTTGTCAAACCCTGGCTTTCCACCGACAAACTTTCTTCCGGTCTTCCTCATAAAACGCTTCACTCTTCTTACAATCATGGCCATCTGCCATTGCAGATCCATTTCCTCCAGATCATCAGCATCAATCTGGTCATAGTCTTCATCCAACATAGCTGGATCAACAACCTTCCCTTGAATGTAGTTCTCACAGGAAGCAATAAAAGAAGCTTAGAGACCAAACTGCTCTTCAGCAGACTTGACACTCATAGGCATCTTGGAGTAGTTGTTGCTGGGAATACATGGAGAGCAACTACTCTTGCTTACCTGGGGTTGAGAACCACTCGATCCACCTGCTACATAGCAAACATCACCATTTGTGTTAACTGACACATGACCCTCATGTGATGAGATTGCGCCCGACTCTCCCTTCGAGTAGTAGGCAGCAGATTCAGTCTTCGATCCTGAGCTAGTGTTGACTTTAGCTCCATACATACCTGGATCTTGAACCTGATCCATAGGAGTCTCTTTTCTGACCATGTTAAGCTCAAAGGTTCTAAGCTTGTTGACTGCCGTTTCTAGATCATATGTGGGAAAGTCTTTGTCTTCCCTCATCAACACAGTGTACATATCCCATTTTGGTGGGAGAGCATCTAGAAGCTTCTCAACTATTTCTTCTTCTCGGTAGGAAATTGAATAGTTGCTCAATTCAGTCATCAGATGGTAATATCGAGTGATAATATCATCTAAAGATTCATTCTTCAAATACTTGAAGACTGAGAACTGGGTTTTGAGCAATTTTATCTTTGAAGCCCGGATTCCTACATTCCCTTCAAATCTGTTCTCAAGAGCTTCCCACAGCTCTCTTGCTGATGTGTACTTTCTAAACGTATGAAGGATCTCTTGTGGAAGAGCCATAGTAATAGCAGCATGAGCCTTGCTCTCGGCCTCATACATCTTTTTCTCTTCTTCTTCCATTTTGCTGTACTTTTTGATTTGATCACGACCTTCATACTCCATAACTGGTGGAATATAACCATCCTGGATGCATACCCACATCTTCGCATCCTGGTACTTGACATATTGTATGAACCGATCCTTCCATGCAACGAAATCGGTTCCCTTCAGCAATCTTGGGGCCTTAGTAGCTGACCCTGCTTCAACTTCAATCTTCACTAACTCAGAGATGTTAATAGACGACATCTTTCCCGAAAAGTAAGAAACCCGAAAAAATCAAAAAAAAATTTCTGAAAAGTACTGTAGGCGAAGTTACGGATAACTTCGCTTAAGCCTTAACTTCGCCGCTGATTAACTTCGTTGAAGAACTTCGCTGATGATTAACTTCGCTTAAGGTAAGCGAACTTAGGAGATAGGCGAAGTTGTAGAGAACTTCGTTGAGTTAGGCGAACTTGAGAAGGTAGGCGAAGTTGTGGATAACTTCGCTTAACCTTATATCTTCGCCGAAACCCTACGTATCCTGACGGCAACTTCGCCCGATGAACACGGACGTTTTTGCAGATCTGGAATCTGGATTTTACAAGGTTTTTGACGGTGCAAAGGCTTGAACACGATAGTAGGAGGTAAGATTGACTAAAAAACACAGAAAACACGTCCCGCGAATAGTCGAAACGGGACGATTTCTATACCCGCGTGAATATCCCGAACCACACAATCGAGCAAATGCTCTGATACCAATTGTAGGTTCCCTGGACGGATCGCACGAGATATATCGGTCTACTCATACTCAGGTGCGGAATCCCTGCGTAGATCGTTACGAGTATAGAACACAAACCAAACAAACACACGAATAACCGAACACACGTTATATATTATAACTCAAACACGTGACGTAATATCACTGTTACAGACTCTCGTCCTCACGTTACAATGAACTCGAACTACTGAAACGAACTTAAACAACTCCCTCTAAACCAAGCCTTAAGCTGGTATATAAATACACGACAACTTCGCCTGGCATGTTCAGGCGAAGTTGTCCATAACTTCGCTTGACTAACAAGTTCGCCTGTTAAGCGAACTTGTCAGTAACTTCGCTTAAACATACAAAACATAATTAAACATTACAGACTCGATTACAGACACTAGATTATGAACTACTGACACTATGCACCAACAGACTCCCCCTTGGCAGTAGCTTCATATCTTGATCTTTAAGCACTTGTCTCGTAATCTTCAATCTTGTCTCTTCACGCATGCACTCCTTCTCTAACACAAACTGACACAACTCTTTGATACTTCCTCGCTTCGTCCTTCCAAGCAGGAATATAAAAGATTTTCTTCTCATTAAGCACCTTCAGATCAGCTTGCGATAAGTTTACCAAATGCATCGGATCGTAAACTCTTAGGAGCTCTTAAGATTGACTAAAAAACACAGAAAACACGTCCCGCGAATAGTCGAAACGGGACGATTTCTATACCCGCGTGAATATCCCGAACCACACAATCGAGCAAATGCTCTGATACCAATTGTAGGTTCCCTGGACGGATCGCATGAGATATATCGGTCTACTCATACTCAGGTGCGGAATCCCTGCGTAGATCGTTACGAGTATAGAACACAAACCAAACAAACACACGAATAACCGAACACACGTTATATATTATAACTCAAACACGTGACGTAATATCACTGTTACAGACTCTCGTCCTCACGTTACAATGAACTCGAACTACTGAAACGAACTTAAACAACTCCCTCTAAACCAAGCCTTAAGCTGGTATATAAATACACGACAACTTCGCCTGGCATGTTCAGGCGAAGTTGTCCATAACTTCGCTTGACTAACAAGTTCGCCTGTTAAGCGAACTTGTCAGTAACTTCGCTTAAACATACAAAACATAATTAAACATTACAGACTCGATTACAGACACTAGATTATGAACTACTGACACTATGCACCAACAGACTCCCCCTTGGCAGTAGCTTCATATCTTGATCTTTAAGCACTTGTCTCGTAATCTTCAATCTTGTCTCTTCACGCATGCACTCCTTCTCTAACACAAACTGACACAACTCTTTGATACTTCCTCGCTTCGTCCTTCCAAGCAGGAATATAAAAGATTTTCTTCTCATTAAGCACCTTCAGATCAGCTTGCGATAAGTTTACCAAATGCATCGGATCGTAAACTCTTAGGAGCTCTTAAGATTGACTAAAAAACACAGAAAACACGTCCCGCGAATAGTCGAAACGGGACGATTTCTATACCCGCGTGAATATCCCGAACCAC
Source organism: Bidens hawaiensis (assembly GCF_021521415.1). Taxonomy (NCBI): domain Eukaryota; kingdom Viridiplantae; phylum Streptophyta; class Magnoliopsida; order Asterales; family Asteraceae; genus Bidens; species Bidens hawaiensis. The sequence continues at coordinate 328,790 of NW_027492307.1, read as the reverse complement.
ACAATCGAGCAAATGCTCTGATACCAATTGTAGGTTCCCTGGACGGATCGCACGAGATATATCGGTCTACTCAGGTGCGGAATCCCTGCGTAGATCGTTACGAGTATAGAACACAAACCAAACAAACACACGAATAACCGAACACACGTTATATATTATAACTCAAACACGTGACGTAATATCACTGTTACAGACTCTCGTCCTCACGTTACAATGAACTCGAACTACTGAAACGAACTTAAACAACTCCCTCTAAACCAAGCCTTAAGCTGGTATATAAATACACGACAACTTCGCCTGGCATGTTCAGGCGAAGTTGTCCATAACTTCGCTTGACTAACAAGTTCGCCTGTTAAGCGAACTTGTCAGTAACTTCGCTTAAACATACAAAACATAATTAAACATTACAGACTCGATTACAGACACTAGATTATGAACTACTGACACTATGCACCAACAGACTCCCCCTTGGCAGTAGCTTCATATCTTGATCTTTAAGCACTTGTCTCGTAATCTTCAATCTTGTCTCTTCACGCATGCACTCCTTCTCTAACACAAACTGACACAACTCTTTGATACTTCCTCGCTTCGTCCTTCCAAGCAGGAATATAAAAGATTTTCTTCTCATTAAGCACCTTCAGATCAGCTTGCGATAAGTTTACCAAATGCATCGGATCGTAAACTCTTAGGAGCTCTTAAGATTGACTAAAAAACACAGAAAACACGTCCCGCGAATAGTCGAAACGGGACGATTTCTATACCCGCGTGAATATCCCGAACCACACAATCGAGCAAATGCTCTGATACCAATTGTAGGTTCCCTGGACGGATCGCACGAGATATATCGGTCTACTCATACTCAGGTGCGGAATCCCTGCGTAGATCGTTACGAGTATAGAACACAAACCAAACAAACACACGAATAACCGAACACACGTTATATATTATAACTCAAACACGTGACGTAATATCACTGTTACAGACTCTCGTCCTCACGTTACAATGAACTCGAACTACTGAAACGAACTTAAACAACTCCCTCTAAACCAAGCCTTAAGCTGGTATATAAATACACGACAACTTCGCCTGGCATGTTCAGGCGAAGTTGTCCATAACTTCGCTTGACTAACAAGTTCGCCTGTTAAGCGAACTTGTCAGTAACTTCGCTTAAACATACAAAACATAATTAAACATTACAGACTCGATTACAGACACTAGATTATGAACTACTGACACTATGCACCAACATTTATGTTTTATATATTTTTGGGTTGTTGGCGCACTTTAATTGCTTAATATCTATCAGTTTGATAAGATACATTTTTAGATATGTTTGTTTTGTTTTGTCGCTTACGTTCGTGTGAGAGAAAAGGAGTTTACATTTGCTAAGAACGTTCCTAGTTGGAGGGCATTCATGGAAGAAGACTTTGGCATCATGTTTTATTCGCATATTACCAGCTAAGTCTTTTCCATTATCTAGCTTGTTAACTTTTTATTTTAATTTTAATTTTTAGGTTTTTAGATTTTTGTAGTCCGACTTTATTTTTTATTTTATTTTTATTTTAAGCCGTCATTATCCTTGCATTGAGGACAATGCAAAATTTAAGTGTGGGGATAAGATATTTGAGTCGTAGTTTATATTGAGTTTATGAATCTAAAAAATAAAAAAATATATATAAATAAAAAAAAATACTAAAAAAATTGAAAAATGTTTTTAAAATATGTCCCTTTAATATAGTTTTTTTTTTGCGTGAAAGTGGGAGATGATGATATTTATCGGAAATTGGTTTTTCAAACTATTAATAATATGAGATAAATAAAAGAAAGCGCACTTAACTTGGGATGTGTCGGTAGGCTCAGCTTTGAAAATGAAAAGGCAAATTTGATAAAATGGGCCGGAAATCTCTTGTGGGTAAAGCTTTTTGTCCGTAGAAAATAAGTAATTAAATGTCAGCCATACTCAAGCCTCAATTCTTGGTATGAAAAGTTGAAATTTATAAAGTTTGAAAAGTTTAAAAATTTGGATACGTTATCATATGATGCTTGGGTAGGTTTAACATTAGAGTATGCCGTGTAGCATGTAATATAAATCTTAAATGCTTAGGTTTAGTGTTTTACACATCATTGGCGTATGGTTTTATAACCTTAAATCTTGTATTGATGGGATGCCCCGGGTCCGGAGACTATGGGTCTGTATGCCGACTATTCATCTGGGTATTCACAATTCCAAATGGGGTTGTGAATATTTAAAATAAAGATAAAAAAAAGAGCAAACCCGCAGATTTCTGCCACATAAAGTCTTTAAATATGATCACAAAAAGTACAAAAGTACAAATACACTACAGACTTGATCATCCACGCTGTTAGCCATGTAGGGTCCCTTTGCTCGCGTCTCATTACCATTAAGAAACGGACCACAAGGGACACGCCACATCTAAGCCCTACAGATGAAATTTTGCATACTAACCTATTGTGATGGTTCGGTGTATTGCTTGATAACGGGGGTATGTCATGTTGTGGGGAACACTAGCTATAAATTAATTGAACCTTAATCATTTATAATGGTTGCTTGGTAGACTTTGATGCTTAAGCTTAAGTGGATAAACAATACCCTTGATCGTCTTAACTATTCATAAAAAAATAGAGCAACAAAAGTTTTAAATCTGCTAATTTTGAGGTTTAAGTCAAGTTGGGGTGGTCTGATCCGGTAGAAGCTGAAAATAAGCGGGTCTTAATTGTGTAAACCACTGAGTATTATTATTGTCGGATCTTATTTATCCCGGTAAAGATTAAGGCATGGGTTTAAGTGGACAACAATATCGGTGATCGCGGTTTTTTGCGTTTTTCTAAGCTTTAAGAAATTAACCTATATGTTTGTAAGACTGTAATTTTCCGATTCTGATCCAACTGCATCAGACTTTTTCAGGGACGAAAACAGAGTAAGTATGGGGATATTTGATATACATCTATTTATACATCTCGAGTCCCTTGTAAAGTTATGTTTATTTAATGTTTTGAGTTCAGTTTAGTTCGTGTTTCGTTTATCTTTTATTATTTAAGGTCTTGAGTCAAGTATTTTATGTTTTTCATGTTTTAAATCATTTGGTGTCTTTCACGTTAAATTTAATTCTTTCTATTATTTCATAAGAAGTTTAAGTTCGTTTTGCTCGTCAATGATTACATGATTGCTTCACTTAGTGTTTTAGTTTGTTTTCATGTAGATGGTGACTTGAAAGTTAAGGGAAAAAAGGTCTAGAAGTTTCTAAACGTTACTTGGAGTTCAAGAAAGATATCTAACATATTTAAGCAATAAAATAACACAAAAAACCGGAGCTCCCACCTAGGCCGCGCCGCGCGACGGTGGCACCAAGAAGGGGCCGCGCGGGCCTAGCTCATCTGACCAGCCATATTTTGCTTATTCAAGGCCCAACTCGTTTAATATATAAAGGGTTATAAACCTAAGCGAAGATATAACATATTGCAGCCGATTTTCCAAGGTTTGGAGCTAATTTTGAAGGTGTTTTGAAGGCTAGCAAGAGAGAATACCATCAAGCTTTCATACGGGTGTTCAAGGGTCGATTAAGACGGGTTCTTTCGTTCTTTTTCATTGCATTTTTTCATTAATCTTTGTGATGTTTCTCTTTGTTCTTTGGTTTAGTTATTTGTCTTTGATTATAACTATGCTAGGCTAGACTTCATGTCTACCTAGGTTTGATGAACATGTGTTGATTTGATTCTTGCTTTGGACTAATGTTTTAATTATGGTTTCGTTTGATTTAATAGTAAAGACTTGATTTTGCTTTCATGATGCATATGAGTATTTGTTATCTTTATTGATTATTAACTATTGCTTCACATAGATCTTTTATCTTTTGATTGTGTTCTTTAGATATTAGGGTTTATGTTTAATCATTACTTGGTGTATGATTATTGTGATTGAATAGGCCTATTAGATCATAGAAGCATGTTGATGGTTGGTTAGGATTTTGAATGTTCTGCTAAATTCCAATAGCTGTAAGGTGAGGATTTGTTCATGTGTCTTGGTCAATCGCATGCTAGGATAGATTAGTGACAATATTCTTGCTTATTGTGTTGATCCTTGTTCATGATGTTGTGTTTAGTTTATCAAGTTATCTAGGGTTTAGTGTTTCGTGAGATTGCTTGCTTTAGATACTATTAATTAACCCTTTTTGATAACTGTGAGGAAATCAATATAACTGATTGCTTAATAATCTAATAAATGTTCTTTGGGATTTCGTTTGATTCGGTCAAGGGTCCTTTAGGGTTTGTTAGGTGAATATATTTAGAAATCAGTTTCCATATCATGCTATTTGTCCATTGCTTGATGATTGTTGATTCATGGGATTCTTACCTAGGTAGATTCCTTCTCTTATTGGTTTCGATCTTGTGTTTGGTTGCTTGTTTCTAGTTTACTTGTTTATTTATTTTCTTAGTTTAATATTAGTTTAAAAACCCCATTAAAACATTAATAATAAATAGTCGTGTCGTAAGTCGAGTCTGATTAGTTAATTTACGTAATCTATAGAGTCTTGTGAGTTCGATATTCCGGACTTACTTAGCTTTAATACAATTGACCGGTTCACTTGCCGGTGTTTTGTTTAGTTGAGTCTCAGGTCTAGTTTTTATTACTTGTTTAATTTAGTTAATATTTAATTGACTGTTTTGAGCACATAAAAAAATATTAAATATTATTTGCATTTAGAAATTATATCACCCTAATATGTTTTATATTTGTTTGTTTATGTTTATTTGAATGTGTTCATTTATGTTCGTTTATGTATGTTTTTGTTCGTTAATGTATGTACATATATGTCATTTATGTTCGTTTATCTTTGTTAAATTATTTTCATTTATGTTCGTTTAGATTCAAATAAACGAACATATTTAGTTTTTAACTAACGAACATGAACACAAATATTTATTCAATTACGTGTTCGTGTTCGTTAAAAGTTATATGAACGAACACGGACATGCCTTTGTTCATGTCCGTTTGGTTCGTTTACATGCCAATATATGTAATTATAATATATTACTTTTAAAAGAAATTGAAAATTGAATGGAATAAGAAATTTTTGCAACCTACAAGTTAAATACACAAAAAACAACTTAAAGTTATAAAGTAACACGGTTAACCCGATTAACCTGACTAACCCGATCCGACTAACTCGAAACCCGAATAACCTGAACCCGACTAACCCGAACCTTAATACGGTCGGGTTGCGGGTTAGATATATTTTAAGGAAAACCCGACTAACCCGACCCGATTAACCCGAAACCCGATCGGGTTGACCCGATTAACACCCCTATACATGATACATTTGTTAAGTTCAACACCATCATATAACTTGTGCGTTAAAACCAAATCACTGTAATAATCCATCGTACTAATCAGCTCAATAACCCAAGTTAAACTCTAGCAACTATCATTTTTAGATTTCTACTTGGTTATATCGAACTTAAATCTAGTTATCTAATTGTTGGAAAATTAATAATTTGGTCACATCTTGCAAATCCAAAAGACTCGATAATTGAAGAATTACTTAAGGCCAAAAGGACTCTCGCTATCTCGCATACAATTACTCGTTTGTGATGACTATGCTCTCGAATATCCAAATCATCATCATCATCATCATCATCATCATCATCATCATCATCATCGTAATCGTACTCAGTATATCCCACCAATAGCAAAGCTATGGTAGGGTCTGAGAATGGTAAGATGTAGACAGCCTTACCTCTACCCCATAGGGATAGAGAGACTGTTTCCGATGAGACCCTCGGCTCGATAGTAGTTTTGCATCAAGCCTTGGACATAAGGCACATAACACTCAATCATCGGGACACCGGCTGATCGGTGCATGTACCCTTGTCTTTCGGCTATCAACGCCACCACAGATGCCTGATTAACCTTCTGCCAATTTTAACGTTATTTTCACGAGATTAGTAAAATACGCCAAAACTAGTGCAATATCACTTTTTCCCACCCGAGGGTTCACACATATATACATTATATACGCGCACCGCAAGCAGAGTGATTTCTCGAATATCCAAATACAAATCAGAAACCTTTCTAGATTACTGTAACTCTTATTAAACCCATATTAGTTTAGATCCAACATCCATTCACTAACCAGTAACCAACAAATATGCAATCAACCATACTAGTATCAACATTAATTCACACTTATGGGAAATAGTATTAAGTTTCAAACCATAATCAAACTAACTAAAGGAAAATCATAACTTTAATCAAACAAATTTCATCCCTCATAAGTTTTCGAAACCGAAACTGATCGATGTCTTTGTGTCCTCACTTTAATGTTGCCCTCGCTAAAATGATAGTTTTATTTCATATTTCCATGTCTGAGTGTCATGTCGAGACACAATATATCTTGTGGGCATTAAAGTGAGGATTGTGTTTGTGTCCTCACTAGAATGATATGTCTTGGTGTCCTGTAGAGATACAAAGTATCATGTGCGCATTAATGTGAGGACTGAGGACTTACACATTATTCTATACTAGAAGAGTGCCCGCGCGATGCAACGGGAAACCGGAAACACATACTTTTATAATCATATAAAAATTTTTTGGGTGTTCATTATTTTGTTTAAAACTGTAAGACTGTTCACCAGTTTGGTTTCACAGTTGAAACCGGAGCTGACCATACATATTAAAATGTTAATTATTTACTTATTTAGCATTAGATATAATATATATTACACATAGTTAAAATATAGTTAACCGAAGTTTTATTTAATACGAGCAAAATCGTCTATCACAACTTTAATTTAACCAAATTTTCAGTATGGTTTTTTTATAATCTTTGTTTTTGTTATGATTTCGCATTCTATTTATTCTAATAAAGTTTATTATTCATGTCACCAAAGTTATCTTTGTTCATAGTATGATTCTCTTAATAACGTATTAGTTGATGTTTAGTTTGAAGTGAATGTATATGCAGATTTATAATTCTTATTTTAAGTTTTAAACTCAATTTTTTTATCGAAGTACAAACTATATCGGAACCTAATCGTTGGTAATGGTTCGGTTTAGTTGGGTTTTAATTAGAAACAGTTTAGTTTCGGTTTTCGATGACAACAAAAAATGGGTAAAGTTGGCTCATGGTTTAATTTAAAACCATCAAAAGCAAACCGCAAACACTTTTGCATAATTTTTTTTACTTTGAAAACTATAGCAATATCATACTCAAATTAAAGATAATAAAATGCTCGTTTTTATGATGCCATTTATTTTAAAAAATATTAACGTACGAAAAAGTTATGATCGTTTTAAAATCGTGGGGGTAATTGGGTTAAAATTGAAAATAAAATAATATATAAGTAAAAGACAAAGGACCAAAGTTATAACTTTAAGGGATGAAACTTGTAACTATTTTGAAGAATTGAAAATGCACTTTAGATTTTTATGTTACAATTACATTTTTATTTTTATACCTAATTAGTCTTGTACATAATGCATTAATTCTTGTAAATTATTTAAAGATGGTGTCTTAATTTGACGCATTATATGCATTATATATAGTAATGATAAGTTCAATTTCAACGATAGTGAATTCATAACAACATTATCATTAACATGATATGGCACAAATTTTCTTTTGTTCAAACTTAAAAAGGAAACTTGATTAATAATACCCGCGTTTATTTTTGCAATATATGTCATTGATGTGACGACCCAACCGGCATAGAGAACATTGGATTCATTACAAAGACTTTCAAACCAATGGAAGAATGATTAAGTAAAACCTTTCTAGTAAATTACATCACGCTTCTTTCACAAAGGGTTATCTCTTAACGTGGTTAATGATTAAATTAAACAAATAATTGTAACACTACTCATAGCTAACAATAGTATAGTATGAAAAAATATTTAAATATTTATTAAGTAATAGTGTAATCACTGTTATGTAAACCGTATACAGTTTGGGTTTCTTGATTTCGTGATGGTGGTTAGTGGTGAATAGGGTTGTTCACGAGCCGAGCCGAGCCTAGCCGAGCAAAGGCTTGGTCGTTTCTTGACTCGTTTACAACCGACCAAACGGCTGAAATTCAAACCGAGCGAAAATCGAAACTAGCCAAAACCGAGTTGAGCATTTTTCGATCGAATTACGAGCGATTTTCGAGCATTATTTATTTTTCTTTTTCATTCTAAAAAATTCAATAAGAAATAAGTTTTAAGGGTGCAAATCAGGGCCGACTTAACAATATACCAAACAAAAGCTACGGCTTTGACCTCCAAAAATATAAGGCCCCATTTATATATATATATATATATATATATATATATATATATATAATTTAATTAGGGCCCAGATATCATTTCTGGCAATTTCCACCTACTGCTTTTCTAATTACAGATATGAAGTTGATGTTCTTTTATTATTAAATGGTACTTGTGGCTGTGGTTATGTTTATTGTCACTAGAACAATCATTACAAGACACTTTACATTTTGTTATTTATTCTCAATAATTGTTATTAGTTTCCTATAACTATTTGTTATCTAAATTTGATTGTTTTTGCTGGCTGGATAAAACCCCTACACCATCCCCCGGGTTATTATGGGGGCGTTGGCGTTGTTACAATAAAGCCCATATGTGTGTTGAAGGGTAATAATTGAAGGGGCGTTAACTATTACTCATGGCCTAAGAGAGTGACATCTTCGAGTTTTTTGTGCTTAATCATCTCCTTGTAAGATGATGAATTAAGCACAAAAAGTAAGAGGATAGAATTACTTAAGATATAAACATAGTCAAATATTTGCAATAAGCTTAATTTTACATGATGCCATTCTTGAAAGTTCAATGAATGTTAGGCCTTTTTAAGGGCATATTTGGTACCGGCTTACCGCTGAATGATATAACGGCCTTATACGGATTTGGTTCTGAATGAACACTATCAATGACAGAAGATTACCATTTTATAATCGCCTGTTGTTATTTGAAGATATATAAGATATGTTTGTTTGATAACTGTTTTGAATTGTTATTCTTTAAGCAAATAAAATAATGACACAGACTAGTATAAGTAAAATGTATATAAACATTCAATTTCTGCTAAAATTCATCTTAATTATATTTAAGGTGCTTGCTTTATTGGTTGGCAGCTTGGTATCAATTTGATGACAACAAATAGCTGTATATCCCCAGCGATTTAATCGATAATGTTATCAACAAAGCATCCATCACAGAACAAACCAAGTGAAACTAGACTTGTAAACCACTTATCCAAACTAGAATTATTTCAATAATAATCTTTTTTTTTATTATTATATTCTTTGGGGGTTTATGCCTTATTAATACACCTTAGGTGACTTACTGTTTGATTATCCGTCTTAGCTAGATAAAACACAATCTGGATTAACCGAATGGGTCAAATTGCCGCACAAGTTAACCAATCATTTGTCAAATTTTCTTGATTTATGCTTAATGTGAGATACACTATCATTTCAGCCCCAGGTGATCATAAAAGTTGCTCATCATAGATATTTTGTCAGCAATAATGTATCAAACATGATTATAAAAACTACATTGTTATAATAAAATTAGTATTTTTCATTTTTAGCATTTTTAATTACTTACTTCTTTCACCAGCTTTTCAGAAAAATACAACCTTAATCGACCCATTTCAAAATGGATTAAAATCTCCACTTTAATGCTGTGTTCCCGAGCTCACTTAATGAAAGAAAGGAAAAGAAAGGAAAACATTTATTAGAATCGTTTACAAACGGCATCATTTCATATTTTTCAGGTGGAGCATTTGGAGGGAATAGAAGAGCATGGCCCGTGCCACCAGAGAAAGGAGTATTTCCATTGGACCATTTGCACATATGTGACTTGGTATGTATCCTCACATGGATTCCTTTTGTTTTGTTGAATCAAAGTTGGAAATTTAAATCCGATTCTCGTTATGCTTTATTTCTAACGGGTCAATTGGGTAAATCAAGGGATTCTCACTGTCCAAACGTTACAGATAAAGTACGTTTATTGAATAGTTTAGTTAGCAGAATGACAGCTTTACCGTTAATGCGTTTAGGATACCAATTCTGACGGAAAGCTTGCAAGGTTTAACTAAGTAAGGGCGATTAAAGGTATATTATGACAATATCTAATTTAAACTATCCATTTTTATAAATATACAGTTATTGTGGGACAAATTAAATAGAAAGATGAACAATACTTTTGGAGTTTTGTAGACGGAGGAGTAGCTATAATGGAAGCGGGTCTAGCATGTCGCAAAAAAACCCATAATGTATTTTAACGCATACAGACTACTAAATTGCTTTGTTCAAATAATTAGTTAACTATGATATATTTTTAAGGGCAATTACCATTAAAAAAAACATACTTTCTGTTTTTTTTTTCACATAAAAGTCCCTCAAAAAGTTTTGCTCATTAAAGTTCCTTTACATGTTACATTTGAACTTTTTTTCAAAACAACTTGGAACTGATACATCCGGCTATTTTTCTTATGTGTTTATCTTTTTTCCTTAGTGGCTTATAATTTCGTTATCCTAGTTTTTTTAAAAGCAATTTGGATGTACAAGTTTCAAGTTGTTTAAAAAAAATCACAAATTTGTTCATATTTAACTTGTAGACAGACTTTAATATGCAAAAAGTTGTCGAGGGACTTGTGAGAAAATACAGATGATAAGTTGTCCTTTTTATGTTATTTGTTGTATTTGTAACACTTGAATTATTTATAAAAAGTTGGACAAAATGTGTTCTAGCACCTGGCCTAACCCATGTTTCGACCGTAATTCGTTTTGACTTGTTACTCAACTTTGTCCGACATGCCCATTTTGCCACCTCTGGATGGTAGTCTCCCTCAAGTAGCTTATATAATTAATATTTCAATCTTTTAATTTGCTCTTTTGGTGTTAATTTTCTATGTTAAGGAGAAGAAAGAGTATATAAGCTGCCTCAAAACTTCAGGGCACAAATCCGAGATATGCAGACATTTTTCAAAGAAATACTTGGAATGTCGAATGGCAAAGTTAGTGATTCTTTCCGCTTATCTGTTTGCAGTCATCATCGAATATATTAATGACTTACACTTATCTTTAAGTTAGTTTGTTGGTTAATACTATATAATCAAATTAACTGATTTTTTAGGTTCAAGAAAAAACTGGTTTAATCTATGTTTATGAAGTAAATACCCTTATGTTGTTCAAAATCAAACTTACAAAGAAAAAATATCTTTTGTTTTCTAGGAATTTGATGGCAAAACAAGATATGCAGGAACTTGGTTTCTGGAAGGAAGACAAGTTGGAAGTCGCAAAAGAGAAAAACATAAATGAGAGGATAAAAGGATGAACTTAATAAACTAAAGATTAGTTTTTGGTTTATGTTTTAAATATATGGACTACCTCCAGCCTCTTGCTTGTACCCGTTGTTTTCTGGGACGGGGATTTGTGAAATGACTGGAGTTCAGTCTCAAAACATTGTCTAGTAGCAACTTAATATATTAGAAAATACTTATCGTGCGTTTGTAATTAGTCCGGTTGTACCACCATCTCGGTTGATTCACCTTTCACGTAATGGCTTTGGACGGTTTCGTGTGAGCGGGTTAAGAGTCTCAAGATACAATTCAAAATTACAAAATTTTATCAATGTTTTACGTTAATCCAAAAGTATGTTAACTTATCATTTTGTAAGGTATTACATATTGTACATCTGCTTGCATTGTCATCTTGTTTTAAGTATTCAATGCGATATATAAATATAAGCTGGAATAGCTCAGTTGGTTAGAGCGTGTGGCTGTTAGTCACAAGGTCGGAGGTGCAAGCCCACCTTCTAACGGTTGGTTTGTGCATTTTAAACAAGTTTATTATATAGTTAAAAGTTCTAAATTTGGGTCGAGGTATGAGAGGTTTTTTGGGTGAATGAAAAAGATAGTAGTTATTATTATTTTTTTTTATAAAAAGAAATGTAATATGGTGTTTGGGATTGATTTTGGTATGAGAGTGAAAAATAAATAAGTTATACTTTTATAACTTATTAACGAAAAATTATAAAAAGTTATTTTCATAAGGATTATTAAGGAATTACAAACACCCTCTAACTCTCTTTTATCTAAGTAGCAAAAGCCATATCAAATCTTTTAGGTGATTTGATGTGTACACCAAAAACATGCATATGAGAAAATGGGTTTTGTGTATTTGTAAATCGTGATACACTGATACATGCTACTTTCAATTTTCATTCGTTTGAAATAACCAATTTTTGAAGAAAAACTAGGTTACAGAACAATCATTGCACATACGTATAAGTAACATTAAAAAAATTGGGGGGGGGGGGTGTCACATCCCAACCTACGGCGGAAATGTCGGGGCGCGAACTGATTGTCACAGCTCTCAAGGTTACTATCATGCAATATTTATATGACAATATCTATTAATTTTATTCAATTTCCAAATAAATCAAATACAAAATACAACTCATTAAACAAACAATAAACACAAATTTAATTCTTGATTTTATCTTTTCTAACATAATTCTTCACTAAATCTTCACAAAGTCTTGCAACTAATTCAAGCGATAACCTGCATATGTGTATAAAATAGAATTTTGTCAACAACACATGTTGAGTGAGCAACACATCAGTTTAGTTGTACATATAGTATACATAACAAAAATATGTAGCTGCAACAAGTCATATGAGAATAACAAATTAACCAAATGAGCAAGTATAACTGAGACGTCGAGAAGCACAAGGCTATAACGACTGGCGTATGATCATACTAGACTGAGATTATGTTGGACCTCTCCGAATGCGAAAGCATACAAAGCAAATAAGCACATAAACAAGTAAGGTATAAGCTGTTAACACATAAGACAAAGTTGCAGTTTTATGTATAAGTATATATGAGAAATATATTTACGCATATGTCCCCAAAACGTGAGAAAACGAGTAAAATAGGGGAATGTGGTACTCACCTCAAAGACGGACAAAAGATGATCAAGATAACAATTAGAATGACGATTCGTGGAAATCACGCGTTGACGATAAAGCCTAATAAGGAAAATAGAATATGGATACGCTAAGTTAATAAACTAGATCGATTAAGAAAGCTCGATAATTATAATATTTATTAAGGTACATATACTATTTAAACTTAGTTTGTAAATCTGTTTAGCCTTAATAATGTTTTATGACGTAGTAATGTTTGTATAAATAAAATACCTCCTCCGAAATTAATTAATTCGTGAACTATATAAGTGTATTAAAATATTTTATTATGTAAAAATATTATACTAGTAAAATACATCTTTTAAAAATTATCATTTAATTAATATAGTATTTTATTATATAGAAATATTTGTGTAAAAGTAAGACACATCTTTTATAACTAATTAATTTGTCAAATATATGAGTATAGATAAAACACATCTTAACTATATTATTATTAGTTTTATAAACGTATTAATAGTTTACTTGATATATATTTATATCAAAATATTGTTGTTCATGTTAACATATATATATACACGAACGAGAACGTGAGAAAATAAGTATTATAAAGTCGGTTTTTATTAAAATAAACTTCATAAGTCATTATTATTATTAATAATAAAATTGTTAAAACCTTAAAAGGAATTAATTAAAAAAAAACCAAAAATATCGGGGTGCAGGGGGTCGAACCCGCGACCTCCACCCCGAAACACATGGTTCTCAACCAACTGGTCTGCCACTGACATGCGTTAAGAACTCGTTTCTTTTAAATATAAACATGAGCTGTTAATAACAAATTGATCATATAAACCCTAGAAATTGATTTGATCCTAACTGTTGAAATCGATCAAATTAATCATAGGGTTTATGTAGAATAAGGGATTGCGATCAGAACCAAGTGATTAATTACCTTGATCAGTGAACGGAGGTAAGATTAATCGGGCATCACAGGGGCCGGCGCAAATAGGGTATGAACGAGTAGTTAACAGCCAAAATAATCTAATTGAATAAGGGGTTATCGTCGTATAGGGTTTCAGAAAGAAATATGTCAATTTAATTGAAATAATATGATCTATTTCGTGTATAACAAGCTTATTGGGTTGTCGGTTAGGCTATTAAGGAAAACGGATCATATATGATACAATTGACATGATTAGAGTGATCTTTAGGCCGAATATAATTTGATTATATGATACACAAGATCAATTACAACTAATAAACGAACATTGTGGCCCAAGTTAACCGATTTTGGATTCGGGTTCAAGAAAAGCAAAATGGATACGGGTTAGGGTTATTGATATCCAAGTAATGAAAATGGGTTATAATGAAATTTTCCTTTTAGTCTTTGAGGTTTGAGGATGGGCACGAATGAGGTTAATAGTTCAGGTTTGGGTTAAACATGCAAATATAAGAAAGATAAGATAATATTATAAATATAAATAATTAATAATAATATATTAATAATTAGTCTTCTCATTAAACACGACTTTTGATAAAATAATCCGAACATCAAAACGAGTCGGGTATTTAATAAAAATATAAATTAGGAAAACCCGAGTTGTTACAGGGGGGCTGCCCCTTGCTTACCTTTATGTATGCCCCCTACACACATTTGCAGTTTTTAGGTTACTAAGGTATTTAAAGGAATGGGTTAATTTGAAGCATGGGATGTGGAGCCGTGGAAGTGAGTGTGGAGGTGATGTCGCTAAAAGCCACGGGAGAAACACTTTGTCAACCTGGCACGGTACACGGTAGTGCCGATTTGGCATAGAGATCTTCAGAGCGGGTGGTAATGGTTTTAACATCAATGTACTATGGATCAACATCGAGCTTAAACTTATATTCATTTGAGACATCATTCGGCATAGCTCAAAGTGGCCAGCGACGCCCGCAATTCTTTAAAAATGAGCAGTTCAGAAAGGAAAAAGTCGAAGACACCTAACAACACAACTAGTGGTTCGGATGCAAGTTGTTTCACGGGTCTCACCGAGGATACCAATGGATCCCAAAACGAACCGCCATGTCTATTCGGGAGAGTTAATACAAAGGCAAAACGGTATGCAAAATCTTCATCACAATACGAAATATTGGATAAACTGTTTGCAAGGTTGGGTAGTTTTACCGCCAAGTACGTGGACATCGAAAGTAAAAAAAATCTAATTAAAAGAAAATGCGAACGATCAGGAGGATTTACAAATATCAACATTGAACACTGATCACCTTAAAAGGCGGCTCGTGAAAGTGTTAATATTTTAAAGACGGGTATTCTAAAATGGCTCGCGTTGCAATTTATTTATTTTATTTTATTTAATGCAAGTATGTTTTTAACTAGTGTTGTTTAAAGTTTTTATTTATTTAATTAATATTGTTATTTAAACAAGTTTTTTTTTACCAAAATAAGAGAGGAGGAAAAAATATTTACCATAATAGGTGATTTGAAAAGTATTTATAAAAATAGGTTTTTCTTTACTAACTTATCTTTTCTTACTCTTACTTATTGTTTCGGTCAAAAATTAACAAAGTAATTTTGTGATCAAATTCGTATGTGAGGTAGAGTGCTTCATAAAAAATATGGTGAACACAATGATTTGATTTCGAGGGAAAAAGCCCTTGATCTTGAAGATCTCCGGCACCCCGGACGGTGAAAACTATCACCGTCTATTTATTAATATCAAAAATGGTGATTACAAGTGGTGGAGCTGATAATCGATCGTATACTAAGTGTTACAATGAGTGTTGGTAGCTAAATATGTGAAGTGTGTGTTCTAAATTATCATATCAGCACATTTAAATAAACAAAAGAATACAACTTAAATTCCGAGAAACCCGGAATAAACCCTAGACTAAGTCCTCCACTATTCGTTGCTTCCCACGTTCGAGTTTGACGAAGCCTCATAAATAGCCGTTGCAAACCCACGTTCTTATTAGCACATTAAACACGTGGTCTTATCTGCAAAACGAACAAAATAATAAAGGACAATTGGATTAGCAAAGTGTAATCCTCAGACTACTTGCACCGGCAGTATAGGTTGAAATCCTTAAGTCATGATCAATTCCGAGGATAAAAAATCTGCTCCTAACACTTATATTTAATAAAATAATTTCTATTAAAAGTTCTATGTAAAAACATAAATAAAAAATGAATTAAAATAATAAAACTTTCGTTTTTTAATTTTCATTTCGTTTAAAACAAAAATATTCATGGAATGCTTTCGGGAACTTTTGCTTATATTCATATATTTTTTTATCTAATCCGATATACATAAAAGGGTAAAGTTAAAATACAAAGGATAACAAAAATGAGAAGGGTGAGACGGAATCCAGTCTATTGATCTTAGATTTGAATGACTGAGATTAATTTAATAAATAAAAATTAATGGAAAAGGGCATGAAGGTAATAATCCACCTTTGTTAACTTTATCTCCCCACATGCAAGACACATGTCAATTACCCCATCATTTTAAAATGTCCATAACTTTTTCATACGACATTATTTTTTTTTTAAAAATCACTATAATAATAAGCGTTTTTTATCTTTAATATGAGTATCATATTGTTATATAAAAATAAAAAAATTAATGAGTTTTTTAATTGTGTTTTTTTATTGTTCATTGTTTCTTTTAGTTGAGTTTTCATATGAATTGTATTATAGATTTTGATCATTATATTTTTCAGTTGGTACTCATATTAAAGACAAAAATTAAAACAAAGATTACGTCATTGTGTCGTTTTGTTCGTCATTAACTTTTAGTCATTGTGTAATACGTTCATTGTCTTTTATTCGGATTGACATATGGCAAATCCATTTAATTTGAGAAAAATAGTATTGCGTTCATTGTATATTACGTTCAAGTCAATGTGTAATATGTTGTTTCCATTGTGTTTTACGTTTCAAGTCATTGTGTTATATATATATATTCACCATTGTGTCTTACGTTTTAGGTCATTGTGTTATACGTATTCACCATTGTGTCTTACGTTTTAGGTCTTTGTGTTATACGTATTCATCATTGTGTTTTACGTTTCAAGTTATTGTGTAACATGTATTGATCATTGTGTTTTATGTATTAGATAATTTGTTGTTATTTTAGCATTATTTTTACATATTATTATTATACAACGGTGTTATTATTATTTAAAAAAAACATAATGATGAGTTGAAAGACACAATGATGAAAAAAGACACAATGATAAGCGAAAAAACACAATGGTGTCCGAAAAGACACAATGATAAGCGAAAAGACACAATGACGAAAAAAGACACAATGGTGTGCGAAAAGACACAATGACGTGATTTTTGTTTTAAATTTTATATAACAAAAATCATACTCATATTAAAGATAAAAAGCGCTTGCTATTATGATGAATTTTTTTAAAAAAAAAATATCATACGAAAAAGTTATAAACGTTTTAAAATGATGGGGGTATTAACATGTGTCTTGCATGTGGATGGAGAAAATGTGTACAATTACCTCTATACCCTTTTTCTTTTAGTTCCCACCTGACACATGTTAGTTATTTATGACTTCTCACACTTCTCATTTTTGTTACCCTTTGTAGAATAACTTGACCCTAAATAAAAACTATTTTTAGGTTTTCTTTTATTTTGTTTTTTAATTGCTTTATTAATGCTATTTTTCAATATGTTTTCTCATATAGAAGTGTTTAAAAGTTTAGTTGGACTTTATATCGATATTGATACATATATTGTTTAGTCGGAATTTGTACGTTTTGCTATCGATATTATCGATATTGGTAGAGTACTTGCACCCATAAAGCTTACGATATAAAAAATCATAAAACAAATGCCGATACCAGTTCCAATAATATCAATATTGTATCAAAGTTTAGTCAAAATTGGTTCGGCTCGTCATAGTACCAATAAAGTACCGGCACTCGTATAACTTATGATATAAAAAAAATACTTTAGTTTGAATACAATTTTGAATTCAACAAAGTTTAAACCTAAACGCAGAAAAAAAAAATTAAGCACAACTATATAGGGGAAGATTCATGTACATTTTGATCTTAACATGAGTACGCAGGAAACAATGCCAATTTATTTAAAAATGTGAGCGTAAGAAACAATACCAACTACAATACCAATCGATATAAACAATGACTTATAATAACAAAGAAAAAAACCTAAAAACTACAACAAAAAAAATCAAAATCAAGAACAAAATAATAACAACATATACCAGCAAATACTTATAACAAAAAAAGAAAACATCTAATAATAACAAGAAAATATAAATAAGCAAATACTTATAGCGTCTCATAATCGAAAATTAGCAAATATGAACAAAAAAATAGCAGCAAACACCTATAAAAATAAACCTAATCATAACAACAAATTGGTTCTCACCATTTTCATGTTAAGAATAAAATGTATTTGATCTTGTTTCCAACTATATATTATTTTTTATTATTATTTTACATTAGCGAATGTAAATTATTTTTTTTCGCATATTACTTATTGCATAAATATTAAATGAAATTTCAAAAGCAAACAGTCAATAAAAATATTAAAAATTTATTTTAAAACATATGTTTTGATCATAAAACAACTCTAAAATTTTTATTTTTTTCTAGCATAAAAACAGTTGTATAAGTTATAAAAATGAGGTGCCCGTGATATATATGAAAAAGAAAAAAAGAAAAAAAAGGCTAATAGAAAAACAATAAAAGAAAATACAATGAAAAGGCAAAAAAATACGAACATAAGAGTTTTATGTTAATAGTTTTTGATAAAAATAAAAAATAAATAATATTAATATAAGAAACAGTTTCCATTTTTTAATATATTTGTTTTAAACAAAATGAAAAATAAAAAAAATCATTATTTTTAATTTTTTATCTAGGCATTTTACAAAGAAGTTTTAATAGAAATTATTATATTATTAGTAAATAAGATTAGGAGTGAGAAAAGATAAGTTAATAAAGAAAAACCTATTTTAGTAAATATATTTCAAATCACCAATTTTAGTAAATAATTTCCCCCCTCCACCATTTCGGTCAAAAACTCTATTTAAACACTAAACATTCTTTTGCATTTTCAAATTAAAAGCGACATTTAAATGAAAATAGTATGGGTTGTGGAAAACTACGCCCTTCCAAAACGAAAATAAGTGAAAATGATGTGATAATGACATGACAGTAAAACTATAGTAAAAGACAAAAATCATGCTTGGTCTTATAAAACCAAAAGGAATTTTGTGATATATGTTCAAATCAATCATTCATCAATTCAACCTAATACATGCGGGAAGAATCCGAGAGATCGATGAATAGGACGTTGATCTCGATATATGACATTTGATACAGGAACATTGCAATTTCTAATATATATAAGAATCAAGGTTTAGGTGTTTTAGTATGTGAATTTTGTTTTGTTAGCGTACTAAAATAAAGTTATTTTCAAATATTTTATCAGTGATGGATTCAAGAATATTTATAAAATTATGAAGGCGCTCTACCTTATTCAATTTCACTCCACTTAACATAAAATTTTCTTTGATTGTATTATCACTTTGAAAAATGTCCATGCCATAATAGCGTTCTTCCATAGATGCTAGATACATATCCTTGACTATCACTACAATAGGTGAGTCATATGAAGTACATGCGTGTAGCATTGTGAAACACTGTACACTTTTATATGAACTTATACCATGACGTTGGTTGCCTGTATGAGCTAATGCTATATTGTTGGTTGCCTTATACGGGCATATGCATTACCTGCATGCGGTGGTATTATATCAACTATGGGTGTTCAGAACTTGTTTCGGATCGAAAAATTAGAACTCGACTCGATTATGTTTCGATTATCAATGTTCGAATTCGGTATTAAAAATTCGAAATTGATTCGATTCAAATTCGAATACAGTGATCGAATTCGAAGTGAATACGAACTTATGATTTTCAGTTCTTTTCAATTCGAATTCAACTTCTACAAAATGTATTTTATTTTGAACTTTTTATCATGTAACATTATGGCTCCTTTAAATTTGTACTTTGGTGTCATCATTATAATTACGGTCTTTTGACACATTGATATTTTATTATTTTGCTATATTAGTATTTTTGATTTTATAAGTAATTAGTTTGTAGTAAAAAGTAAAATAATTTACATTTAGAGTGAATTGGAATTAAGTTGAATTTATTTGAATTTAAGTTTAAAATACGAATCAAAATGAATTGTGAATTGGGCATAAAGTTCGATTATGAGTTTGAATCGAATAAGTCAAATCTAAATCGAATTCTAATTGAATACGAATTCAGGTACAGGTAAAAAAAAATAAATTAAAAAAAATTGTTTCGGTTAATTCAAAAGTTCGGTATTTTATTCATTAAACACCTCTAATAGCAACTCAACGGAGGTTGATTAGTATGGTTGTAGTCTGCTCATTTAAAAATTGTGTTTAAAAGTTACATTTTCATATTATATTAATTACTTTTTAGTTTGAATAACATTCTTTTAAAAGATCATTATTTTTGACATATTATTATGCCTATTTGAAATATTCCAAAGTTTTCATCTTTTAAAAATTAATAAATTAATAAATAATCAAAATTTTTACTTAATTATAATAATAATTTTCCTAAAAAATGAATAAAATATACAAATACCTATATATGAATAATGTAAACAATTTAACAATTATAAGTATAACTGATGTGCTAAAAGTAGTTAAATAATTATTAACTAAATTACGCTAAATTAGACACTAAGTAATACTCTACACTCTTTTAACTCGACTAAACTATTAACCGGCAAGTGAACCAATCGACTATAGTATAGCTAAGTAAGTCCGGATATCGAACCAACAAGACTCTTTTGATTATGTAATTAACTAATTAGTCTCTACTGACCGACATGGCTATTTATTTTATAATTATTAAAAGAGGGTTTTTAGTTGATTAATATAAACTAATAAAACAACTAATTAAGAAAAAACAAATAATAAAACACAAGAGAAATAAGTTTGACTGACTCAGATGATGATAACAAAAACCACCTAGGTTGGAATCCCCAAAGTTTAAGTTATCAAATAGTTGAAAAATAATCGTTATGGAACTGGGATCGTAAAATATACACTTAAAAGAAAACCCGAACAAGACCTCTGACCCTTCTCAAGAAGACACCTATGAGTTTCTAATAAGTTTCTAGACACACTAGTTTTATAATTAAACTCCCTTACGGTTATTTATTACTTTATTAATTGTTTATATAAATACAATAAACAATTAATAAAGTAATAAATACTTGATTAGCGCGATATATATATATATATATATATATATATATGTTTAAAATTCTTGAACATAGAACGAGTCGGGTGATATAAATTTGAAAGATCCGAGTTGTTACAGTTTTCCCTACTTTAGGAAATTTCATCCTGAAATTAAGGAATGCTATAATAAGTTAATAACACCATTGAATTTTTGAGGAAAAGAAAATCTAAAATATAACTTTTTCTTTAAAAAAATTAATCATAATACAGAACTTTGACTAGTCACAATGACGCTACAAATGCAAATCCGATAAGGGCACTTATATATAGGATGTACCAACGGCGTATCCACCATGTCCTTATCATTTTTACATTTTTACCGTCATCCCATTTACTTTCAATTCTATATTATGACACACAATCTGACGCATCATGTTTTCCATGCGAGGACTTCGATAATTATGTTCCGGACCATAATTATTTTCATCGTCGGATGGTACACATGATTCGTTCTATGGTGTGGATTTACAAAATGTTAGAAAATATAATTTTTAAGAATAGAAATCCTTTAGGGAAATGAATTTTAAGTGAGACATCTTTAAATAGGCAAAAGTTTATACTCTAGTTTAAAGTGGGGAATTTTATAAAACCCTTCTAAAAAATTTTAAACTCTACTCGAGCGACATAACAATAGGAAATCTTAATTTAATAATTTATAAAAACGTTAATCCAAACTTTATAAAGAGTCGATGCAAAACAGAAATCAGATTAAATAAGATAGAATACTACGAGCGGCAAGGTCTTCTAGTAGCTTGAATCTTCGGTCGCGCGTGACTTGGAACCTTGAATCTTGAGCATCTTGAGTGATTTGATCCTTAAAACCTTGAGCAGTCGAGATAGATTGATTCGGCGTTGCTTGAATAACTTGAGCGTGAACGGTTTGTAAAAGGGTGGTTTGATTAGAGTAGGTCTGGTAAACTTGAGTTTGCGGCTGTGGGACTTGTTAAGTTTGGGTTATGTATGGTTGGCCTTGATTGATGAGAGGAGCTTGAAGGACGTGGGACTGATAGGTTTGGACTTGGTGGGTAATGTAGTAGGGTGTAACTATAGTTTGAACTTGATTAGTTTGGATAATCTGAGGGTACATATAGCGAGGAGGATTAGGGTCTCCTGGATGGTAGCAAGCATGGGTAGCAGGGGCATCAGGTTAAGCATGAGGGGTAGACTGTTGCGGGACGACTTGTGCATCAAGTGGTGTAGGGAAAGTATTTGCAAGGATGATCGAAGCGATTACATTGGATGCAGAAACGACATGACAATTGAGTCGAGAGATAAAAGTTACTAGTGGGGCAACGAGTGAATACCGATGAAAAGTTTCTTGCTCGGGATTGATTTGATTAACTGCATAATTTTTATTATTAGACTTGCACTTGTTGTGGTCGTTGTTGTTGCAAGGATGAGTAGGGGTAAATGAATTAAAATTTCCATCAAGGAAGTTAATGAACAAGTTTGAATTGGTTGTATTAACGTTTTGAATTTGAGTTTATATTTTAGAGGTTGCAGCAGTTAATTCCATGGCTATACACGCGGTGGTCATGACAACTAGACTATTGATGTCGAGGACGACGGTGGTTGCTTAGGTAAGACATTCTATGAGGACCAAAATAAAGATTTATAAGAGGGAGGATAAGTTGAGGAAGGCATTAGAATAATAAAATTTTTAAGTATGTAGGTAACTTATAATAACGTTGTCGTAAGAAGTAGAGGATTTGCGTCATAAGGATTTAAAGCAAAAGATTATAAGATGAGGGGGTACATTGCGTAAATAGTTATTAGATAATGTAGTCAATATGATTAGTGTGTGATGACTACACGAGAAGATAAGTCAGTTTAAAATTTATTTAGATTTTTATTTGATTAAGTTAACTTTACAATAAACTAACGAATATATTTGTGGATGTTGGCCTCCCATGAGCTTTTCATGGCAATTTGAATGGCCTAACAAACTAATGAATAAAAACAACTGAGTTGGACAGCCCATGAGTGTTACATGGCATTTTGATTGTCCCAACTAATTAACGAATTAACAATACAATATAGTTTGTCGGCCCAATGAGTGTTACATGGCGTTTTAACCGACCAAACTAAATTTCGAACAAACGAGAGAAATATGAGTAGTTGGAGCACCCCGTGAACCACCACGTATGATGAACTCCAACAAAAACATAAAACAAACTGAGAAATGGATGGTAGGAGTGCACATGGGTTCCATGGATTCATGGATTGTTCACCAAACTAACCATTTAAATAACAAAACACAATAATCGGAAAAACCGAGTTTAGCCACGAACCACCGTGAATTTGGTTTAAAATCAACCTAAGGTGTCGGTCGTATGACAGTTGTGTTTCTCTTTGGCCGAGAGGGACTTGTCATACTTCCTAGCCTTAAGATGAATGAGTAAAAACAAAAGCAGGGAATTCTTAAAGAATTTCCCAATAACAAAAAGGCAATCTACTTTGATTTAAAATATTTACGAAAAAATTTTCTTTGAAGGTTGAGGCATAACCTCGGAGTTGTGTGTGTGTGCATAACAATACAATAATAAATAATCATTAAATAATTATCTAAGAAAGTTGTAAACAATTAATTTTGAACGCATAAGACAAACAGATAAGCACGTATGAGGCTCCTAAGCATGTTACTATGGCACCAATAACGACATATCTTAAACATTCGACGTTGATACAAATCTGTCACACCCCAACCTACGGCGGAAATGCCGGGGCGTGAACTGATTTCACAGCTCTCAAGGTTACTCATGCAACATTATAAGTTTCAGTATCTATCTAATAATTTCAAATAAAACAAATATTCATTTCAATATCCAAATAAAACAAAGTGCAAATATCAAACCAAAAATCATAATAATATGTTTCATTAAGTTTTCTTCTAGCATATATCCTTATGTGATCTTGTACTTCAGTTACTTCACATCAAACGATGACCTGCATATGCGTTGAAAATAAAATAGTTTTGTCAACACAAGGTTGAGTGAGCAACACACCAGTTTAATTGTACATATAGTATATATAAAAATAAGTAATTGCAACAAGTTATATGAGAATAACAAATTAACCAAATGAACAAGTATAACTGAGATGTCGAGAAGCATAAAGCTATAACGACTGGAGTATGATCATACTATTATGAGATTGTGTTGGACCTCTCCGAATGCGGTTCACGTAAAGCAAATAAGCACATAAACAAGTAAGGTATAAGTTATTAACACATAAGACAATAGTTGCAGTTTTTTGTATAAGTATATATGAGAAATCAATTTACGCATATGTCCCCAAAACGTGGAAAACGAGTAAAATAGGGGAATGTGGTACTCACCTTAGCAATAAGAAAGAGATAAACGAATGCGGTAATGTAAGACCCCGATCCCGGTGCCCTACTTTAGCATCAGGTTTACTCATAAACACAGTTCTTACAAATCATAGTTAATTTAAAACCTTTCGCGAAAATGTTAACCTCAACTATTCGTTACAAAACAATCTAACTTGTCTTTGCATCGCAACAAAAATCATCGTGTTTAAACATTATTTCTTTTATCTTTGGATGCCAGCCATTCAATCCATGCCATGTGCCATCCTCATGCTAGCTCTTTAAACCTATTTACCTGCGTGCATACTAAAAGTCAACTACGCTAAGTGAGTTCTAGTTAATCAGGCAACTTACCATACAACCATTACATGTATTATATATGTATCCGAGAACACCTAGTCCGGTGTCTATCCTGCTCACCTTACCACTTAGCCACTTAACTGTCACCTACGTCTTAGCCACTTGTTTACGAAAGCTCATGGAGGCTTGCCCTCCCACGCACTCACGTTATGCCACTTATTTAACGAAGGCACGTATAGGCTTTTCCCACCACGTACTATCGTCATGCCACTTAATAATGGAGGCACATATAGACTTACCCTACCACGCACTCCCGTAAAGCCACTTTAATGACGAAGGCACGTATAGACTTACCCTACCACGTACTATCGCCATGCCACTAGCACCCTTACTAGACCCCTCTCCACTTCTATCACACTCTACTTCTACTTGTATATACAATACTTCCTATCAGTTCATCATTTACATAATAAGAAAGTCACATCATGGCATTCATACACACTAATAATCACCTGACAATCATTCTCCTTGGCGATACGTTCAATATCCGAAGATCGTTCACGCACCGACAACCTCAATATAATAACTAACTCGTATATCATTTATAGCATACACTTACCACTTAAGGTAAGTGATTCACACTTCACATCGAGTATGCACACAGCCCCGAAAACATAGAAACGAAGTGGGGCTAGAAACTCACCTGAATGCGGTTACATTCACCATTAATGGTTATTCCTTTCCTTAGCTGTGCGCGACTAACTGTTTAATAAATACAATATTAAATACCGCTCTAGCCATTCTTACTGTTACTTAATTAATATTAAGCGTCTAAGCTGGTTTTACTTCATTGATTCGTTACCCGGTTAGTTAATCGTTACTCGTTTACCTGTAAAGGTATCTTTCGTTAATGATCAAAGTCTAAGGGCTATTATGTAATTAAACCATTTATTCTAAGTCTAGGGTACCTTTCTGTCATTCTTTCAAAGTCTACTTCGTTATCCAGTTCGTTAACGAAGGAGGCTCCTTCGTTGTTTCTTAACGAATTGGCCTTTATAACGAACTAGTCTATATAACGAATTGATCTCTATAATGAACTAGCATTCATAACGAATGGTCATAACGAACTGAGGTTAGTTCGTCATTCTTTCCTTAACGAATTGACATAACGAATTGCTTAACGAATGAAGCTAATTCGTTATTCTTTATTAATGAAGTACTGCTAGTTCGTCTTTTTCTGCCTTTAACGAACTACTGCTAGTTCGTCATTTCCCCACTAACGAATTAGGGTTAGGTCAGAGAATGTCAGAAACATTCTCTGACATTCCCTACCTCGTATCCACTATTTTCGGCGCCGTCATCGCCGGGAAACCGGGATCTCGCCGGAAAAGCAAGATCTCAGTTATTTTCCACCGTTTTCAACGTTTTTCTTCCCGTTCGATCCAGATCTGAGCTAGGGTGACCCCCTAAGCTCATCTTTTGATCGGTTTATACCCAATTCCACCCGGATCTCGTGACTTTAACGGCTTAAGGCTATCGGATCGTCGTTTCGCGACTAAATCTAGCGGGTTTGGATTCGTACAATATCATACTATCTTTACCTCGAGTCGATGTTCGGTTTTCCTTCTTGGTTTCGGTTAGAGAAAGAGAGAAATATGTGAGAGAGCTTAAGTGTGTGTTTTGGGTGGTGTATGTAATATGTGAAATTGAATGAATAATGGGTGATTATGGTTTATATACTATGGGTCATGGGCTTGAGCCCATGGTCTATCTTCCTCTCATTCTAACCTAAGTCTATTACCCATATCTTTTTAATTATTTATCTACTAATCCAAGTAAATTTCCTACCATAAATGAATAATATATTTACTATTATTTTTAGAAATTTTGGGATGTTACAGGTAAGAAGGGTAGTAAACAAGAATCGCGCTCTTCAGAAGTTATCGACGAGAAATCCTAACTAACAATAGTTGTGGAATAAATAAGAGTTGAATAAAGAGTCTAAAACTAATTAGAGGTTCGGAATTTAATGATCGGGTATGCTCTTACGAATATTAAATATTAACATATTTAATTAATTTTATTCTCAAAGTTTTATAATATGTTTTAATTATATAAAATACTTAACATACTTAAATATATATTTATAATATTTTTGTATGGATTACATAAAGAAATTTGTTTTAAATAGTTATTTCAAACTTAAAAATACTTTTAATACATATTTTTATTATTAATAAAGACTTATGTTAAATAAATGTTGTAACTAATAAATAATAAATAGTATATAATAATATTTATATAAAACATGATTTTTTCTATAAAACTTAAACTATATTTTTAATACGTGAATTAACAATAAGTTTTAATTATTTATATTAATTTAAGATTCTTTTAAAATATTAAAACATTTAATAATATGTTACATATACATACGTATGTATATAGTTTTAACCAAAGTTCGAAAACATGACTAGTTATAATGTCGGTTTTTAACAAAATACTACTTAATTATTACATTTGTAATATTAAGAATATAGTTTAAATGACTAATTGGGTTATTAAAATGTTTTAAATGATTAATAAAATAAACAGCTAAAAATCTGGGCTGGGGGTGGCCCGAACCCGCGCCCCCCCAGCCGTGACAGACCTAACATGCACACTCTAGCCAACTGGGCTAGGGGTTTAGATGATAACAACATGAGTTCGTTATAATATCAGCAGCCAATTAATGAACCAGAAAAAGAAGATAAACCCTAAACAACTCAATCGATAAATCCGTTAATTGTGGATTCGATTAATCTTAGGGTTATTGACGAGTGAAACCTGACGAACACAGCAGTATATAAAATTACCTTAACCCGTTGTTAAATGATCTTTGATGAATAGGTCGGCGCTGGGTGGATTAAGAACACGAATTAAAAACTGGTACAACTTAATTAAGTATAGGGTTTTGCTTGGCGACGGGGAGAGGGTTGCGGCTGCAAGTTTAATTGAACAATTACAAACGTTTATAGGTATAACGATTTAGGGTTAGGGTTGGTTATAAGAAATACGAACTGTAGATTTGATTAGATCCATTTAACATAACTGTGGCGTCGATTAGGCCAAATTTGGTATATACAACGCGAATATAGATTCAATTCCATCAATAGCACGATCATTGCGGCTCAAGAAAACATGCGGGTCTTCGTTGCGGGTTTGAAGCACAAATATGGGTAAACGGGTTGTTGGATAATGATATAATATAATAATTATTTACATATTTGCAAAAAGGTCCTTCATCTTTAAATGTGGATACAAAACGGGTTAAAACCTAAGTTTAGGATTAATTGTGTATAGAATTGAAAGTTATTTATCCTTATATTAAATAAATACAATAAACAATTAATAAAGTAATAAATACTTGATTAGCGTGATATATATATATATATATATATATATTTGTTTAAAATTCTTGAACATAGAACGAGTCGGGTGATATAAATTTGAAAGATCCGAGTTATTACAGTAAATGTCGATATGAGGGAATATTTCCAATAATCTTCTAGAAGAAAGTTAGTTGTAACTGTCTTTCTTTCATATAAGTGAGGTCATCTGTTTTATTCCTCCACATGCGAGAAGCTTTTGCACCTTCGGGTGGTTTCTATCTTTCACTGGAAGGGTACTTTGGACTTATGTCTTTAATATGCAGCGTCCACGGATGACATGGATGATCTGTGAGTGCTATAAAATGGCTCGCGTGTGACTTTTATGAGTATCTTGGGTGACCCGTGTTGGAACCCTAAACGATTCTATAGTAAGGATTCAATTTATGCTCTAAAAATGACCAAATCAGGAATGTTGTAATATATGTGTTTTTTCCTCCCCATTCCAGTAATCCTTTCTCTCTATATAAAGAGAGTAAAGGTCCATACTATTGTAACAGCTCGGATTTTCGATAATAAACAAATACCATATTACCCGACCCATTTTCGCTTTCAGGAAATTTAAATAAATATAAAAGATTATTTATCTTTCTCTTTAACAATATATTGTTTATTATAATTATTATTATATTATTATCTATTTATTATATAATAAAACTTTGAAAACTACTAAAAAATTACCCAAAAATAAACTTTAACCTAAACTGTTTCCACCTCTTAAGTTCAGGGACCCAATTGCAATTTCTATTTTTCTTATTATATTATATTATAATCTAAGGCCCAAACCCATATTCAACCCGTATTTGACCCGTAAACGTAACCCGTTTGTTTTACTTGTACCATAATCTTCGTATTATATACGAATTGATTCTTGCAGATCATTATATACAAAAAACGACGCTCACCGACACATTCAATTAAAGAAAAACGATCAATATGATACGATTACCGTCCTTAACCCATTTAGCAATATACATTATAACAACTATAATTCAATTAAACACTCACGCATGAGCCTCATAGCAGCGCCTATCTAACCTTTATAATTAATTTGAGAGTAAAGTGTCATTTTAGTTCTTGTGGTTTGACAAATAATGCGAATTTAGTCCAAAAAGTTTATTTTTTGCATATGGACCCTCCACGTTTCCCAATTCTTGCCAATTACATCCAAACCACTAACCCCGTTACATTTTATCGTTAAGTCAGGGTAGACATGTCTTTTCACTCTTTCTTTATTATAACACTTATATAAGTAAACTGCGGTTTTCGTCATCTGGTTTGTCAAAATCTGCAGTTTTAGTCCAATAGTTTCAAATTTGCAATTTTCTTTCTTATAGTTTCATTTCACTTGCAATTAAACCCGAATTTATTAACCTTGTTAAGTCTTGTCGTTAACCCATTTGCGTGCTCCTCATGTGATGATCAATTTTGTCTTTTTTCTCTCCAAATAAACCTCAGCCCTAATTCGCAACCCCATCACGTGAGGGGCTGGGGTGTATTTGGGGAAAAGGGGAAAAAAGAAGGAACAAAATTGCCCCTCACGTGAAAGGCACACTGATGTGTTTAACAACCAAACTTAACGAGATTAGGGAATTCGAGTTTAATTGCAAGTGAAATGAAACCATAGGGAAGAAAATTGCAAACCTAAAACTATTGGACTAAAACCGTAGATTTGGCCAAACCACAAGGACGAAAACCGCAGTTCACTAAGATAAGTATTATAATAAAGAAATAGTGAAAAGACATGTCTACCCCGGACTTAACGATAAAATTTAACGGGGTTTGTGATTTGGATGTAACCGGCAAGAACTGGGAAACGTGGAGGATGCATATGCAAAAAATAAACTTTTTGGACTAAATTCGCAATATTTGCCAAACCACAAGGACTAAAATGGCACTTTACTCTTAATTTGATTATATCATTCTGAGGATGCCCGTTTGTGATCGCATATAGCCGGCCATGAATCGTCTGATTTAGCCTCGTTACGTAACTTTTTAAAGTAATGATTATATGTATTTGAATCGCAATAACCTGTATAACAATAACCCTATGGTTTATTAAGCAAACGAACAACGAACTAACGGATTGTTGATTTTAGGGTTTATAAGTTTTGGGGGTTTTGGGCGTAACTGTTTTTAATACTCTGTTTTCGTTTATAACTCAACTGTCACGTTGGAGTAGTTGGTTGTATGTGTGTGGGTTAAGTCTTTGAACATCCAGCCACCCGGGTTCGAATCCGTCAGTGGCCTTTTGGTTTATATTTTTTTGTTTTTTTATTGTTTTAAAGGTTTTGTTAACTCATTTTAATTATATTAATATCAAATAAACTCTATTTTTGCAAAACCGATATGTCTTGCTTGACGTAGCTTGTCGTGAAATAATTTTATGAATCTTTACGTATATATTTTATATGTATAATACATTTATATATTGTGTTCTTTAAATAAAATGGTATAATATTAATAAACATGTTAAGTATATATTTATCACTCGTTCGTAAACTAATTTTCGTTAAGGATTTAAAATACATATTCATCTAAATATTATTATTATAGATATTAGATTTATTTAAACATTATTATTATATACTATAACTATATATTAAGTATTCACATATTGTGTCATATATATTCAAATATTACAAATCTATCTCATAATAAATTTAAATTAAAATATTTTCTTTTTATATTTAGTTGTATTTATATTTTATCAAGTACAATTAATAGGGTTTCGTAAATAATAAACTAATAACATTATAAACAAATGATGATAATAATAATGATTTTACAATAATAAAAACAATAGAATTCCAACGATCAATGAATATTCTAATCACAACGTAACTCAAATCGCATCGAAATCTTAATTTATTAAATCATGTTATATCTTTATAATTAACTCTTGAAATAATATTATTTAACTAGGAATCCTTAACGGTGTATCTTAAAGGGTTTACTTTTCTCATCATCCTCATTTGTATTTCGTTTATTTGATTAGGTGAGTATTTCACTTCCTTTTTTACTTATTTTAAATCTTTTGGGGACATATGCGTATTTAAAGTATTTATTCATTATCTAGTATTCAAAACCGCAACTGTTTAATCCTTGTGTGTGTATCTGTTTATGCCTAACTTGCTATTTGCTTACTTGCTTTTATTGAATACATTTCGGAGAGGTCCAATATATTCTCAGTCTAGTATGATCATACGACCGTCGTAGTGGCCGGCGTCTGATGCATTGACAATGGTTTCACCGACATCTCATTCTTGGTAACCAATGCACATTCGCATGACAACGGTTTAGTCCTTTCTTTATGGTTTGGTTGATTGTTTATATGTTATGGTTTAACTATTTATTCTCACAAGAACAGTTTGCATCTTTATTTAATATATAGTATTATTGTTGTGTCTTAAACATGTGTTTTACTCACTCAACATGTGTTGTTGACAAAAATATGTTTTATACGCATTTGCAGGTTATCATCTTGGTTGTTTAGCAAGATGAAGATCACGTAGAGATGCCCTTTTAGGATACAAACTTAATTGATCATTGTTGTAATTTTTTTTATACCTGATGTACTTAACTTGTCACACACCGACTTAGGGCCTAGGACAGTGTCCAATAGTTGGTACCTGTTTTGTAAATACATCAGAGTTGCAGGTTTCATTTTAGCGGAAGTCTTTAATAAAATATTATTATATTGAAAACTTATTAAAAACTAGGGTTTAAATACCTGTTTGATATTTCAAATACATTTCTTTATAAAATATAACTCTTTATAATTTTTTGAAATAAAATATCTGAGCCATCAGATAGCATCTAATGACTATAACTCCAATTTTTTATTCCTTCTTGATTGTCTGTTCTAACCTTTCTTATTTTCCTGTAAAATGGGTTGGAAAATACGTCAGCACACAGCTGGTGAATGACGCTGACTCTAAAAATATCTTTCGATACCTTTGTGAAACCAACAATAATACCTTTGTAACTACTCATTAGGCACCAAACTAAATTGAGATCAAATTACCCTAAGTACCATGTACAATTAATTATATACACAATATCATTTCTCTGAACAGTCCCGTAGACCTTCAGAGGCATGTTGATGATATGCATGGCCTCGGGGAAATGCCAAGTC
This sequence comes from Bidens hawaiensis, assembly GCF_021521415.1. NCBI lineage: Eukaryota > Viridiplantae > Streptophyta > Magnoliopsida > Asterales > Asteraceae > Bidens > Bidens hawaiensis. The sequence continues at coordinate 296,304 of NW_027492307.1, read as the reverse complement.
ACCATGTATGAATGGATCCAGACACATGTATACTCTTAATCAGAGTGTCCGTTTCTTAAAACACAAAGTTTTAAGGATTCGTAAATCCTATGCAAACATTCTGACTCAATATAAAAGGTTTGGGGCGTATTCACCTTTTCAGTTTATAATCAGTTTCTGTTACTGATTCATGTTTTCTGTTTCCTTCTTCTTGTTTTGTTACCTCGGACCTATAGTACGAGAATAACCGTTTGTATAAATATCTAGATTATCGATCTAGCTTCAGACCTTTAGTCCGTTTTGTATAGCTTTAACCTTGATAATAACTTTGTTTATATAAAGCATTTGGACCTTTAGTCATCTTGTTTATTTACCAATTATATGCTACGTTTCTTTTTCAGGAAGAAACGTCTATACTGAGTTTCTTCTTCAAGAAGAAACATTAAACTATATTCTTTGAATATTACATTTCTTAATAATAAAGAAATATTATTTTGACTATACCCTTTGTATATAATTGCTTATGTTTCTTAATCAAGAAGAAACTATATTTTGACTATAACCTTTGCTTAAGAATAGTTATATAATACTTAATTGTAATCAAGGTTCGGGCTATACCTCCGACTATGGTCTAAGCCATTTATAATAATAAAATAATAAGTTAGGCAGAACCCCTACCTCGCACGGTATTCGAAGTTAGATATTCCTAAGTTTATACGGGCAGCACTTCTACTCTATGCACGTCTATCGAGGCGTTCTTGATCAACCATTCGTGGCACACAAATCGAGGTGATGTTAAGTTGTCGTCGGGTCGTGCACGTACTTCGAGACGGAATGTCGGGTTTCTTGAGTGGAACGCACTTCGAGAAAACGTCGTGTGTTTGGCACGGATTATGAGGTTATGATTGACGTGTCGGTGGCACGCCAAACGATACTCGACACGTAAAACGAGGTAGAGAGTAGTTTCTAGAAGAGAGTGTTTTGGTGTGTGTGGAAATGAGCCCGTGGCCTCCCCTTTTATAGCTGTTTTTGGATCCCATCGCGGTACGCGATGGGTCCTACTTTTTCCAGCGTCGCGTAGCGCGACGCCCACCTTTTTGAGCTCACGCCACGTGTCGCCACGTGGCCTGACACGTCTGCCACGTGTCATGACCTGCTGCCACGTGTCACCCGGAAGTGACACGTGTCCCTGAGTCATCACGGGTCATCGCGGTACGCGATGGCTGTGTTCTTGGTCTCATCGCGTAGCGCGATGGGTCCCTGAATATTATTTTTCGTTTTTAGTCCTTTATCTTTTGTAGCTTGTCACATCTAGGTCTAACTCTCGTTGTCCAAAAATACTAAGGCAGCTCTTAAAGTGGCTCGCGGCGATGCGAGCGTGCGAAGTGCAAAGTGCACCATCAAAGCGCCACATTGCGCTCAACGCCATTCGCCATCGCCATCGGCCTCGTCCTCGCCTGAGCCCGAGCCCGAGCACGTCAGGTGCTACGCACCCTCCGCTAGGACCACTTGGTGCATGATATCCATAAAAGAATATTACTATGGAAAATATCTTCCTTATAAAGAGCTTCCATTTCTTTACCACTTTCCATGTGGGATGGGATTTACATTCCTTATTTAAACCTAAGTAAAGTGCTTCCACTTTCTTACATCTTTCCATGTGGGATGGAGTTTCCTTATTTCTTTATTTATGGAAATACTTAACTTAGGAAATATTTTTATTTCCTTATTTTTCTTATATTTCCTTATTTAATATTTTCTCATGACTTGTCTTGATATTATTTTTAATCCCTCAACTTTCTTAAGTTGTCAAATTTGGATCGAAATTTTGGGGATGTTACATAACTGTAATTGTTTTATTTAAATAAATTAAATAGATATTGTCATTTATCAATTTGCATGATAGTATCATGAGAGTTGTGGACAATCAGCTCACGCCCCTACATTTTCACCGTAGGTTGGGGTGTGACAACTATTACATGAAAGGTTTTCATATATTCTATCTATTGGTTAATATCTTCTAGTTCCTTCCATTTTCCCATAGGGTCTTCATCCTTCATGCCTTTATCCCGTTTACGTTGACTGGTACTTGGGAGACATACTTCTCTCGAGCCTCTCCCATAAATCAGCAGAACAGTACTTTGGAGGCACATTTCCCTCCCTTTCACTCTTCCTCTTTGACATGAACTCTTTATCCTTACCTTCAATATCTACTTGGGACTTTCCTTGGGCCTTTGTTAGGCTTGTTCTATCCCTTATTTACTCATTTGTGGGATACCATGGAATCCTAGTTACGAGGTAGGCTCTTCAAGTCTCCCAGTCTATTGTTCTTATGATTTATGATAACAAGAATACATATAATATATAAAATAAAAATAAGTTTATAAAGACGTCCGACGGCAAGAATCCCCAGTGATAATGTCGGATTTAAATAAGTTAAAGTGTACTATTAATATATGTTTACAGTACTTCACACATATATAATTATATAGATATACAAACATACATACATACATACATACATATATATATACACACACACGAACACTTACCGAGATTAATTGATAAAAACGTAAATCAAAACTGTCGGTTTTATAAAATAAGGTTTACTTATTATTTAATAATGATTAATATTAGTCACAAAACATTTAAAACCCATTAAAAAATAATAAAATAACAAACCACGTCCAGGGGGACTGGAACCCGCGCCCCTGGCCGGTTCAGTGAGTTAGACATACACAACATTAACCAACTGCGCTGGGATGTCTGTTTGTTTAAAGTTCATAAAATTATATTAAATACAGCAGCCCAGAAAACCCCCAAATTAACTATGAACCCTAATTCCCAAAATCGAACAATCTGCTATTGTTTATTCAATTAAGCATAGGGTTAATGTACTACTGATTTAAACGAACTATAAGCATGTCTAAATTACCAGATTTGATCGCGTATTGATGGTGAACAACCATTACATTGCAGCGGCTAATGACGATGACGAGCAGGACCCCAAAGACAATCTGAATGCGATTAGGGTTAGGGTTTCGAACCGTGATTGCATAAAGAAGATGTAGGAGCGTTTAATTGCATTATTATGATGTATATATATCAATTAGTATGTCGGTTTATTATATTTGGGCCGAAATCAAGATCAAAATTAAAGACAAGATTGTTTTTCCAATTAAACCAGGATATAAATTCTTTTTGATTGATAAGCGATTTTATAAGATCAATTTCGATGTTAGTTCAAAGATTATGTCCCAAGAATTCATATGGGTTACGGTTTACAAGTATGAATCGGGTTAACGGGTTTGGATCTGATTCTCGGGTTCGGTTAATATGAATGGACAAACCGAGTTGTTACAGTCTCCCCTACTTTAGAGAATTTCGTCCCAAAATTAGAGAAAACTATAACCACACCCTTAAATTCTGAGGAATAGAAAGTTTTTAAAGTATAATTTAAAAACTTATTATAATATAGAACTTTGAATAGCTAAAACAACGCTAAAAATGAAAATCCGATAAAGACACTTATATATAGGATGTACCGGCGTCGTATCCACCATATCCTTTTTCATCTCTACATTTGTACCGTTATCTTAACTACTTTTGATTCTATATTATGACACACAATTGTACGTCTTATGATTTCCATGCGAGGATTTGGATAATTATGTAGGCCTCCATAATTACTTAGATCGTCGGATGGTCCACATAACTCGTCCCATCATGTGGGTTACAAAGCATTTGAATGACATGATTTTAGAGAAAACAAAAATCTTTAATATGTTTTGGTTATAAGTTAAATATAGTCATTGTGTAAAATATTGCTAAAAAGAATATTTTTTATTTATTTATTATTTTTTTAGTTGTTTTAATAAAATATTAAAATTTCAAAACATCTTTTGAAAGTGTAGTATTGTAATAGTTGTCTTTGAAAAGATAGATTTTACTGTATGTACATAATCACTTAAAATAAATAAGCTATAAGTATTAAAATTGTTTAAACCCAAAAATCGAATAAAGATTTGTTATAATATGTCACACCCTCAAAATTCACTAACGGAGTTTTACCGTCAGAGGGTGTGAACTAACAGGATCGGAATCATTAGTTATAATCAAACCATAAAAACGTTTAAATGAAATTAAGTGCGGAAGCGTAAAAACCAAAAGACAAAAGTTGCGTCACGCAGGACGACTTAAAAACCCAAGTAATAATAGTTAAAAACATGTTTGCATATCAGAATGTTCAAAAACCATGCATGATCCTATACCGCGCGCCCGCCTCGGCTACCTGAGAATAACATACTAAAAGTGTCAACACGAGGTTGGTGAAGTCACAAATTTATATAAAATAAAGCGTTTAGCGTTTTGCGTTCAGCGTTTTGCGTTCAGCGTTTTGCGTTCAGCGTTTTGCGTTACCAGATAGTGTTAAATCAATTATATATCTATAGGTAGCTAGCCTATAAAACAAGTATTACTAAGTGTTCGACACCGAAGCTGACTGTTTATCATTTGCCTTGCCACCAGGTCTATCCCGACCATGGTATGTGTTTAGCCAAGATTACACCCACTCGACCTCCAGTCGAGTTTAGCGTTGGGTGGGGTTTGTCAAACCCAGTAGTACTACTCAACAATGACTCGCTATTATCCAATATTAAACGGTTCGATGTGAATGAAGGACTTTAGTTATTGCGTTTGCCACTTAGTCTTTACAAGTGATATATAATCTATATTAACAAAATCTTAAATGCGTTTTCGGAGTATGTTATCTCCCCAAGTGAAAAGCGTTTGAAAACAGTTTAAAAGAGGTAAGTGAACTCACTGTTTGCGAAGAATTCCCAAAATAAATCACCAAAGGATGCGCGTCACAGAAAAACTCTCTCTAGCGTTCTAAAACAACAAAGAGATTTTTCTAAGTGTCGGAACTATTATCGAGTCTCTAGACTCGGCACATAATACCTATGCACACAATATGTTTCGTGTTTCGTTTGTGAATCGTGTGTGACTTTAACAAGTACATTTGTGATACATTACATGTGTGAGCAATTATTTACGTGTCATGTATTAATAATGTACATCACTAGCAATTACTCCCCGTAAGGGCAATTTGGTCAAAACACAACAATTATATAGCAATTATTCCCCGCAAGGGCAATTTGGTCAAAACATAACAATTAACTAGCAATTATCATGTTTCATGCATTTTCACAAAATTCAGCAGCTACTTTCACCGAGACAGAAATTCTACTTGAAAGATTGTACTATTCCACCGATCATAGCATCTCAATTAATTTACCAAATATCATCACAAAAGCATGCATGTGTTAGGTTTCCAGAACATATTTTATTTTATTTTTAGTCCACATAGATTTCTCATAATGGACAAAACATTACAGCAAACTCATAACAGTCAAATTCATGCGCAACAGAATGTTATTTGAAATTCCCGTTAAACTAAAAATCCAACAAATGGAAGACCACTTGGGTTAGGTTCCTAACTCAACAAGTCAACTTCCTGAAGTGGAACCAACCCAATTGGTCTCGTAGTTCATGAGATATAATATTTACAAAACAACCTAACAGCAGGTCTAACAACTCAGCTTTGCACAACGTTTTTGTAAAATCATAAAGGTTAACTTTTACACGTCCAAAAATTGCAAATTTATATTCTTTAGAAACTAGACTCAACCTAGTTTACTGTAGTACCAATAATCTCAACCAATTTTCACATTTACACCCTAATACAGTCAATTGAACATCAACAACACAATCTGTCCAGAAACTGTTTGCAACAAAACTCAACATATTAACCATCTATAGACCACAATTCATTCATATAACACTCTAGACACCATAACCACTATCCATGCATATCAATTACACCATACCTACATGGTTAGGGTTTTATTTGATCTCAAAATCAAAGACACAACAATTAACATGTAATAATATCCATTCTAGTTATCAAATCATCATCAATACATCATCAAATCAAACAAGACATATGAACACAACTTATATACAAAAATCGGCCCTAGGGTTTTTAATTAACCCATTAAAAATCAAAATTAAGTATAAAGGATGCAAGGGATAGTCGTTTATACCTTCCTAGCACCTTAATCTTCAATCAAAAGCTTGAAAAATTGCTTGTATGTGTGTGTGTGAATGGCGGCAGCCGTGAGCAAGGGGGAGGGGGGTCCGATCGGGGTAGAGGGAGAGGAGAGAAAGAGAGGCTAGGGTTTATAATATTATTAATAATAATCATGTTACATCTAGGTCCCTCCACTTCAATTTATTAGTTTACTAGCCCAAAGTAATTAGTTTGCATCTTGAGTTAACTTCTTAAACAATGTAATCACATAACACATAAGCCTAACACATAATTATCACATAATTATTGTTTTGACGTTTTTCGTTTATTCACCAATTGTTTGCGTCAACTCGTTTGCGTTTCGGTGCAATTCCCGAAAGACTACACATGTAGTAAGTGTCAAGCGTCATTTAAACCCTAGTTTAAATGTAATGAGGTGTGCGTTATAGATTTAGTGATCTTTAAGTTTGAATTGACGGGGTTGAGTTAACGGAGTTAACGGAGTTAACCTGAAATTGACGATTGTCACATAATATACGATTGAGAAAAGTAAAGTATGTTTAGATAAAAGTGACAAAAACAAATTCTTTAATAAACTTAGTGATGAACAACTTGATTAAGTAGTTCTATAAACATTCTGAATAATTAAAGTTGATTGAACTAAAATATTTTGATTAGGTCGCAAAGTAGGTTTAATAGAGTAAGTTTGGAAATTTTGAGCTTGATGAATATGATTGAATCGGGAGCACACATGGTGTAGGTGATTAGGATTTCCATAGTTGTGGCAAATGAAGCATAACGAGTAAATTTTGACGTAATGTTTCTTGTTTGAGACGCTAAGGTTTTGTTGAGATTGATGGTTAATTTGATTAACAACGTATAGTTGATGTTTAGACTTGCGTTTGTTATTGTTGTTCTGTATGAGAATGAGTAGGGGTGAATGAATTGAATTTATTAGCGAAGAAGTTAATGAACGAGATTGCATTTATGTTTTGGAAATAGAGTTGGTATTTTAGAGATTGCAGGAGCTATCTCCTTGACTATCATGTAGCCATGTGGTGTTTATTGAAAATAAATGATTAATGTGGTTTGATGTTGAGAAAGACATTCTATGATTAATAAAGATGTAATTTAATGAGAAGATTGGATAGTTGTGTAGATTTCATATGAGTGATTGTGTAAAACGAAACTTAAGTAGGTTATGCTGATGTTTATTCATAACTTAAGGATAAGTTAGAATCTAAATTGAAAATCAATGAGCTACTTTGACGAGTGAAAGAGTTTTATCAAAGTCTGGCATGTTTTAACAAATTGAAATTTTGAGGTTGAATACTTGAAATACGTTAAATAGTTGATGTATATGATACCATGAGTATAAGAAAGTTATTTGATTATTAGATTGTGCAATAATAACGTGGTAACATGAGTAGGTGAAAACCAAATCAATAATAGAGTGTAAATTGTTTTGATTGGTTCGTGATAACCAAGTCTTTTAAATGAAGAATTTGTATCCGATCAAGAGGATAAAAATGTTTTGAGTGTATAAATAGATCGAATCAATAGATCTTGATTCAAAAATGATTTAGTAAGTAAATAATTGATTAACTGAATAATAGAATAATTAAATAATTAAATCAAATCATAAATCATTTCGTATAAAATCAAATAAAAAATAAATAAACAAATAATAAATGTTCTTCGATGTGTTGGGTTTCCCATGAGCTTTCCATGGCATTTTGTTTCCCCAAGTTATTAGCATACCAAAACCAAAACAAATGTGTGAGTTGACCTCCCATGAGCATTACATGGCAATTTGAATGGCCCAACTTAATTAACGAATCAACGAATCAATTGAGTTTGTCGGCCCATGAGCGTTACATGGCGATTTGACCGACCAAACTAAATAACGAATGAACGAACTCAAGCATAAGTAGTTGAAACATCTCGTGTATCACCACGGATGATAATGTTCCAACAAAATATCGCAAATATAACAAATTGTACAAATGTACAGTTGGCGTGTCCATGGCGTCCCATGGGTTTTACACCCGACTAGACATTTTAAAAACAATAAAACACAATAAATGGTGTAACCGTTTAGCCGATTACGTTAAACGCTTAAAGTGTCGGTCGCATGACAATTTCCACTATGGCGGGAAATTTTGTCACACTCCCTAGTTTTAAGTGAAAAATAGCAAAAACAAAGCTAGGAAAATCCCAAGGAAATTTCCGACAATAAAAGACAATCAAATAAAATTAAATAAAAATATTTTGAGGTTGAGGCGTAGCCTCAGAGTTAAAAAAAATATTTTGAAAATGAGACATAGTCTCGGAGTAATAAAATATTTTGAGAGTGAAGCATAGCTTCAGAGTTGTGTGTGTGTGCATGACAATAAAATAAACAATTAACTAAGCAGTTATACTAGTACATAATCTAGCAAGGCAATAGCGTAAGCTGTAAACAATCAAATAGAACACATCAGGTAAACAAATAAGCACGTATGGGGTCCTAAGCATGTTACTAAGGCACCAATAACGACCTATCTTAAACCTTTGGCTCTGATACCAATCTGTCACACCCCAACCTAAGGCGGAAATGTCGGGGCGCGAACTGATTGTCACAGCTCTCAAGGTACTATCATGCAATATTTAAATGACAAAAAAGTACATAATTCATACAACAATACAAATTTTTATATTTCTTGATTAAAATATTCTTCTAACTAAATTCTTCACTAAGTCTTCACCAACCTGCATTAAATTCTACGATAACCTGCATATGCGTATAAAATAAAATATTTGTCAACAACACATGTTGAGTGAGTAAAGCACCAGTTTAAGACACAACAATAATAATATATAATAAATAAAGAAAGATGCAAACTGTTCCTGTGAGAATAAACAGTTAAGCCATAGCACATACACAAATAATCAACCATAAAGAAAGCAAACCATAAAGAAAGAAACCATAAAGAAAGGGCTCAACCAATCCATATAAATGGACATTGGTTACCAAGAAAGGACTAAACCGTTGCCATAAAAATGGACATCGGTTGCCGAAGTAAGCAACAACGTTCAAATAAAGCAAGTAAGCAAATAGCAAGTTAAGCATAAACCGATCTACACACAAGAATTAACAGTTTCGGTTTTGAATACTATATTATAGTTAAATATGATAGATACGCACATGTCCCCAAAAATGTTTAAAAATAAGTAAAAAAGGGAGTGATTACTCACCTGATCAAATGAACGAAGTAAAAGTAAGGATGTGAGGATGAGGGCAGTTAAACCCCTTCGGGATTCACCGACATTGATTCCTAATTAGATAATATAATATTATGAATTAATTAATAATGAGATAACGCATATAATGAATTTAGGATTTTGATGTGATTTAAGTTATGTTCGTGATTTAATACGTTATTGATTGTACGATTGATATTTAAGGATTACTTGTTATTATGAAAACAATATTATTAGTCATTATTTAAATTAAAAGAATTATTTGCTTATCATAATCTAAGTTATGAATAATTAATTTAAATAAATACGGTTACGATATACTATAATAATAAACGTTTGAATATTTAATTATGATATATAATAATAGTGTTTAAATAGTTGATTATAATAAGATTTATATTTTAGAATCTTCAAGGAAACCCAATGGTTAAATATAGTCAATTAGTCTAATACGTTTAATATGTTTTATTATATTTTCGTTTAACAAGAATACATATAATATATAAAATAAAAATAAGTTTATAAAGACGTCCAACGACAAGAATCCCCAATGATAATGTCGGATTTAAATAAGTTAAAGTGTACTATTAATATATGTTTGCAATACTTCACACATATATAATTATATAGATATACATACATACATACATACATACATATATATATATATATACACACGAACACTTACCGAGATTAATTGAAAAAAACGTGAATAAAAACTGTCGGTTTTATAAAATAAGGTTTACTTATTATTTAATAATGATTAATATTAGTCACAAAACATTTAAAACCCATTAAAAAAATAATAAAATAACAAACCGCGTCCAGGGGGACTCGAACCCGCGCCCCTGGCCGGTTCAGTGAGTTAGACATACATAACATTAACCAACTGCGCTGGGATGTCTGTTCGTTTAAAGTTCATAAAATTATATTAAATACAGCAGCCCAGAAAACCCCCAAATTAACTATGAACCCTAATTCCCAAAATCGATCAATCTACTATTGTTTATTTTATTAAGCATAGGGTTAATGTATTACTTATTTAAACGAACTATAAGCATATCTAAATTACCAGATCTGATCGCGTATTGATGGTGAACAACCATTACATTGCGGCGGCTAATGATGATGGCGAGCATGACCCCAAAGACAATCTGAATGCGATTAGGGTTAGGGTTTCGAATCGTGATTGCATAAAGAAGATGTAGGAGCGTTTAATTGCATTATTATGATGTATATATATCAATTTGTATGTCGGTTTATTATAGTTGGGCCGAAATCAAGATCAAGATTAAAGACAAGATTGTTTTTCCAATTAAACCGGGATATAAATTCGTTTTTGATTGATAAGCGATTTTATAAGATCAATTTCGATGATAGTTCAAAGATTATGGCCCAAGAATTCATATGGGTTACGGTTTACAAGTATGAATCGGGTTAACGGGTTTGGATCTGATTCTCGGGTTGGGTTAATATAAATGGACAAACCAAGTTGTTACACCGGATAGGTCCATCCTCTCTGCTTTTTAGGTCCATTCATTGAGCTAGTTTCAGAGGAGATCCTCTTTTGATGTTTAGGCTTAGGTAGAAGATATTTAGTTCCCATGATCTTGACCCAATTCTCTTGATAGTTTAAATCTACCATGATAGAAATACGCGGTCCATCTTCTATATAATAAAGGATGAGTGAGCCCCAACCCTAATTGGGTTGACTTCATTTGGACCTATCAAATTTGGACCCAGTAAGGTTGAGATGGCAAATTTATGGGATGAGATAAGGGCCAAGCGTATCTAAACTCATCCCCATACAGTGTGCCAAGTCTTGGAACTATCTCTTCAAGTCCCCCCCAGCCCCTTATGCTAATTATTTATGATTGGGATAAGGGACTTTAAGCTAAGCTTCTTTACATAACCAAGACAAGGTTAAGTCTCTTTCTTGGGTAACCATGTTGTCTTTACGTAATCCCATTCTTCTTGTTGAATGACCCTACAAAAGATGTTAGTAGTCAATTAACAGGCTCTAATAATTATCATGCTATTCTTGCTTTATTAGTGTTGGACAAATAATTTCAGAGTGATATATCTGTTGAAAATATATCAAACCACCAATATTAATCATGATGATTTGAATTCATTCTATATTTTCTTCTACAAGGTCTTATCGGCTAAGATGAGCAAATCAAGCTAAAGATGTTAATGGATATTGTGTTTTGACTCAAGGGTGCACTCAAGCACATTTTGGGCTATAAGTATCACACCCCAACCTAAGGCGGAAATGCTGAGGCGTGAGCTGATTGCTCACAGCTCTCAAGGTACTATCATGCAATATTTAAAGTTATAATATCTATTATTTCAAATTTATTAATCCAACAACACATTGTTTATTAATAAAATAAGTAAAGACAAAATAAAATCTAAAATCTTGTTTCTTCTCTCTAGCATGCAATCCTAAGTGTCTTCAAACAACTTGAGAATCACATCACACGATAACTTGAACAAAGAGGGATGAATACGACAATAAAGCTATAAATCATGCTCTTTGGGAAATTACCGACGAGAAATTCTCTAACAACGCAGATTGACAGGTTGTTGCTCGATATAGTGGACGGCGACGGGTAGTCAATAATGGGCATAATAGGGCTGCTATAATCAAATTAAACTTAGGGTTCTTGACGTCACTGGGTAGAGGGTTGTGTGGGTATGATTAATTGAATTATTAGAGACGAATTAAGTATAAACCAATTTCTAGGTTAAGGTCGGTTCATGTTAATATGCTAATACGTATCGTTAAGATTCTGGCTTCCCAATTCCTTACGCCGGTGGGCTCGTTTTGGCAAGAATTACTTAGATAATGATTCAATTTCCTTGTTGGTGACTGGATTTGAGGTCCAAGCAAGAGATTGAGTACACGGGTTGGCAAAACGGGTAACGAGTATGGCTTTGGATAATGGGTAATTGGGTTATTTGGTTATAATATGCACAGAAATTTCAAAATGGTCCCTAGAGTATAAGAGGGAAACACAAATGGGTTAAAGTGTAGTTTAGGGTGATAATTGTATATTTATCAATTATAACAAATAATAATAAAATAATAATGACTCGAAAACGTGATATTTTATCGTTTAAATTCCTGAACATAAAAACGGGTCAGGTAACGGATAAAAATATTAATTAGAAAAACCGAGTTGTTACAGTCTCCCATACTTTAAGGAATGGTGTCCCGAAATTAAAGAATACTATAACAACACCGTTAAATTTTTTAAGAAATAAAAATTTTAAATATGATTCAAAATTAATCATAATACATAACTATGAATAGTTGAAACAACGCTCCAAATGAAAATCCGATAAGGGCACTTATATATAGGATGTACCAGCGGCGTATCCACCATGTCCTTATCATCTTTACATTTGTTCCGTTATCTCAACTACTTGTGATTCTATATTGTGACACACCATTGTACGCATTATGCTTTCCATGCGAGGACTTCAATAATTATGTTCCGGACCATAATTACTGTTATCGTTGGATGGTCCACATGATTCGTCTAATTGTGTGGGTTTACAATGCTTGAAAATACCTGACCTTGAGGAAACAAAAGTTTCAAAGAGTTTTTAACTATAAAACTAGAAAATCACTAGCGTATAAAACATTTCAAAATCTGTAGTGAAAAATTCTTTTTAAAAGCAAAGAAATTTTTAAGACATCTTTTAAACGTAAAAGTATTAGTATTTAAAGTTGAAAAAAGAGGTAACTTATTACTAGTTGAGGTGAATGGGTTGTGATAAATGAAGGTAAGGAATTAATAAGAAGCATGCTTTCATAAACAGTCTATTTAATCAAAACAAACTTTATTCATAAGGTACAATACGCGAAATATAAATAGTTCAAACTGAAATAATTCAATGCCATAAAAAGGCGTTACAGTTCATAATTAGGAAAAAGACAAAATAGATTAAGATAAGGAAATCAGCAACAGTCTTCGGGGTCCTTGAGTAGCTTAATTGACATGATTTGAAGCACCATGAGGAGTTGCATACATAGGAGTTGGAGTAGTCGAGGTAGATTGGCTTGGTCTAGCTTGAATGACTTGAACTTGAACCGTTTGTAAGAGGGTTGTTTGGTTGAAATATGTTCGGTAACCTTGAACTTGTGAGTGCGGAACTTGGCAAGTTTGGGTTAGATAAGGTTGACCTTGGTTGATGGGAGGAGCTTGAAGGACATGAGGTTGATGGGTTTGAGCTTGGTAAGCATAGGTCAAGTAGTAGGGTGTAGTCAGAGTTTGAGCTTGATGAGCATGGATACGATGAGGACACGAATTACGGAGGTGATTTGGGTCTCCACAATGGTAGCAAGCACGGGTATTAGGAACACCGGGTTGAGTAGATGGAATGGTACCGTTTCAAGAAATGGGTGTCTCAAATTGGTGTGGAGGAGCTGGTGCACTACGGAGTTGGCGGCAGTAATCACCAAGGTGGCCATAAGGATTACAATTGGTGCAAGGACGACAACTGGGGTTGACTGGGTGATGACGGTTGCAAGTATTGCAGATGGGGTGCGCTCCTTTGTAAGGTCTATTTCCCGGACAAATTGAAGAGGCTCGCAGTTGAGTAGGATTGGTTGCAGTCGGGTTCTTACGTTTCTTGTTGTGAGGATGAGTGGTGGTAGATGATTTGTCGTTACCAGCAGAGAGGTTAGTGGTAAAAGTTGGACCGGTTGCGTTGATGTTTTTAATTTGGGTAACTAACCTAGGGATCACAACAGTTAACTCTTTGGCTATACAAGCAGCTATACGGTGGTGATGAGAATCAGTCGATTGACGTCGAGGATGACGGTGGTGTCTTAGGAAAGACATTCTACGAAGATCAAGAATAAAGATTTATAGGAATAAGTTGGGGAAAATCATTTACTAATAATTCGTTAATTTCTTAGATAACTTATAAAAATATTGCTTTTAGGAGTGGGGAATTTGTGTCGTATCATGAGGAATAAAAGTAAAAGATTACAAGATAAGTGGTACATTGTGTAAATAGTTATTAGATGATGTAGTTAATATGATTAATGTGTGATAACTACATGAGAAAGTCAGTTTAAAAGTTAAAGTTTTAATGATTAAGTTAACTTTACAATAAACTAACGAAATATATTTGTGGCTGTTGGCCTCCCATGAGCTTTCCATAGCAATTTGAATGGCCCAACAAAACTAACGAACAAAGGTAATGGAGTTGGAAGGCCCATGAGCGTTACATGACATTTTAACTATCCCAACTAAATAACGATTTAAAACAAGTGAGTTGGACGACTCATAAGCGTTATATGGCATTTTAGTTGCCCCAACTAATTAACGAATTATCAGTACAAATGAAGTTGGACAGCCCATGAGCGTTCCATGGCATTTTAAATGTACCAACTTAAATAACGAACTAACGAAACAAAATGTGGGTAGTTGGAGCATCCGTGAACCACCATGTATGATTAACTCCAACAACAACATAAAACAAACTGAGAAATGGATAGTAGGAGTGCCTATGGGTTCCATGGATTTTTCACCCAACTAACTATTTAAATAACAAAACACAATCATCGAAAAAACCGAATGTAGCCACGAACTACCGTGAATTCGGTTTAAAAACAACCTAAGGTGTCGGTCATATGACAGTTGTGTTCCCGCTTTGGCCTATAAGCTCGAGTACTGTGTCCAGGTTATCCTCTAGGTAAGTAATAGCGTCTTACCTTGGGTTCTCGGAACCGATTTGCCAAGGCCCAACTCACAGTACTCCCCCCATTCCAGTTACTACAGGAACTTGTCATACTACATAGCCTTAAGGTGAAGAGTAAAAAACAAAACTAGGAAATTCTTAAGGAATTTCCCAAAAATAAAAATCAATCTAATTTGATTTGATTTAATTAGGAAAAATTTTCTTTGAAGGTTGAGGCATAGCCTCGGAGTTTATGTATGTGTGCATGACAATATACTAATAAGCAATAATTTAACTAAGGAAAGCTATAAACAATTAAATTTTGAACACATAAAGGCAGACATATAAGCACGTATGGGACTCCTAAGCATGTTATTAAGGCACCACTAATGACCTATCATAAACCTTCGGCTCTGATACCAATCTGTAATGCCCCAACCTATGGCGGAAATGTCGAGGCGTGAGCTTATTGCTCATAGCTCTCAAGCTATTATCATGAAATAATTAAAGTTATAATATCTATTATTTCAAATTTAATAATCCAACAATGCATAGTCTATTAATAAAATAAGTAAAGACAAAATAAAATCTAAATTCTTGTTTCTTCTCTCTAGCATGCAATCCTAAGTCTCTTCAAACAATTTGAGAATCACATCACACGATAACCTGAACAAAGAGGGAATGAATACGACAATAATGCTATAAATCACGCTCTTCGGGAAAATACCGACGAGAAATCCTCTAACAACGCAGATTGGCGGGTTGATTGCTCGATATAGTGGACGGCGACGGGTAGTCAAGAATGGGCATAAGAGGGCTACTATAATCAAATTAGACTTAGGGTTCTTGATATCGCTGGGTAGAGGGTTGTGTGGGTATGATTAATTGAATTATTATAGACGAATTAAGTATAAACGAATTTCTAGGTTAAGGTCGGTTCATGTTAATATGCTAATACGTATCGTTAAGATTCTGGCTTCCCAATTCCTTACTTCGGTGGGCTCGTTTTGGCAAGAATTACATAGATAATGATTCAATATCCTTGTTGGTGACAAGATTTGAGGTCCAAGCAAGAGATTGAGTATACGGGTTGGCAAAATGGGTCACGGGTATGGGTTTGGATAATGGGTAATTGGGTTATTTGGTTATAATATGCAGAAATTTCAAAATGGTCCCTGGAGTATGAAGAGGGAAACACAAATGGGTTAAAGTGTAGTTTAGGGTGATAATTGTATATTTATCAAAGTTGTTTTATATATATTAAATAAACATTATAACAAATAATAATAAAATAATAATGACTCGAATAATGCGATATTTTATCGTTTAAATTTCCCGAACATAAAAACGGGTCGGGTAACGGATAAGAATATTAACTAGAAAAACCGAGTTGTTACAACAAGGTTCACCTCCTGCTTGCGCGGGTATCATGATGTTTTCAATTTGTATGTGGATGTAGTAGGATAACTCTCAATTTTTAGTCGGGCTTTCCTTTAACTTATTATGTAGAAGATTTGATTTCCTTTCCACATTAGGGGAGGGCATACGGTGTCCCATTTAATGGGATATATATAAGTCGTAAGCTTCCTATAAGGGGTCATATCCCATTCGGGGAATGTAAGTTTTGAGCCTTTTAGAAGTGGCTATTTTCCTCTGGGGATATTTTAAGTATGAGCCTCATGATGGGGATATCTTCCTATGAGAAATTATAAGTATTGAGCCTCAAAGATGTGGCTATTTTTGCATATGGATCCAAGCCCCTCAGCAGGGCTTTCCTTTCACACTTGTGAAAGAAAATTGAAGGCATTTCCCATTAGGGGGAATTATAAGTATTGTGCCTTTTAAAGAGGGTTTTTATCCCATCTACGAGAGTTATAAGTATTGTGCCTCTTAAAGAGGGCTTTATTTCACCTGGGGGAATTATAAGTATTTTGTCTCTTAAAGAGGGCTTTATCCAATCTAGGAGAATTATAAGTAATATGCCTCTTAAAGAGAGTTTTGTCCCACCTGGGAGAATTATAAGTAATGTGCCTCTTAAAGAGGGCTTTATCCCACCCGTGGGAATTATAAGTAATGTGCCTCATAAAGAGGGTTTAGTCCCACTTGGGGAAATTATAAATAATGGCCGACCAGTTATATTTGTTAGTCACAAATAAAAAAGCATGATTAGTTTTGATTTATGATAGAAGTCTTCAAAATAATCACATTATATGAGAATGCCTTCATTTACTCCATGATTACCATTCTCTTTCATCACGGCTACTTGAATAATGAATCTCAAAAGTCCCCTGGATCAATTCATTATGAAAGCATGTCTTCAAAACATGAGTGCACTAGGTACACCCTTTTTCTGTCTTCCATATTGAAATAGTGTAGATATGCTTCTTAGCATGAAGATTGATGAAATGAGGCTAATGGAAGGGTCCCATTCCCTTCATATAGGTATAATATAGTTGCATCCTTGTGAAGTCTAGTGAAGGGGGCTTGTTATGAATGGATTGCATTGGAAAGGACTTCATTATGAAGGGATTGTTGGGCCTCGTTAGGGAGGTATTATTTAAGAGGGGGGTCTCTGGAAAGTGATTCGTCAATAAGGGAGTCAGTATTAATGGATCTGCAAGGAAGGAACTCCCTGGGAAGGGGGTTTTTCTTCTTTGGTAAAACTCTTGAAGTATGAAATGAGATTCCTTAAACACCTCATCCTTTGGAAGGAAATTCTTTTTCTTTAGAGAAAACCTTTGGAAGGTCGAATGCTGTTGTACTGAAGAAACTTTTTAAACATATTGTAAGGCCCCGAACCCGGTAGCCCTACTTTAGCGTCGGATTTACTCATAAACACAGTTCTTCAAATCAGAGTTTATTAAAACTTTTCGCGGAATATAAAACTTTCATAAAACATTACATATCAATTCATAATCGTGACTTAAAACATTCCTCTTGTCTTTCAAAATCAAACATAACTTATAAAACATATCAGATCTTCAGATGCCAGACTTTAGTCTTCTGCCATATGTCCTCCACTCAAGCCAGCTGTCTCATCCTACTCACCTGCGTGCATACTAAAAGTCAGCTACGCTGAGTGAGTTCTAGTTAATCATACAATACCATACAATACCTTATTACATACATAAGTACTTAACCTCATAACTTTCTTTCATACACACATAAGTACTCATACCTTCATTCTTACTTACATACTTTCTTTCTTACCTACATACTTTCTTTACATTCATAATCATACGTTTTAAAGAGCCTTTCGCCCTATAACCTCACAGATATTATAAGGGTCTGGTCCCTAACATCACAGATATTATAAGGGTCTGGTCCCTAACATCACAGATATTATGAGGGTCTGGTCCCTATCCTCACAGATATTGTAAGGGTCTGGTCCCTAACATCACAGATATTATAAGGGTCTGGTCCCTAACATCACAGATATTATAAGGGTCTGGTCCCTAACATCACAGATATTATAAGGGTCTGGTCCCTAACATCACAGATATTATAAGGGTCTGGTCCCTAACATCACATATATTATAAGGGTCTGGTCCCTAACATCACAGATATTATAAGGGTCTGGTCCCTAACATCACAGATATTATAAGGGTCTGGTCCCTAACATCACAGATATTATAAGGGTCTGGTCCCTAACATCACAGATATTATAAGGGTCTGGTCCCTTGTTTTCGAATATTAGTAGGGTTCGATTCCCTCTTCGTTACCATACAACCATACATCATACCTCGAGTATTATTAGGGCTCGGTACCCTTTTCGTAACCATACAACCATACAACCGTCATTTCCTTCTTTTATTAACTTTATTACGTTCATACACATAAACATACATATCATACTTACCATATTTATAACGTTACAACCTGACAGTACGTGCAATATCCGAAGATCGTTCACGTACCATCAAGCAATCACTCATACATATCACACGTAGAACTCACATGCCATTCGTGTACCTATACACACATACTTACATTATAACATAAGAACACTCTAGGCATTCTTTACCTCATTCATTTAACAACCATACCCCTTGTCGTTACGTGCAATATCCGAAGATCGTTCACGCCCCGACAAGTATTCATTTGAAATATTCATACATCTACGATATATAATATTCATACCTTTATTTTTAACCTGACAGTACGCGCAATATCCGAAGATCGTTCGCGTACCGACAAACAATCATTCATATCTATCACACATATCACATATGACATACACTTATCACTTAGGATAAATGTATTAACAACACATCGAGTATGCACACAGCCCCGAAAACATAACAAGGAATGGGGCTAGAAACTCACCTGAATTCTGCTTCTTTTTCTGATAGCTGTAAATCCCTTCTCTAACTGAGCTCGGCTGACTGTACAAGTTACACGTATCAATACTCGTCTGATCTAATCTGGTGGCCTAGTATTAGCTTACTTTAACTTATCGCTTTATAATTTATTTTCTAATCAAACTTGGCTTTAGGCGAAGTTAACCTTCGGGCGAACTTAGCTTCAGGCGAAGTTAAACCTTAGGCGAACTTGGCTTCAGGCGAAGTTAAACCTTAGGCGAACTTGGCTTCAGGCAAAGTTAAACCTTAGGCGAACTTGGCTTCAGGCGAAGTTAAACCTTAGGCGAACTTAGCTTTAGGCGAAGTTATCCTTAGGCGAACTTGGCTTCAGGCGAAGTTATCCTTAGGCGAACTTACGCTTGAAGGCGAAGTTACGCTTGAAGGCGAAGTTCATCAGGCGAACTTAATCTTGCAGGCGAAGTTATCGCGCTGCAGATCTGTTTGCCCATAACTCCTTCGTTTCTTAGCCAAATAACTCGATTTTGGTACCCACGGAATCGTATGATCGGCGCCTACAAAGCCCAACCATCAAATCGGCCTAAAATCGACGTTTTAGGGGTCCGATTTGGGCAGTTGGGTTTCGGGTCCGGTTAACACATCCAATCCTAACCATTTTCAGTAATATTAGCTTTGTTGGATTGTTCTTACCTTACCAACTCAGATCTATCAACAAAATCTCGGGTCTCGGCTTCGAATCTTGATCGGCTAGAATGTGTGTGTTTTGAGTGTGTGAAGAAAGAAGGTGGAAATGAAAGATATTTTTGGGGTTTTGGGGGTATTTATATCCCTGAAATCCCATTCTCATTTAACCCATCTCAATTAATCCAAATCCATAACCAACGTCCATTACCCGACACTAGCCCGACCCATACCAACTCCTACTCTTTTATTTATTTCCTGATAACCCGAGTAAACTTTCCCTCTATTATTAAGTAATATAATTAATATTACTTTGAAATTTCGGGATGTTACACATCTCATCCCTTGGAAGGGGGGCTCTTGGCAGGTGGAATTTTGCTATAATAAGTGATATTTGTGAAGCTTTATTTTAACGTTGGCTTTATTTCTTTGAGGTGACGCTAATAAAATAACATTTCTTAAAGTTCCTTCCCATATCCAAATCTTCCATCATTGCTTATCGGTCTTATATTATGGAAAATAATTTGGTTCTTGTCTTGTTTGATCGAACTCTCAAAACGAAGTTATCTTGATTCTTCAAAGATCATGTATCGAAAACTGTCCGCTCAAGGTTGGATGTGGTTTATTGGAGTCGATCTTGCATAACCAGAGTTGGTGGTACTTCCTCGATGGTGGATAATGATACGGCCTCCCTCTTCAGGGAATGGCCTTTTCAGACTCTTAGTCCCTTGGATGGAGATTATTCCCCCTTTAGGAGAAAAATCGTAGCCCCTTAGATGGGATTCTTCCTTCTTGAAAAATATTCACGAATATTTAATAAGTTGTTTCTCAAATTCGTCTCAAGGTTTTCTGCGCAACAAACTTAAGAATTCCCTCGCACATGGTAGGTGTAAATATACACTATAAGATGTATAATATGCAAATTTGTACAACTTTATTTCACAACTTTTAAATTAACATGATTGCTAATTAACCATTATTTCGAGTTACAGTGTAGCATAGGCCAACATTAGTTTAAAATGCAAAGATACAATTCTTTTAGATGATTATTTTATTATTATGGTTTTATTTTCTTTGGACATCATGGATCAATTATATCAATGTATTTGCATGGTTTGTCTCAAGAAAATACAAACTAGAGAGTTATGTACAGACAAATTTAAAAAGTTAAACATTTAGCAAAAGTCGAAATAATCAAATTGTGAGGTTTCCGATGCGTAAATACATATGTTATATAAAGAAACCTATAAAATAATCAAGTTGCTTGTTTTTAAATCATGAGTCATGTGCATTGCTTCTTTTTATTTTAGAATTATGTTGGTGTGATTTTACACATAGATTAATTATGATGTGATGTTAAAGCAATTAAATCTTTAGAAACACATTTAGCCTATATTGTAGGTATGATAACTATCTTTTTTACTTTTGTGAGCTTTGTTTAATTGTACTATTCAAGTTGGAATATAATGTTAAGGCATTAGTTGCTAGTTTCCATGTGAATGACAGATCTTTTCTTTTAAAAAGTCAAAACACAAATGCAATGTGAGTAATATAATATGAAATAAAACTTATATCTCATATTTTATTATCTATTCATTTTTATGTGAAGTCTTATCATATTTGTGTTTTGACCATCGTATGAAGGAAATGTACTATTATAATATAATAAAAAAATAGAGAGAAGTTGGTAAAAAGGTATTACTTTGTTACTTCTCCCTTTGTCATACACACTATATCACACATGAATAAAATAGACACAGAAGTAAATTCAAAGTTACAAGCCTTGTTAATTTTCAATGTTCTAGTTTGACAGACGTACAAACACATCTTTAAAAGGTAGTCTCATTCCTTATTTACTCATTTGTGGGCTACCTTGGAAGCCTAGTTACAAGGTAGGCTCTTTAACCCGCGGATGTTATTCCATGGGTCCTTAAGTCTTTTCACTACCCTACCTCTATGGGTAAAAACAGAATCTAGTATTTTTTTTTCTTTTACAATTTTTCCAAATAGATCAAAGTCTATAACTAGTTCAATAATTACCCTCCCATTTCGTTTACATACACAACAGCCCCAACACATATGCTAAATTACTAAGCGAAGCACTTACTTCATTTAATTAAATATGAGTTCTTATTGTCAATTCCTTTATTTATTAAACACTTTTGTGTCTCTTTCATATATTTACACATACATAAAAGTATATAATTTAATTTCTCAGTAGGACAAACCGCATTTAGGAGGATTCGAAAGTTAATTCCAATTACTAGAAAAGGGAGTTACATTAAGCTCTCTAACCTTCTCTTTAAAATAAAACCTCTCCAACAAAATATTAAACTTCTCATGAAGCGACGAGAAACTCTGCAATGAACACCGACGATCACCATAAGACGAACAAACGAACGATCACCATAAGACAAACAAACGACGAGAAACTCTCCCACCACTTATTGATCTCATATTCTATTTATATGACCCCGACGTACTTCATGTACTTTCTAAACTCGTAACGTGTGACATTCGTCAATTTCCGGTTTTAGTTGTATCTGTTTACCCAATTTGGGTATGTAATTCGGATATTTCATAAAGTAAAAGCACGTATTTATTACTATTTGTTTGTGTTTAATCCAGTTTATATTGTTATGTCATTTATACATACTAAACAATCCTTAAAATTGTTTCTTTTGGGCTAAAATCGCATTTGAAAGTACAGGGGCTGAAATTGACAAAAAATGATAGTGCAGAGTAAGACACCTGCCGCGTTGTGGTGCTCCCACAGCCATAGCGGCGCACTACCAACAAGCATATTAGCAAAATCGTATTTGGTTCGTTTTTGACTCGTTTAATTCGATTTTTGAAATTGTTTCTTGAATCTTCTTGATTAGATGATAAACATGAATGTATCCATGATTCTAAACTTGTGCATCATCTCCAAACTTGTTTATTATCCATTAATTTGTTCAAACTTTTGTAATAAGCTCAAACTTAGTGATAAACTCAATCTTTTATTAAACGAATTCATGATCAATAAGCTTAACCATCTTTATATAAACCCTCATTAACCTTTACATAATCGCCACTCACCTCTCATTTTCACTTTCTCTCACGAATTCGAGCTAAATCAAGGTGTTCTTCGTGGTTTGACTATCAAAAGTCAAACAGGTGCTTCCATTCCATTTCTCCTAGTTCTTCAATCAATTATCGGTAATTTGGTATTTTTATTGTTGGTTATGAGCCCTTGAATGAAACTTTCAATAGATTAGGGATTTTCATATTCAACTGAATCGATTTCAATTTAGGGTATATGTTAAAACAATTTTGGGGCTTTTCAATTAAACCATGAATTGACCCTAATGATCTTCTGATTCTTTTATGTTTTATCTGTGTAACTATGTTTTGGACATGATAGGATCGAATCTGATCTCATATCGACACCCGGACCTACTACGAACCGAACACTCCTTAAGTTTTGATTTCTTGATGTTTATGTTAAATCTAAGATTTGTTAAAGATTCTTGTTAGGTTTATAGTGATTTTGACTTTACTTTACTTATTTGATTTTTACGGTAATTTCAAGTTCGGTTTGACCAGCTCGCTTAAGTCAATCTCTTTTATTTAATTGTTATCTCTCGCTCACCGACTTATTTAAAGTGAGTAATTCACACCCATTTTATTTTTATTGTTTTAGGGGAAACATGTATAACACAAACATTATTATTATTATTATTATTATTATTATTATTATTATTATTATTATTATTATTATTATCCTCAACCGCAATTCTAATCTACGCGCTTATGTGTATTGCTTGATTAGTTGTTACATGTTATATGAATAAGTGTTTATTTCTTATTGTTGGTGGCCTCATCCTCATAGGTAAGATCTTACGTCCGTCTTAGTAGCTTGACTTAGAGTCATGAGGAACGTATTTCATTTGTTGTTGTTTCAATTAGTTGTTGACGGTCGGGTATTTTGTATATATATTATTGTATTAATTATGTAGTTTTATTGAGTATATTGTTAGAACTTTGGTACTTCATAAGTGTTTTTGTATTTCAGGTCATTGATCATTAAAGATGCTAAATAGGAGACCTATACGAGCATGGAATGATATCTCTAGAATACCGGAGCATGATTTGAAGTCTTAGGAAGTGTTAGAAGTATTGGGGAAGAGTATGGATGAGAAATCATAAGCCGATGCTAAAATTGAACAAGATGGGTCGACAAGACGCGACCAAGAAGTAAAACGAGCATATCCTGGACTAGAAAATGAGTTACGGGACCTATAATTTATGAATTTTGGGTTTCTCAATGAGAGGAATCCAAATATGAAGTTTTATTAGGTAGAGATACGCGATGAGATAGGCATATGTCCATCGCGTATCGCGATGGACATAAAAGACGGGAAAAACTGGGTTTTGACCTATATCTTCTATTTTACGAACCCTAATCATTATTGATGACTTCCAACAGCTGTTAGGCGATTTTGGGTGAATTCCAGGACTACAAATCATCTCTTGATCAATCCTAATGGCCTTGATCATCATAATTGAAGATCTATCGATGACGATGCTCGGCTAGTCTTCTCGAATCATATTCGAGATGTAAAGCTTGTATTACTTTCAGTGTTCTCATGTATTAAGAACACATACTTTGAAACTATTGATGATTAATCTATGAGTATTGATGTTTAGTATTGTTGTGCATTCAGTCGATTAAGGTTTACGTTGATCAGAACAATTAGTTTGTCGGTTGCTATAATAATTGTTCATGGGATTGTTTTGATTAGTTGAATACAAAGAAGCATACAATTGCCCTTAGTTGAGTCACATTGGCAGTGACTGTTTGATAACCAGTGTCATGTGTTAGCGATTGTTGATGCCTAAGGTTTAGCTCGTTAATCAATCTGTGTTAATTAGTAATACTTAATATGTTACGTTGCATGAGATTACTATTTGTTTGCATTCTTGAACCCCGGGTGTGATTTGCTTTTGTTAATTGCTTGAATTTGTTAAATTGCTTAATTAATATTAAAACCAAACTTATTTGCTTGTGTGATCAGCACTACACTTTATTACTTCGTAATATTATAAATTGCTTGCACGTTACACTGACCACATACTCCTCGTGGTTCGACACCCTACTTACCCTAGCTTTCTTAGGTGATTAGGAACTGATTTTAATTATTTGCACATATGACACTTGTCATTTTCGGTTCGATTTTTATTCGTTTTTGTATTGTAAACCCGACCCGTTTTGATTTTCGGATCTTTGGATATTAATAAAATGATGGATTTTATGTTATGATCTCATCCCACACTTGTCTTGTTGTTATATCATCCTTAACGGTCTTTAACTCGCTTAAATTACGCTAAAAATCAAGTTTTAAAAAAGTCTAGGGACCACTTTTGCCAAAACATAAAATATATGCCAAGCCCACGCATCGTGTATTGCGACGAGCATGCTCAAACCTTGTGGCGTAGCGCGACCAAGCTGCAACAGCAGACAAGTTTGCTATTTTGGTTCGTTTTTGCTCGTTTAAGGTCCTAACTTGTGTTTCAACCAATCAAACCAACCAAGACTCAACTCATAATTATTCTAGAACCCTCCAAACATTTTTTATCCTTGGTCATAATTTATTTAATTCAGAAATCATTTTAAATAAAGGAATCAAGGTGAATCGGTTTATCCAATGGACACATTCATGCCCCTTGCCTCAATCCTTCCCCATAAATACTCACCTAATCGCAGCCATTTCACCTACTCATCTTCACCTTCTCATCCCAAAGTGTTTGAACTTGCAAGTTGTTCTAGCTAGTTTTGCTTAAGTTTGACTTTAAAATTAAACGGAACCGAATCTTGCATTTCAAACCATTTCGGGTATATGTTTTTTATATTATCAGTTGTTCTAAGTTATTTTATGTTAAGAAAACCATTTTAATCTTTATTTAATGCTTTTGGACATTCAAACAGATATTTATGCATTTTAGGTCCGTTTGGTCGTTTTTAGAAAGTTTACTCGCTTAACTTTCTTATTTGAGTTTGGATCTGGAAGTTTTACTTTAATTTACTTATTTGGTTTTGGACATGTAGTAACCATCCTCGGTCTCATAGCGAGTCAAGGATCGAACAAAAACTGAACACTCGTTAACGCATTTTATTTAACTTTTGAACAAACATATTGTATGACTTTAGAGTTGAGTTTGTCTTTATATTTTAGTTATTATATGCTTAATATAGAAATGTAGAACAAATCTTGGCTTGAAACCAAGTTTCGGGTAGAAACCAAGTAAAACTGAACACTTGTTTTAATAAGTTAGTCAATGTTCAAACCTCCAAAAGTTCAACCTATCTTTTTAGTTATGTTTTATTTTATATTTATCATATTACTTAAGATTTTGGAAGTGTTGGAACAAATCTTGGCTTAAACCAAGTTTCTGGTAAAAACCGAGTAAAAGTCGAACTACTCGTCTTAACGAGCTAGTCACGTTCAAACCGTCAAAAATCTTTCCTAACCTTTTTAACTTATGTTTCACTTTAAATTATTTATATTTCTTAGATTATGGTATGTCAAAACCAAACTTGGTCTTATACTAAGACCGGGCTGACTTACACTCTCATAAACACGGGTTTGAGACTTTAATTAATAAAAATTCTCAAACTTGTTTAAGCTACTGATTTTATTGAAGTCATTCATATATTTAAACATTTTGGTTAGCTGGATGTGGATTTGAAACTTTATAAAGTCCCAAACCGGCTAAACTGAAGAAATATTTAAACGTCGGATCTTGATGCGTACATTACCGGGATCGTGAACACTAGCGCTAAACCAACTCCCCTATGTAAAACTTAACAAAGGTTGAATAAAATAAGCATAAAAGACCCGGTTTCATGTAAAACTCATTTTATTTTATGCATACTTTATTAAACAACATTTCGTAAAATATAACTTAAACTCTCGAAAACCCATGCCTTGTTTTATGAACTATTATACCATTTATATTCCATTTTCAAGACTTAATATTAACTCAAGATCTTTCAATCTAGGACACACATGTTAAACCGTTGGGCTCCCTTTTCTTGAAGTTTTATTCTAAGTACTTCTTCATCAACGTCACTTTGTCTAGATGAGTAATATCATCCATGTTTTCTATTTTATATTTTGGGGGTAGCTTGTATACTTACTCAAATAAAAATAATTTAAGACTTGGATCCTCAAACCACAAACTCTAGTTTATGTGTTACTTAGAATAATTGTCCGATTGTGTGTTATATGTCTCATATAATTAATTGCTAAATGTTTATTGTGTTTTGTTGGTTGGCCTCATCATCATCCTCAATAAGTATGATCATACGCTCATCCTTGTAATTTGGTAGTTTTATCTATTAGAAAAGAGTTTCATTTATTTATGATTTATGTATTGCAATTGTCATTATTTATAGTTTCACATAAGAGTTGTTGATTTTTGCCTTATATTATATATACAAAATCATGGAATTGGCCATCAACATTCGTGTTGACAACATATATTTTATGCAACATTACAGGTTTGATTATTGGTTGATTGAAGATTTGAAGAAGTTATTTTTATTTTGGACCGTTAGGTTACTAGTGAAATGAACTATTTACTTTCTTGTACTTTGTTTTATTTGTAATGAAAAAGTTATGTTGTGTTTTGATGTTAAATGAAATGAACGAGTTGTTTAAATATTGTCATTTTAAAGTGTCGTGTGCATTGAAACAATCACGCCGTGCCCCAACATGTTCTGCCGCTTTTGGTCGGGATGTGACAACACATCCGCATAAGAATTGGATCATTGCTATTATATGTATCAAATTGTGTTTTTGCTCACCAACTTTTTTATTGACTAAATATGTCTATTTTTATATATGTTGCAGTTACATATATGGGATGATTGAAGATAAAGTGACTAATTCTAAGACTTTAGGTTATCCACAAATAAAAAATTTATTTTGATTTGTTTTGTTTGAAGTTATGGAATGCTGGTTTAATTTAAATTTTTTGATGTACTTGGATTTTTATGGTATTAAATGATTAGTTATTGCCACTAATTTTAACTGTGTCTTGCGAGCTACCGTACAATTAGTCGTGTCTCGACATATTTCGTCGTAGATTGGAGTGTGACATAACGTGTTTGGAATATCGATTCGTCGGACAAACTGTTCATTCCTGTTCTAAATTATTTTTGACTTTGATGCCATGCGATAAGATTATGGTTAGTTGTACTCATAATTGCATGTTCTGGTATTGGATATAATGATATAAGATTACTATATACAGTTATTGTTCGGAATTTCTTTTGTTTATGAACCACGGTTATAGTGGCACGCCAGCCTATCCGGGTTGAGGTGTTCCACAATTAATTTCAAATGTAGGTAGGAATACTGGAAAATTAGGGATGTGCACGAAAAAAACCCAACTCAAAGTCGAAAAAAACTAAAAGTACCAAACCGAAAAAACATACTGGTTTTGGTTCGAATTTGTGTTTTGTGAAAAACCGGAAAAAAACGATTATGAATCGTTTATGTTTTATAAACTTGGATATTAGTTTTTATTTTTAACGTTAACTGCTTATGTTTTGTTGATTTGGAAAAGATTAAATCATTTTGAATGTAAGTATTTTTTTTTATTAGCTCTTAATGTAAACGATTATACTAATATTTTTTTTAAAAATATTAAGCCCAATTTCAAAATATCGTGGGTCAAGTTTCTTCCACCCAAAAAATACTAGCCTGATTAGCAAAACCGACAAAACCGAATTGAACATGAAAATCCAAAACATAAAAAACCGAATACGAATGATTTTGAAAACTAAAAACCGAAACTTTGGTTTTTTGGTTCGGTTTTAGCCCAAAACCGCACTAAACCACATCATACACAGCCCTAACAGGAATATTGTTTTTTTTTTAAGTTTCATTTTCACCCTCTAAACTATAAATAATTTACGCTTTTTACCCATTTATATCACTCAATTTGATTTTTACCAATAATCGTTAACTTAAAAGGGAAAAAAATGAATATACCAAACAAATTCCAATATAGTATTTGTTGAAAAAAATGTTGTCCAATATGGTATTTGCTTAAAACCTAAGCTATTTGAGCGCCGACATCGTGACGAACTAAACCAAACAAATTCCATCAAAATAGCATCAGTATCGGTAACGGTATTTTCGTAACATGTACAAGCATTCATTTTATAGTTTTTCCAATCGATATAAAACACATGTTGACATCCTTTTGAGCATATCACAACTTTAATCTTTAGGCTTTCTCTTACAATTAATACTGATACTATACTGTAACATGAGGTGCACAAACCGAGTATTTTCAGGAACCGGAACCGGTGTATGGTCAACAAAAGTAAAAAACCGAGCCGGGTAGGAACCGGTTCCAAGTATAGTCGGGTATTTTCGATTCCGATTCTGTCAAGTTTGGGTTGGTTTCGGCTCCTAATCAAGTACACTGAATCAGATCCGAAACCGGTATTTTGTACACCTCTACGGCGTAACAAAACAAAGAAATAGCGACCGAATTTCAATATATCAGTTGCTAGTTTGATTTCATAAGAGCTGACAACCACAGTGAGTAAGAGAGAAAGATGCTGGACAGAGTGCTGTCAATGCTCACACCGACGAAGAAAACGAACACGAAGACGACGAATCGAAAACCAAAAAGCAGCTCTCAATCGCCACACGAGTCACCAACTACTTCACTCGGACCGGCTACCTGTGCCCTATCATCACCATCATCCTCCCTATTATAATAATAATAATAATATCCTCCTACTTCATCCGCTCTCGTCACCTCCTCTGCGTTTCCTCCATCTCTTCCTTCGATCGCCCTAGGTGTCCCCTGGTGTAAGATCTCACATCCTAGGGTGGTTTCTTAATGTCATTTTATTAGATCTGGATTGATGTCAGTCACAATTTGCCTCATTAATATGATTATGTCATTAGTTTAAGTAATTTTGGTGTACTAATATGCGTATGATTAGGAGGATTTAGTCTTTATCTGCTTGTATTGCAGAGTGTGAAATTTGAATGTAATGTGTCTGTGATTACATCTCATTTGATCTCTGTCAAGTTAAGTTGAAAGTGTGAAGTAAGTTTAAAAGGCAAATGATAGAAATGTATTATCGGTTTGAGATGAACTGATTCAAGTTGGTTGGAAATTTATAATGGTGTGGAAGAATGGAAGGTTGATTCATGAGCTTATTAGGAGTATGGAAAGTAAGTAAGGTTTAGGGTTGATTTAGACCTATAATGGTGTGTCATGCACGATGTTCATTATCAATTCAACTTGAATTTTAGCTAAAAGGTGATGTCACTAGTTTATATGGGAGTTGTTATCAAAACGGTTCTAAAATGCAGTTATCCTGTAAGCTCAAACTTTGTTAAGTAATATGCCATCTTCTGTGTTCATTGTAGCATTTCAAGTGTCTCACTGGAATCTGCTGCATATCAACATCATAAAGGATCAATGTAGATAATCATATGTTGATATTCTTAAAATCTATTGATTCTACTTGTATTTCTTGTCTCCTTGTGTATGTTTAGGTTTTGGTACCGCTTGTTTCTTTTTGAGTTTTATTCTAGATTATTCTGTAGTAAACACTAAACAGTGGACACAAGCGTAGTTATACGATTATGTTCTTTAGTTGATTATTTTAAGGCATTGTTTTGAAGACTAGATTTGACTGCAAAACTGATTAAGTTCTCATAATCTGCATGCTTTTAATTTTACATCCTTTTTAAAAGGCAGATCGAAACACGGAAAAAACGTCGAGTGGACATCTAAAGATTTGCTCCAAGGTCTTGAAGAATTTGTACCAATATATGAAACCCGACCCATTAAGAATAACATGTATGGGATGGGTTTTGATCACAGTTTTGGGCTCTGGTTTATCACTCAATGGCTGAAACCAGACTTAATGATTGAAAGTGGGGCTTTCAAGGGGCATTCCACGTGGGTATTGAGACAAGCAATGCCAAATACCTGGATTATCTCAGTCACGCCACGTCATCCTGAAAAGTATCTTAAAAAGGGGGCAGCATATGTTGATGGGAACTGCACATATTTTGCTGGGAAAGATTTTATTGATTTTGGGAGTATTGATTGGGGGACTGTGATGAAGAAACACGGTGTTACTGATTTGAGTCGAGTTCTTATATTTTTTGATGATCATCAAAGCGAATTGAAAAGGTAATGATGATATCGTCAACCAGTAAACCTAGAGATAGGTTGAATTAGGTTGACTTGAAACAACTTTTGTCCAAATTTCTGAAACTTCTTTATAGATTATTAGTGGGCTTAATAACAGAATAACAATGCACTGAGGTTGGCTGTCATTTTTTAACAATTATACCCGGTGATGTACCGATGTCACAATATGAAATGGACTAATTTGGTAATTTTGAAACCTCTTAGTTTTTGTTTTGGTTTATGTTAGACATGGCAAATTTCGGCCCATGTACTTATGAAAAGATTGATTCGGGTTGTTTTATATCTCTAACGGACAAATGGGAAATTTTGGTCCATTTACCTATGAATGGGTCAAACGGGTCGAAATTTGTCAAAGTGAACATTTAATGCATTGCACCTTCTAAATTATTTTGTTCAAAAAGCTATATATTTACTGATTGCTGTAATATCATAGTTTTGTGCTAATGTATGTTTGTTTCTTTTGGTTCATGTTTTCCTTACAGATTAAAGCAGGCATTGAAAGCTGGCTTCTCAAACCTTGTTTTTGAAGATAACTATGATACAGGAACTGGAGATCATTATTCCTTGAGACAGATATGTGATCAGTTTTACATTCAAGGTTAGTCAACAACTCTACTTTCTCTCGGTTTTTGCATTCTTGATTACTCATTTTGCATTGCAATTCCATTTTTTAAGATATTTATGATTTTGCTCAATCGTCGATTCTTTGTTATATGGAGGGCTTGGATGAAAATGGACCAGTATTAAAACGAATGAAGGGGTCTGGGTTAGGTCGAGGCGGTTTGGGCCCACTAGTTTTTGAAATTTTGTTTGGAGTTTCCGATTTCATAATAACCAATATTAGATGCAGGTTTAAAACTCAATTTTTTACTTACCCAAAGTTTTAATTTGCAAGTCATAAGTATTTTACTAATTACAATGGTAATGTATGCAACGGGTCACAGTAATAACTGTTAATGACAGATTGACATCTCCAACATATTTTAATTTCAACAAATTAGATTACTATTTAAACAATATAGTTTTTCTTAACATATAAAGTTCTTGTAAGTATCTGTGAAAAAATAAACTTATAAATTCTTGTACATAGTTAATTCCAAAGGGTCAGATTATTACGTGGGGCAGTTTCATATATTCCCTAAAACTTGGTATAATATCATATTTACCTAACAAAAGTCATACCCATTTTCAAATTTATGACATTTATATCCTTCCCTTAAAACTTACATTAGGATATGAGAGTTTGCAGTCCAAGGGAAAAACTGAAAGAGAAGGGTATACTGGTCATATCAGAAGTTGTATTTACTGCAATTTCAAGTATTTAGATTTTGGGTATAATGGAATTTTTTATATTAATTTTGTGGTTTGGTAAATAAGATATTATGCAAGTTTTGAGTGTATTTTTGATATTAGAGTTTTCATAGGCAGATTTAACTATTTTCTAATTATTTAGATTTAAAAAAAAACAGAGAAGAAGAGCTTTAGAAGACTTACGAAATCCCTAGATTGCCCCTATTAACATTATCATTTTCTCCAGGAGGCGGGCACAGCTGCTTTGAAGACAGCGATGAAGCAAGGGTAAGATCAGTAAGAAAAAAGTTCTGGGAAAAAGCGGTAGACACTCCAGAACTATGCGGGCCTGGAGAATCATGGTGGGGAGTTAGAGGTTACATGCGTGATAATTTTAATCACACAAATAAACCAATATCATACACGCAGCATTTCCAAAACAGTCGGTTTGTAGAATCAATACTTGATGTTTACTGGGAACTGCCACCTGTTGCGGGCCCGTCACTCACTCATCAAACGAGGTACGACCCGGCCCGTGCACCTAGCCCGATTGTGGAAGATGGAAAGTTTCGGTTGTTTCAAAGGGTTGGGTTATCTAGACTTGAGCCTTCTGTGTTTAATGGGTATACTCAAATGGTATATGTTCAGATATCTGAGAAAAAGTCATAGTTATGTGGATTTGTGGACTTTTAAGTTGTTTTTAGGCCATTTTCTTGATGATATACACGTGCTGTGTTGATATTATACGCTTGCTTGTTCTATGGATTTTTTTATTAGTTTTTTATATCATATATTCTTAGGATGATTTTAAATTCATTTTGTGTAGCCGATATGATTTGTTGTTTAGAGTTGCAAGATTAGACCCATTTAGTTATAAACGTGGTGATCTGGATTATCTTTTATTTTAATTTAATTGGTAAGGTTGGAAAAACTAAAAGATTTGACAATGAAATTAAAATCATCTTAAACGTATATAAATGAGTAAATGTGTAAACAAATCCAGCTTATGAGCTTAAAGCTAGTTTAAGCTCGAACTTGTTTGTTAATTACATAATGACGTGTTTATATTCATACAAAATAAAAATGATCATATTCATATACATAATAGTATAATACATTGTAGAATCATAAAATAAAAACGATCAGATTTATATAAGTTATAGGCTTGTTTTGAATTAAGTTCGGGAGGTGAAGCTGTAGACCTTTTTTAAGCTCGTATTAATTTGAGCATTTGACAAGGCTAATTCGAATAGTTCAGAGTATTTTGGCATGTGTTATTGTGTTAATGCTCAATGTGTAAAAAGAGATATATAACCTAAATCGTGCCAGATATGTATTACAATGTTAGTTTCTGTAATACAATCAAAAGTCGATATGTCCGAGTGGTTAAGGAGACAGACTCGAAATCTGTTGGGCTTTGCCTGCGCAGGTTCGAATCCTGCTGTCGACGACTTCTTCTTTTTTTCTTTTTTCTCTCTCTCTTTATTTTTAAGGTTATTTTTTTTACTTATATTATCACTTTTAAAAACATACGTAAAATCATAGTTTCATGTAGGCCTGTAAAGCTTGGGTAGAGGCACGTAGGGTTCATGCTCGAAGTTAAACGAGCGAGTTAACCTTGGTCAGGTTCAGTTCGTTAGATACCGAGTTGATTTAACTCGTTTACAAACACACCAATGCAAAGCAAGCATGCCTCTTTCAAACGAGCCTGAGCTTTTTGAACAACCCTAATACCCGTTTTATCTCGTTACTCACAAACAATCTTCGTCCTTTTTACTATATATGGCATCCTCACTTCGTCTCTATGGCTCTGTCACTTCTCCCCACCACCAAAGAGACGCCACTCGAGATAAAACTAACTTAAGCTTATTTGATTAATTGGCTCGAGTCAAGGCTTCATATATCGAAATTATATATTATGCTTGCAAGTCAAATAATGTGTCCAACCCTTTGTCTAAATTAGTAAATTACACACAAGCCTGCTTGCTCCGAACAAATTTATAAATTGTTTAAAGACTTGGTTTGATAAAAAAAATGTTATGTTATCAGATCTATTGATGCAATCACTTTTGGTGGTTCTAAATTTGAAAACACTACCACGTGGTCGGTCATATTGGAAAACAAATGCTACAAAAGTATGATTCTGTTTTTAGCAAATCCAAGCTAACACCAATCTTTTTTACTTTTGTCACATTACAAAACATAATTTATACCGTTTGCCGTCCATGTCAACTATATATGACACGAAAGATGAAGTTTATGTTTCGTGTACAATTCAAATGAAAATGCAACATCATAAGCTTATCTATAAATACCGACCCAACTATTCTTATGATTAATGAGCTAATAAATACACATTTAAACATCACTTATCAAGCAAATACCTACTCATAAATTGTTGGTGCTGTTTTATGTAAGATCGATCAACGGCCGTTAAAGCATTACTCATCGAGTGGATTTAGATACTTTAAAAAGAAGTTGGTTTTTGATAGAAGAAAGAAAAATACATATATCATATATGAGAGTTGTTCATAATTAGAGAAAGAGAAATGGAAGAAGAAGGTGAAATGAAGCAAGAAGAAGAGTCTTCAGGAATGCAAAAGGGTGGAATAAGAACCATGCCATTCATCTTAGGTACAAGTTACTTACAACATGCACACTCATGTTCATTACAGAACCAATTTTAAAATGAAAAGTCTTCCTACTGCTTTAATAGTGATATATGACGATTATGTAACCGTTTAATCAACTCTTTTTCTAATTCCCGATGCAATTTCCACATACAAATACATTATGTGACTCTTATGATAATGTGCCTAATATTGATTTTGTATTAAACGTGTCTTTTTGTTACTATTTACGGAAACAGCAAATGAATCATTTGAGAAGGTGGCAAGCTATGGGATACATCCAAACATGATCAAATACCTGATGAACGATTACCACATGGGTTTCGTTGAGGGTACAAATGTCCTGTTAAAATGGTCTGCTGCCACAAATTTCCTACCAGTCATTGGCGCGTTTCTCTCTGATTCCCTTCTCGGCCGCTTCCTCACCATTTTTGTCGGTTCAATCTTCAGTCTTATGGTATCATTCTTCTTTTTGTTTTCATAAACAATATTTCTAAACAAGTCTATCATTAGCTCGACTCATTTTGAGTTATGTATCCAAAACTTACACGTCCCGTGAGACAATATGTAACTATTTTTCATAAATAGTTATAATATAGTTTTATACCTATAAGATAATAGGATTAGGTTCATTTCAGAAGGTTTTTTAGTGCAAGAAGTGCGAGAAGTCATTACAACCAATCATAATTTTTTTTTTTAATTTACCTTTAAAATATGTATAGGGGTATACTGGTAATCTATCATTATCTTATATTTGGTAACAATTAATTTTTGGAGGTTTCAATGATTTTTTATTTCTTTGGTAAATATATTTATTTCAATGATCATTTTTCATTCCATAATCCGTTGCATTATTCATGGGCATGAACCATGTGGAATATGTTGCTTTTGTTCGTTTTTTGAGTTATTGGTTAAAAAAGAAACTAATAAGTTGTTTAATAATATTGTTATATTGTGTAGTGTTACCTGTATTGGTTTCCTACACAGTTTGTAATATTATTAAACATAATATTAGATCAAAAGTTTCATCAGTGACTTTAAACTTTACAAACCCCGTACAAAGTTCAAACCAGTTACCAAAACATTGGTTCCTACAACTTATTTTAAACAAAACATTACATCCCATGATTGGGTTAAAACCAATAAGTAGTCTAGTCATTCTTTGTATTAAATAGTCAACCGAACTTTAAAACCTTCTAAACTTTTTGTCACATAATTTATCCTTAAACTCAACAATCCAACATTATATATCTCATTGTAAAAATTCCAGTAGTTTTCGGATGTAGCCATATTTTATTTAACCAAATGGTGTCAAAGAATCCATGGCATCTGCCCTCGAATGTCTAACGACAAGCAAGAAATGACAAAAATATTCCTTCTGCATAAAGTAAAATTGCATTAAGTGACTAAAATGCTAACACATTAAACATATAAATGAGTTATGTGTGTAAAGTGTATGGGTTTAACATGTATGAAACACCTGCACATATTATCATGCACTTACACATAACAAACACATCTAACATACACCTACACAGCTCAACACACACCTACACAGATCAACATGCACCTACACAGATCATCACACACCTACACTGATCAACGTACACCTACATAGGTTATTATACACCTACACCGAGCATAACATATCTGCACAACCAACAACAATATAAAAAACATATAAAAAACCTACACATATAACTCAACAATCCTATGTCAACTAGCTTTATACACTGACTAGCGATTACTTGATAATTTTGTTGCTTCTTAATGTAGTAACAATCAAAATCTAGTAGGTTGTTCGGACAAAATTAAAACTAATGCACGGTAATTAAACTCCTACACAAGCAAGCACCATTAACTATGTATCAATATGATATCTTTTACAAGCACATTTGAAAACTTAACAATCATAAATAACTACACAGGATTATCATATTTACACATCCCTTGTTAAATCTATAACATGACATTCTACTAACATAAAAACATGAGCCACGCACCCTACACAATATCCATTTACAAAAAATGCACCAGCACCATAAACTATAAATAAATAAATAAAATACTAGCACATATTCAGCCCAAATCAGAATTCATGGTGCACAACTTTATGTTTTAGAGTGTAGGAGTCTGCAAACTAATATACTAATACAACTAAAACTGTATTGACCAACAAAAGAATCCTAATTATTTTTGAAACGTTATACCTTATTGATCAATGCAATAAAAAAAAGAAAAAAAAAAAACAAAAGCAAACATGAGTTTAACTAAAAATAATAAAATAAAAAACTACATAACCTTGATTCTGTGTAACACTTTTGTTACCTTGTTTACGAAATTTTGTCATAAAAATTCATAATGTATGCATGTATTAGCTTATATGATAGTTTAATTGAAACGAAACGACACAAATTGACCGACATACCTTAATTCGTTGGGTCTGGTTCGATCACCATAGCAAATAAAAACCCCTAATTATGCTTGAGAAAATACATACGCTAGCCACAACAACCGATTGATTTTGATACAATATCGTTAAAGTTGACGATTGTTTGTATCAAATTCTTCTGGCAAGACGAATTTCGCTGGAGGAATGATGATGAACGATTTAGGGCTTAAAAAAAGGAATTATTAGCAGGTTACCTTTTTAGGTCTGCACACTTTTATCACAAAACAACAGCCCTAAACATTCACATAATTACAAAAATACCATTTTGTATTTTAAACCATTGATGTGTGTCTTAGATCTACTTCTCGTTGTAATGTCACTTCTCGCAAGATCCATCCCCTAAGATAATATATGCTATTTAGTAATTTTTATTATGTAATATATATTAGTTTTATTAATGTCTTGTCCCATCCTTTCCAAACACAGATGGCTGGTAGGATTCTACTATGTACGTTTGTTTTGTTACTACTATATTAAATAAAAGTTATTAAAATCACATAAATAACTGATTCGTTTAGATTCGCATTCCTAGCCAAGCACAATATACGAAGCTTGGCTCATTTATCGATATCGAACAAACTTATTTATAGGCTTAGGTACAAGCTCATTTATGCTTCATTTGATCTTTTAAAGAGCCCATCTCGACTAGCTCACGAGTGGTTTCTATTGTTTGTAGGGGATGGTCCTTCTATGGTTAACAACGATGATCCGAGGTGCAAGACCTCCCCCTTGCAATGCTCGGGTGCCTCTTTTGTGTGAGCCACCGACCCCCATTCAATACACACTCCTTTTTTCGGCTTTTGCTTTGATCTCCATTGGAGGAGCCGGGGTCCACCCATGTTCCTTAGCATTTGGGGCGGACCAAGTACACCGCAAGGCCAATCCAAAGAGCGAGAGGGCGTTGGGGAGCTTCTTTGGGTGGTACTATGCGACCGCCATTATGGCAGTCATGGTTGCATTTACGGGCATTGTTTATATTCAAGATCATCATGGATGGAGAATCGGGTTTGGGGTCCCCGTTGTTCTCATGTTCTTGGCTACTATCTTTTTTGTGGCAGCTTATCCGCTTTATTACAAAGTAAAGGTCGAAAAAAGCGTGTTTACTAGCTTTTGTCAAGTGATATTTGTGGCTTGGAATCATAGAAGGCTTACTGTACCGGATTCAAGTGATGGGTTGTGGTATAATGGAGATAATGCAAAGGTTACTACGCCTACAAATACCTTGAGGTACTATGTTTGATCTAAAATCATTTTGACCCGTTTTCTAACGCGCCGGGTCATTTTGGGATGTATTTTATTACTTGTGTAGTAACCACCATATCCTTTTTACCCTTCAGGTTTTTGAATAAAGCATGCATCCCTCCAAAACCCGAAGATATGAGCGAAGAGGCCGCTAACGGCCCGTGGAGCATATGCACGGTAGATCAAGTCCAAGAGCTGAAAACACTTATCAAAGTAATCCCATTATGGTCTTCAAATATCATGTTATCAGTGGCCATGAACCAAAGCACATTTCCTGTTCTCCAAGCTCAAACCATGGACCGACACATCACGTCAAAGTTTGAAATCCCGGCTGCCTCATTCGGCTTCTTCCTAATCATAACAATCATGGTTTGGGTTATTCTATACGACCGCGTTATCCTCCCGTTATTATCAAAAATGAAGGGAGAACCCGTATATATAAGTGCAAAGTTAAGAATCGGGGCGGGCCTTTGTTTTTCAATAGTCTCGATGGTGACTGCTGGACTTGTGGAACACGTAAGGAAAAATAAAGCGATTGAAAACGGGTTTTTAAATGATTCTCGAGCGGTTATAAACATGTCGGCTTTGTGGCTCATTCCACAGAATGTGCTAAACGGGTTGGCAGACGCATTGAACATAATCGGTCAAACTGAGTTTTATTATTCTGAGTTTCCTAAAAGTATGTCGAGTATTGCATCGGCTCTTTACTTGCTCGGGTTGGCTATCGCGAGCTTGTTGGCTAGTGTTTTACTAAGCACTGTGGATAGTTTAACAAAAGGAGAAGAGGAAGAGGGTTGGATTTCTACTAATATTAATAAGGGTCATTATGATAACTATTATTGGCTTCTTGCTATAATGAGTTTCATAAACTTCTTGTATCATGTTGTATGTAGTAGGGCTTACGGTCCGTGTGTAGATCAAACGGTTGTAACGAGTGAGGAAGTTACTAATTCGGGCGAAAACGAAGCCTCAAGAAGCTAAAATGCAAATTTGAGCTACTGACTGTAATCTTCAACATTGACTATATTTTGTTATTGATGACATTTACTTGTTAAATCTTAACTTTGATTGTATATATAAGGCTGCAATTAATCATGTATAAACCAATAATTTAAACCAAAAAGTCAAAGTTTGACCGTAAAAATACCATCATTTTTTGCAAAAAAAAAAAAATCAAGAACAGAAAAACCAAATTTTAAAAAATACACGTCATTTGTTTAGCTTCTTGAGGCTCTGTTTTCACCCGAATTAGTAACCTCCTCACTTGTTACAACCGTTTGATCTACACATGGACGGACCGTAAGCCCGGCTACATACAACATGATACCCAAAAAAAAACAGATCTACATCACATATTCCAAACCACCACTCACAAAAGCAATATTCAATGTATATTTCAAGCCACAATACCAAAGTTATTAAAATTGTTAAGAACCATGAAATTTAAGTCACAAAGTTTTCATGTTGTAATTCATAAAACTTCACAAACCTCTCAAATAAAATTTAGCAACTTCTGTGCTAAATTCAGCTGGGTTCCTGCTCACCCTACACACCATCACCTCATGTTCACGTGGCCCCGCCGGGCCCGTTACAGGAGCCTGAACTCTGGCCCCATTAGTTCCCAGCCCAGGCACATGCATTCTGGACCTTAAACCAAGCGGCTGGAGCCTGCCAGAAGAAACATCAGGGCGTGGCTCTTCAGGAGCCTGAACACTGGCCCCACCAACTCCTGCCGAAGGCTCAGGCCTCAAGGCCACCGAACTAAGCAGCTCAAGCCCGCTGAATAAACTCGCAGGCCGTGGCTCAGCCAGGGCCATTGTGGGAGCCTGAACTCCGGCCCCAGAAACTCCAACCATCACCTCAATCATCACAAGTCCGCTAGATGAATCCGCCAGCTGTGGCTTAGCCAAGGCCACATTCGAGGCCTGGACTTTAAGGCCCTTTCGTTTTAACCATTCTCCAAGAGGGATATCATCATCATCTGAATCTTCATCAACATCAAAAGATTCAACATTAGGTCAATCACATAAAACATCTAAAAAAAAGAGAGTAATAGCTCCCAATGAAACAGGTCAAAGGGGCCAAAATTTATCAAAATGGTCAAAAGCCGCCTAATGTGCATTCCAATGCTTAAATTGTATTAGCTCGTTTTATTTTCATAATGTAGCGTTCACAATCATATTCGATTACATTAGCTATTAATAGTATTAAAAAAGAGTGAACTGTGGTTTTCGTCTTTGTGATTTGTCCAAATCTGTGGTTTTAGTCCAATAGTTTCAAATTTGCGATTTTCGTCCCTGTGGATTCATTTCACTTGCAATTAAACCCGAATTCAGTAATCTCATTAAGCCTGGTCGTTAAGCCCATCAGCGTGCCCTTCACATGAGGGGTAGTTTGTCCCTTTTTTTTTCCTTTTCCCCCAAATACACCCCAGCCCCTCACGTGAGGGGGCTTGCGAATTAGGACTAGGGTTTATTTGGGGAGAAAAAAGGACAAAACTGCCCCTCACATGAGGGGCACGCAGATGGGTGTAACAACCAGACTTAATGGGATTAATAAATTCGGGTTTAATTGCAAGTGAAATGAAACCACAGGTCGAAAATCGCAAATTTGAAACTATTGGACTAAAATTGCAGGTTTGGACAAACCATATGGATGAAAACTGCAATTTACTCTTAAAAAAATGAAGAAAAAAAACATGTTGGAAGGGTTGGTTCAGACCGACCCGCATTGACCCATTATTCAACTGCCCCATTTTTTTTTAAAAGATTAGACCCCATATCCCAATTTATTCATATACCTGCAGGCATAACCTCTTTGCCCTTTCGCTTTTTCTTTCTTTCTACGTCGGATGCTGTAAAAAAACCACACAAGGAAACTGTAAATCAGCATCGACAAACATATATATAATGGGTAACATGTTAAACAAAGTAAAAAGTGAAACGCATGAAATGGGTCAATGGTCAAAAAAGTCAAAAGCTGCTTAATTCGTTTTATTTTAGCAATGCAGTGTTTATAATCATATTTAATACATTAGCTATTCATATACCTGCAGGATTTTCAGATCCAACCTCTTTTCTCTTTGATGCTGTCAAAGAACCACACAGGGAAACTGAAAATCAGCATCAAGAAACATATATATAACGGTAGCATGTTAAACAAAGTAAAAAGGTAAAACATATCACATGGGTCAAACAGGTCAAAAGCCGCCTTAAGTGTATTACAATGCTTAAAACGACCTAACTCGTTTTACTTTTTCATGTGAGTTCACAATCATATTTGATACATTAGCTACTTATACTACTTAAAAAAATGAACAAAAAAGCTTTGGGAGGGTCAGTTCAGACTGACCGTTTTGACCTGCACAATAAAATGCATGTTTTGACCCGTTATGCAACCGTCCCCCATTTTACAGATTAGACCGCATATCCCAAATGTATTCATATAATGTATTCACCTTCAGGATTTTCAGGTCCGACCACTGTTCCCTGTTGATTTCTTCGCATCTCTGACGCTGTCAAAAAACCACAGGGAAACTAAAAATCAGGACCAGCAAACATTATACAATGGGTAACATGTTAAACAAATTAAAAAGTGAAACATATCAAATGCTTAAATGTCCTAACTTGGTTTTCTATTAGTAATGTAGTGTTCACAACATGTTTGATGCATTAGCTACTTATAGTATTAAAATTTCATGTTTGACCCGTTATTCAACCGTCCTATTTTTTAACAGATTAGACTCCATATACGAAATGCATTTATTGTTCCAAGTCTTATGCCCCCTTAACCAACTGAGCTACACGGCGGATACACGAAATGTATTTATATACCTGCAAAACTTGTAGATCCAACCACACTTCCCTGTTGATTTATCTGAGCATTTGATGCTGTCATAAAAACACAGAGAAGCTGAAAATTAGCATCAACAAACACACACACATATATATAGGGTTTGGATCTCTTTAGAACTCCAGAAAATTTAAGATTAACAAGAACTCCCAACAACCAATCATTGCATTTATTTAATTCATACATATAATATTACTTGAGGGAGTTTTGCCATTTATTACATGTAATTTTCTGATTACATAAGTTTACATGCGCAATAACCAAATTACACATATGTGTAACAACCAATCACATATATGTAACCATAAAACTACACATAACAAATGACAAAACTACCCTCAAATAATATTAAATATAAAACGGTTGATTGTTAAAGAGTTCTTTATCTTAAAATTCTTATGTAAGCATAATGCTCAATATATAACTGACTTTTAACACTTACGTGCAGGAGCGCTTTCAGATACGTCTGAACTCATGGTAGTCTACTATTGACTGGAAGGGCCAACAGCGTCTTGGATCCTCCTCCCGCATGTCAGCAAGAAAGCCACTGTATTTTCAATTAAACATGAGAATCTTTATAAAATTGTACAATTGTGATTTAGGTTTCTCTTGGATCATATGAAGAATTGCAAGCTTTCCTATATCTGATATAAAGGCCCATTGTTATTTATCTTCCCTTATCAGTACATGTGGCAAAATAATCAAATCAAAATGAGTTCAGATCAAAACGGGTAGTTTGAACTTGTAAATAGTTATTGTATTAAATATAGTCAGAAAACTATATTACTAAAACAATAGTATATATATATATATTTTAAAGAGAAAAAATTAAAACATAGTAACCATTTGAACACATGAATTATGACCTTTTTAACCCGTTTGACCTGTTTTGGCATTGACCAATAATAACCCTTTTAACCTGTTTAACCCCATTAACAAAATCTTAAGAATTTGGATCCATGAAAACATATATGATTTAAGATACAACTTGGAATATTTAGATAATTATCCACCCCCACACCCACTACCCAAGATGAGGTTGTCTTCTTGGATTTGAATCTAAAATTTGGTTTGCCAAACGACATAAGAAAATACAAATTGATACACACTTGATTTATCCTTTTCTTGATTTATTCTTTTGAATCAAAAATCCTTCTCAATTTCCATTATAACAAAAATGATAAGTATATGTAAACCCCAGAACGGAAATTGTTACACGGATACTAAATTGGCTATTT
This sequence comes from Bidens hawaiensis, assembly GCF_021521415.1. Taxonomy (NCBI): domain Eukaryota; kingdom Viridiplantae; phylum Streptophyta; class Magnoliopsida; order Asterales; family Asteraceae; genus Bidens; species Bidens hawaiensis. The sequence goes on along the minus strand of NW_027492307.1, from coordinate 252,343 downwards.
AGAGTATGTTGCCTATAAATAAAAAAATGAAGGGAATTTTTTGTAACAAAAAAAGGCCCGGCTGGGTATTGACCGGGCCAGGCCAAAAAGGCACTTCGAATAAAATAAAAGCAAGAAGGTCTTCTTTTTTTATCTTTCTATTTTGATCTTTCGAGCATCTAAATGGAATTGCTAATTCTATAATAACGATAAAGAATGTGAAAGAAATACTTAATTTAATCCTTACTTGATGTGTAATGTAACATAGTAATTATCTTTGTCAATTGGGAGAGATGGCTGAGTGGACGAAAGCGGCGGATTGCTAATCCGTTGTACGAGTTATTCGTACCGAGGGTTCGAATCCCTCTCTTTCCGTTGACGACTTTCTATTTTTTTCTAGTTAAGTGAGTTAAGTGTGTGGAATAGCTAAAAGAAAATAAAATATGAAGAAAATTGTAAAATAAAGCAAGAAAAACAATTTATTCTTCACGTCCAGGATTACGTCCTGGATCTCAAGCTAGGGTTCCAAGGAACACCAAGAAATGTGCAATTAGTATAAAATCTACAAGTTTATATGTAAACAAAGACAAACTAAACATGGTAACGATGCTAATTTAAATACACACGTACCGCAGAGTAAAGTTGCCGTGTGCCATTTGATGCAACAAAAACTACAAAGATTCGGCTTAACGATTCGAAGCTTGAAAACCCTAGTGGAATTGGGGAAAAAAAGAGATCAATATTAGATATGAGCAAAATCAAATGCATTTGGGTGATTTTCAAAACATCATTGAGCTATACGATCACACAAACTTATATATCAAAACCATTGTATCCAACAACACAGCATAATAATAGGATCATAGATTGTATAAAACTAACGAATCGATTACTGCGCGCATAATCCGTTATACAAAAGACTTCATTGATCAACCTTCCAATATTGATCAACTTAAACGATTGATTAACGATAAATACCTTAATTGTAACGAAGATCACTAAACGAAGACCGGATCGGAGAGATCTAAGTTCAGCGTTACTCACAAGAGGATATTTAGAAGACTCAGATATCACCAATGCGAATGGTGAAAGCATATAAATGCACAAATGTTAATTAGGGTTAGCCGCTAGGCCCATTAACTAAGCCTGTTAGGGTCCTTGGTTTTACTATCAATGCATGTGTGCACCTCTGCATTGCAATCAATATCATATGTTTCATGTTTGCATAAGTCCTAAGTCCTGTTCATGAACCACTAAAGAGCGGTTCAAAATGGTCGTGGCTTGTAGCTCGCTCAATAAAAGCTCGAATAAAGCTAGCTAAAAAAACTTGATATGAAACCGACTTGGGCAAGCTCGGCTCCCTCTTAGGCTCGTTTAACTTCGAGCTCAAGCTGAGCCGAGATGCCTCGTCTAACTTCGAGCTCGAGCTCAAACCCACGCTGGCTCGACTCATTTACAGCCTACTAATACAACAAGGGATCTCAAATCTTGCAAATGAAAAACACCGAATCGGTGAAAATTTTCAAAACCTAAATATTAACCAATAAACACTTTTTTGAGTATCTAGACGAGCAAAAGTGCTTATGCATATCTGCTTCTTATCATCATGTGAAATAAGTTGTTTTCAAATATTACTCATTTCAAAGAAATTACTTTTGGTGGATTCAAAATTACAACCTTACGCATAATATAATGAAATAAGTTGTTTCAAGTAAGATAGATGTTTAATACAAGCATAACGTCACAGACTCGCAACGAGAAAGTAAAATTTCTTATGGCACACACCTTTCCTTATTCGTCGAGGCACTCTTAATACGCGTAATTGACGATGAAGCCGCGCGTTTACACATTTCCATGTGGACTCTGTCTTCAAACGCTTGGCTTGATTAAATTGGCAAAATCCCAAACAAACCCTAACATATACCAAAAGTAAAGAAATGTTTATAAAAGCCATGAGATTCATTCTACATAAAACACATGATCATATCTATGTTACAGGTCTAAATAATCGTAAAGTAAACTTTTTGTCCCAAATGAAGAAAAAAAACACAGTGTAAATTGATGATTCAACAAATCAGAACCCGAAAGACGAGATGTTGTCTTGATAATTAAGCATGTATGCACATGATTGAGCATGAAATCACACAGAATATAGGCTTAATTTCATCATTATAGTAATATTATAATACAATGAAACGAGATGAAAAAAGGAAAACTCACCGGCCCATATGTATATGTCGGATCTTGGTTGAAGATGTTTATACAGAATTTGAATGTTAATGAAAACTGTGTTAATAGATAAACCTCCATCCACGGTAGTTCTTCAAAGGGGATTGTTTATTATTATTATTATTATTATTATTATTATTTTGTGAATTTTACAAATATATACGGTAGATTGTTCATGTGCGTGAATATAAAGATTTTGGGACTTCGATTAACGGATTTCCCTTTAAACCGGTGAGAAGCCGAGTCATCAATGTTGTGTGCGATTGCATGATTGCGGGAGTGGATGATCATATGTAGGTGTAGCCGGGGTGACCGGACTTTGTTATAATATATTATATAATAATAGATGGACTTTTTTCTATTTTAATATTATTAAGGCTGATAATAATATACAAGCGGTTCTAGCTTTAAAATATCCTAATTAATTATCTCTCATTAATCAATATATGATCATCTATAGTTCTATACATAGGGTGACCATAAATCTCTTAGTGAAGTCAACAACCTTTCTTTGAAAGTGTTAATTAGGGTCTAAGATCAAGTTCGACCGTTTAATTTACGGGAGTGTGAGTGCTAGTTCGAGTTCATTTCTATCTACATGTCCAAAACTCAGACATGACTTGTTAATAGATTTTTTGATCGGTCTGTCCCGGGCTCGGCTCATTTATTAATTGTCTTATTATTTAGCACATATGTATGGTATGGTAAAGTCTCACAAGTCATGTATGACACATATATAAAGATGCAAATTTGAGGTATTGACTGTTAAATCTTCAGCATGATTGTATTTTGTAATGGATGACATTTACTTGTTAAATTTTTAACTTTGATTGTATGTATAAAGTTATAAAAAGATGGAAATAACACGTTTAATCCTTTTGGTTTATACTGTCTCATAATCGCCCTGAACAAAAAACAACTATTTTTTGGTCCCTGAAGTAGTAGTCAAACAACATTTATACAAAACCCTAATCGAATTACTAAACATCAACTGGTAGGCTAAATGTTTGTTTTAAACGGATTAGGTGATGCAGAGCAAAAGCAATAAAAATTACAGACACAATTCTTAAAATTGAATAAGTTTTTACTGATTTCCGGATTGTCAAACCATTGCAATTAAGCCCCTTATAAAGGAGATTTCTTAGTTTGACAGAAACCAATTGCAACCCATTTGTACAGAAACAGGTCAATTTGAGCTTGGAATGAGGGATGTCACACCGGTCAAATGGATAAAAAACAGCAGAACAAATGGTGCTTTAAATAGTAGTAGTTGTGACATAAACTACAGTAACAGATAAAACAAGATTAAAAGATAAAAAGAAAATAACCAGATTTGCATCACATAATCCAAACCACCAGTCACAAAAGCAAATAAGCAATATTCAATGTATATCAAGCCACAATACCTAAGTTATTAGGACTTCACAAACTGCATCTTGTGTGCTAACTTCATCAAACTTCACAAGCTTCTCAAAAACAATTTAGCAATTTCTGTGCTAAATTCAGCAGGGTTCCTGCTCACCCTACATACCATCACCTCATGTTCACGTGGCCCAGCCGAGGCCGTTACGGGAGCCTGAACTCTGGCCCCGCCAGCTCCCACCCCAGGCTCACGCATTCTGGACCTTAAACGAAGCGGCTGGAGTCCGCCAGAAGAAACATCAGGATGTGGATCTTCAGGAGCCTGAACACTGGCCCCACCAAATTCTGCCACAGGCTCAAGCATCATGCTCACGGCCACTGAACTAAGCAGCTCAAGATCGCCAAATGAAACAGTAGTCCGTGGTTCACCCACAAAAAGTTTTGGCCCTTCAACTTCCAGTGCTTTTCGTTTCTTCTTATTCTTTTTAATGTCAAGGGCCTTTACTTTACTGGCAAACACTCCAACGGTGAGATGATAATCTGAATCCTCTTCAGCATCAATATCATTGACGTTTCCTCCTGCTCCACAAGATTCAACATTAGGGGCTGCAAACAGGTCAATTTCAGGTCAATGGGTCAAGCACATAAAACATATACAAAAAGAGAGAGATGGCTACCATCAAAACAGGTCAAACAGGTCAAAGGGGCCAACAGTTGTCCTAAATCAAGTAATATTGGTTTCATAATTGTATTTAATACAGTAGTTACTTAAACTACAAAAGATGAACAGAACAGTATTGCAATTCAGATTATATTTAATGGTTAAAAAAGGTAAATACGAAGAGAAAAAAACTAGCTAACAATGAAATAGGTAAAACAGCAACGGGTCAAACATGTCAAATGCCACCTAGTGTACTGCTGCTTCCAATGTCCCAAATTGTTTTATTTCAAAGAAATTATATCATAAACTTTGGTAATACAGATATCATGATTACTACCTAACGTATTAACAAAACAAGAAAAAAAAAAGAATATTAAGTTATTAACTATATGTAAAACATATCAAACAGTTCAAGCAGGTCAAAAGACGCCTAAAGTGTATTCCAATGCTTAAAGTTAAAAATGTCCTAACTCGTTTTATTTTAGTAATTCAGTGTTCACTGTCATATTTGATACATTAGCTACCTCCAGGCTACAGCTCTAAAGGAAATGAACAAAAAGTACATATAAGTTACATGTTTTGACCCATGATTCAACAATCCCATTATTTACGATTAGACCCCATATCCCAAAATCAATTCATATACCTGCTGGATTTTCAGAAACAACCTCTTTTCCCTTCGGATTGCTTTGTACTTCCGTAGCTGTCAAAAAACCACATTGAAACTGAAAATCAGCATCAAGAAATATAGGGGTTGGATCTCTTTGGAACTACTAAAAATTTAAGAACTTCAAGAACTCCCAACAACCAATCAGTTTATTTATTTATTTTATATATATAATATTATTAGAGGATAGTTCTGCCACTTATTATATGTAGCTTTGTGATTACATACAGGTAATATATAGGTAAAAAAATTACATATAATAAATGACAAAACAAACCTCAAATAATATTATATGTATAAAATAAATAGATAGATAAATAAAATGATTGATTGTTAAGTGTTCTTGAAGTTATTATATATATACACACACATATATAATGTTCAATTCAAAACTGACTTTTAAAAAACTTACCTCTAGGAGTGCTTCCTTCCAGAAGCCTGAATTTGTGATAGTCAATTAATTCTTGAAAGGCCCAACATTTTCTCGGGTCATCCTTGCAAATGCTAGCAACATAGCTCCTGTATTTTCAATTAAAAATTAGAATCTGTAAAAAATATATAATTGCAATTTACGTTTTTCTTGGAACATACGAAATTACAAAGAATTGCAAGCTTTCTTGTATTTGATACAAAGGTCCCTTGTTATTTATATTCCCTTATCAGTATATGTGGCAAAATAATCGAGTCAAAATGGATTCGGATCAAAACAGGTACTTTCAATTTTGTATATAGTTTTGATTGTATTAAATATAATTACAAAACTATATTACTAAAATAATAGTATATATTCTTTTTTAAATAGAATAATTTAGGACAAAATAACCATTTGAACATATGCATTTTGACCTTTTTAACCCGTTCGACCCACCCGTTTTGGTTTGGCCGATAATAACAGCCCAAATTGACCCATATCCATAAGTATAAACCACTAATAAAGACTTAACAAGTTGGATCCATGAAATCATATATGATTTAAGATAGTCATAATTTTCAAGCTAGGGTTTCAAGGGATACCAAGAAATGTTAAACTAGTACCAAATCTACAAGTTTATATATAAGCAAATATAAACTAAAACATGCTAAAGATGCTAATTTTAATCCACACATACCGTAAGCTAAATTTGTCACCTTTAACCATATCAAGAGAAACCATCTGATGCAACAAATACACAACAGCTCACCTGAACAATTAGAAGCTTGAAAGCCCTAGAGTGTAAATGGGGAAAAAAGTAATTGTATAAAACTAACGAATCGATTCCTGCGCGCATAATTCTTTATACAAAGGACTTCATTGATCAACCTTCCATTCTTGATCAACTTAATCGATTAATTAACGATAAGTACCTTAATTAAACTAAAGATCACTAAACGATGACCAGATCGATTAATTAATGATAAGTACCTTAATTAAACTAAAGATCACTAAACGATGACCAGATCGGAGAGATCTAAATTTACCTTTTCTCACAAGAGGAACTGAAGATTTAGGTATCACCAATGTAAATGGCGAAACATATATATGCACAAATGTTAACTAGGGTTAGCCGCTAGGCCTGTTAACTAAGCCTGTTAGGGTCCTTGGTTAATAGTCTGCATACGTGTACTTATATAATCAATATCAGTAATTTCTCTTTTACCTTCACAATATTTGTTAAAAGACCTCTAGTCACACACAACCCCCCCCCCCCCACCCACCCACCAACACACACATACACGAGGGGGGTGTATCTGATAAAGGGTATCATGTTTGCATAAGTCTTAGCTCGTATACCGCTTACAAACAAGGGCATTCAACTTTTGCAAATGAAAGACAAAAGAAACAGTGAAAAATGCAAAACCTAAATATCAACTAGCAACACTTTGAGTGTTTAGACAAGCAAAAGTGCTTATGTTTAATTAGGTGAAATAAGTTACATGTTTACGCATATAATGAACCCGCGTGTTTATGCATTTCCATGTAGACTCGATCTTCAAACATTTGGCTCATCAAGTTGTTTAAATTGGTAAAATCCCAAACAAACCCTAACATTTGCCAAAGCTAAATAACTATTTATAGCAGCCAATTAGTTACATTTGCACAAATCAATAAGATTCACCACTCACAAAACACATGATCATATCTATCTTACATAATTAACCATTTATGCACATGAATTCAGCTTCCAGTCGATACAATCATACAAAATATATGCTTTAGTTCATCATAGTTATATGCAATAAAAAGAGATGAAAGAGGAAAACTCACCCATATGTTGGATTTTGGTTGAGGCTCATGAGGGTCGAAAAGCAATGCAAATAACCTTGATGAATTTGCTCAGATTTTTGAATTTTCTGGGCCAAATTGAGAAATTGTGTAATTGTAGTGAGGGAAACCTCCATTGGAATGGAACTTGAGATGTGCCAAAACCCCTGTTAAAGTTCAGGGATGGTTGTTGCAGGGCAATAATTTGCTTATTTTACAAATATATATTCATTGAAAATATCGTCCCAAATCCTAGTATACTTACCTTTGTAAATGTCATCTCAAACATAGGGGTTTAAATGAGCCAACCTATACTCTGAGTCCGGCCCGTTTCATTACAAGAGTTTGAGCTCAAGCTTGTTTCAAGTTCTATGTCTAAAACTCGAGCACAACCCATTAATAGAGTTTTGCGCTCAAGCTCTGCTCGGGCTCGACTTGTATATTTACCTTTGTAAGTGTCATCTCAAACATAGATATAAGTAAGATGCTGTTGCAAAAATTTCTCATAAAATGTTCTTGTATTTACCTTTATAGAAAGGAGGCACCAACTAACAATCAAACATCTTCTTTAATTAAATAACTGTCGAATTATACGTTACATTCGTCTTCAAAAATGATCTAGCAAAACAAGTACTTACCACTTGGTTCCAAATGTATATATCAAAAATGCAAAAAAAGAAACTAATAATAATGGTAAAAATAATTATAAGATGCTGTTGCAAAAATTTCTCATAAAATGTTCTTGTATTTACCTTTATAGAAAGGAGGCACCAACTAACAATCAAACATCTTCTTTAATTAAATAACTGTCGAATTATACGTTACATTCGTCTTCAAAAATGATCTAGCAAAACAAGTACTTACCACTTGGTTCCAAATGTATATATCAAAAATGCAAAAAAAGAAACTAATAATAATGGTAAAAATAATTACTTACCAATAATCCCCACAAGAACAGAAACCATCTTTAAAATGATGGTACCGATTAACATCTCTAAACACAATCTCCCTCTCAGTAATCTTCGATATAAACTTTATCGCCACGTGACAATCCTCACAAACCCGAAGATTCTTCGTTATCAAAAGTTTACTCTTCGGGCGTGTAGTAATAAGCCCAAACGCAATCGCCAATCGTTCACTATGTCTACACACCATTTTCATCTTTTCATCATCATCAACATCATGAAACACAGGTGTAACATTCGGGACATATCCCGCTTCAATCATCAACTTTTCAATTCGTTTCAACTCGTCGTCTATCTCATCACACATCGGATGAGACGTGTCACTCGAAAGAAAGGCGTGCACTTTGTTGTTCACCTCAATCCAACTACACGCAACTTCTTTTTTAAGTTTTTTATTAGTCATTAATTCGCGAATCTTTGCGACCCCCTCCCATTTTCCTGCTTGAGCATAAATATTCGACATAATCACATAATTTCCAGCTTCACCGGGTTCAAGTTCTATAAGTTTCTCTAATGCAAGTTCCCCTAACTCCACATTTCCATGTATTTTACATGAGTTTAACAATGCACCCCATATGCCAGAATCGGGTTTAATGGTCATGCTTTTTATCATATTATAAGCTTCTTCTAAACGACCATAATGTCCAATTAGATCAACCATAGATGAATAATGTTGAACAGTAGGTGTTATCTTGTATTCATGTATCATTAAGTTAAACAATTCCTTCCCTTTATTAAGTAAACCACCATGATTACAAGCCGAGAGAACACCCACAAAAGTTATATGATCCGGGTGTGTTTCACAAGTCATCTTATCAAACAACTCGAGTGCTTCCATCGCATACCCGTGCATTGCATAACCCGTGATCATAGCATTCCAAGAAACCACCCGCTTTTCCAATAACATGTCGAAAAGGCTCCTTGCTACTTTGACCGACCCACTTTTTGCATACATGTCAACTAACGCGGTTTTGACTTTATCTTGAACCACAAACCCTTGTCTCCAGCTATACCCATGAAGCTCCCTGCCTTGAAACGGTGCCGCCATGTCAGCAGCCGATGAGATAGCAGTAACAAGAGTCGCAACAGTCGGTCTCACCAAGCATTTAGCCATCTCACCACATAAACGCAAGCAATCCTCCGGATGCCCATTTTGCGCGTATGCAGCCAACATAGAGTTCCACATAACAACATCTCGTTCAGGTATTTTATCAAACACCTGGCGTGCACTACCGACATCACCACATTTCGCATACATATCAATCAACGCAGCCCCCACAAACACATCCCTCTCCCACCCGGTCCTCACCACATGTTCATGAACATCCCTACCGACATCAATCGCGCTCAAATTCGAACACGCTTTGAGAACAAACGGGAAAGTAAAATTATCCGGCACAATCCCATGATCAATCATACTATAATACAACGAAACGGCAGCATTATATGGGCCATTCCACGCATACGCGCGGATTAAGACGTTCCAAAGAAAGACATTTCGTTTGGGAATTTTATCAAACAGTTGGTGGGCATTGGATAAATAATTACACGAGCAGTATAAATCAACGAGTTTAGTGGCTAAAATGGTGTTGTAAGCTAACCCAGTAATGAAAAGATGTGCGTGAAGCTGTCTGCCTGGTTGAATAGCTCTTCGGGCAATGAAGGTTTTGAGGATTGATTGGTAGTCTAATGGTGAGCGATTGGTGAGGTGGAGGCGTGAGTGATGTAATAATCGACATTGGATATGAGAAATCAAATTAATGATGGTGGTGGTGATTAGTTTTGGTGTGGCATGAATTCGAAACAGCATTTGAATACAGGTGTAACCTAGCGGACTGATTTAAGCAGGGGTGTGTATACTTCGGTTCTGTTCGGTTTGTTTTGTTTATTGGTCTCAATCAAATTAATCGGTCGGTTAGTTGGTTCGTTTTAATCGGTTAATGATTTTCATTCGGTTTAGTTTTGTTCGGTTGATAACCAAAATCAAATTTGGACTAAAAATTTTATTTAAAAGTACATGAAATGAAGATATAAATAGATGAAAAACGTGAAATACATAAAATGAAGGTATAAAAGTTTGAAGTATATGAAAATATGAATGGTTTGGTTCAAATAATGGTTCGGTTCGATTTTTTTTTGTTAATTTTGATTCGTTTTCATTAGTTTTTGGTTCAGTGTGATTAACGGTTTATATATTGCTCACCCTAGCTCCAAATCTGATTAATGCATATTCGAGGTTTTATATGCAAAAATTACCAAAACAGACAACTTTAACCAAAATTTTATAAATAAGACATTGAAAAAATTATCTAATCAATATAGGCATATCAAATAGCATTTGCTGACATCAGCTCCTTAGACACCAAAACATATCTTCCTTTCAAAATTGACTTTGCACATGTTGATGATATGTGTCATAGTTAGGCTGACCGGTTACCTTAACTTAGATAAGTAGGCTAGACAAATGTCTCGACTAACAGGGCTATAATGGAACTCGACGGGCCATGACAAGGCACCTTCCTAGCCTAGAGTCTGTCAGGCTCAAGAAGGTGTTTCGCCATACCCAATCAGGCTCTGTAGCTTTGTCAATCAAGATAACTATGTAGCCTACTTATTATAGTATAGGCAATCAGTTACCCTAGTTGAGGCACATGTATCATTATAGATGTGTGAGGTCATTTTAAAGGAAGACATGTTGGGCTCATTTGGTGTCCAATGAGCGTTTGTAGGCAAATCTTATTAGATATGCCTATGTTGATTGGGTATTTTATCTTTTTATAGTTACATATATAATATAACATTTATATTGAGTTTTTATCATGAGTGTAAGTAGTTATATCTATATTTATATAAATACTATTATAGTGAATGAATCATGAGAAAACTAAATAGATTTGAGAAACCGGATAAAATTACGACTAATCAATCAATTTCTTTAAAAAAAATTATTATGAGCTTAGAAATAGAAAAAAAAAAGAACATAGACAAATTAATAATAAAATAAATACGTAGCTTATGAAGTTACATCTACTTAACGTATAAGCTATAATATATATATATATATATATATATATATATATATATATATATATATATATACCTCGTATGAAAGATGTATATGTAATTTTGTGAGTTACATATATTATATTTAATTTTTGTATTGCATATTAGGTTAGACCAATGATAATACATATATGTTGAGAGGTATGAACAAATGCATTTATAAAAGTCATCACAACTTTTAACAATGAAATGAAACAATGTAGCTTTGAATTACATGGTTAGACTTGTAGTTTTGAATTAAAATTATGAAATATAACAGATGCAGGAAAATTAAGATATTAATCGTGACCTCCATTATCACGCCATTCGTATTTTGCTTTGAAGGCACAAATTCAACAATGTGATCGGTCACTGCCACCATCCAATCAATTTCTTTTTGCCACCTTGCTTTACTCTCAGCTGGCAACGGTTCTAAACGCAAGAGTTCTCCAAATACAGAAGCTGTTGAACAAATGGAATTAACGAATCAAATGAGAAGCTAATGGTTTGATTATAGATTATTTTTAACCGAGTTTTGTAATTTGGCGATGGTTACATGTGTATAAAATATTCGAAAAAACCAAATGATGATTATGACTTATATATAAGTAATTTAATAAAACAGATTGAGCTGTTTTATATAGATTTGCACTATTAACAAAATTAAAGCATGCAATAAACAAAATAGAGAGTCTCAAGCAATTAAATGGAGCCTGATTCAAATGCTAAACCCATCAATTCAAATGGAGGCGGTTCAAATAGACTCAACCAGACTAGTTATATAACAAACATGGCTCAATTTACTCGACTCCAAGAAAACCGAGAAACAAAAATCCAAAAACAAAAACCAAAAAACATGACATGGACATATTATTCTTCCAACTTCTTACACAACAAAAACCTAAAAGGCTCTCATTTCTAACAAAACCAAGGAATACGAAACAAACCCCCGCTTACCGACAAGATTGGTGATGGCATTCGATAATGCTAAAGCGGAGGAAACACCTTTTCCTCCACCTGACATATCCTCACCTAATAACAACTTTGCAAATCTCTCCTTCATCATTTCCATATCTACAAACATTCATAAAAAAATAAATAAATAAATAAATAAATAAATAGATATCAATACGTTGAAATCAAAATGAAGTCGAAGAACATTGTAATGCACCCGCATATATAGACTCTAATTCAGGGTCTAGCTCAGCATTGGCGTCTAAATGATCCTCGGCCATTTTTAATATTCAATTGCTCGAACTGTTTTGGAATTCGAGCAGAGAGATTGACAGAATGAAGACGATGAAACGTATGAAAATGGAAGAAAACTGAGAAAAAGGTGAAATGGGAATTGATAATATGATGGTTTGGTTTGTGTGTTTTGGAAAGATTGAAAAAAATGGTTGTTGGAAGAGGAATGGAGGGAACGTGGGGTGCATGTTACAAACAGAAATTAAAACATAAAATTATTATTACTATACTTTTTTACGATGTTACATTGTCTTACTTATATTTTCTTTATTATATGCAATGTTACCTTTTTCCGGGAGAGATCATCGGTTCATTACAAAATATCGTATCGTGCGCGAGCCATATGCTTTGTCATGATGGGCCTTCGTGCGGTCGTTTTCCCTGGAGTTGATGGCGGACCGGATCACTAGTGTCTAGTGCTTTATGAGATTGCGGGTGGGCGGCCTTTTAACAATTGGTGTACCCAGGTGGTCGGACTTTGTTACTAGCTCAAAAAAGAACCCCAATCAACAAATCTGAACCGAATTGCTACATATTTTTCATAAACTTGCCTAAATCAAACAATTACTTTGTATTAAAATATCATCATTTTCATATTGTCGTATAAAATTTCACAATCAATCTTTAATACGGTACTTTAAAGTAGGCTTGCCAAATTGTATGTGCATACGTAACATATCCAATGTAAACTTCAATTTGACCTTTATTATTTTAATATACAAGGGAATTATGTTGATATTATTATCATTATTGACAAAAATGAATATAAATAAAAGCGTTATTGTCGACAGCAGGATTCGAAACGCGCAGGCAAAGCCCAACAGATTTCGAGTCTGTCTCCTTAACCACTCGGACATATCGACAAGTTGCAATTTGCTCCATTCTGAAGCCTTAATATCACTAGTAACATTTGCACATAGTCAGTTGCTTATGTATTTGGAGCTCATTTTTATACTCTCACTCAACTTGAGTTGATTGATGATAAGAACAGGCAAAATGAGGATCAACCCGTATACAAAATAAAATTACAAGCCCAGCTACAAATTAAAAATAAAGAGACTTTTTTGCTAGAGAATGATGTTTCCCATAGTGAAAGATCCCGGCTTGAATAAAAGAAGAAGATTAAATTTTGAACTAATCTTGAGAATTTTTTATTTGTCTCCTTTTGGTCAATGCATTTTTTATTTTTATTTTGTTAATGCGAGCTACAAATTAGGTTCATTTAGGGGTGTTCAAAAATTCCGAATTCGTATATGAAATAATCGAAAATCCGAATCTGAATTATCCAGAAATTCGGATTCGGATAGTGATTTTGAAAATTTCCGGATATATTTTTATAATTGTTATTTTTTCCCCATATTTAGGATATCCGGTTCATTATTCGATTGGATATCCGAATTTCGGATTCGGTTAGTGAAATCCACTATCCAAAAGGTCCTGATAGACGAAGTTCCGATATCCAAAAATCCGGATATCTGAGTTTCAACACCCTTAGGTTCATTGGGTTACAATTCTTATTGTTCACAAGTTTGATGGGTATAATCATAATTTAGATGTTGTACTCTTGTAAAAGTCCATTAAAGTATTTTGCATATTAAATTTCCTCCACGTGTTAAATTTCAAACAAATTATGAATCTTATTTATTCATATAGGTGGGTGTAAATGAGCCGAGCTTGAGTTCGACCAGGCTTCTTTTAAGCAATTTTTCTAGAGCTCGAGTTTGGCTTGTTTCAAGCTATTTTTTAAAGCTCGAGCTTGACTTGTTTCAAGTTTTTTTTTTCTAAAACTAGAGCATAGCTCGTTTCGCCTTTTTTTTTCTAATGCTCAAACTCGGCTCATTTAAAGCTTTTCTTTTTGAAGCTCGAACTTGGCTCATGAGTAGTGCACTTGTTTTTTTAAACTCGAGTTTGACATATGCTCGGCTCCTTAAGAAGTTATAAACAAATGTCTTTTGTTATTGTTATTATCATAATTTGTAAAATATTGTTTTCATTATTTCATCCGACCGAGGGTTTTTTTTACATGTTAAGGGACTTTTATGACAAAAATAAAAAAATGTGTTGTTTTTTAATATGCAAAATAATGTTAAGAGATTAAAAAAAACACAGAAAATATGTTAATTTTTTATGTGAAAAGTTGTTACTTTAACGGTAAAAAAATAAAATATATTTTGGCTTTTTTATCCTTGAAATGGTTACCACTTCGACCATATTTATAGCGCTAGCGCATACCATGATAATATTATACTTATTGCAAAACACCAAATAATAATATCGATTACATTTTTCATCATCATATTTGTGAGATTCATACTCTCCCAGACAAAACAAAATTTTAGCTCTATAATGCTCTAAAAAAGGGCAAGCTATTTTATGAACGAGCTCCGAGCTCTTCTATACTCGAACTTGACTCAATGAGTCGATTATTTAAATTTTAAAAACTTGATTTGGCTTATGAGCAACTTTTCGATTAAGCTTGATTATTTTGTTAAATTATTGATTTGTTTTTATGATTTATAATAATTATTAGGTTTTATATATAACATAATATATATTATGATTAACTTAGTTTTAGCATAATTATATATATAATAATAACTATTATATAAAATATATAAAAATATATATAAATAGCAGGTTTGTTTAGACCCGCAAGCCTAATCAAACTCGATAAGTGAAATTTAGACTCAAACTCATTTATAAAGTAAGCTCCATTAATGGAGGCTCAAGCTCGTTAAAACTCAACTCGATTCAAATGTTTAGCGTGTTTATCTCGAGCGGCTTTACTCATTTAGATCCCTACTTTGGATCGGATTAAAATAGGTTCCGGACAAAATGAATTTGGACTGAAAGGTCTATAAAAAACTCTATGTTTGATTAAGATCAAAACGGATTTAAACCAAAACAATTCTCAATAAGCCAGTATTTGTGATATTTTTTACATAAAATATTTTTATAAACAAACTTACGTTTGCCATAACTTTTGTTCCCGTTATTTTAATTTTTCATTCATTATCACAAAGAAATACTTCTACAAAACCATATTATATATTGACGCAATATGCGAATGTGTTAAGGAATTCCATATAATTTACCGATTATAGTAACACACACACACACACACATATATATATATATATATATATATATATATATATATTCTTTGCTTCATTTGATATTTGTCGCTCATTGCAAAGCTTCCTTTCTTCTCCGTGTGCAATGGTACATCCTTTGTTTCTTTAACTTGAGTCCGATTCAAACAACTTCAACTTTCCTTCTCACCGGAAACTATCATTCCCACCTGGAAGTCATCGATTTAAAGACTCATGAAGTTCTTCGCAAACATGTTTGAGGCATGGTTCAAACGCAAGTTCGACACGAAATGGCAAGTATATATTTATGTGATGGATTTTGATTTTTACGGTCCGGTTTAATTGATTTTGGTTTCGGGAAATGACAAACCAAACCAAACCAGCCAGACTGATTTATATTGTTTAAATCAATTTTTTTTGTTCAAAATTGTTAGTTTGTATTAAAAATAACAAAAGTAGGTCATGAACATAATACATATTTTTTTCTTTTGAATATTTTTATTGTGTTAAACATTAGCAAACTAAACATTGATCATACGTTGATGCGAATCGAGATCATCAAGAGAAGGCGAAATGCAATGCAAAAGTTTTTGAGGAGTGATATTGCCGAGCTTTTGAGAATTGGTCACGATTCTGAAGCATATAGAAGGGTACTTATTTCTTGAATGATATTCTTTTTTCTATTTATATGTTCTAATTTAAATATTTTATTAGAAAAACACCACTGTTTATCAAAACTGCGATCTAAATTATTTAAACATATAATAAAAGTGAATCAAATTGGAGTAGACCGCGACATGGTCCCGGTCCAGTCCGAGACTAGTTACATACAATACTTTTCTTTTGTTCTCCAAGACAAAGACCGGTTATAGCAATTAGCAAATCTTGACTCTAAACATGGTTAGCCATGTATCCTTTGGTAACCCTTAGCATTTGATGAAAACAGGCTGGGAGGCTATATCTTGACCAGAATAGAACACTATGCTATGATTTTGTTGGGCGATATTGCACACTCATCTTAGACCAACTAACAACAATAAACGACCAAAGGTAAGAAAAAACACATTCGTTAATCAATTACTCGGTTATTGACGTTGTTGGCAGTTTGGCTCTTATTTTCACTTTAAAACCGCAAACCCAATTCTTTTCATACACAGTGAATGTCCGGAAGATTGCAAGGAAGCGGTTTCGTCTTTGATATATGCGGCTGCAAGATTTGGTGATTTGCCAGAACTACCTACACTTAGAACCTTATTTTCGGAGAGATATGAGAAATCGTTTGAATATCACGTCAACAAAGAGGTCGATTCTGGTTAAGATTTAAAACATGGCTTATAGGGTTAATCTAAAAACAAAAATGCTTCATGTCTTTCAGTTTATCGATATGTTGAATCCTGGTCGTCCGACAGAGGATATGAAAATTCGGCTGATGGAAGAGATAGCTCAAGAACATGGTGTAGAATGGGACCCCGAGTCATTAGATACTAGATTATACAAACCGTTTTCATCTCATCGTGTAAGTTCTAATTGTTTTTTTGCCATGGTTTTCGAACCTAGACAAGACGAATCAGTTAGATCGGTAGATCATATGGTGCAATTACTCTTTTGATTACGAAAACATTGTATTTAACTTGTAAATTGGTGAGACTAGGTTATTAATAAAAAAATTATCAAAGGGGCATGTGGCCCAACAGCACCAAGTTGTTGAATTGTCGTCCCATTTAAAGTTGTGAGGGGTTCAAATCCTGTTATCGGTAAAATGGTGTAAATTTACAAGTATGTCTAGAGGTGTGTGAATTAGCATTGATAAGTAAATAAATATAAATAACTGAAGTTAAATAGAAAAACGCTTTTTCTAGAGATACTCACTCATTAACATGAAAAATATGATTTCTGTTGTTATGTATTCATCTAACATGCTTTTCTAGTTGCTTTAAATTTCAATTAGAAATTGTATTATTTCAATAATGGAACTTATTTAAACATAATTAAAGGGGTTGTGTACCTTGTGTTTCTGATTCTTCACACTACAAAACATTTTTAGAGTCGTAATACCACAATCTTTTTTTAGCAATACACTAATTTCTTAAATAAAACGATTATTAAATTATTCATTATTAAAACACATTTAGATTAAGAGAAAAAGAAGCCCTTAGTTAAAGGCATAGAAAATGAGATGGAAGAAGTCGTTGATGGGAGACGGGGGACCCATATGTTAGATGCATGCTACAAAGAAGGGGGAGAAGAGTTGATAGGACATATGAGAAGGGCCAATGGGAAAGGCTCTAGCAATGTGGATAGTCTTAGAACGTAATTTAAAACAAATGCCTCAACCTACCTCAACTCGTATATCAATTGTGATGATGATTTTAGTATATTTAAATCATTTTAGATATTGATAAACATTAATGGTAATTATAAAGTAATTAAATCATTATAGATAATACAAAGCTGCATAAGACAAAAAGATATTACATTAGATTTTATGTTAGGAGCTAAGAAGTGCTGAGTATACACTAAATCAAAGATAATATGATTTTGGACTCTGACGAACTTAATTTATCTAGTTTTTAACATTTGATGTTTTTTCCCGGTAGGACTGGTCCATAAGAGCCGGTGACGATCAAGACAAAGACTCTCGCGGACCTGAACATGAAAACGAGTGGATGATCAACATCCAAGAAACAATAAACGATGACAACAATGCTCGTAAAAAAGATGAATTGGATGCTGATCTCCAAAAGCAAGCAGAAAGTATGCGTCATCGACTTTGGAATTACCTGTCAAGAACCACAAGTCTACACTCGACGAGTAGCCGAGAAACAAGCACCAGTTCCGATGGAAGTTCAACTTCTTTAGACGATTCAACCAAATCAAGGTCATTCTTCAACTTTTGGCCGCCTTACGTGAGAAACGATCCCAACAAAAAGGAAACAAACTCCAACGTTGTTTATGATTCCCCAACCAATAATAAACAAAAACATGATGGCAACAAAGAGAACAAGGATGTTTTGGTTCATCCAAATGTTGAAAAGCGGGACGATGAAAAGGTTGTAGTGGCAGAACGGGTTAAGAACATACGACGGAGAAAGAATGGTGCTTTGCCACGTGTGAGCTCAGTAGCGGTTGAGGAACCGTCAAATTTAACGGTGAAACCTCGAATGAGACATGTTCATCCTAAACTACCGGATTATGATGAAATTAAAGCTTGGTTTATGGCTTTTAGAACAAAATCTTAATGCTAATGATTCATGTTGGATTAAAGTTAGCACTCTTGTTAAATACATATATGGTGTACATTTTATATTGTATTTTATTGTATTGTATTATTATATATAACAAATACAGGGCAACTAGAATTTTAACTAGTGTTTTTTTTCTTAATGACTCTTGAAAGTTAAAAATGTTATTATAAATTATAATTTTAATAACATTATTCAAATTATATATTTTTTTAAAAGACAACTTCTTTTTAGTTATCTTGACTTAAACTGATAACCTTTTAAGTGTTTAAGAAACTTTGTTTTTCTAACTTAGCCTCAATGTTACTGAAGTTAAGTTATTACTATAAATTATTATTATTAATAAAATATAGTTTAGACTTTAGGTTATAAAAATATGATTTCATTAAAAAAACGTGAGAGAGAAAAAGGGTCTACCAAACAACATTGAACCGATGGAGTTGGTGGTTAGCCGGTTATTAACAGAAACAACTCTTTAAGACAATCCTTTATGGACGAAAAAAGAAGCAACATAGGTGGTAACAAAGCCCCAAACACCCTCGAGGGGCAACATGGGGGAGGGGATTTTTGAGTTGGGGTTGTGTTGGGATACCGCCCAAAAAGGGAAGCGTGGTGAGGCCTGCTGTCACACCCCCAGCCTACGGCTGAAATGTCGGGGCGCGAACTGATTGTCACAGCTCACAAGGTTACTATCATGCAACATTAAAAGTTTCAATATCTATTTAATAATTTCAAATAAAATAATTATTCATTACAATATCTCAAAACAAACACAAATCAAAATCATAAAATTAATTGTCTCATTGAATTTCTTCTAGCATAAGTCCTTAAACGGTCTTCTAACTTCAACTACATCACACGATAACCTGCATATGTGTTGAAAATAAAATAGTTTTGTTAACACAATGTTGAGTGAGTAAAAACACCAGATTTTCATGATTATATAATAATAAATAAAGAGCAGACTGTGTCAAGTGAGGTAAGCAATTTAACCAAGCATATAAACAATCAATCAACCATAAAGAAAGGGCTAAACCACTGCCATGCGAATGGACATTGGTTACCAAAAATGAGGTGTCGGTGAAACCATTGTCAATGCGTCGGACGCCGGCCACTACGACGGTCGTATGATCATACTAGACTGATATTATGTTGGAGCTCTCCGAATGTGGAAGCATATAAAGCAAGTAAGCACATAAACAAGTAAGATATAAATTGTTAAGCACAAGTGACAACAGTTGCAAGTTGAGTAATATATAGTATTAAAATAAATAGAACGCACATGTCCCCAAAACAGTTAAAAATGAGTTAAAAGGGGGAGTGAGATACTCATCTGATCGGGTGACGAAAAACAAGTGATGATGTGAGAAAGATGAACCATTCGGGATACACCGACAAGGATTCCTGATACATGCTTTAATTACTTGAAACGATGATTGATTGATGATGAATTGTGAACCAAGTCGCCGGCCAAACATAATCCTAAATCTCGTATGTGCAGGATCGTAATATACAATTAAGTATAGGGGTTAGATTCACGATGGGTAGAGGTTTCTTTTTGCAGGTTTAATTGAGTTTTGGTGACTGATTAATTGTATATGGATGAACGGAGACCCGTCAGCCTGAATACGATCCAAAACCCTATCCGAGAGCTTGTAATGTAAAATTAAGTTTAGGGTTACTGATCTTGAGGTTATAAGGATTGTGCAGCCGTCATTAATTGAATTATAGTGATCAAAATAATGTATTTTTTTACCCGATTTAGTCCGATCGCAATATAAGGAATTTGTATATTAATGGATCATGTTTTCCTAATTCAACACGTCGGTGTGGCCGATTTTGGAAGGTATAAAACACATATTGATTAAATTTCTCTAAAACTACGAGAATTAAGGTCCAAGGCTTCGTTTTGCATAAACGGGTATGTAATAGGGGTATGGGTTTGGGTTGAATCTTGGGTTAACACGGATATAGGAGGTAATAGTAATAGTATTTGCATTTTATTCCCCCTAGATTTGGTATGGAAACAAAAGTGGGTTAAAGTATTGTTTAGGGCTAAAAATGTACATAGTTCAAAGTTATTGTAATATATTAAATAAATATAATAAAAAAATAATAATATAATAATAGTTAATTTACTCGATAAACCTGATATATTTTTATTGATAAAATTTCACGAAGATAACGGGTTGAGTAATCTAAAATGGAAAAAAAATCTGAGTTGTTATAGTCTCCCCTACTTTAGGAAATTTCGTTCCGAAATTAAAGGATACTATAAAAACAAAACCATTACATTTTGAGGAAAGGAAAATTGTAAATAATTTTTTTTAATCGTAATACAGAGCTTTGAATAGTCAAATCAGCGCTTCAAATTAAAATCCGATAAGGGCACTTATATATAGGATGTACCGGCGGCGTATCCACCATGTCCTTATCATCTCTACATTTGTACCGTTATCCCAGCTACATTTCTACATCTCTACATCTCTACATTTTTAACACACAATTGCACGTTTTATGATTTCCATGCGAGGACTTCGATAATTTTGTAGGCCTCCATAATTACTTAGATCGTCGGATGGTCCGCATAACTCGTCACATCATGTGGGTTACAAAACATTTCAAAGACATGATTTTTAAAGAAAACCAGAATCTTAATCCGTTTTGGTTGTAAACTAGAAGATCGTAGTTGTGTAAAATATTATTAAAAATAAAATGAACTTTTGAGTTAATAAAATATAAAAGTTTCTAAAGCGCCTCTTGGTAAAAGCTATAAATTCTTTGAAGTTTGAAAAAGGATTCCTTAGGGTTGTGAGTGAAACGAAATGGAATGAATGAGGTCAATAGATAAACTAGGAGTAGAGTATTATAGGAAGTTGTATTTTGAAAAGATAGATTTTATTGTATGAGCATAATTACTTGAAATTAATAAATTATTAGGATTTAAATTGTTTAAATCCAAAAATCGAATAAAGATTTGTTATAATGTATGATTAAGAAAGATAAAATATGTTTAAATAAAAAAAATGACAAAAACATCTTCTTTGATAAACTTAGTTATGACTGATTTGATTTATTTGATTTTAAATAATTTGATTAACTATATCCACAAAAATTTGAATAATTGAAGTTGTTTGAATCGAGAACACACATGGCGTAGGTGATTAAGATCTTCATAGTTGTAGCAATTACAGGAAGCAGGGTATAAAATTTGAGAAAACGTCGTAGCATGGGTTTTAGAATTTGACGACATAGACAGTTATGGAACGTCTTGTGGTACATGGCAAGTATTAACAAGAAAACCGAACGATTACTTGGGGTACAAAATGATATGAGAATTGAATTGAATAGCGACAATGGCAAGTGAAGCCTCACGAGTGAATTTTGACGTAGAGTTTCTTGTTTGAGATGCTATGATTTTGTTGCGATTGATTGTTAATTTGGTTTACAGCATGTATTTGATGTTTAGACTTGCGGTTTTTTTTCTTTTTTTTGTTACGAGAATAATTAGGGGTAAATGAGTCAAAATTACCAACAATTGGTTTAATGAACAAGATTTAGTTGATTGTATTTATGTTTTGGAATTTGAGTTTATATTTTAGAGATCGCATGAGCTATCTCATTGACTAAGTATGTGGTCATGAGACGGTTATAGGAAATAAATGATTGATGTTGTGAAAATATTCTATGATTAATAAAGATATGATTTAATGAGAAGATTCGATAGTTGTGTAGGTTTCATATGAGTTATTGTGTAAAACAAAACTTAGATATGTTATGCTGATGTTTTCATAAATTAAGGATAAGTTAGAATCTAAATTGAAAATCAATGAGTTAATTTGATGAGTGAATGAGTTTTATCGAAGTTTGATATGTTTTAACAAATTCAAATTTGAAGTTGAATACATGGAATATGTTTAATAGTTTATGTATATGATACCATAAGTATAAGAAAACATTGCGATTATTAAATTGTGCAATATTATAATAACGTGATAATATGAGTAGGTGAAAACTAATTCAGTAATAGAATGTGAATTGTTTTGATTGGCTTGTGATAACCTAGTCTTGATGAAGAAAGAATTTGTATCCGATCAGGAGAATAAAAATGTTTTAAGTGTATGATTAAATCGAATCAATAGATCTTGATTCAAATGTGATTTAGTAAATAAGTAATTAAATAATTGAATATTATAATAATTAGATAATTAAATAATTAAATCATAAAACGTTTCGTATAAAATCAAATAAACAAACAACTAAATAAATAGCGAATGCTCTTTGATGTGTTGGGTTTCCTATGAGCTTTCCATGGCATTTTGTTTCTCCAACTTATTAGCATACCAAAATCAAAACAAATGTGTGAGTTGGCCTCCCATGAGCATTATATGGTAATTTGAATGACCCAACTTAATTAACAAAATCAACGAATCAATTGAGTTTGTCGGCCCATGAGCGTTACATGACGATTTGACCGACCAAACTAAATAACGAATAAACGAACTCAAATATAAGTAGTTGAAGCATCTTTTGTTCTGAACTTCTTAGTTTTTTCTTCTAACTTTTTTTGTTATGAACTTTTTAGCTTTTCTTCTAAACCTTTTTTGTTCTAAACTGCTTAAATTTTTGTAGTGAACTTCTTAGATTTCTGCTTTGAACGCTTTAAGTTTTGAACTGAACATTTCAGTTTTGTTCAGAACGTTTAAGCATAATATTTTGAACCATAATCATAGCTCAATTGAGTGTGTTATTCTGTATTTCATAATCGATTGATGATTCTAAAGCCTCCTACATATCAATCCTATTAATTAAATAATTAATTTTTCATCAATGTGAAGATTCTTGATGTTCATACTTTTATTTTGTTTTTAATTTTTGTGATTTCATACTTTAAGCTCTGATTAGTGTTTGGAAATTGGATTAGATAGAGCGAGGAGTTCAGATTTTTTATCAGACGCTATTTATAATCGATGAATTTGATCACCATCTAGTTTTGGGTTATTTACGAAACTGTCACCGCGTATTTGTAATCTAACGCTCTGGAAGGTCGCTTCCGTAATGTACGATAAGCTATTGTTGTACAATGACCCACCCCATACATATATATGTATGTATATATATATAACTATCCATATAATTGTCTACCATAAAATCCTACGTGTCACTCTGAGGTTGTTCCCCATTCTCTTGAGCAACCAGATTGCTTGATTTCTAAATGGAAGTTTCTCATGCATTTGACCCGAATTCGCGAGTATGAGTCTCACCAAACCCGGATAGTCTTTAAATGGGTTATAACATCTCATTTATTTGTGAAAGTCTTTCATAATCAAACAATAATTTTCGCGGGTCATGAGTCTCACAAAACCCGGATAACCCTAAAACGGGTTATAACATCTCTTTTATTTGTGAAATAACCCCTTAATCATCAAATAATAATTTCCGCGGGTTATGTGTCTTACCAAACCCTAATAGCCCTCAAATGGGTTATACCATCTCATTTATTGGTAAACACTTCCATCATCAAACCCTAATTTAATTCATCTCTTTTACATGTTCTCCGTTGCTGGTGTATCATCTATATTGCCGGTTAATTTCCTATACCACCCATTATCGTCAACTACATCAACCGCCCCTTTTTCATTAGACAAATATTGTGTTCATGTTTTTTTCATTTAAAAAAATCAACATTGTGTTCGTCTATGCTTGTTCGTTAAAAATCTAAAAAACCTACACATCTCAACTGAAAAACCCCAACTGCTAAAAAATATAATGAACATAACAAACAAATATATACGCATTAAATCAAAACAAACTACGTTAAAAAATAAAATAAATTATCATAAAATAGTTAAACGATTAAATATAAAAACTTAAATAAACCCCTGTAACATGGGTTAAAACAAAACTACGTTAAAAAATAAAATAAACCATTATTAAATAGCTAAACGATTAAAAACAAAAAACTTAAATAAACCTCGTAACACGGGAGAATCAAAGTAGTATATATATAGGGGAAAGTTAACGTACAAATGAAATTAACATGCTAAACGTGAGAATCAAGTAGAGTAATTATGTAATTACATCATAGAGTTATTACATAACTACTCTACTTGTATATATAATTACTCTACTCGATTCTCATATTTAGCACGCTAATTTCATTTGTATTTGATCCAAAGCCTATATATATATATATATTGGGGTGGGTTATAGTAAAAAGAAATAGTTTTTTAGAAAAATAAGAATAAATCTAAGACATTGGATCCATGATCTAGTGGTTGAGATTGATAGTTTTCAAAATAACAAATAGTTTCCTAGGATATAGGATTTATGCTACCTAGTTCCCTAAATAGGCTAACATAGTTTCCTAACCATAAAATTTTTGTCCTTTCTACAAAACTATGTATTTTTATTTTAATCTTTATATATATATATATATATATTTGATAAAGGATCCAATACAATACTCCCTTATCGTATAATAGGTACGCGAGTGTCCGGAACGTCGATTTGTGGAAACACGCGGTGGCAAGATTGTAAATTTATTCAAATCTGATTTCGTCCCTAATTAAATCCCTCGCTCATCAACCATGATCATACATCGACTCATAAATTGCATACCAAGATCAAAAACATAATCAAATTTAAATTGAAAATGGAATGGTGTTCTCCATCCTTGTTCTAGTTCATGGAGTCGGACTAATTGAAGATTGAGAATTGGACTAATCGAGAAATTAAACATAACGAACAATAATGAAGGTTCAATTTTATTTTAGAGTAATTCATCTAAAACCTAATTTTAACATATTTGAGCCATTGAATGTTTAAACGTTCAAAGGTTTGTTTATTACAAAAAGTTTGGAAGTTCAGAACTTCTAAACTTTTTAAACACCTAGAACTTCTAATTTTTGAACATATTAATTTAGTGGCATTTTCTGGTTTTGATTGATGACTCTGTTCGTTTAATTGTGTTGAGCGTTTAAAGATTTTGGCTTGAACGTTTAAAGGTTTGTGATTCTGGGTGTTCCAAACTAAGAACTTCAGTGCTAAAAGTTTAAAAGTTCTGAACTTCTAAACTTTTTGTTTAAAACTTCTAATGTTTAGAACTTCTAAAAGGTTGAGATTCTTGCTTGATTTAAACTTTTAAAGCTGAACGTTTAAAGATTTAACATTTGAACCTTAATCATAGCTCAATTAAGTGTATTATTCTGCAATTTTCATAATCGATTGATGATTCTAAAGCTTCTTACACATTATTAAATCATCAATTTTTATCAAATTGAAGATTATTACTATAGCGATAATGGGTTCTCGATTTTGATTTTGTTTTAGTTTTGTGGATGATTTGATTATGTTAGAAGGCTTGATGCAAATGACGATCTGTTGTGCGAGAAGTATTTATTTGTTTTAACTACAATTATGCCACCACGTAGTTCTAATTGCAACTAGGATCGGGTTGTTAGATAGTTAGAGGACTAGCTTGTACTAATTCCAAACTTTAGGGTATAATGTGCAAAATGTTTGTTAGACATTAGCTAGGGCTTATAAGAGCCAGATTTGGGGATTTCTTGTAATTCAAATTTTATGTTCTGTAAAAACAATTCATCAGTTCTTAATAAATATCTTCTTCTTCTTGATTAATTCTCTTTACTCAATTGAATCTAATCGCTCATGTTCTGATTTCTAATTAGTAATCCTTCGGACTGGATTCTGATTCTCGATTTGCAAGAAAGTATACTCGACAAAGGCCAACAATGGCGAACGATTCGACTCCACCAGCGAATCAAAATCGTGAAACTCATAGCAACATCCCTCTTCTATGTCCCCTTCTCTCGGAAACGAATTACACTATCTGGTTCATTAAATTGAAGGCAATTTTCAATGTCCATGGTTTGTGGGAGGTGATAGAGACACCAGTGACTGGAACGGCTGCTGGGGTTGTGGTTGATGTTAAGAAGAAATCCGCCACTATCGACTATTTGTTTTAGGAGATGCTGGAGGAGATGGTGATGCAAGTGGCTCATCTCTCATCGGCTAGAGAGATTTGGGCATCTTTGAAATCACGGTTTATCGGTATTGATAGTGTAAAGAGAGCAAGACTCGTAATAGTGAAGAATAAATTAATGCCTGGTGATGAAGGATGGAGACAGTATTGATGAATTTTCCAGAAAGATGACGGCAGTAGCTTCGATTACACAATTCGTTGATCTTGATTCAATGATGTTTCAAGAGGAAATTGGGCGTTTAAAGGCATTTGATGAGCGGGTGAGATTGAAACAGAAGCAGTCAATAGCTAAAGAAGATCAGTTATCGATGACATATGCGGAGTGGCAGGACAAGAAAAGGGATTCAAAAGGAAAGAATAAGAGATGGGGAAAGTATGAGCAAGGTAGTTCCTCTTTAAAATATGATTTCAAGAAGAAAGAGTCAGATAAGACCAAGAACCAAAGATTTAATGTAAAAAGGAGAGCTGACATGTCACACCCCCATCTTAGGCCTGGGAGTGCGACCAACAGTTGGTACCACATTTGTAAATAAATCAGAGTTGCGTGTTAAAAACGAAAGTCTTGAAAACATGTGGATTAAAATATAATATATACATAAACAAAAGACGGGATTAAAATTCCCGTTTAATATTATTTGTTTTCACAAAACCACCATTCATTTAAGTTTAACAAAAAGATCTGAGCCATCGGATTCTTGAGCACTTCGTTCTTCAAGCCCTAGTCTTGGTTACTTGCAAAATGTTAGAAAATACGTCAGCAACGAATGCTGGTAAATATGCTGACGCTAAAATATTTTCTTTTACTTGATTACCCCTCGAGACATAACTTAGGTCCGACCCATCGTGGCTTTGGAATAATCAAGCTATAAAACAATACAATTTATAAACTCAAGTCTCTACTCATAGCACCTCAGCAAACACCGCAGCGTTAGACATTACTTAGGTAACATAGGTATACACATGGTCATTACTCCCCGCAGGCGAGCGTACTATAACCAAGTGTGGTGCGATGTGCCCACCGCATTTTACCACATATGTAAGGATCAAGACAAACGTTTACTACAGCCTGAAGGCTAGGTTTTTACTCTCATTTATAAATTTCTTAGAGACACGTAGTCTCATGTAAACCTTTTCATATAACACGTTTGACTCGTTTGTAAAGTTGGGGAGTATTCACCTTTTTGCTTTGGATCGGCTTCAAACACCGTCCTAGGGTCTTTCCCGTTGTTATCTCGCACCTGTAGTACGAGTATAACCTTTTGTTAGTCGGATATACAATCCGGCTTAAGACCTTTAGTCTATATAATCGTCACCTCGATTATTTATTTTTTACTTTAAAACCTTTAGTTAAAAAGTATTTTCTTTCTCTTTAAACCTTTAGTTTAAAAAATCTCTTTATTTCTTTCTCTTATAAGATAACCTATAGTTATACTTATTTTATTAAACTCTACGCTTCTTCTTCTTTATGAAACGTATACTTTTTCTTTTCTTTATTATTTAAGAATAGTTATTATTACTTAAATAATATTCTATAACAAAGAATCATATATATATATATATAATCACATTTATATCTTTTTCTTTTCTTTCTTTTCTTTTCTTTTGTTATATATTATTTTATTTTATCGAGGTATCGAGTATTAACTCAACTTTGGGTTTTAAGCCTTTGCAATATTTTATTATTATTTTATTCGGGCATTATGCCTACCTTTTCTTGGCTATCCAAACCCTACACAATTGAGCAGCACTTCGTCGCCGCTTTGTTTTCTTTATCTTCTTGATCAACACTTTCTCTTTGCACACTTATCGAGACACACCAATACTCCTCCACACATTGGTACACCTTACGAAATAAGTCGTCGGGACGTCACAATGGCAACACCTTCTTCTTTGATACGTCATCAGGATGTGGCACGAATATCGAGGAAACGGCACGGAAATCGATGAATCGGGGCATGAACTTCGAGGTGGATTGAGAGTATATGTTTACGGGTCTAGAGAGATGCTAGAGAGAAAGTATCATGTGTGATTTGAGGTGTGAGGAGTATGAACCCGTGGCTTACTATTTATAGGCAAACCAGGAGGCTCATCGTGATACGCGATGGCTTCCTTGGTCATCCGTCGCGTATCGCGACGTAGCTCGTCCCAGTCACCCCTTAGACTTGCTACGTAGCACCACGTGGCAGGCGTTGTGCCACGTGTTGACACATGGCGATCGATCTGCCACGTGGTGACACGTGGCAACACATAGTGCCACTGGTTGCCACGTGGCACATGTGTCATACTTTGGTAGAAGGGTCATCACGATACGCGATGACCTTGACCCTAAGGCCGTCGCGTATCGCGATCAACCAAAGATTCAGGTTTCTCATATTTAACCTTGGAATTTGGTATATTAGGTGTCACACCCTCAAAATCCACAAACGGAGTTTTACCGTCAGAGGGTGTGAACTAACAGGATCGGAATCATTAGTTATAATCAAACCATAAATAAAGTTTTCACACCACGAAAAACGTTTAAGTGTAAATAAGTGCGGAAGCGTAAAACCATAAGCCAAGCGTTGCGTCACGCAAGACGACTTAAAACCCAATAACAATAGTTTAAAACAAGTTTGCATAAACAGTAACGTTCAAATTAATGCATGATCCTATACCGCGCGCCCGCCTCGGCTACCTGAGAATAACATACTAAAAGTGTCAACACGGGGTTGGTGAGTTCACAAGTGTATATAAAATAAAACGTTTGCGTTTAGCGTTACCAGATAGTGTTACATCAATTATATATCTATAGGTAGCTAGCCTATAAAGCAAGTATTACTAAGTGTTCGACACCGAAGCTGACTGTTTATCATGTGCCTTGCCACCAGGTCTATCCCGACCATGGTAATGTGTTAGCCAAAATTACACCCACTCGACCTCCAGTCGAGCTTAGCGTTGGGTGGGGTTTCTCAAACCCAGTAGTACTACTCAACAGTGACTCGCTATTTTCCAATACTAAACGGTTCGATGTGTAGGACTTCAGTTGTTTCGTTTGCCACTTAGCCTTTACAAGTGATATATAATTTCATAACAAAATCTAAAAGCGTTTCGGAGTATGTTATCTCCCCCAAGTGAAAAGCGTTTATAAAGTTTAAAGGGGAAAGTGAAACTCACTGTTTGCGAAGAATTCCAAAAACAAGTCACCCAAGTGATGCGCGTCACAGAATACTCTCACTAGCGTTCTAAAACAACAAGGAGATTTTCTAAGTGTCGGAACTATTATCGAGTCTCTAGACTCAGCACATAATACCTACGCACAAAATACGTTTCGTGTTTCGTTTGTGAATTGTGTGTGTCTTAACAAACACATTTGTGATACGTTACATGTGTGAACAATTATTTACGCGTCAAGTATTAATAGTGTACATTTCTAGCAATTATTCCCCGCAAGGGCAAATTGGTCAAAACATAACAATTATCTAGCAATTAGCACGTTTCATGTATTTTCACAAAGTTCAGCAGCTAGTTTCATCAAGACAGAATTCTACTTGAAAGATTACTCTATTCAACAGATCATAGCATCTCAATTAATTCACCAAAAATCGTCACAAAAACATACATGAGTTAGGTTTCCAGAACATATTTTATTGTATTTTTATTCCACATAGATTTCTCACAATGATCAAAACATTACAGCAAACTCACAGCAGTCAAAATCATGCGCAACAGAATGTTATTTGTTATTCCCTTTAAATGGAAAATTCAATTAATGCAAGACCAATTGGGTTAGGTTCTTAACTCAACAAGTTAACTTCCAGAAGTGGAACCAACCCATTTTGTCTTGTAGTTCATGAGATATGCTAATTACAAAACAACTTAACAGCAGGTCTCACAATTCAGATTTGCACTTCAGTTTTGTAAAATAATAAAGATTAACCTTTACTCGTCCAAAAATTACAAACTTGGACTTTATAGAAACTAAACTCAACATAGCACCATTTAGTGTTAACAAACTCAACCAATTTCCACATTAACAATTAGTTACAGTTGTCTAAACATAACTTACAATCTGTCCAGCACCAGTTTTGACCTTTAATCACATTTAAATCGTTTGACTAACCAAAACACCTCCAAATTAAACGTGGTTGGACTTTCTGAAAACTAGACTCAGAGTACTACCTTGTAGACTCATAATTAGCTCAGTTTGATTTTATATTTAACAAGTTACATGTCGTTCAAGTTTAACAATTACTGCTGTCAAAACTCAGCAAGCACAAACAATCGTCTAACATGCATCCTAAGCATACGACATATTTCAATACATGTAACGAGCATAATTAATCACAAAAATCAGTAGTAAACCTCTAGGGTTTACAAATAATCAATGATTCAATAATCTTTCACCGTTCAAAATCACATATGATCATCAATATCAATAACTAACACATAATCAATCATCATCTAGCAATAATCAATCATAAGAACACTTAATACATGATATTCAATAATTAGGGTTTCATAATTATACCTTAAAAACGCAGAAACAACCAAGGGAAACGTGAGAGATGCTTAGAAACGAGTGTAGGATGCTCCGATTATGAAGAACAAGATCAAAACAAAGTGATATGTGTGTGTGTGTGGCTGCCAATCGCAAAGAGAGGGGAGGGGGGGGGGGTGGCCGATCGGGTTAGAGGGAGAGAGGAAGGGGTTAGGGTTTTTAATATTATTAATAATAATATGTTACATCAAGGCCCCTCAACTTCTAATTATTACTTTTCTAGCCTAAAGTAACTTGTTTGCATCTTGAGTTAACGTTTCATACAATGTTATCACATAACACATAAGTCTAACACATAATTATCACATAATTATTGTTTTGTTGTCTTTCGTTTATTCACCAATAGTTAGCGTCAACTCGTTTGCGTTTCGGTGCAATCCCGAAAGACTACACATGTAGTGATTGTCAAGCGTCATTTAAAACTCTATTTTAAATGTAATGAGATGTGCGTTATAGATCCAGTGATCTTAAGTTTGAATTGACAGAGTTTGAGTTAACGGAGTTAACCTGAAATTGACGAGTGTCACATTAGGTCCCTTGACTTTGGAAACTTGACATTTATAACCCGATATTTTCATGATGTTACATGACAAGTCAGAAATCAAGTGTTTCAAGTGTAATAACATGGGACATTATGCATGTGATTGTTCTGGTGTTAAATTTAAAGATCAAGAAGCAAATCTAACTCAAGAAGAGGATAAAGATCCAGCCCTGTTCATGGTATAAGAAGTTGTCAAGAAGGAAGAGGTTTTCTTGAATGAGCTGTAGTTCCTTCCAATTATGAACACGAAGACTTGGTTTGGTATCTTTACAATGGAGAATATAATCATATGACAGGTAACGTCTCCATATTTTCACATCTTGACAATAATGTAGGGGGTAGTGTGAAATTTGGGGGCTGGTCATGGTAGACATTAAAAGCGGAGGTACAATTGTTCTTGAAGGAAAGAATGATGATCAAATATTGCTTACAGATGTGTACTTCAGTACACATCTGAGAAGCAATATTTTAAGCCTTGGGCAAGCCACAGAAGGTGGTTGTGAGGTTAGAATGAGGAATGAGTTTTTGTGGATGTTTGATAGGTCTGGAAATTTATTAATGAAAGTTGCAAGAAGTTCAAATAGGTTGTATAAGATTTGTTTGAAAGTTGGGTCACCTAAGTGTTTATTGGCAAGACTGGACAATCAACCATGACTATGGCATGGGAGGTTGGGTCATGTCAACTTTGAAACACTTAGAGCAATGACAAAAATGAAAATGGTAGAAGGGTTGCACTGATTGATCACCCAACACAAGTATGTGATGCATGTTTGGTTGGAAAACATTCCAGATCATCATTTCCTGATCTTACTCATTACAAGGTAGACATCCCATTGAAATACATATCCATTGATTTGTGTGGTCCAATACAACCCACAGCTCAAGCTGGGAATAAGTACTTTATGCTCATCCTTGATGATCATACAAAGTTCATGTGGGTCTACTTCCTTAAGAGTAAAAGTCAAGCCTTTGATTTATTTAGGGTGTTTAAAGTGAAGAATGAAAATGAATATAGCCAAAAGGTTAAGACATTGAGAAAAAATCGAGGAGGAGAGTTCACATCAGATGTTTTCAATAAGTTCTGTGAGAGTGAAGATGTCACAAGGTTACTAACTGCACCTTATTCTCCTCAACAAAATGGTGCAATTGAGAGGAGGAATAGAACCGTACTCAATATGACAAGATGTCTTTTAAAAGCAATGTCTATGCCTCAAAACTTTTGGGCTGAGGGTGTTAGACACTCTGTCTACATCTATACTAAGTTTTTAGATAATTGTACATTGCTAACCAAAGAGTTGTGGTTAGTAGGGATGTGTATTTTGAGGAAGGTAAGAAGTGGGATTGGTCTAACTATCTTGAAAGTGTAGCAAGTACTGATGATAGTTGGACTGAGTTTTATGTCCACTTAAGTGAGCCTGATGCAGAAGAAGTTGGAAGTGAAGTGCAGGTACAGAATGATCACAATGAAGATTCACAGTTTGAGCAAGGTGAAACCTCTGGTACTTTGTTAAATCCAGATATATCTCCTAATCAACAGGTTAGTTTAGAACAACCTACTTTAAGAAGATCAAATAGGGTTCCATCTTTACCTCATAGGTTACATGATTTTGTTTTGAACAATAATGTAAGACATGGAGCTGAGACACACGTAGAAAACAACTCAATAAAGTTGTTGTTAGCCCAAGAAGGTGAACCAATATTCTTCCATGAAGCTGTTAAAGAAAAAGTATAGAGATGTGCAATGAGTGAAGAGTTGCAAGCTATTGAAAGAAACAAAACATGGGTCTTAACTGATTTACCAGTTAAGTGTAATCCAATAGGGTTAAAATGGGTGTTCAAAATCAAAAGAGATGCTAGTGGGAAGATTATTAAGCATAAAGCTAGACTGTTTGCAAAAGGGTATGTGCAACATATATGGGTGGATTTTGATGAGGCTTTTGCTCATGTGGCCAAAATTGAAACAATAAGGCTGCTCCTTGCCTTATCAGCTAAAAACATATGGAAGACATATCATATGCATGTAAAGGCATGTAAAGCCCCGTTACCGGTGCCCTACATTGGACGTTGGATTTACTCATAAACACAGTTCTAAATATCAGAGTAAATTAAAAATTTTGCGGAATAATAATAAAAGTCAACCATTCATTACAAACGTTCATAACTTGTCTTTTTAAAACATAACATAGCATATAATATCAAACATCATAACAGATCTTCAGATGCCAGCCTCTTCGATCATGCCATGTGTCCTGCTCAAACCAGCTGTCTCAATCTATTAACCTGCGTACATACTTAAAGTCAGCTACGCTGAGTGAGTTCTAGTAAATCAAATCACTTACTTTACATACACATATACGTGCCCGAAGGTACGCATTACATACTTAACCTGTTCATCATTCTTTTTATACATTCATAACTAACCTCACATTATAAAGAGCATTCTCCCTACATACCTCGGATATTATTAGGGTCCAGTCTCCCTTCTTCCTCAATATTATTAGGGTCTGGTACCCACCATCCTCGGATATTATTAGAGTCCGGTCTCCCTTCTTCCTCGGATATTATTAGAGTCCGGTACCCTCCATCCTCGGATACTATTAGGGTCCGGTCTCCCTTTCTTTCCTACTATCATGCCATACCTTTACATATATATAATTGTAAGTTTCATACATACATATATCATTCATCCATCACATATACAATCATATCATCAAAAACATCACCTAAAAGTGCATGCAATATCCGAAGATCGTTCACGCACCGATAAGCTTTCATTCACATTTAGATATACATAAATAACATACAAATCATACATGGCATACACTTACCATTTAAGGTAAGTGTATTAACTATCAGATCGAGTATGCACACAGCCCCGAAAACATAACACGGAATGGGGCTAGAAACTCACCTGAACTCGGTTACGTTCACCAATAATAGTTATTCCTTTCATGATCTGAGCGCGACTAACTGTATAACAATTACACGTATCAATTAATTGTCACTACCCATATCGTGTTTCTAGTTACTTATAACCCTCAATGAACGGGGGTCCGGGGGCAGCCCCCTGGCAGCGGGGTTCTAGGGGCGGCAGCCCCTAGCGGGGTCCAAGAGGCAGAGCCCCTGGCTGGGGTCGAATCACCGGTTTCGTTATCTGGTTCCTTATCCTGATTCGTTATCACAACGAATTGGCATTAACTGATTCGTTATTTCTATTAAATGTGCTCTCTATGTGTAATTGGCTGGTTATTGAGTTGTTTAAAGGTGGTTGTAACTTGCTAGAAAAGAATGCTTATAACTGTTGTTAAAGTTAATTAAAAAAAAAAAATATGAGATCATGAATTAAGAGAGAAATTATGAATTACTATTTAATTCAACGTCAAAAAATAAACAAATATGAGTTGTAGCTTATAGGGAATCTCTTAAAATTATAATTAATTAAAAGTTTAAATATGAAATATCATAAACAATACATTAAATCATGTTTTATAATAGGAAATTTGAAGGATAAACAGCATTTCCACAACTTTATTACAAAATCTAAAATTTACGCGGTTTTTACTAATCATCTACAGCACTTTAAAATAAAATTAGAAAGAATATAAAGAAATCACATGTTTATAACAATAAAAAAGTGATTTTTTTTTATTTTGGAATCGCTGACATTTCCTTCTATAGCTTCATTATGATGAAATACGCGTTTAAGTTTATAAAAAAAATGGGTGTGCTCTCTATGTGTAATTGGCTGGTTATTGAGTTGTGAAAAGGTGGTTTTAACTTGCTAGGCAAGAATGCTTATAAATGTTGTTTAAGTTAATTAAAAAGAAAAAAGAATGCTTATAACTGTTGTTTAAGTTAATTAAAAAGAAAAAGTTGTTTTGGGGTTTTAATTCCTAGTTTAAAAGTACTTTAATAATAAAAGAAACTTATTTTTTCTTGACCATTTTTTAAGCTAAAAAAGAGACCGTCCACATTATGTATCTGAACATAAATTAACTAAAAAAACACTATTAATCTATATAAAAATAATACTCCGTATTACATAATTCGCTCTAGCTTGGATGCTTATCTTTAAGACTTTTAACAGTGATTTAAATTAAAAAATAAATTATAAGATAAAAGTTATTAATATATTAAAAAACTAGCCATAAGTGAATTTGAATGAAATAAAACAAATGTGAAATTAAAGTTTGTTTACTAGTTAGTAAAGACAAGTCTCGTATATTAGGCTGAGTTGGTTGGAGCCGTATTTTGTTTTCCTGGATGCATGTTTGATTTGTGAGATTTTATGGGATTTGCAATTGAATCTAAAGAATTCCTATCTGATTACCAAAGTATTTGGATATATCAAAACCCTTAGTCGATCTATGAGATTTTGTTATTCGCACAGCAATTGCAGCCTCTTTACACGACTTAAAGGTGTTCTAAAATTGAGTGGTCGTTGTCCCGCTTTTAATATATATATATATATATATATAACACCCCAGCCCGGCTCTGGGCTGACATGTCACTATTATAGAATCAGATACAACAATACACACTTTTATATATAACAACTGAACTTTATTACAAAATTATTTTCTAGTAATTTATTTCATACATTATTAAACACTAATAGTATGCTTCCATCTTATTTATTTATCTCTCTTCACACGGTCATTTCATCCCTGATAACCTGCTGAAAAGAAACAAATGCGAGGAAGCAGAATGCCACGAGCGGATAATAATAATAAAAAATATAACATAATTATAATTACTTGACAGAATTAAATAATCTTATTATTTTATACGAAATACCCATGGAGCCCGATACATAGTATAACAGAACAGGAGGAACCGGGTAGCTAGCCCAGAACCTATGTGCGATGGTGTATGGGCATACATACAAACCATCCACCAGAAAATAATAATATCCTAGGATCGATCCATACGTCTCGAAATATATAACCGACACTCCGTAGAGTTTAAATTAAACAGGCGAGACGCTGTGATTTAGGCTCACCGTCACAGTCGGTGCCACGTCATCGATGCCGCAATGACATGCTTGTGATCACCCCCACAAGTAGGGGCGTGCTCGGGTATCGGAGTACAAGGGTAAAAACTATTAAGATATATATATATATATATATATATATATAAATATAGTTCTTAAATATACTAAGAGTAATTCAATGTCAGGATACCGGAATGCGATAATGAGTATAATTTAATTTAAAATAATATCGCATATACTATGGTTTCTAAATTTATTTTCAGAGTCAAAACTGATAAAGACTAACAAATGTCCGAAAGAATATACACCAACGAGTATATGATATGAGACAATAATTTGTAAAAGATGATTAACGAATGAAGTTAAAAAGCCTATACTATACAAATAGTAAAGGAAGATATCCGCACCTTTACTGATCGTGATGTTTGAAATGAATATCCACTTGTTTACGAGCGTTCGTGATTACCTAAATATATTTGGTTGAATTATAATTAGAATAATATTTCAAGATATGTTTATAATTTATTTTGTATTATTAAGTTTATCAACTTTCGTTATTTAAATAAATAAATTGACGGGAGTTTGTTTACATCTTTTGCAAAAGTTTTATATTTATATATATATATAATATATATATATATATATAAACGAAAACATAAAAATCCTAGGTGTCGCGATATGGTCGCTCCCCTTTTTTTTAGAGTCACTAGATTTGTTTGATTTTTAGATGGAGGCTTCTGATGCATTTGACCCATATTCACATGTATGGGTCTTACCAAACCCAGATATTTCTTAAACGGGTTATAACAACTCATTAAATTAAAAATTATTCTCACCAAATTATTGATGTGAAAATCCTAAAAAATAGGATATACTAAAAATTATTATATGATTTCTTTTTAAAAAAAATATTATTTATAATTAAGAAACAATTTTATTGTAAAAAAAATAAACGGGTTTTAGGTCTCACCAAACCAAGATAACTTTTAAACCGGGTTATAGCACATCTTAGTTATTTGTGAAACCCTTTTATCATCAAACTTTAAGTATATTATAAATTTTCTTACAATAAATAGAATTAAACTCCAAAAAAATATATAAATATTAAAAACGAATAATGTAAAGCAGCCCCCGTAATACGGGGGATAAAAACTAGTATATATATATATATATATATATATATATATATATAATTTCTTTTATAAGAAATTATGTTCATTCCTTTAACCGATATATGATTTTTAGTACTGAAAAACAATTTAAGACTTAGAACCTTATCTAGAATTAAAGTTTTATATATAAATATGATCCAAGTTATATTATTTGTAATTGTCATTATAATTTATAAAAACCCATCGATCATCAAGTTTACCCACCTTCATGGGTTTCATCTTTTTCTTTGTGGACTTAAACCAGTTTATATGGAGATCTCATTTTAAAAAAGAAATTTAAATAGCCAATATATAAGTAGTCATATTTAGTAAGTATTAACACCTTTCTAAACTAAAACGAATCTTGATAGATGTTAAGAAGTTTTACCGGGAAGCGGGCTTCTTCCGTTTATTCTTTTGACCGGGAAATCGTTTTGGTTATCCAACGGAAGTTATTGCCAACCTAAAAGAGATACATGTTTGGTTTGTGATTTTAATGGTATATGTTATACGGTAGTCTCAGGAATTTATTTCGGGTCATAAACAATTAGTGGAGATGACAAAGGGGGTGACGGTGGTTGTGGTTATTGGTTTAGAGTTCAGGAAGTTTGGAATTATACTTTGATGGAACGTATCTAAAGTGAAGATATTATATGAGATTGATGCTCATTTATAGGGAGGCTTTTCTTTTTTTTCTTTGCAGAGAAGTAATAAGGAATATAATAATTATTTGTTACCTTGAGATAGGATATGCATGTTGATGACTCATGTTCTGCTCCATCATTTTATTTTGTGATTATCTACTCAGTGGCGGATCCAAAAATTTTTTTTAGGTGGTGCACTACTTTTAGACTCGGATGTAAAAAATTCCGGGTCGGTTCGAGATTTGGGTCAATTCGATAGTTCAAGCAAAGCTCATTAGATAATAAAAATGCGATAAAACTAGCAATCTAACAAATTAAAACTAACTATCTAACAAATTAAAACTAAATTTTAATAATTAACAACATCAAAAACAATTAACATTTAACAAATGAATCTATTACCCTAAAATTGATATAAAAATTAGAAAGAAGCAAACTGCCATTGTCTAGTGTTTATGGAACAATAACCAGATAAAAAAGATCAAGATTATGATTAGAAAGTTTGCAGTAAATATTAACAGTTTGATTAAGGTTTCTGCTAACAGTATGAAGTCTTAGGTCCATTATGTTGGTGTTTTCTTCTTTAGTTTATTTATTTATTTTTTGCTTCTTCCTGTAAGTTATATTTAGAACTTTTTTGTTTTAAGGAAGAATTCGTGAGTTAAAAATGTATAAGAGGATAATAATAACTCCAAATTTGCATAAGCCTACAATCAAGTATAGAATGCGTTGATATCTATGCAGTTTGATTGGGATCCTTAGACCTTAGAAAAGACTAAATGGGAAGTTTCATGAGTCTTTTGGTTCCATGATTATCATGCTAACAGGCTTCAGTCATTGATTATTTTCATGATGTCAAATAGCATACCGTATAGGAAGACAACAACCGAGTAGGTCTACAATAAAGCCCGTGAGAACCACAAATACTGCAATAATTAATCTAAAGTCTAAACCATTCATTTAAAATTAAAATTAAATGAAAGGGTATAATCGTAAAAAATTAAATGATTTCTGTATTGTTACTTAAATGAAATGGTATAATTGCAAAACACTAGACAGGGCTGAATTAGAAAAAACAAAAAGTTCTAAAATTAGTAAGGTGCACGAAATCGAACCTGCAACCTCCAATTTACAAAGATTAGAACTTACCAACAAAGCCAGCGCACGTTTTTGTATTTTGGATGGTTCCTTTCTAATTTATAAGTTTGTTCACTATAATAATTTCTATATATCAATACACTATTATTTTGAAACTCGGGTGGTTCCGGGGAACCACCCATTTGTATACTGGATCCGCCCTTGTATCTACTCCTTTAAAAGAATTAATTCATTATTACTTTCCTTTTCGTGCACGCATGTATATTTGTTATGTTATATATTCAACTTATTCATGCATTATTATTGTTAATTTATCTAATTTGTTTCCTACTGTCTTTCGTTGAACTTTTTCATTTTTTTTTTGTTTTTTTTATACTTTAATTGAAATATTTGACACCTTTTTGTTTTGCATAATTAATATTTTGTCTTCACGATTTCCTTTATTTTATTATTATTATTATTTTTATGGGTATTTCAGTATAGGTATGGTTACATATAAGGTATAAATGCTTATTTTTATGTACGTTTTCAAATAAGTTTTTTTAAACTAATTTGATGCAACGCATGCACATGTGATACCCACTAGTTTATGTAAAAAAAACAATTGTTATATATCAGTTATAAGCTGGATTAAGGGGCTGTAGCGGGCAGAGAGGCGTTGGAACGACTGGTGGATGTGTAGGTGACCGATAACCGGTAACGATGGGGGGCTTGGTGAGAGACGATGGTTTGGTTTCCTTTTTGTGAATATATAATAATACGAACAATGAGGAGATGATCAAGACTAAAGCACTTACTGTTGGAAAAACACTAGTTTGGACCATTTCTAGTGTATTCATGGTTAGATACTAAGATGTGATAGTTCATAGTACAAGGGAACTCGATCTTGTTTCATATATTTATAAGATGAAAACTAGCATACAGTCAACGCCGGCTTCTTCAATTAATATTGATATAGAATTAGTAAGAGACTGCAGGGTACAAATTAGCTTCTTCAATTATTATTATTATTATTATTATTATTATTATTATTATTATTATTATTATTATTATTATCCAGACATTATTTAATATGCTATTGACCTCACGAAATAAATATAATGGACTTTATTAGAAACATGATTGGGCCAACATTTGCATCCTTCCAAAATGAAGCCATTTGAATCTTTGAAGACCCAAGACCCCTTAATTTATTAATTGACCAAAATGTTTTAGTTTTTGTGATGCACGCCATGACACAACCATCAGGTAAACATAACTTGGAACGTACACGCATAACTTAATAAATCTCAGAATTAGTTTTAGGAAGAGGTTGGGTCCAAGCTAGTGTATATTGTTTCTTAGAACTCCAACTAATGAGGTTGGGTCGAAGAAACACAATAGAGTATTAGTGGAGTGTCAATCATCAACTAGAACCAAGCTAGTACGTATCTGCCAAAGCATGACAATCGTCAGTAATATATAGTAGGAAGAGTATGCTAGACAAAAATCTAATGGCGGATAGTATGTTTTTAAAGAAATTGGTTACCTTACTAACAACATAAGCAATCTTAAGATGAATCGAGATAGGATACTGAAGGGCACCAAAAGAACTACAACATACCCGGCCAGGGTATCAGGAAAAGGGCCATAATGAATTAATCTCGGGTAAAAACTTAGGGAGATGATAGGAGATTCTTATCAAAATTGAAGGGGAATTTTATAGAGTTGTGTGCGACTGACTGTGCTATACGAAATGGATTGCTAGGCCATATAGAAGACAAAAGTGAGAAAGCTGGAAGTAACTAATTAAGGCGGATGTGTAGACACACTAGGATGAATCGAATAAGAAATGAAGTTTTTCAAGAGAAATTAGGGGTCATTTGTATCTCGAATAAGATAAGGAGGGGAGACCGGGATGATTTGGGCATGTGAAGCGGAAACACGAGACAACACCTATGACTAGAGGTGCACAAATCGGGTTCAAATGGAAAACCCGAACCGGTTCCAAACCGGTTTTTTCACACCGGGTTGTAAAATGGCACCGGTTCCAATCAAGAACCGGTTTGGTTCCCGACCCGAACTGATGCCCAGATATGCGAACTTTTAAGAACCGGGTAGGGTATGAACCGGAACCGGTTTTTACGTAAAAACCAGTTCCACCGGTTTTTTTTGAAATTTAAATATTAGAGCCGTTAGGAACCGGTTCCAACGGCTATATAGCCGTTTTTGACCGTTGGAACCGGTTTTTTAACTATAAATAGGTTATTTTCTTACTATAAATAGCAAGGTTTGTTTGTTTACTTGTTAAACCACTTCCAAAACTATAAAACACACTCCAAACCACAATTAACCTTAAACTGACAACAAATGGCAACCAATGATGACGTTGTTATGGTGATCGAAACAACAAGATGCCCCGATGTTTGGGTTCATTACGATTTGTGTCTCATGACCGACTCACATGAGTTGGCACGTTGCAAATATTGCTCGAAGTTTCTTAAAGCAGGGTCCAACTCGACATTACGAAAACATACGAATAAGTATTGTCGAGAGAAAAGAAGATTGGAAGCTAAAAAAACGGAAGTGGGAGAGTCGTCCGGCTCTACAACCCAAAAATAAGTATTCCCGGATTAAAACGACGGACTTTGTTTTTTATGTTTTAGTTGTTATGTTTAGTATCGTTTATGTTTTAATAATGTTTGTAATAGTTAGTTTTTAAATATAGGAAACAAGTTATATATAGGTTTGTAATAGTTAGTTTTTAATGGAAACAAGTTATATATAGGTTTGGGCATCAAAAACCGGTTCCAACGGCTATATTACCGTTGGAACCGGTTCCAACGGATCTATTGTCTCAAAAACCGGTTCCAACGGCTATATTACCGTTGGAACCGGTTCCAACAGCTAATTGGTGTCTAAAAAACCGGTTCCAACGGCTATATTACCGTTGGAACCGGTTCCAACGGCTAGTTTGAC
Organism: Bidens hawaiensis; assembly: GCF_021521415.1. Lineage (NCBI taxonomy): Eukaryota > Viridiplantae > Streptophyta > Magnoliopsida > Asterales > Asteraceae > Bidens > Bidens hawaiensis. The sequence continues at coordinate 209,687 of NW_027492307.1, read as the reverse complement.
TTTTGTTTGACCCTTCAAAAAAACCCGTCGGAACCGGTTTTTCCGGGTACGAACCGAACCGGTTCCAATTAAGAACCGGGTAGGAACCGGGTTGGAACTGGTACTGACATACAAATAGGAGAACCGGGTACGATTTTCGGGTACAAAAATACCCAAACCGGGTATTGTTCCAACCGGGTTGGAACTGGAACCGGTTCCGGTTCGGTTCCACCAGTTAGGGTCCGGAACCGGTTTTTTTGTGCACGTCTACCTATGACAACCATGGAAATCCTAAGTGTGAAAGGAAGAAGAAGTAGAGGCAGACGTAAACTGACGTGAGACGATAAGATGAGCATATTAGGCTTGATTAGATTAACTTGCATCTTGGTGATATGACCATATTAGGGTTATGGACTATTTGGATAGTGTATAGCTAGTTTTGACTTAGTTATGTTACGAGGATCTTAGCTTTTCGTACACTTCGGTTTGCCTTAGCTTTAGATCAAGACTTGTCTTACTGTTGCTTGGGAGTATAGACTTGTTTAGGGATGTTCATAGGTATTGGGTTAGGTGTTTGCGACTTAGTGCTCCTTTCGCTTCTCTATATGCATTTCGTCTATAGCTACAATAGTTCACTATTCAATGTATGCTACTAGCACGCACTGGCGAAGGTTAGTTAGGGCCCGGGGTGCCCCCCCCACCCACGGTTGTTTTGCGTAGTAGTGTAAATTTACCTGTTTTCGTCCGAAAATTTTCATACGTGATGTAAATTTAGGCATTTTCGGCCGAAAATTTGAGCCCGCCTCCCTCCGTTTATGAAATTATGTATACATTTTGAGCCTCCCCCGCGGTGTCTTTGTTCAAGTTTCGCCACTGGTAGCACGTGCTCTGCATCTTGCATGATTCTGTGATTGTCGTCTATGGTTTTCTCTGCTTTATGTATGTGTAGCGATTATTCCAAACCATGTTATGCTTTTTTGGGGATATACACCATTTTATTTCATGTTATGCTTTTTTGGGTATATACACCATTTTATTTCATATGATAACGATAACAATAATGTTAATAACTAAGACACTCGATGCTTTGCGCCAGTGTAGCCAACAAAAAATAACTTCGTCAACGTCCAAATATAACAAATTATTAACATATAAAAGCGCAAGCTAACGTGAATTCGGCCGATATCGACAATGATGCCGCTACACCATTTTTTGCAGAAGTAAACCGGCGCGAATTCGTGCCAAAATACAGCAAATTAACATATAAAAAAATGACAAAACAAAAAAACAAAACCCAACATACACAAGAAATATAAAACCGCTGCTCCGGCCAAGAATGGGCTGGTATGGAAGATGTGGGGTGAAATGTTGAAAATATCGATTATCAAAGCAAATGTTGTTGCGATGATAGTTCTAGTTAAGGTATCAGCCTATCAGGCATTGATTCTACGTTAACTAGCTCATATATTCCCACATTATGGAAATAGCAACTAAAGAGAGGTCGTAAACGAGTTAAGCAGAGCCAGGTTGGGTTTGGTCTCTAGCTCTAAGTTAAAAGAGGCGGCTCTGCCTGTTAAAAAAAAATAATGTTACATCCAAATAATTGAAAAGTTATAAATATTATATATTCAAATTTGGATTATAGTTTAAACTAGTCAAACAAGCAAGTCAATCAACCAGCTAAGGTGAGCCATCGAACAAACTTATCTTTGCTTTGGATTGGCTCGTTTTATTAATCAAAGTGCAGTCCTCAAGCCACGAGCTTCTTGAATATATTATATCACAAAGTCAGATCGTGTCAATTTTAGTCACATATACACAAAAGGAAAACAAACAAAATTATACGCCAATAATCCGTCATATAAAACCTAAAAAGTATAAAAACCACTTAAATGTTCAATTCAAACCCTAAAAATGGGATTCATCATGTAATCAAACCAGGCCCGTCCTCGAGAATGATAAAAGAAATTTAGGCCCCGTGCAAAACAAATATTAGTCTTTCTTATAATACAAACTCATCAATTATGAGCATATTTATTTAAGGTAGTCATGAGAAAAACTTGTGTATGTGCGACTCTTTTTCAGCCTTTGCCTTCCTTTTTTTTACGTTTTTTGACACCGATAAGAAACACCGAAAAAGTATTTGTATTTGAGAATGGGAGGTATGATTTCTAGATAAAAAACAACAAAAGTACTCAAAGTTTGAAACATTAAGTTTCATCCTTCAAATGCTAAACTTTATACTAAAAAATATTAAAAGGGTCAATATAAAAATTTTATATTCTTTAATACATAACAGATTAACAACTATTTCTTTTAATTGTTCCTATATTTAAAAAAAATACGTGAAAAAAAAAGAGTAATTATAAAGACTAAAGCAAATAAAATAAGATATAGCTAGTGTCAAATAAAATAAACAAAATGTAAATATATTAACTTAAAATCAAATACGTTATTAAAATAAAAAGTAAAAACTTTGTGATATCTTTTCAAATTTAATTATTAAAAGCTTTTAAAGTGATGTACATACAAATTTATTAAAGTAATAAACAAATCAAACAAAAAAGACAAAAGAACAAACAACCCATCACTTATCATCTTCATTCAGATTTCCCCACGCATGCAGCACCACCGTTTTTTCTCGCCGGTGACCGGAAAAACATTAATTAGTAGTTTCTCAACTTTTTCCTCCATATTCTACCTATTTGTGAGGGCCAAAACTTGTAAGAACGGTAATGGTGTGTCACAATTACGTCAAACCTTTGGGCCCCTTTGCATTTTCAAAAAGAGAAAAATAAAAGGAAGGAAAAAAACAACCTTTTGATCATGATCTTATCGAAACCATTGCCTCTTTTCAACCGGACCAAAGTTACTAGCCACCCTCCCTTGACAGTTGCTAGAATTCACATAATTAAAACTCAAAATACCATCATCACCAATCATTTGACCAGAAGAATTCCCCCATCCGGGAAGAGGGTTGTGTTTGCAAAAGCGGATAACAGTTTTCAATAAATTTCCTTTTTGTGGCAAGGTCTTTCCTTGGATCATATTCTCCATCATCAAAGTGCGATTCATTATTGGCGCGCTATGCATTTCATGAAAAGTGCCGTTGGGCAACATCTGGTAGTTTGTGTTGATGTTAATGAACTCCGGGGATGTTACCGGATCAAAAAGTGAAATGACAGGCGACGAGACATGATTATATGCATCAGAAAGATTGTATGATTCTGCAATACTTTTGTTGGCATTTGAAGGTTTGATTAAAGGATACTGATGATGTTGATGAACTTGATCAATCAAAAGCTTGTTGCGTAATTTCTGTATTTGATCTCTTGCTTCATCTCTTTCATGACAAACAAGCTTTAAGAGCTGTAACAATTGTTTAACTGATTCAGTGTTCTTATTCATTTCTTCATTTGCTTTTGCTCTTACAGCCTCGAGTTCTAGTGTAGTGTAGTGAATCTTGAGCTTCAGTTCATCATTGTTCTACAATTTTTAATAAACACCAAGGGATTAATACATGATTGCAAGAATGGTATCTTCTAACTTCGGTAAATAGTTTGATCGCCAAAAACAATTAGTCGATTTGAGCTTGATCATATTGCGGGAGAATGAGTCCAATGAATTATGATGGATGCATTAATAAAGTAGACAATCCGAAAACATCACCCTCGAAAGAGTATCCACAATACGAGACTACAAAACCGACTCCATTTAATCCATGCCCATCCTGGCAGGACTTTGCCGATTTGACAGTCAAAGTCGGCTCTAAAATGGCCTAAATACGCCTCTCTCCTCCCATCTCACAAAACCAGTTTTAAGCGAGGGTTTTTTTCTATCAACGTCCATCCTCCTCTTTCTCTACATCATCCCCTCTCTCCTCAAAAACGTGTATGTTGTGAAGAGAGGGATAATGTGGAGAAGAGAGAACACATAGATCTTCTAGTTCAACGACGTTAAAGGTTTTTGTGAGATGGGGAGGAAAGAGGAGTTTAGGAACACTTCTCCGACGTTTTTAGAGCTGGTTTTGACAATGAAAGAAACAAAGCCCGAGATAAGGATAGCATGAACTCGGTTTTAAATCCTCCTACTGTGGATGCTCTCGGATATTACTTTACCACAACTAGTAATACATGCAGCATAGATATTATATCTAGAACATAATTTCAGGGGTAGCGTATTTTTTTTAACGTTTGTTAAGAAAAACACGATAATAACGTACGTTAAGGAAAACACAATAACAAATAAAGTTATACATATTTAAAAGCTTGAAATCAAGTCATTACAACGTCTTCTATTACTAAATCAATTGTTTTTCCTTCGACCACATAAACTAGAGTATTGTTCAAATACTTTTTCACCAATTCATCTTGATAAGTTTCAATTTAGAAAAACATTTTTCAACGACCGTGGTTACAACCGAAAAAACCAATGCTAACTTAATTATCGGATAACCCAAAGAAAAATATTGATATTTTTCCGCTTTCCACAATTAGACGAGCAAGGTCACATTTGAATCAATATCATCATTTTATTGCATATCATTAGCAATATTTGGACTTGGACCAAAATCATCATTTTCTTGGAATTTTATTTTAAAAAGGTTGCTAATAAGAACTTATTTACAACGTGGTTCATCTTCCAAATTTCACTTTCCCTTGTTTCAAAAGTAACAAAATGTAAATCATAATAAAAAAGACAATAACTAAAATTATAATAATATACTCCAACCAAAATTGTAAACAGTTAGGATTTACAAAAAACCACAATCCAATTAATATAATTAGGGGAAGGAACAATTAATATAATTAGGGGAAGGAACAATGCATCCCTCTCTCTACATAGATATACAATTTTTTTATATATACAGAATGCTTATAATATGTTGTAGACTTGTAGTAATTTAAAATATGATTGGTAAACAAACAATCTGAATTCATATCAGATTGATCATATGAACAATTAATTGTGATTAACAAGTTATAGACATTGCCATAATGAGGAATTTTGGAATGTCATAATTTGAAACAAAGCAAGTCAAACTCACAGTAACACCTTTGTATTAGACCGGCCAATATTCTTAGTAAATATATTCAGTTATTATTATATTTAATTGTTATTAATTTGTGAGCTGTGTATTTCCTAATATAGTGGATAAGTTATGTATTTTGTGTATATATTCTATACGCCCTCTTGGAAATAATCAATCAAAACACTTTTACCTATCCGCACTTGGTTCTTAAGCGGCAGCAAAGGCATGCAGGAAAGTGGGTGGCCCGTCATGGAGACAGACAGTGTGGTGGTTGATGGTCAGATTCACCATATTTGTTCTCTTATTTATCTTTTTTGGCTTTTAAAAGGTCGAGGGGTAATACAGTATAATCTCAGGGGTAACGAAATACATAAAACGTAAAAAATATTAAAAACTTTTCGCTTCGCCGGAAAAGTTGAGGGGTAGCACTGCCATTAAGCTAGATCCGCCCCTTACAGAGCACACAAAACATACATGATGCAAACTTAAACTTCTATTAGACTATTTCCTTGAGATTTTAATTTCGATCTAAACTTAGCAATATTCACCGAATACTAAGCAGTACCAACCAAACACAAGTTTCATGCTTTCGGTTTCGGTATTTTCAACCAATCAATATCGAACCTTAACGAAGATCATAAACTTAATCCAGGCATTCCAGAATAATCAATATACCATATAAACCCTAATTAACACAATCGATTCATAAACTCGAATTAACACAACCGATAAACATATAAACCGAAATAAACAAAACCCAGAAGCATCTAAACCCAAATCAACCCCATAAACCCTAATTCCAACAATCAATCGCAAAAACCAAAGCAAACCCAGATGAACAAACACCAAATTAAACAAACCCAGATCAAAATTAGCAAAAAAAAAATTACCAAATTCTGAGCAGAATTTGACTCCGATGAAACGGCGGCTAGTTTTAAGAAACTGAAATTGAAGTGATCACTCATCATCTCTGTTGGTACAGCAATCATCTTCTGATCCAGAATCATAATAATCGAAAGAACGTAAGGGTTATTTTCGTAAGCAATAGCAATTTGATGAAATTATGAAACTAGAGTTTAGTGGTTATTTATATAGTTGATGGTCCGTGCAACTCAATCAACTCATTTATATTTATACGCGCTATTATTATTATTATTATTTGAATAATTTGAATTTGTGGTCAATAATAAACCAAAATATAGAGATTTTTGTTTAAATATCTATCTTTTATTATGGTTCATGACTCATGAGTATTGTTTATTTTCTTTGGAATTAAGTATTAAATAATGCTCTGGAAACATTAGTTTAATATTGAAAAAGAAGTTTGAAAATTTGAAAACTTGAAGTTAAATTATTATTACTGGTGTGTTCCTTTCGCGCGTTGCGCAAGAAACTTGATAACGGGCTCGATGTTTTAAATGCATATATATAAACACATCATAATGATTATTACTTTGATACAAAAAAAATATTTATTTAAATATAAAAGAAAACTTTGTTGGTATCGGCTTGGCTCATTACGGTATCAACGTGGTACCACACTCACTGTATAGCTTACAATATAAAAAAATATAATCTATTGTAAATACAATTTCGTTTTCAAAGAAGGTTATATACTTTATTGTGAATACATATTCGTTTTAACGACGCTAGCTACATAGATGAAATAAACATGTCGTAACAGCATACAAAAAAATCTAAAAAAAACTTCGTATGATGGTCATTAAAAATATCAGTAACTTAAATATACATATATAATAACAAATTAAACAAAATTAAATAATTTAGGGGAACATATCAAAACCATAAATAATTTAGGGGACCAAAATTAAACAAAGTTTAGCAAAGCAGAATGTTTGGGATCAAATTAAAACAGTTTAAAACTTTGGGGAGGTTAATTTACAATAACTTAAAATTGAGGGACTAAAATTAAAAAATAAAACTTTACTGTAGCGTTTTACGTTTGCTTTTTTATTGAGTATAACTGTTTAGACATTACTGTTTTTTGATTATTCATTCAATATCGGTGCCAAGTAATAAAAAATTAATGATCAATAATCTTGAAAATCAGAAGCTAGATTGATAGAGCGTAGAAAGAAAAGCAAATTAAAATTTTCACACAAACAAAAGAAATTCAAGATCTTCACATAGAGTAATCCAACAGCCATTAGAAAATAAACAGAAAACCAAATTTGTTGAAACAAATCAAACAATATATAGTGCATAATAAAGATGATGATTTGCAAACAACAAAAACAGACAACACGAATTTGATCTTTTTAGATGGGGTTTTCAACTCGTAAAACGAAAACATTGAGAGGAAATCGTATTAATGGAACACACCAGCCAGAAGCTGGAAAGAACGACCGACAACAAAAAAACAGAAAAGCAAACACCTGAAATGATCAACCAAAAAGGCATATATGTTCTTCTTGCTACAATAAAGTAAAACAAGTTTTCATATAAATACACAACGCTTCATGTTTTAATTTTTATTATTATTATTATTATTATTATTATTATTATTTATTGTAACACAAAGAGCAAATTAAATGAATGATGACCAACCTCTTGATGACTCCAAAAAGATGTCAGTTCTTCCATTTATTCTCCTTCTGTCTATGTGTGTTCAAAGAAGGCAAAAGAGGAGGTGAAGGAAGGAGCACTAGATGATCTTATAGAACACTCATTAACCAAAAAGACAAATTAAGAGAGAAATTATGAATTACTATTTAATTTAAAGCCAAAAAATTAACAAATATGAGTTGTAGCCTGTAGGGAATCTCTTAAAATTATTATTAATTAAAAGTTTAAATATGGAATATCATAAGCAATACATTAAATCAAGTTTATAAAAGGAAATTTCATGGATAAAACAGCTTTTTCATCACTTTCTTACACAATCTAAGTTTACGCGGTTATTACTGATAATCTACAGCACTTGAAAATAAAAAAAGAAAGAATATAAAGAAATCATGTGTTTATAAAAATAACAAAAAAACAAAAAAGTGATATCTTTTTTATTTTTGGAATCGTTGACATTTCATTCTATAGCTTTATTATGAATACGCGTTTTGAATTTCACATAATAATGTTTTATCTTTGGTAGCCCTGCTTGCGGTGCGCACATATGATGTATATATGTGTGAACCCTCGGGTGGGCAAAAGTGCAATTGCACTAATTTTGACGTTATTTTACTAATCTCGTGAAAATAACGTTAAAAGTGACTGACGGTTAATCAGGCATCATGTAGTGGCGTTGATAGCTGAAAGATAAGGGTACATGCACCGATCAGCCGGTGTCCCGATGATTGAGTGCTATGTGCCTTATGTCCAAGGCTTGATGCAAAACTACTATCGAGCCGGGGGTCTCACCGGAAGCAGCCTCTCTATCCCTATGGGGTAGAGGTAAGTCTGCCTACATCTTACCCTCCTCAGACCCTACCATAGCTTTGCTATTGGTGGGATATACTGAGTACGATGATGATGATTGATTGAATGTTTTATCTTTGGACAAGAAAATTTATATATGAATTATTATTAAATTATTTGACCACTGGCCAGTAAAAGAGAGTTGAACAAAAAAAATTTGAAGAGTATAAAATAATTATGAAACATACGATATAAATATTGATATATATAACAAAATAATCAATTTTAAAACGAAATAACTATGGAACATTGCGAAAAAACAACAAAAATATAACTCTCCATCGTTTAAATGTTTAATCGATTTTGCTTGTCTGACAATGAAATCGCTGAAATCGCTCTCGATGTTCTCGTCTGAAGATCAATAATCTATTTCACGTTGGTGTGTGTTTTTTTGTCTAGTACTTCTTGGTCTACAATGTTCGATTTCTTGGTCCGTGTTCTGTGTTCGGTCTTTATAATCTCTAACCACTACTAAATTAAAGCCTAAAAGTGTGATTTCTCATTTTACAATCTTGACGTACTCGATTTTGTTATTTGGTTTCTACTACAATAGGTTTATTATTTATGATTTGATATAATTATATGTTATTAGGTTAATGTTCAATACAATATAATTTTTAATTCTGATATGGCTAAGGGAATGTCCAAGCTAAACTTTGAAGCCAGTGTAGGCTCGGTTAAGTCAACGTAGTCTGGCCAGAACTGGACTTCGGAGCTCTCCAAATTTGGAGAATGCGGTAACATAAATAAAAGAAAGTTGTCGTTCTATAAAAAAAGAAACAAAATGGTTTTTAATGGTAAGATGTTAAAGGTAAGAAGTATTGTAAGAGAGATTAAAACTCTTAGTTATCTTTGTATTAGAAATAGGTCTCTGTCAGAAATATGCCAGGTGAGGATTTGATTATGTTGGAAGATTGGTGCGCTTTCTGTGTGCAATTGGCTGATTATTGAGTTGTTGTAAAAGGGTGGTTGTAACTTACTAGGCAAGTATGCTTGTAACTGTCGTTTAAGTTAATAGAAAAGGGTTTTAATTCCGAGTTTAAAAGTTGGGTCAAATATAATCATAATGTTTAATAGTTCATTGAACTTGAACAACCTTCATGTGTTATATGTACTTTAATAATATAAGAATCTTGTTTTTCTTGACCATTTATTTAAGTTTAAGCTAAAAAGGAAACCGTCCCCATTATGTATCTGAACATAAACGAAAAAAACTTTATTCTAATTATTTTATAGAGGACATGGGTGAGATAATATTACATAAACCTCTCTTGCTTGGACACTTATCCTTAAGACTTTAACAGTAAGTTAACAAAATATAAATTATAAGATGAGAAATGTTAATATATATTTACGGTTTATATTAATATATTAGTTTTATCCTTGTATTCAATGTTTTAAAAACCGCTATTTTACTTGTATCGGATTGGGTTAAAAAATGGTACAGCCGATTGAACCAGGATGTTCAACCGGTTGAATAGTTTACCTTATAATTGCCTATAAATGTAACTTCAATCTAAAAATAACATAAACTAAATGATTCATATAACAAAAAATAATACAAAAGTTAATCCATATAGTTTATTTATCTAAACCGACACTCGACACTTTATTGAATAACGAAATTTCATTTATTTATTATAATCAAAAGTAGTATGTTACAAGGCAGCCTTTCTTCATGGAGAACTCAAGGAGGATGTTTTTGTGAAACAACCTGAAGGATATGAAAAGAAAGGTGAAGAATCCAAAGTGTATAAGTTGTCTAAAGCACTATATGGCCTTAGACAGTCTCCTGAAGCTTTGAATATGAGATTAAATGGAGTTCTAAAGGATTTGGGCTTTAAAAGATGTCCACATGAACAAGCTGTGTATGTTAAGTCATATGGAAAGACTCTTGTAATAGTGGGTGTGTATGTTGATGATTTGTTGGTAACTTGGAATTGTGAACAAAAAGTGAAAGAATTCAAACAACAAATGAGTGCAAGGTTTGATTGTTATGTCTATTTGGGGATAGAAGTACTTCAAAACAATGACGGTATATACATAAAGCAAACTGCTTATGCAAGCAAGTTGATACAGTTGGCATGCCTAGAAGAGTGCAATATGCCTAAAATACCCATGGAGCCTGGCCTGAAATTGTTTAAGGCGAAGGTGGGGGGGGGGGGGTAATTTGGTAAATCCAACATTGTACAGAAAACTGGTTGGTTCCTTGAGGTATTTGACTCAAACAAGGCCTCACATTAGCTATGCAGTTGGTTTTGTGAGCAGATTCATGCAAGAACCAAGAGAAGATCACTTCCAAGCAGTAAAGCATTTCCTAAGATATGTGAAAGGAACTTTGCATTATGGGATCAAGTATGAAAAATATGATCATGGTGGCCTTATTGGTTACAATGATAGTAACCATCTAACTGATAATGATGATGGCAGAAGCACCTCTGGTAATGTATTCTATTACAATAATGCCTTAGTTTCATGGCCATCCCAAAAGCAACAATCGGTTGCATTGTCAAGTTGTGAAGCGGAATTCATTGCTGCTACTGCAGCAGCTTGTCAAGCAGTTTGGCTGCAAGGTCTGTTGCAAGAAGTAACAGGAGAAAAATAGAATATTGTGACATTACTAGTTGATAATAAATTTGCTATTTCATTCATGAGAAATCCGGTTTCCATGGTAGAAGCAAACATATCAATACAAGGTATCACTATATAAGAAAATGTATTGAACGTGATCTAATACAAGTGGAGTTTCTATGTGGAAATCAACAGAAAGCAGACATCTTGACTAAAACTTTACCTAGACTGAAGTTTAAAGAAATGAGATTGCAGTTGGGAGTAATGAGCTTAGAAAATGTTTGGAATTAAGGGGGGGGGGGGGGGGGATTGTTAGATAGTTAGAGGACCCGTTTGTACTGATTCCAAACTTTAGGGTATAATGTATAAAATGTTTGTTAGACGCTATCTAGGGCTTATAAGAGCCAGATTTGGGGATTTACTGTAATTCAAATTTTCTATTATGTAAAAACAATTCATCAGTTCTTAATAGATTTCTTCTTCTTCTTGATTAATTCTCTTGTTCTAGATACCTAATTTCTACATTTGGTATCAGAGCGAAGGTTCAAAATCACTCAATTGAATCTAATGACGATCTATTGCCCGAGAAGTATTTTTTGTTTTAATTACAATTATGCCACCGCGTAGTTCTAATTGCAATTAGGATCGAGTTGTTAGATAGCTAGAGGACCAGTTTGTACTAATTCCAAACTTTAGGGTATAATGTGTAAAATGTTTGTTAGATGTTAGCTAGGGCTAATAAGAGCCAGATTTGGGGATTTCTTGTAATTCAATATTTCTTGTTCTGTACAAACAATTCATTAGTTCTTAATAGATTTCTTCTTCTTCTTGATTAATTCTCTTGTTCTAGATACCTAATTTCTACATGTGCAGGATCTCGCGCACATAACGTACGTGTATATATATATATAAATATTGTAGGTGTAGGGTACGTCAAACCCGTACGACCTTTTATTTATTACATTATGTATTATGTTTATTACATTATTATTGTCTCCTAACTAGGCCCATTGGGCTGGGGGTTTGTGGAGGTAACCCCTAACTGGGCATGACCCAATAAAGGTTAGGGTTTCATGATGGTAGCTATGGAGTTTCTATATAAGGAGCCTTTATCATTCATTTGAAGGACCTTCTCTTGGACCCTTGGCCTCCAACATATTTTTGTGTTTGTAACAAGAGGAAACTCTTAGCAGTCACCTCCACTCCCCCACTTTTCCATGGCAAATCTCTAGCATCCGGAGAAGAAGATCAAAGCGTCTGTTCGTTCATCTCGAAGACCGGGGAACTTAGACATGGATCCGACCCGGATCCATTCTATGCGTGATTCGTCATTTTCAGTTTAAATTCATATTTGCTTTTGTACGGTAAACCCGACCCGTTTTGTCTTTCGGATTCTTTGATAAGTTACAAACTTGTTTCACACTCATTGGATCGCGAAACATCCTTTTCTGTATTTTAAAACGCTCTTTTATTGCTAAAAACGACTTAAAACAAACTTCATGGACTAAACTCGCCAAATAATCAAAGTTGGAGACCAAACCACCACCCTAGGGGTGCCGCAGCGCGCGATAGGGAGAGTGAGGTGGTCGCGGGTGTCGGCTACCCACCTGCACAGTTTCAAACTCGTTTTTGTGTTATAATCTCTCCTTAACCCCAACTAACCATCTTTAATGCTTGTAATCTCATTGGTTGAACTTGGTGGAAATATGCTAATCTTTCTCTTTTAAATACCGAACCATTTGCACCCATTTTTAGCTGCCATCACTTCAAACTAGGGGTGTTCTTTGGGTAATTTAATCGGGTTTTGGGTTGTTTCGGTCGGGTTATTCGTGTTTGAGCATAAAAGCAATTGACCCAAGAACCGACCCAAGTAAGTTAGGGTTGTTCGGGTTTCGGGTTGAACGGGTCGGGTTAATTCGGGTCAAGGTTCGGGTGAACAAGTAATAAAAATCAACTTTAACAAAATCATATATATATATATATATATATATATATATACATATCACCAATATATTGTAATTTAGAGGACATCTAGTATTCAAATATAAAACATGATTGAATATATCATTAGTATAAAATGTGATTACAGAACATCCAACGTAGACATTCAGTTACAAACTGATTATAGATTGAATAGTACTGAACATAATTAGTATGAAACATAATATAGAACATGTTTATATACATTATTACCTTGAATTAATTATAACGAAAACAAAGCTTCTGTCAAATCCCTAATGTTATTGTGCTGCTTCCAATGGAATTGAAAATAAAGAATGACCGATCAATTATCAATACATATAAATAGATATAAATACCATTTAGTATTTAGGGTTCATTAAATTGGCTTTTGAGGCTGATTAATGCATGTAGAGTAATAGTACCTTAAATGGCGCTACATTGATATACACATGCTGAAGCTATAACACGCCCCTTGGTTAACCTACTTCGGGTTATTCGGGTCAACCCGAATGTGTGGATTTCAACCAAAATACCAACCCAAATAGTAAATTTCGGGTTCGGGTTAGATGTTTAAACGAGTTGGATAGATTCGGGTCGGGTTATTCGGGTATTGGGTCGTCTCGGGTTAGGTTTTATATCCGGGTATGGTTAAAAAACACACCCCTACTTCAAACACTCTATCAAATTAGCGTTATAAGCTTCATTCCCATGTTCGTGATAGTTTGACTTTTTGAAGTCAAACAGAAGCTAAACTTTGAATTAAATCCGTTTTTTTTGGTGATTAAATATTGTATTTTCGGGTTGTTTATATTATAATACCCTTATTTGTTTTCCCTTCTTCAACAATGGTTGAATTAGGTGTTTATGCCATTTTAAGGCAAGTTTACATGAAAAGGGTATTTTAGTCCATTCTATCATTCGATTCATTTAACCTTTATGTTTTTGTTTAAGATATGAGTTTTAAGAGTTTATATTAGTTCTATGGTTTTGGGTATGTGGCATCCAACCTCGGTCTCATACCGAGTCATGGACCGAACCGAAACCGAACTCTCATTTAAACTCTTTATTTAAACGTTTTAAAACAAGTTGTATGTAAGATTCAAGTGTTTAAGTTCTTTCATTTACAGTTTGTATTTGTTATTATGATATGGTTATGTTGGACCCAAACTTGGTCATATACCAAGTCTTGAACCAACCATGTAAACCGAACCAAACCGAGTTCACTCGCTTAAAACACAATAGTCGTGTTTTGGGCCACTGAATCTCATATTTTCTTTAAAGATCTTTATATAAGCTGATTATGAATGTTTTATCAAATTACTTGGGTTGTTGGAACCAACTTGATCTTATAACAATCTTGGACCAACAAGACCGAACACCCGCTGAACATTGGCGCTTGGAGTCCTTCCGCATAGGACTTCTAACTTATTTAAGCTTTCTGCATTTAGTGAGTATTCTCATAACATTTATCATTTTGGAATATCGGATTCGGACTTGACCAATTATCAAGATCCGAACCGACTACTCCGGATACTCGTAAAATCTCGTTTTGGTATTTATCTAACAAGAGTCGTGCACTGTTGCATTAAACCAATCCCTACACATTTACTTAACAAAGGTTAAGTAAAACTTATGGATAAAAACACTGAGACTCGATTTCGACATAACTTACGTTTAAACTGACATTTTATTTATTTAAGTTTTATTTCACTTTAAACCCAAAACTTTGTTTATTTATTTTTACTTGCCTTTTATTTTTACTTTAAGTTTTCACAATACATCCAACAAACTTTAGAATCTTTTTAACCTAGGACTCGTACGAGCCCATTTTCCCAAAGCTTCCTCTTGAACAATTTCTACATCAAAGTCACCTATTCCAAGTGTAATCACACTCCCCCTTTTTATGCTTTTATACTTTTGGGGGTAGCATGCGTACCATATTCAAACCCACATTTTTATGACCTCATTACTAAAGCCACAATTCAATATTATGTGTTCATTTGAATATTTGCTCGATCTGTGTTTATGCCTGAAATTGATTACGTGCACGAGTGTTTATTTTTATGTTGTTGTTGAGCCTCAATAAGTATAATCATACGCACCCCTAACTACTTTAGCCTTGTGCTAGTAGAATAGGGCCTCATTCTCCGAGTATTTTGGTTGTTACCAAATAGGAATGAGCCACAGTTATTTACTTACATTTACAATGGTTGTTGCATTATTCTATTTACACATGTGAATTGTGATTTTGCCTCATATTATATATACTCAAAAACTAGTGTATTGCTCACCAACATTCGTGTTGATCAAATCTATTCTTATGCATGCTACAGGTTTACTTTTAGGTTGCTTATGAAGATTTATGAATCATCACGTAGATTATACCTATAGGATATTTTAATGAATTTAGTGTTGTAATTGTTTGTAATTTATCTTTGAACAAGTTGTATTTGAGTTATTGAATGAAATAAATGAGTTGAGTAAATATTGTCACTTTATTTAGTGTCATTGTGTTCTTGAGCAATCCGTTGCACGCCGACATGTTCCGTCGCCTTTGGTCGGGGTGTGACACCATGTTTCTTCATTGGCGTCATCCATGGGACACGACAACGAATTACTCTTTGATTTTTTTCTCTGTTCTTAGGTCTGTTCATCAAATATTCTATATCTATGATTTTTTCCTCTCAAGAAAAATTCAAATCTGGAAGTAAACAAAAAGAAAGCCACCAAATTTTTGGGAAAACCTTTAAATCTGTAACTAAACAATACATTTATAGTCCCTAGATCTGATTATATGTTCAAACATTCCCATATCTGATTATATCTTCAAAGAGATAGCTGAGTTTGAAGGTTGAAATTCCTAGATCTGAAAATAATTTCTCTTACAATACCCAGATCTACTTTATTTTGGTGGTCAGAAAACTCTAGCAAGAAGATTATTCACATATCTGTGCATTTGGTCACCCACAAAAAGAGCTGCACCTATTAATTAATTTAATACAAAAGAAGCCGTACACAGACAAATGTCATCTCAAATGTCAGCTTTACACATTATTGTATTATATTATTCTCAAATGCCAGCTTTACAAAAGAACAGGAGTAAATGCCGCATCCCGCCAGGAAGATATGAAATCCACATCACTTACTCTTAATCTATTTGGTGGCGTACTGGAACTGAGGCCACTGGCATCACTCCGAAATCACTTGAACTGCGGTATCTAACAAACAGATTCCGACTCACTATTAACGACCATAGCAGGTCATGCATAGCACCCGCGGATGAACACTCGCCATCACGCGCAACACAGGCGCTTCATCGAGGCAAACCGTCATGCGGGCCGCATGCGTGCTCCGACGATTCAACTACGCCATAGTGGGCCGCATACGCGCTCCGGCAATTCTACTCCACTGCCGCAGGTCGTATACACTCTCCAGCGGATCAAATTCCACCTCCTGCAGGTCATTGACGCACAGTAGTGATTCGAATCAGGCCACCGCGGATTTAGGGGGAACAAATCCAATCCCAGCCATCGCATGTCACATGCGGGTTCAATCAGTTTAATTACATAGTTCGGCATGACAAAAACAAATCAAAGACTGACCCGCATGTGTGAAACATCACCATGACGGCTGGCGGACCTGCGGAAGGTCACATGCGTGTACCTGTGAGGGCCAGTGATGTTCACCACAGGTCGTTTAGATGCTCGGTGATTAGCTTTAGTTACCACAGACCAAGGGTGCCAAGAGGTGGCTCGAATCCGTGCACCTTGGTTCATATACCCTTGATGATCACCATGTGGCCCGTGATGACCATGAGTTCAAATAAAAGTGTTCAAAACTTTGACAAGTTATTACCTTTCCTCTGACGAACATGGCGGGTCAAATTCGGCTTCCGCTGGTCGCAAAGAAAGCTTCTGCGAGTCAACCCGGCTTTGCGGACCACATGAACGCTCCTAGCAAAGCAATGGCGTGTCAAACTCGGCTTCCGCAGGTCGTAGAAAAAAGCTGCCGTGAGTCAACCCCGGGTTTGCGGAGCACGTGAACTCTCCGAGCAAAGCAATGGTGGGTCAAGCTCGGCTTCCGTAGGTCACAAAAAAAGCTTCTGCGGACCACGTAAACACCCTCAAGAATGATAAACGATAATTAACACACAACTTAGAAATAACCGACTTATATTATAACCAGAAAATATAACTCAAAAAACTGATTACAATATCTTTGTTAGTGATGGTGGTGATTGTTGTGTTTGTTGTTGTTGTTGTTGTGATGTTGTTTCTAACACTAACTTTGTACATGTATTTATACTAGTAACCCAACTTGGTCACAAGCATAATATGTGGTCACTACTCAACTTGGCCACCAAGGTGAACTTGGGCAACAAGGTCAACTTGGCCAACAAGGTGAACTTGGCCACCAAGCATATGGAATGTTTCATAATACCCCTTAGACTTTAACCGACTTGTTAAAACCTCTTAGGCCCGGCTCACCGACTTGTGACCCGGAATAGAAATTAATCCAACATTCACCCCCTAATTTCTAATTCGGATTAGAAAGGTCTTCAACTCCAAGTAACTCGCGCATCTCCGTGAACTTGATTCTTGCGAGTGCTTTAGTGAGGATATTAGCCCGCTGCTCTTTCCCGCTAATGTGCTTAACATCGACCTCCCCGTCGTTGTAGCAATCTTGGATAAAATGATAGCGAGACTTTATATGCTTTGTTCGGTTGTGAAAAACTGGATTTTTCACAAGGGCTATTGCGGACGTGTTATCAACTTTCAACACAACTTTCCGCAACGCTTCTCCAGTCAACTCGCTCAACAACTCTCGAAGCCATACAGCTTGACATGCGGCTGCTGAAGCCGCCATGTACTCGGATTCACACGATGAGAGTGCAACTGTCGCTTGCTTTTGTGAGCACCATAATTGGAGATTTTCCGCAATAATACACGTGCCCCGTGGTACTTCTACCATCATCCTCATCTATGTTGTGACTACTATCACTATAACCTACAAGTCTTTTGGACCCGTTCTTCCCATACTTGATCTCGTAACTCGTCGTTTTCTTCAAATATCTCAATAGGTGACGCATTGCCATACCATGAGATTCTCGTGGGCTTTGCATATATCGACTAACAATACCCACAGAGTACGCCATATCCGGACGAGTGTGTAATAAATACCGTAAGCAACCCACTACCTTTAGATACTCGGTTGCATCGAGTTCGACTTCATTCTCGGCTTTTGAGTATTTCACACCATGATCCATCGGGACTTGAGACGGATTACAGTTTTGCATACCTCTCTCCTTCAGAATTCTTTTGGCGTATCCTTCTTGTGTAATTACTATCCCATCCTCTCGTTGGAATACTTCGATTTCGAGATAGTAGGTTAGCTTCCCAAGATCCGACATCTCAAACTTGGTCGCCATACCCTTTTTGAAATCGGATATTATACTAGAGCTTGTACCTGTCACAAATAAATCATCCACATACACGGCTACGATCAAAAAATGTTTCCCATCCGTATTTCGATAAACCGATTTTTCCTTGGAACATTTTTGAAACTTCATGTCTCGTAGGATGTTATCGAGCTTTGTGTTCCAAGCTCGGGGAGCTTGCCTTAACCCGTACAAGGCCTTTGACAACTTGTAAACTTTTGCCTCCTCGCCTTTTTTCTCGTATCCTTCGGGTTGTGAAACGAACACAACTTCTTTCAATTCACCATGCAGAAAAGCCGTTTTTACATCAAGATGGTGGATTTCCCACTCGTTTGATGCAGCCAATGCGATTAGTAGCAGAACACTCTCGATTCGGGCTACCGGAGCGAAAACATCATCAAAGTCAATCCCGGGTTGTTGCACGTAACCCTTTGCAACCAACCGAGCTTTGTACTTGTTTATCATTCCATCTGCATTTCGTTTGATTTTGGACACCCACTTCAACCCGATACATTTTGCACCCTTTGGAAGTTCAACTAACCTCCATGTTTCATTCTTATTTATCGAATCGATCTCGGTATTCATAGCACGAACCCATTCTTGGTTCGACTTAGCCTCAAAATAGCTACTCGGTTCACCACTTGCTGTGAGAAGCAATTTCTCATAGTCAGAGTCAATATGTAACACATAATCTTCTTGTAATCTTCTTGGTAAAACCGAGACTCGGGTTGAACCTCTTAGACCCGTTTGGGCCTCATTATCACCCGAATGGACCTGTGACCCATTACTCGTCAACTGAACTTGAGAGCGGGTTGAGGAATTAGGCCCTATATGACTTGGTTCGGCTGAGTCGTTGGACTCGGGTTGAACCGATGATGTAGGTTCAGAGCTTGGGCTACCCGGGTTGCTACTAGACGTTTCTTCAATAGTGGGTTTGATTTGACCAGATCCATTGTCAACCGCACCCCCCCAAACAATAGAAAACATACCCGGCTCGTAGTCATTCTTCTCGACTTTCTTTACCCAATTCCACCCTTTGTTTTCCTCAAACACAACGTCCCGACTAACAACAATTTTCTGGGTGTTCGGATCGAAGAGACGGTATGCTTTTGAACCCGTCTCCGACCCGAGATAAATGAGCTGTCTTGACCTATCATCAAGTTTCTTTAGATGTACACAATCAACTTTAGCATACGCCATGCACCCAAATACTCGAACGTGTCAATAATCAGTTTCTTTTTCTTCAACCGTTCATATGGAGTTTGATCAACCAAGGCCCGGGTTGGGACCCGAATGATTAAAAAGGTTGAATGTCGGACCGCTTCTCCCCACATATAATTCGGTACCTGCATTTCCTTTCGAATACTCCGCACCATCCCCATTAAAGTTCTGTTTTGCCTTTCTACCACGCCATTTTGTTGCGGCGTGTACGGGGCGGTTAAATGCCGAATAATTCCACTTTCATCGCAGAACCGATTGAAATCACGTGAAGTGAATTATCCTCCCTTATCGGTTCAGAGAGTTTTCATTGGTAAACCCGTCTCCGTCTCGATTAGGGATTTAAACCTCTTAAAACTTTCAAACGCTTCACCTTTTTCTTTCAATAAAAACGTCCACATATATCGTGAATAATCGGCTATAATAACTAAGACATACCTATTACCCGAGATAGTGGATGGGCTTATTGGACCGCACAAATCACCATGAACTAATTCCAATAGTTGGGATGCTCTAAACGAGGATGTAGCCGGAAACGAATGCCTCGTTTGTTTTCTCACCAAACACGATTCACACAACTGATTTTCGTGTTCAACATGTGGTAAACCTCGTACAAGATCCTTCTTAGCCATCAATTTCATTAACACGAAATTGATGTGCCCAAGTCTTGCGTGCCAACGCCATGCATCATCTTCAATCTACGATTGCAAACACACGGGAGCACCAATTTCATTCGTATTTTGTAGAGTCGGTTTGCGGATCTGTTGACCTTCATGAGTAACCTCTCGTTCTCATCGTACATGGTCAGAAGATCGTGTTTCATCCGAATGTCACATCTGAACTCCGTTGCTTGACCGAGACTTATTATATTATTTTTTAACTCCGGAATGTAATAAATCTCGGTTAGCAAGTCTTGGTCACCCGATTTTCCTTGGAAAAGAATTGAGCCTTTTCCCTTGATTTGAACAAATGAACCATCTCCAAACTTAACCCTCCCGGTTATGTTCTCGTTTAACTCTAAAAAATATGACCGATTTCCCGTTATATGATTACTTGCCCCATTATCCAAATACCATACATCATCTTCGACCCACTCGATCTCGTATTTCTTTGGTATTAGGTTTTGTTCATTTAAGAACACAACTTGATGCATATAAGCCGCATCATCAAAATTTTCAAGGGCATCGGTTTTGTTTTCTTCTTGACCCTTTTGAACTCGGTCCAGGAAACCGGATGCAAAGTGACCAAACTGGTCACATCGGTAACATAAAATCTTTGACCGATCTTTCTTCACCCTTGTTTTTCCCCGACTTGATGACCCTTGTTCGGTACTAGGGGTTCGGTATTGGCCATTGAAACGACCTCGACCACGACCTCGACTTCCTCGTCCTTGTCCCCCATTAGATTCAAAACTTCTATGACTTGATGAATCATCTTTACCGAATAAAAGTTTACCTTAGTCACCCCCTTGAATTTCTTCTTCTCGGGTTCGCTCCTCATAGGCTCGGAGTCGGCCTACAACATCTTCAAATCCCGTTTTATTGAGATCCAGCACTTGCTCAAGCGAAGCAACCATTTGAATATACTTCGATCTTGGGAGACTTTTGAGAAACTTCTTTACCAACCTTGCTTCATCTATAACTTCGCCGAGAACTGCGGATTTCGAGGCAATGCTCGATAACTTGCCCGCAAAGTTATATATGGAATCTGACTTGTTCATCTTCATATTGTCAAATTCTGTAAGTTCCGAATCTGGATCACTACAATATGATATCAACTAAACGAGTATTTGTGCGGAATACCAACACTCGGTGATTCAATAACACGAGTAAGAACAGTAAAAGTAACACGAAATTGCTTCAAAACACACGTATATTATTGAATACGTCGGGTGCTTAAGCACTTACAATGATAGATCACAAAATACTAGGAATGAACAACCTTTACCCTATACATAACAAGACTATATATAGGCATAACAACCAATAAGGCCGGCCCAAACACCAAAAGCCCACTGAGAACACATAAGTGTTCTCGGTTTACATACACACCCAAAACCCAAGACCAAACGAGTAGAACTAAGTACAAATCAAGCTCAAACCACAAACCTAGGCCAACAATCTCCCCCTTGGTTTGTAGCTTTATCTTTACTCTTCCTCCATGTAATCAATATCCGCATCCTTCAACCCTCCAGCCCAGAACTTATTATTGATGATAGACGCCACCATGCTTGTGTATTCTTTGGCGGCTGTTTCAAAAATACCATCAGCAACAATCTGATACGTGCTGAGTGTCTTGATATCCTTCTCATGAAATTTCAACAAATCCTTAGGGTCAACAAAGCGATATTGACCTTTCCCCTTTTGTAGTTTGACAACAGCCGTGGCAGTAAAAGAATCATAGAACCAGAATCTCATGTTATCCAATGTACCATCGGGAATGGCACCTGGTACGGGAATGTAAGTAGCTTTCTTTGTGGGAGGCCACATCACATTTACCATAGTTTTCCCGGTTCTTGGATCCAAACTCCTTTGGCTTTCTTTAGGAAGGAATCGGCAGTACTCATGTGTGGAAATCCTCTATCAACCTGACGCTTCATAAAATTGAAAAAATCTGTTCCTCTTTTGTCATTTGATGGATTGGTAAATGGAGCATTAATTAAGTCACTCAAATCAACCTTAGTCCAAGAACCAAAGTCTTTCATATTTTTATAGTACTCTATTGTCCCTGAATTCCTCTTAACCCACCACATATTCTTATCTGCATCAAAACCCCAGGATAAAACTCCAGATCGATCACCATATTTATCAGAGAATCCCTTTTGAAGCGTAACAACATATCTCTCTGGGTGATCTGAAGACACAACATTCTGATCTGAGTTCTTCATTACCAGCAATTTCTTCTTTCCTTTTTCAAGTAGTTTCTTCTTAATTCTGTCAGATTTTTCTTTTGTGACAGATAGTGCATCCAAGTACTGGTTCAGAGAATCTGATTCTTCTTGTCGACTGACACCAACGCTATCGTCTGGACGAACATCATAATCTTTGTCTTGATCAGCAACGGGAGTTTGATAAACCATATCATCATTACTTTTGAATTCATCTCCAAATTTCTGAACTAGCTTTTGTTGGAGATCAAGGTACATAGCTGAACCTCCCATGCCAGACTGCAGCTCTTTAATCTTGGAATCTTTATCTTAGTTGCTAGCCTCAAGTTCCTGAATATGGACGTCTTTAATTACTGAATCCTGCTCTAGTTCGAATACACGACGTTGTAGATCCTGAACGTCAACAGGAGCATTCTCAAGAACCACTCCTTTTCCCTTGTTCTGAAGATAATTTTCCTGCATAGCAAGGATTTGAGCAACCTTTTCTGAAACGCCTAAACTCGACTGACCTTGATCAACTTGACCGGATGATCTAGAGGGAATGTCCGCAGTATCAGCATGTGGAATATCTGTTTCAAAATCAAAATCATCACCGAAAACGCTGGACAACAACTCCATAAATGATGGCTCAGTAGTAGGTGCAGCAGGTTCAGTTTGTGATTCTGGAGCATGCCATTCTGGGCTATCGGTGTGTTGTTGAGGACTGGTGGTTGATGCTTGTGACAACCGCCAAAAATTAGACTAATTTGGTAATTATCTTAACCGTAATCGCGTATTAATTAGTAAAATAATTATATAGGAATAATATTTTTACCTAAAGTCTTTGATTTTAGTTGAATTTTAAAATATGGAACCCGAAAAAGTTCAATTTTGTCGTGTAGCTGACACTGTACAGATTGACACCGGGTAATATCTCGAAACGGATAAATTCGTAAACATGTCAAGATGACCTCGAAAAATTATTTTTTGTGATAGGATATTAAAGATAGTATATAAACTTAATTTTAGAAGGTTCGAATCGCAAAAATTAGAAAATAAGTAACCGAAAGCTAGTAAAGGACACCGTAAGGACCCGACACCAAGTTTCTCAGAAAATTATGTTTTTAGGCAGACATTGACTGTAATCTAATTTCGCTCGAAGTCTGATAAAAATTGTTAGAAACGGAAGTCGTTTGGCTAGATAAATTACGAGATACGTTAAACCATAACACCTAGATAATACCATAAGCCTTGATAATTACCCAACCCTTCCAATTTCCCCCCTATTTCGGCCGCCATTTACACAAACCCCAACCCACTACCTTACCCCACCAATAAAATAATAAATATGCAATGATTATGGAAGGTTACTTGTAAACTTCACCATCCTCCAACACATTTACCTATATACCAACTCATCAAACCTATACCCCTTTCTCTCTCAATATATACCCACCCCACCACCACTTCATCATCCCACCATTTCAAAAATAATCATACACACATTATTAAGTTAAGATCTTGGATGGAAGTTTAAGCAAATAACAAGGAGTAGGAAGCCAAGGAAAGGATTCTAGCTAACACAAGGCCACATTATCATCTCCCTTAGGCACCAAATCCGAAATCCAAGGTAACCCACTTCAAGATTTGTGTATATTAGTTGTTATTTGATGTTTAAAGCTTGATTTTGGTATGTTTGATAATGTGCATCCAAGTATAATGTGGATGTATGCATGCATGTGTATGAGCCGTGAGGTTGCATGTGAATGCATAAGATGGATTTTGTTGATTATAGGACTTGTTATGGTTGCATATTAGCTTGTTTAGATTGTCCATATTGATGTTACTTGAGTTGGTTTAATAAATGGGTTTAAGTATTATTGTAATGGTGAAAATAAAGGTGTAAATAGTCAAAAGATTGGAAATGGGTTATGGGTAAAAACACCCATTAGATCCGTGGGTTTTGGTTTGGGTGTTGGATTGAAGTTGTTAACTTGATTAAATGTTAAAATGGTTAAAAATAAATGATAATTTTGAAAACCCACTTGGTTGATTTGTTAAAAAGTATTTGAAAAGTTGTAAGTAATACTAATAATGGTTTTAAAAAGGTAAAAAGGATATTGGAAAAGGGTTGACAAAAGTGTAGAGATTTGATTATTTTGAAAAGTTACTTACACATGCAAGTAATACAAAATTTGATTTTGATCATAAAGCTCATACTTGTCTTGTATTGATTTTGATATGGATTGAAAATGACAAACTAAGTGATTGAATGAGACATATAAAAAAGAATAAAATCTACTAAAAGTACTAGGATGCATGAAACATGGTAACTTAGATAAACAAGAGTTTGTGTTAAGCTTACTAATAAAAGAAGCTTTGTAAATTGTACAAGATGTTTTGTAAGATGATTTGATAAGTGAACATAATATTGTGTGGATAATTAAAGACTTGTGGTTAGGATTACTTTAGTAAACTCTATTGTAAAGATTGTTGGTATGATAATAAGGTTGTTAAAAATTGCTACTTGCTAGTAATAGAAACTTTGTTGTTAAAGAGTCAAGAATGTGTTTGTTTAAAGGATGATAATGGGATGAAATAAGAGGTTAATATGGGTTATTAAGATTTGGAAATTTTGGTACATAAACACCTTGTAGAGATTGTAGAAATAACATGTTTATTGTATAGTTGAAAACTTAAGCTAAGGCTTGAGTATGTGTAGTTAAAAATTTGTTTTGTGTGCATACCAATGTTGTAAAAGTAGGTCTACAAGGCCGAGTACTCTCCGAGTACTCGCTACAAGGTATGGTGCCGAGGGGAGTTTCTTTAACTCCGCCTAGTTACTAAAAATTGTTCACAGGTGGTCAACATTAGCCAGAATCACATCGAGTCAGTTAACTATTTTCACTTAAAATTACAATATAATTCGTATTTCTATAATATTAAAGAACGAATATCATTTTTTTAATTAATGAATAACATTTTTTAGAACAATTTTGGTGCTTAAAAATGTATTTCTCTTATATATATTGATATTCACTTAGTTTGTTATAAATATTAGTAAACTTATGATATTTGAAATATATATTACCCAAAAACTAATTTTATTTATATTTATCATGTCTGATTACTCTCCGAGTACTCCCCGAGTACTCTGAGTACTCCCTCCAAGGGGGTCGGCCGCCTAGGGACCGATTAGCGACTTTTGCAACATTGGTGCATACTTGGCGCTAGATGATAAAACATGGATGTGATGATATATTACTTGTTATTATATGTATATTTGCTGTACCAAATGGTTTGGTTTTGACATTGTGACTTAAATAGCTTGTCGGTGACTTTAACGGTCGAAAAGTTCGACTTTTATAGTGAACCGACATGAATTTTTGGAATTGAACTAAAACAGCTCCTAAAGTCATAATATTATTATATTTAACATAAGTTAAAGTATAAGAAAAGTCAAGAATAGCAAAACTTAAACCAACCCGGTTCGTGTCACAAAAACCGACACGAAAACGTTAAAATTGGCATTTTAAAGAAATTGGCAACAAAATAAAATCCATAACTTTTTTATTTAAAAACCAATAAAACTTGACTAAAAACTATATAAAAAGTGTTTTATATAATTTAAAACTAAAAGTTTTCATAAAATAACAACCGGTTCGGTTTTAAGCTCAAAACCAACGAAACCGGCAAAACCGACAAAACCTATTATAATAGAGTCAAAATTTTAAATAAAATAATAAATTAAATTTTCCAAAACACTCCAGCAACTAAAGGTAATAATTTTTATAAATTTTAATAATTATTTTAAATTATTAAATAAAACAATTATTAATTGATTATTTCTTGTTTATATTTTTAAGTGTGTATTTATAGAATTATAAGTAGTAAACTGTATGTGTTGTGTGCTTGTGTGGGTTTTTAGAATAAGAATATATATATATATATATATATATATATATATATATATATATATATATATTTTGGTCAAACATGTATATAGTTAACCAATTTTGGTCAAGCCCGAATTTGAATTAACGAACGTGTACTAATATAGGACACGAGCGTTTATACAAACATCGGATTCAAAGGTGAGTTCTTC
The DNA here is from genome assembly GCF_021521415.1 of Bidens hawaiensis. Classification (NCBI taxonomy): domain Eukaryota; kingdom Viridiplantae; phylum Streptophyta; class Magnoliopsida; order Asterales; family Asteraceae; genus Bidens; species Bidens hawaiensis. Next base: position 183,085 of record NW_027492307.1, on the reverse strand, counting down.
CTCCGAAAAGCATATTGTATATCTATATTCGTATTTATATATATGTTTTGAAAGCGCATTATACTTTACAAATTGTCGTTATTGTGGGATGAATCAATTTGGTTAAATAACTGTTAACCGAATTGAGGGCAGAGAAATGTTGGTAGATCTATCAGGGTGACGCCCCCCACTTCCATTCGCGTTGGGTTAAAAGTGGAAATATTTCGAGTATGGTACGTTTCGAGTTATCAAATTGGTGGTCATACACGCGTTGTATTCTTAGCTAGTTTACAACTAACGCTTTTGTGCTAAAAGGTAAAATGCGGGTTTCGTTATTGTGTTGTACTGTGTAAAGATCGGTATTGTTGGGAGTATAATGGCCGTACACTATTATATTCATGTGTTGTTTATATATATAAATTGTCTATATTTATATAAGGAAAATTGGATTTAAATAATCCAAACTATTATGTTTTGGCCAATAATAATAATCCCAACTAATAATGTAACTAGTGGCAATCCCAACTTTCAACTCTATTACTCTTAACAATCCCACACTAACTGACCGTTAACTCTGTTTGTTTTTATTTACACAAATAGTCCCCTTGGTTTACGCATATTATAGATTTGATACACCTAAAAACCATTATATATCTCTCTCTTTATATCTCAGTTTCCGGCCGTCACCACCACCGGCCGCCGGCGCCGCCACTAACACCAGTCGCCACCAGCCAGCTGAGCCACCACGAACCACCATCTTCTTTTAGTTTTTACTTTATTTTTTGTCTAAACCACCGTGGACCACCCCTAACCGATGAAATCTGCCACCGGTGAGAAAGGCGATATATCTGTGAAGTGGCGGTTCAGATCTGATTCAGATGTGTGAACATTAATTCCAATGAAATGAAGCTGATGGCCGGAATCGTTTGTTTTGTACAGGTTAGGGGTAGTGGACCGTGGTTCAGGCGAGAAAGAAAGAATACGTAGATGGCTGTGCACGGTGGTTTATGTGAGAACAAAACAAAACGAAGATGGTGGTATACAATGGTTCAGGTGACGGGTAGCAACCAGTGGTGGTCGTTGTAGCAGCAGTCGGTGGTGGCCGCATCCCGTTGTGGTGAGTTTTATTTGATAAACAATTAAATTTATTTTAATTTTTAAAGCATTTATTTTTTTCAATAAAAATAAAAAGGTAATTATTAATAGTTACATTTTCTGTTAAAAAAATACTTAACATTTCGAATTTGGAATAATCAATATACCAAATTATTACGATATTAATAATAAATAATGGTACAATTATATTATATAATATATGTAATTAAAAATTAAACCAAAGGGACTATTTATGTAACTAAAAACAAACAGAGTTAACGCCCAGTTAGTGTGGGATTGTTATGAGTAATAGAGTTGAAAGTTGGGATTGCCACTAGTTACATTGTTAGTTGGGATTATTATTGGTCATGTAGGACCGGTGACGATCCGAGCAGGTTCGGGACGGAAGGTTTCAACCACAGATCAAAGATAAAAACAAACACTTTATTGATAAACGCGAACGGTTACATGCTTGTTTAAACAGAGAAATCACGATCTATGGCAGGGGGAGGTCGAGCATGGCCTCCCCCCTCATCCGGACAGCACCTGGGCTCCGGGCACGAAAAACCTCAAAACTCTTCCCTGTTCACGACTGAAAGCTGGTATTTATACCCGCTGCCATTCGGTCAGGACTCATTCGATCGAATGAGTCCTATTCGATCGAATGGCAGACTCATTCGATCGAATGAGTCCTATTCGATCGAATGGCAGACTCATTCGATCGAATCAGAAACTGGTTCGATCGAATGAGTATCCATTTGAAAATGCTCTTTCAAATGGATCACTTTCAGCGTGAACCACTACCTAGGTGTACAGCATACAACATAAACATTCTAAACTATTCGCCAAGCGACGGCCACAAAATGTGCACCAACAAATTCCCCCTTGGACGTTGCTTGCGAATTGCTGTAGACACCTCTTGCAATCTTCAGTCAAATCTTCTGCTTTATCTTGATAATCACGTTGAAGAATACCATCATTGCAGCAAGATTCCCCCTTAGACTGAACTCTCGGTTAATGATGCAAAGTGTTCTCCATTGCTGACATCTTCAGACTAAATAATCTGTTTAAAACAACCAACTGTAGAAATTCCCCCTCAGACGTTGACGTGTATCCCAATATATAGACATGACAATACATGCACGCTTCCGCTGCGCGACTTACTATCGGCGAATCTTCACCCACACGGTTACTTCACCAACATGTATTGGACAAATGACAGAGGCTTCCAATCTTTGTTAGGACCGATCGGGAGACGGTTTCCCAACGATTCTCGGGGGCAACGTGTTAGAGTGCGGAATCCTACTAACACGGCGACTCGGTGGTAATCAACGACACAAACGGTAGCAATTCCTAGGATGATATGACGACCAGGTGCGGAGGAAAGGACCGAAGGGGTTGACGGGCAGAGAGGATTTCCGGGGAACAGGTCGGCTGTGTATGTGTGTTATGTGTGCTCTCTTTTCTGAAAATCCCTAAGTAACGTTTATATATCGAAGACTCATTCGATCGGATGAGTCTCTCATTCGATCGAGTGAAGCTTTGTTCGATCGAATGAGCCTGGTTCGATCGAATCAACCTTTTGTTCGATCGAACCAGTTTTCGTTTGACATTTACAATACGTTAACTAGGTTTCACTATCTTTAGTCTCACGCCGACCTACCCTGATAGAACTGGGGACATATATATGACATTTCATGTCCTAACAAACTCCCCCTTGGAGCCAGTTCTATTTATGTTTTAACCAATCGAGATTTCTTGCTCGACTGCAACTCCCCCTTGGAGTTATCTCTCCCTCTCTGTTCTCAAAGCTAGTGGTGCCCTCATTGCATCCACCAAACTCCTGTCTTCATGGAGTTATCTCACGATCCAATGGTGCAGTCCGTCAGACTTACCATAGGTTCCACATATCATGAGATGCTGTCAAATGGAATATAAGATTAACATTTAAGCACAGTTGTAGTAGATTATCAAACATGAAAGTAAAGCATAATCTAGCACAATATTCCAAAGTATATTAAAATCACTCCAAAAACAATTACAACCAGAAGATAAAACTTTGAATTACAAAGAAACCAAATAAACAAAACATATAACAATTAATCACTGGTTCCCTGTGTATATTTCTTCTGTTGTTCCTTCCAGTTAGATCCTGCATGTATGTCATAGGCAAAACAGATCCTAATGACATTTCTGTACTTTAGCGCTTGCTCCATGTCATCGGGGGCATAAAGAATTTCTGTCTTGTATAGAGTAAAAACATCCTCCCTTGACAAGTTGGTGAGCCACATAGGATCAAAAATGCGGATTGTGCTCCAATTACCATTGTCGTTGAGCACTATAACTGCTTCATGTAGTCTTCCGTCGTAGTACCAATGCCTGAACGATTTGTAGAAGTCCTGCTTCATCTTTCGTAGCGGAATCTTCTTCATTGTAAGTGGTGGCATGTACTTCAAAATGACTTTCGGCCTGTTGGTGATCGGATCGATCTCCTTTTTACTTGTATAACGCTTTGGCCTTTGCGGTGTAATCAATCTCCATTTTGAGTTGTATTCCTTTCGTAATACACTCTGATAGTACGATGCGAATGGAGATGAGCTTGCGTATAGCATGTCCAGGTAATTAAGACGATTAAGATCGTAAGTTGGAAGAGTCTTCAAGTCTGTGATTCGTTGATAGTACTCAACCCCCTTTTCCCTTTTGACAGCTACGCAGTTCAGGTCTTTCAGACACGCCCAAGCTAGGATTTCTCCAGAGGTTCTCCGACCCTTAGTATCATATGACTTTGTGTGAGGAATGGTCGGTTTCGCTTGGCGTTTAGACCTGATCTTTTCAAGAATAGCATTGAACGCTTTCTTGCATTCTTCTGTTTTGTCTTTAAATTCGGCTTGATCGGCTTCAGACGGCTGTTTCATAGCATTTGACCTTTCGTCAGCCTTCTTCTGCACTTCCTCCTCGTTTACGTTTTGAAAGAAGCTTGATGAGTTGGGAATATCGTCAGTTTGCGACGTGTAGTACTCAGGATATTCTTCCCTTGTCAAGTCTTCTATTTCGACATCTTCGAAGTGAGGAGGATCGACTTGTGTCGGATCAGCGGCCGTCGGTGATGGTGAGTCGGTTGAAGCAGCTGCAGCAGATGTGGATTCTGTTGAATGCAAGGCCAGAACTTTGCCTGTTTCTTCGTTTGAAAACTCGAACATTTGCTCTAGCTCTTCTTCCGTGAAGTTGTGCGAAATCTCACCTTCTTCCAAGTCTCCACTTGAGAAGATTTGCTGTTCATCTGGGTTGTCCAAGAGATAATTGAAAAACTCCGCTGCTGTTTTTGACTGCAGCGGTTGGACATTTGATGTATCAGCATCACCTGCTTGATTAATAATCACAACACAGTAAAAAAAAATTTTTTTTTTTTTTTTTTTTTTTTTTTTTTTTAAATAAACATATGTAATATCATAAACGTTAAGTACAAAACAATTACATATGACAATGGAATATAAATAAGGATTACAAGATTTAAACATTAAAATCCTCACTACATTCACTCAAAAATCACTCAGTTACCTTCACCTTCATCATCATCTGAGTTCAGCTCGTCGGTGTCCACATCAACATTAGCTGGACCTTCCAGACGAAGAACGTCTCCTTTAAGCTCAGTCACCTTAGCTTCAAGGTTTCTGTTTGACTCCACAAGGCTTTTATTGGACTCTACCAGGCTTTGATTTGACTCTTTGAGCTCTGTGATAGCAGATCCCTGTTCAGCAACAGTAGCAGTGAGCTGAGTGTTCTCAATCTTCAACCTGTCGTTGTCAGCTTGAAGTTGAGCCATTTGTTCATCTCTGATTCTGTTATGCTCTTCCTGCTGTGTCCTGAACATGAACATCTGCATCATCGCCTTGTGCAGGTCGGCAATTTCAGAAGCGACCTTGGGAGGGAGGGAGATCTCCTGTTGAGGTTGAGGAGGAGGTGGCGGTGCGGACTGAGGTGTTGGAGGAGGAGCTTGTTGTGCTGGAGGAGCAGTAGAAGAGGTCCCAACTGATGGTAACATTGCGGGACGAGGTTGGCTGGGAAATAAATTCCTGTACTTTCGAGTAACCTTCCTCTTTTGTCTCTTCGCCGGCCTTTCTTCACCTGTCGGTTGATCAGCAGGCTGCTCCTCAAACACTACTTCTTCACCGGTTTCCAAATCTTCAACATTTAAGTAGGTATCAGCTTCCTTCTCTGCATCAGTCCTGGTGTCCTCAGGGACTACTTCGTCTTCAGTGTCTGATTCATCACTGGTTTTCTGATACGGAAGGTCCTCGACATCTGAGTCACTTGAGGTGTTCCTCCACTTCCTCTTTGGTGGAGCCTGATAAAACGGATTCGCCACATGCCCAAAACAACGTTTGTGTGGGGGCCTTGTTGGACGATCCTTGTACGACTTGAGACGGTTCAAAGTCTCATTCTTCATGTGGTCTAGCTTTACCACATCTCCGTCATTCTCTTTCAACAGCCCCGGTGCCTGGTCATCAACTATCATCTGCACAAACCTCGGGTACCGTAGAAACTTCTCACCCGCCCCTTGTTTTATGGTGATGTTTTCCACCATGTGACTGAATGTCATTTGAGAGAAATTGAAGGGGCGGTTCATCACGAGTGCTGCCACGGTGAATTGCATGCTCTCCCTTATCTTATCAAAACTTGTACGTTGAGGACCCAGACAGTGCATCACCACGTGCGCCAGATATTTGAATTCTGGGCACAAATTTGCTTTGAGAAGCAGACCGGCATTGAGATCGCCGTCATACTTCATGCGTGCGAAACATCCTCTCGTTGCTGCAGGATGTAATGTGGTCGGGTCAGAGTCTGTATCTGCAAACCCGCAGACATCTCTAAGAATCTGGGCAGAAACAACAATTTGATGCCCTCGGACTGTGGAGCGTATCACCGACGGCTCGACGGACTTGTCGTGCGTGGCGTTTCTCCAAAACTCCTGTTGAACCGACATTATCGGCTCAACGATCCTTGAGATAGGAATGAAGATCCTTGACCTCTTTAAAAACTTAATCATCTGCGCAAAGTCCTTGCCGTGACTTGATTTTTCATCTAAAAATGCCACAATGTTGTGTTTGATCGACGTTTTGTACGGAGCAATAACCTGTGCAGCTTCAGCCATTGAATCTGTATACATAGACATGTTAAAACAGACAGATATCTAAAAGACTGAATTTGTTAAAAAAAAATTTTTTTTTTTTTTTTTTTTTTTTTTTTTTTTTTTTTTTTTTTTTTTTTTTTTTAACTTCTGGACTGGTTCGATCGAATTATAAAGGATTCGATCGAATGAACTAATCATCCGATCGAGTGAGACATATATTCGATCGATTTAGACTGGTTCGATCGAATGGACTCATTCGATTCCTTCAACCAGAACCCAGATTTCAACGAGACCCGAATCGGTTTTTCGACCGATTAACCACAATCAACATGTGCGAAACATTGAAAGATGTTGTTTACATGTTTTCCAATGACCCTCATGACCCGAAAACTAAAAAAAAACTCAGTTTTATTGTCGGGACCGTTTCCGACACCAAAAACGGCCCGAAAACCTATCGAAACGCGGACGAAAATCAATAAAACTTACATTTTTGAAATCTACGCGAAAAAGTGAATAAACTGGTCGGATCAAAAAGAGGTTTTAGCACGATCGATTTTGAGAGGGAAATTTCAAATTCTTTTCGGATGAAAATGTCCGATCGAATGACTTCTGCTATTTATACAGATTTTTGACTCATCCGATCGAATAAACTTGTTCGCTTGACTCATCCGATCGAATGAGACACACTATTCGATCGGATGGATTTCTTCCCTCAAACTGATTTTTCACAATAACTTATCCAATCGATTTGGCACATTCGATTGACTGACTCGATCGAATGGCTACATGTTCGATCGAATGAGGAAAAGCTTTAGAAAAATTTGACTTTTAAACTTCTTATTCCCCGTCATCGATCACGGTGCTTTTGAACCTGCAAGAAAACTTAAACTTTTGACATTTGGTTAGTTAGCATAGAAATTTTCCGATTTTGTGAGCTCAGTTCCTGTAGAACATAAAGATCATAAAACGTTAGTAAACACACAGAAAATATCAGGTCCAACCAACTTCGGTTTTATTGCAACTTCTTCCTTCTCTCATTACACACTTGGTTGCGCAGATAAACGTTTAGCAACCTGCATGAGTTTTTCTTTCATTCCTACACACTGAATAAACATTTAGTAGGAACAGACAGGAATCAGACTACCTGTCACAATGATTTCTCATCGACTTTCAAACATTAAGAATAAAATAAAATAACCAAAAATAAAATCTTAATTATTTATTTACAGGGAGGGACAGGGATCAGACTACCTGTCACGAGAAATAAATAAAATGAAAAATAAATAGAAATAAAATCTTTTTGGTTTTTATCAAACTATTTACAGAGAGGGGGACAGGGATCAGACAACCTGTCACGATGATTTCTCATCGTCATTTAAGCAGAATAAAATTAAAGAAAAATTAATTCAGAATAAAAATGTTTTTGAATTTTTGTCTTGTTTCTTTTTATAATATTCAAACTGAAATAAACATCTGTACAAAAAAAATTTAAAACACATTATTTTTGGTTGAGAAGGATCTATAATAAGAAATCATACAGACGTAACTATCTACTGAGACTTTTTGAGATTTTTTTTTTTTTTTTTTTTTTTTTTTTTTTTTTTTTTTTTTTTTTTTTTTAATATACGAAGTTGAACAAGACATAATGAATATTCTTTTTGTGAGAAAGATCCGAACAGGAATCATACTAATTAAGTGACTGTCACATAGATCCGTGTTGAGCTGTATTATGACATAAAGAAACAGGTTATGAGCATGAAAATAACTTAAAATGGTTTTCATCGTTTCTGTGATACGAGTTAGGTTCAATTATGTCTCAAAATTTAAGTGAATAACAACTCAGAGATTATGTTGCCTCCTATCTATTCTCAAAGCGTATTTGGCTTTCCCCAAGTCACCCCGAATTGACTTTGACCCATAGTGTCTGATTAAGGTTGTAAGTGTCTTCATCTGCTTCCCGTTTTCTTTCTTACTCCATAATTGAGAAGTCTTGACATTATTAACTCTAGAATGTTTCAATAACTCATAAAGAATCATTTTTTTTTTTTTTTTTTTTTTTTTTTTTTTTTTTTTTGTGAATGTTACATAGACTTCAGAGTAGTAAAACAATTGCAAGTCCCGAATCTGGATCACTGCAGTTTCTTCATGCACTATCTTTACGGGAATCAGAACACTTATGGGCTCGTGTATGACTGGGTAATCGCTTTTCTGCCTATCATTCGGAAAGATATATATGAAGACAAACAAAACTCTTAAGGAGTTTCCACGTAAAATCGAGTAGATTTAGTTTGTATCACATCTACTTTTACGCACCATAAAAAGCTACCATGACACACAATGACTGTTCTAAAGCCTTTTAAGCCTAATAACTTCACTAGTTAAGCACACAGAATCAGTATATCTATCATTTTCCAAGGTTGGATCAATTTCTCATTTTCTGAATATAAATGAATGTCTTTAAAAAAACGTTTAAATTATTTCGCCCCGATCAAGTCAAAGTCTTCAGGTAAACGGCTATCCTGAAGATCCAATGGATCAACTGGACCGACCACATACGAGTATGTGTCCTTCTAACTAAGTATAACCGACTATTTTTCAGCGAAAGAATAAAAACCATCAAAACCCGCCCCGATCACTTTCAGTCATATGGTTAATGGCTATCCTCATAATCTACTAGTAGAAATAAGGACCAAAACACATCCGAAAATGTGTCCATCAAACTGAGGTAACCGACATAATTTTAAGCGATAGTGATGTATAAAAATTTAATATAAGAAAAATGAAAATAAGCTGTACAGAAATAGCAAATCTTTTTGATGTCTCAGTATGATAGCGTCTGTGTACTATCACCTTTCTTGTAACAAGATCAACTTCTCAAAATTTTGAAATATTTTTTAATGTTTTTGGGTTTTTGTATTTTATATTGTTTTTGGTTTTTCTTGAACCTTTTCTCCCCCTAGAATTTATAAAAAACAAAATCTTTTTGGATTTTTTTTTAAATTTTTAAGAAAAGAAAAATGAAAACAATTTAAATGATATCTTCAGGAACATCATCTGATATACGTTTAACGCCGTTGATCTCTAGTAAATATAAAAACCGTGGTTTATCAAATGCTTTAGTGAAGAGATCAGCGCGTTGTTCCTGAGTGGGGATTTTTATCACATCGATTAACTTCTTTTCGTAGCAGTCACGAAGGAAGTGATATCGAATTTCGATGTGCTTCGTTTTGCTAAAATGAACCGGATTTTTGGTAATTGAAATTGCAGCAGAATTATCAATATATATGGGAGTAGTAGAGCATTCAATACCGTAGTCACGCATTTGTTGCTGAATCCAAATAACTTGAGAACAGCAACTGGCAGCCGCAATATATTCCGCCTCAGCTGTTGAAGTGGAGACTGACGTCTGCTTTTTGCATTGCCACGTTACTAAACGACTTCCAAAGAACTGACATCCTGCTGTTGTTGATTTGTAATCGAGTTTACAACCGCCATAATCCGAATCACTATACGCATGAAGATCAAAGTTGTCATCATAAGGATACCAAAGACCCCAATCTGGAGTACCCTTCAGATAACGCAAAATTCTTTTGACTGCAATCAGATGGGAGACCTTCGGCTTTGACTGGTAACGTGCACAGAGACACGTAGCAAACATTATGTCTGGCCGAGAAGCAGTCAGGTACATTAGAGATCCGATGATCCCTCTATAGTGAGTTGGATTGATCAATTCACCCTTCTCGTCAGGATTAATCCCGTGATTAACCTCTAAAGGAGTTCTCTGTGAAGAAGAACTCAACATCTCAAACCGTTTCAAGATGTCATTGACGTATTTTGTCTGGTGAATGAAGATACCGGAATCTTTTTGATCAACTTGAAGTCCTAAGAAGAACTTCATCTCACCCATGGAGCTCATTTCAAATTTTTCTTTCATCACTTGTTCGAACTCCTTACAAAGTGTTTTATTCGTGGACCCGAAGATGATGTCGTCCACGTACACTTGTACCATAATTAGATCTCCTTCTTTTTCTTTTGTGAATAGCGTGCAGTCAATGGTTCCCCTTCTAAACCCGTTGTTCAGAAGGTGTTTGGATAGTTCTTTATACCAAGCTCTCGGGGCTTGGTGAAGACCGTACAAAGCCTTGTTGAGCAGATAGGCTTTGTCCTTGTGATATGGGTCTTCAAAACCTGGAGGTTGTGCCACATATACGGTCTCTTCGATGTGACCGTACAAAAAGGCACTCTTGACGTCCATCTGATATACTTTGAATTTCTTGAAAGATGCATACGCCAAGAACATCCGGATTGCCTCCAAACGAGCAACCGGAGCATATACCTCATTGTAGTCTAGGCCTTCGATTTGCCTAAACCCTTGGACCACCAGCCGGGCTTTGTTGCGAACAATCACTCCACGATCGTCACGTTTACATTTTAGTACCCACTTAGTGCCAATTTTCTTCTGACCTTTGGGGAGATCCACCAGCTTCCACACACCAAGTCTTTTAAACTGCAATAATTCCTCTTGCATGGCTGTGACCCAGTTGGGATCTTTCAGCGCATCGGTGGTGCTGTGTGGTTCTTCTTGTGCTAAGAAGCATTCATGGGCATTAAGAGCAACTAATCCTGACTCCATCATTTCTGTGTAGAGACCAAAATTCAGCTGTCGACGAGTTTTGACACCCTGTTGAATGTCCCCTATAATGTTGTCTTGTGGATGATCACGTTCAGTCCTAACAACCGGATTGTCAGGAACGACAACATTTTGTTCCAAGTTAGTTAAGTTCGGCTCAGGAACTGGAGCGGTTTGTTCCATGTTGTTTGTGTTCAGCTCAGGAACTGGAGCGATTTGTGGTGCTGCCTCTGAAGTAGACGTTAGAGGCGGATCTGTGATAGACACATCTTGATTTGACGAGGACGGTTGTGAAATAACATGTGTCGGTGCCGGTCGTACAAAGTCTGTTGGTGTTTCATCTTCAGATTCGGAATCAGATGACTCAAGAACTTGTTCTGTTGACTCTGTGGAAGAAGACGTTGACGGACCAGGATGAGATGAGCGTTGCTGTGATTCATCAGGAGGTGCATTTTGCGCCTCATACATCATTTGAATAGCAACATCATTCAGATTGAATGACTTGACCCATTTGTCAAAGTCAAACAACCAGTCTTCACCTGTCCCTTTGGCTGGTTCTGTGTAGCGTTGAACATCGACGTGGTACCATTCTTCAACCAATTTTGTTGATCGGTTGTAGACCCTTTTGAGAGGAACGCTATAACCCAGAAAGTAACCCTTAATAATCTTCTCCTCGAACTTGTTATCAACTTGCCTTTTGAGTAACGTGCAAAGAGCCCCAAATGGTTCCAGGTGCTCTAAGTTAGGCCTTCGACGTTGAAGAAGCTCGAAACTAGTCTTGCCGTGGCGCTTGACAATGCCAACCCGATTCAGTGTGAAACAGGCGTTGGCAATTGCCTCATTCCAAAACGTGACTGGCAACACTGAGTCAGCTAACATGGTTCTTGCTGTCTCGATTAACGTACGGTTTTTCCTTTCAGCAACCCCGTTCATTTGTGGAACATACGGAGCACTGAATTCTTGAACGATGCCTTTTTCTTTGCAGTAAGTATCAACGTTTGCGTTCTTAAACTCTGTACCGTTATCTGACCGAATTCTTCGAACCTTCAGCTTGTATTGCGACTCAAGAGTCGTGACTAGCAGACTAATACACCCAAAAGTTTCAGACTTCGCTTTTAGGAAAAACACCCATGAGAATCTTGAATATTCATCAGTGACCACTAGACAGTATGAGTGCCCAGCAATACTTTTGACGCTGATTGGGCCAAAAAGATCCATATGTAGAAGTTCCAACGGCATATCAATGGAGTGGAAACTCTTAGACTTGTGGGACCTTTTTCGTTGTTTTCCGGCTTTACACTGAACGCATGAATCAGGGAGATGAAAACTTCTTAGATTGACTCCCTCAACCATTCTATTGTGCACCAGCTTGTTCATGTTCCTGACGTTTATGTGTCCCATCCGTTTATGCCAAATGACAGTATCACGTTCGGATGCCTTGGACACAAAACATGTTGCAGTTGGAGATGATGACCCTGCCTTAGCCATATCCAGAATGTAGAGATCACTCTGGCGTGCGGCTGACATTAGAACTTTGTCTTCAGGAAAGTTGACGTCCTTAGACAAGATGTGGCAGTCTCGTTCATCAAACATTACTTTGAAACCTTTGTCGCAGATTTGACTTATGGACAACAGGTTGTTCTCCAACTCTTTGATGAAATTAACTTTCTCAAACGAAACTCGCCCATTAGACACAATTCCTTGGGCCGTGATAAAACCTCCTTGATTTCCTGCAAAGGAAACTGCACCTCCTTTTATTTGTCTGACATTTGAAAGAAGATTCATGTTTCCAGTCATGTGCCTGGAAGCTCCTGAGTCTATGATCCACATGTTGAATCTTGGATCATATAGAGCAACCTGCACACAAAGACAAAAGGTTTAAATATCATTGGAAACCCAAGCCCTTAAGGTCTTGGGTTTTCCATCTTCATCACGAATGAACAATTCAATCCATTTACCCTCATTAACACTGTTTTCAGATTTGACGTTGTTATCATCAGTGTTAGTTTTCTTTGGTTTCCAAAAGTCAGTCTTCTTCTCAGCATGTTTGAGATAGCTGGTTGAAGACTGAGTTTCACTTGTCGAAGTGGAAACACTTGGATCTGAGGGGTTTGGGGATTGGTGTGGTGAGGTTGGCTGAGGTTTCCGAGGAGAAACCGACCTCGGTGTGTGAAACCGTTCTTGACCTTGAATGTCAATGGTCGGTCTCCTCCTAGGAGGTGACTTGACATACCTCGGATCCGGAGTCGATATGTACTGCTTAGGATCCGTGTACTTATAGCAAAATCTTGCTATATGCCCTACCTCTCCACACGAAAAACAGTAGTTTCTCCCCCTTTGACTTGGTGGAGAGAAATAACTCTGGTTTTGTCTGTTATCATAGTACCCCCTGGATTTGACATTTTGGGGTGGAGTTTGTCTAGGAGGGTGTTTTGGGAAATTATGTTTTTCATTAACGTTACCCTCCTTTACAAACTGGGTACTATGTTCCACATAGACTTTCTCAGATTTAGGATTAAACTTTTTCTTCTGAGAACTTCTTGTTGTTGTTGCCTTTGACTTAGATGGTGGTGGGCCCGACTTAGTTGTGGAACCTAAGTCTGTGGCAACAGCATTTTGTTTGGACACAGGAGCCGGGTCAATGACTTCTTTACCCTTAGACACAGAAGTTTGGTTTGTGTCCTTGGGTATGTAATCATTTGATTCATCATCCGGCACAGCTCCTGGTGTGCTTGCAAATTGATTCAGGATCGGGGGTGGGACATTGTTGTATCCCACTCCTTTTTCCTTTTTGCCTCGGAACTCGGGAATAATGTGTTCTAATAAATAAGATGAATTTGAATAACTTTTTAATTTGAAATTTAATGATTCAAAATCAGCTTTCAAGTTTTCCAATTCTTTTTTCAAAACATTATTCTTATTTATGTGAAAATTGATAGAATCTTGTTGATTAAGAACACATATTTCAAGTTCCTTGTTCTGACGCTTAAGGCCATCAATCTTTTCTTTAAAAGCAGACTCTTTCTGCTTCCAAGCCTTATTCTGTGCAAGCGCGTCAGTCAGTTCCATTAAAGATCTTGAGGCTGCTTGTTTGTAAGCCTCGAGATCTTCAATTCTCTCTTTTAGAGATTGAATTTCTTGTTCATACAACTCACATTTTAAACATTTAACATTTACAGATTTAGGAGTTGAAGGGTTAGAACTTACCTTGGCATTACTTGAAGTGTCTGCCATGAACGCGGAGCATAGTTTCCCCGCTCTACCCAAAAACGATGGAGAAGTTACTTTAATTTCTGCTTCTTTGACTTCTTCATCCTTAGCAGTCTCCTTGTGAATTGTTGAACTTTGAGATGTTTGAGGAGTGTTTGACTCGTTCTCATGATCCTCTTTCATCTCCGTAACTACCACTTCAGCCTCTGCATCTACTACTTGAACTTCAGTAGCTGGTTCCTCGACTATATATGCTTCGTTTTTCGAGGAAACCACAGACCCAGAATCTGAGTCTCCATCTAGATCAGCCATATTTATGTTGAAGTTCCAAGTTTCACCCTCATCTCCTTGAACTGCAAGAGCAGTTTCATTGTTGATGTTGTTTGTTGCTGTTGGGTTTTGAGGGACCTGTTGTCTCTCAAGATTGACATTTGCAGCAGCAGCCGTAGGAGTGGATGTTGAAGAAGTGGTTCGGAAAGGGTATTGATGACCTTCCCGTCTGGGCTTCGAACACTCCTTGGCGAAGTGACCAAGTTCACCACAGTTGTAACATTTGACTTTGTTTTTGTCAAAGCCGAACTTGGATTTGTTGTTGATAGTGAGGGCCTGACCGGTTTTCTTTGTCCATTTCTTGGCCCTTCGGAACGCACTGCCAAGTGCCCACATAATATCTATGCGTTCCATGTCGTCTTCATCCAATTGTTCGTAGTCATCGCTGTCCAGATGACTATTTCCCAACTTTCCAGCTACCATCAAACTGTATGACTCTATAATCGTACCCAGAGTTGCCATGTGTTCTTTGGCAACCTCAACAGTTACAGCTCCCAAGCCCTCTGTATTTAACGTTGCTTTTTCCATGGGTTTGGTTCCGGAGTTTGTACTTGCATTACCGGGAGTTGACGGTGGTGGAACAGACGATCTTGTTTCAGTCCCCTTTGAATTCGACACTGAGGAGACGAAAGCAGTCTTGATCGGTGCATGATCATTTACATCTGACAACGGAGATTTTGACATGTATAACGATTTGTCAGGTGTTGATCTTGGCTTTCTTGAGGAGGCTCTCAGTTCAGCATCCTCTTGTCTGATCTCTTTAATGAAATCAGAGAGAAGAATTGTTTCGAGTTGGTGACTTCTTCTCATCACCGTTAGAAAGGTGCTCCAACTGGGTGGGAGACCTTGTGCTAGACATCTCACTTTCTCAGTGCCAGTAGTTCTAACGTTGTAGGCCTTGAGCTCAGACATGAGATGATAAAATCTCGACAGCAGTGACTCGATATCTTCTCCTGATTCCGGACCAAACAAATCGAATTCACGCTTTAGTTCCCTAGCGTGAATATCTCTCAGTGAATCCGACCCTTCACATCTTTCAACCAAGGCGTTCCATAGTGTTGACGCTGTAGTGAATTGGTTGAACTGGTGAAACAAATCGCTGGAAAGGGCTTGTGATAGTAGTGAGAAAGCCTTCTTTTCAGCTTCAAATGCTGTCTTCTGTTCATCAGACAGCCTGAAATAGCTTAAAGCTTCACCATCGTCGTTGGTCGGATGAACCCAAGCTGTTTGAACAGCTTCCCATAATCCAGGATTCACACCGGTTATGTGAATCTGGAATCTAGTCTTCCAAGTGTTGAACTCGTTTAACGCCATTAGCTTAGGAGGCTTGTTATAGCTTCCCGATTCCGAGTCACTTTCGAGGATTGACTGGATCCTCTTGGTTGTGCTTGTACTTGAAGACATGTTTGCTTAACTCCGAGAAGACTGAAAAACACTTAAAATTTGCTAAGTGTTGAAAAAACAGTCTGCTGATCGAATGTGTTGTATTCGATCGGATGAGTGGTCTATTCGATCGGGTGTGAGCTGACTCGATCGAATGTCTGTTTGGGTTAAGGTTCTGGTGTTATGAGGCTGATTCGATCGAATGGGGTGTTAGGTTCGGTCGGATAAGTATCTGGTTCGAACGAAACGGGTTGTGTATCTTGTTCGATCGATTGGGAACTAGTTCGATCGAATGGGGTTTTGGTTCGGTTCTGATGTTGACTTAGTCGATCGGATGGGTTATGACAATCGAATTTGACACTGATCGAATGGGTTGATCAAATGGGTGACTAAGTCGATCGGTTGGGTACTGGTTCGATCGAATGATTGGGACTTATTCGATCGAACGAAGGGAGCGTATGTTGAGGCGGGAAAAGCTGGTTCGGTCAACGTTTAAACTTGTTCGATCGAATAGGAGGGCTATTCGATCGAATGGGTTCCAAAAATAGACTGATTCGATCGTGAAATCTGGATTTTCCAAAATTAGAAGATTTTGACGAAAATTCGGATTTTGAAACAAAAACAAGAAATCTTGACGATCGAGGACCACTTTATGACTATTTTTAAACTTATAACATAAACACAACTTAATTCCAACCCAAAAACGGATCAAAACAACCAAAAACTCGAAGAACACGAAGAACGCGAAGAACGTTCTTGACGAAAACCCGAATTTTAACACGAAATCCTTTGATCAAAAACCAAAATATGACAATATTAACTGTTTTTGACACAAAACCGATGAACACAAGACCAAAAACCAAGATTTTACCGGAAATTTTACGTAAAAATAACGAATTTGACTCTAAAAACGCGATTTTTACCACGAATCTACCGAGAATCAAGAACCAAAGGCTCTGATACCACTTTGTTAGGACCGATCGGGAGACGGTTTCCCAACGATTCTCGGGGGCAACGTGTTAGAGTGCGGAATCCTACTAACACGGCGACTCGGTGGTAATCAACGACACAAACGGTAGCAATTCCTAGGATGATATGACGACCAGGTGCGGAGGAAAGGACCGAAGGGGTTGACGGGCAGAGAGGATTTCCGGGGAACAGGTCGGCTGTGTATGTGTGTTATGTGTGCTCTCTTTTCTGAAAATCCCTAAGTAACGTTTATATATCGAAGACTCATTCGATCGGATGAGTCTCTCATTCGATCGAGTGAAGCTTTGTTCGATCGAATGAGCCTGGTTCGATCGAATCAACCTTTTGTTCGATCGAACCAGTTTTCGTTTGACATTTACAATACGTTAACTAGGTTTCACTATCTTTAGTCTCACGCCGACCTACCCTGATAGAACTGGGGACATATATATGACATTTCATGTCCTAACAGGTCAATACCTAATAGTTTGGATTATTTAAGTCCAATTTTCCTTTATATAATAAGTTTTTCTCGGGAATAACTCACCAACATTCGTGTTGACCCAAATATTATTTGATAATGTTTTGCAGGTAAATGATGGTTTCGTGTGAAGGAGTGGAGCGAGGCGTCGGTGTTTGAATAAAAGTGTTGTATGGGACCATTATGGTAGTTTTTAAATAATAAAAACTATGTGTACTCTGATATTTAAATAATATGTTTAATATAATATATATTAAACGTTGTGTTTTTATGATTGGCTATTCATTACAACAACTGTCACCGCCCGAAATTTTTTTTGTTGTAAAGACTTCCACTGAAATTATTATTATGAGATTTTCGGGGAGTGACAATGCTGGTGCTGGTGTGGGTGTGGGTGTTGGTGTAACAATGGTTGTTTCAACTTCACTGTCCAACTCGCTAGATCTCAAGTCATCCCTTTTTCGTTTACGATGAATAAGATCAGCAGTTGGTTCTTCAATATAATCTTCCTCAGTGTTTTCAGGAACTGTTTGAGGAGGCTTCATAGCAGTTGACTGAAATAGGACTTTAGCAGCTTCAAGGGCTTTTAATCTTTCATCATCTGTAAGAGTACTTGGCTGACGGTGCTCTTCTTCATCTTCCTCATCATCGGAAATCTCAAATGTAGCAACACGTGGTTGAGCGGGTGCCACATGTTCGTCAGCAACCTGAGCTATGACAGGCTCAGCTTCGGTCTCAGCAAAATGACCGAATTTTACCAGGGGTTTCAATCCCCTATAAACCACTTTGGCACCTTTTCTTGACTGCTTCATTAACCCAAAGGAATTGGGTCCCATAGATTTCATATCCAAGGTATCAACAGATTTAACCAAGTTGGTGTAATGAGAATAAAAAATCATCTGTAAAAACCTTGGATACATCAAGAACATCTCCTTCTTCTTTGCCCTTAGATTGCTCATCATTTCATTGAAAACGAACTTGGAATAGTTGTAATTCCAACCCTTGATCAGAGCAGCTACGGCAGACATTTGGTTGTGACTAATTTCATCTGAACCTCCCTTTCTTCCCGAGATACATGAAAAAAACGTGTGCAAAAGGTATCTCCAGTAAGGGTGAAACAACTTCTTGATTGCCGGTGGATAAGTGCCTTCATACCCCATTCTTGTAATGACTTCAGTAACTTCAGCTGTAGAGTACTCTGTTGGGTAGTCGGGTTGATCCCCAAACAAAAGTACCTCTCTGATAATAGCTGATGTGTTGCAAAACACATAGATTTTTATCCCGATTTTGTGTCGTTTTGTGCGTAAACCGTTAACGAATATAACTTTTTCTTGCATGAAATTGAATGTTTGTGTATATGATAGGTCCCATGTTGAAGAGAGCGAGAAAACGAGTTAAATGGAGAAAGAATCAGCTAAAACGGAGCTCGGATGAAGCCGGTACACACGTACAAAGATAAACGAGCTGGAAGTCGAAAAACGTCAGAAAATGGCATGGCCGAGCTACGCGACCAGGTCATACCATTCAAGAAGCATGTGGTGGATTCCAACATGTCCCAAGGCTGCCAAGAACAACCAGAAATCATAAAAACGACTATTTTGTCTTCTAGCGGGCCTAGTGGGCTTGTTTTAACCTATTTTATATTATGAAAGAGGTGTTTAAACACATATATAAAGGGTTTATACCCTATGAACGATTTTAGAACATATTTTCCAGCCACCATACCTGCTCTAGAGGAGAAACCAAGGAGGACAAGCTTACGGTTCTATCTTTTATCCTTCGGTTGTCGGTTTTGACTATTTTAACGTTTGTGAGTTTGGTTTTTAAGCATTCAAACCTTTTGTAATCAGATTTATATGAACATGCTTATCATTTATATCTATTTTATGATGCTTTTCATTGATTATTATTGGCTAAACTTGTTAGTTCTACCTAGGTTAGATGATTATTGTTCGGTTTTAATGAGTTTATTAGATTGTTTGATCATCATGACTTGATTTGTTAATGAACGTTCTTAGGTTGTGTTTAGTAGCTGTGTTTTTATTAATTATACTCATATACCTCTTGCTTTGATTGATTGAAGTTGATTTTAGCTTGTTTGAACTCTTTACTTTGTGTTTAGAGATTGTTTGCGGGAAGTACAACCGTAGGGTTTACGTGGGTGTGTTAATTGATTAGATTCAGTGGGTAGGCACCTTCTTAGAGACCGAGAGGTGATAGGAAGTAGGGTCATCTCATAGCTTTTACTTGTTAGGATTAGGATCGCGTGAGAGCGGGTTCGGTTCTTGTCGGGTTTGGGTTTGTGAGCGATTAGTTGGTCTAGTTTAAGTTAAACCAAATTGTTCCTCTATCCTTGGTTGCGTAGTATTCGTTTCCATTAGGGTCGTGTGTCGGTGAGTCTGAGAAGAGAGTCGGAATTAGAACACCTTAGCATTTGTTTCCCGGTTTTTTTCTTAAAATCAATTAAGTGTAAGTTAGGGTTTGTTAGTGAGACCGAGAGGTGATCTAACTTTTTTGAGCGAACCTTAGTTGTGTCATCCTTAGATACCGGTGTCGTGAGATCATTCAATCCATTAACTTGTTAGACCGTCAATATGATTTTTACCTAGGTAGAAGTTTTCTTCATTTGCAGTTAAGTCTCTAAGTTTTATCAAGTGTTTAGTTAAGTTAAGTTAAGTTAAGTCTAGTTAATTAATTTAGTTAAGGTAAGTTAGGGTAAGTAGTTAATTATTAAAAATCATTTAAATATTCTTAGGCGAGTCTTGGTTAGGGTTAAGTATTAAAAACGTTTTCACGTTTCCTTGTGTTCGATACTCGGACTTCCTTAGTTCTATACTATTAGTGATCGGTACACTTGCCGGTTTTGTGTGGTTTCTTTAGGAGTCTTGTTTTATAAATTTAAAGCTTAGTTGTGAGTTACTTAGAAAGAGCATCATTAGACACACATCAATAGCTTCAGTAACAGTGACCGGCTTTGTCTGTATTTTGGAATCGATTGAAATAACTCCATCTGCCCCTTGAGAATTGATCTTTACATTGTTCCAGAAATCAGTAACCATCTTCTTACAAATGACAGGATTCTCACGAAGAGCATGAGAGATCCTGCAAGTATTAAGTCCAACAATCATCGACTTGAACTCCTTGTGAGCCAATGGTGGATCATACAGGTGGCCAGCTATATTATGAGTATCCACAAACTTTAACGGGTTTTGATCAGCCATATCTGCACCAAACTTATCAAGTTAGATATTAAATATATTGGCTTAATAGTGTTTAACAACTCTCATAATGAAAATACAAGCCCAAAGAAAACACATTTTACAGCCCAAAAGGTATTAATTGGCCCAAGTACACAATATTGTGTAACTATGGGCCCAGTCAGCGAGTATAGAGCCCAGTAGGAGGGATCTCGGTCAAACCAATGAGTTTTCGGTCATCAATAGCCTAGAAGGTTAGCTGAGAACAGTTAACCGAGAATAGGTGTTCTCGGTCGAACCGAGAATAGGAGTTCTCGGTCAAGATTTGACCAAAAACATTGTTATCTGCCATGATAAGCAGTTCTCGGTCAACGAAAGTCAGACTGAAAACTCCTTGCCAGCTGGTGACAGAAAACCCCTTTGAATTCCACCTTGGAATTCGTGTAACCTCCTTTAACCCACCGAGATCCCTAAGAATCCATTAAACCTGCAACATCTCATTTAAAAATTAGCCGAAAACCCTAAATCAAGACCAACAGACCAACATTCCCATCGAAGCCCTAATAACTCATAAATCCAATTTCAAATTAAAATCACCCATGAAATCAGTTCATGGTAACACTAATATAGTCCTTAGTAGCATACAAGACCCTTTTGATCTTGTCCAGTACCTGCGAGTTAACAACGAACACTTGAAAATTGTGATTAGTGAGGAAGAATTTGATTTCGGCAAAGATGATTAAAAGGGATGATTTCGGCTGAGCTGACTAGAGGGTTTGTAATGTGTAAAGTAAAAAATGAAGAGAAGAGACCCTTAAAATATTTATATCAACCTCAGCGGGCCGAAGACCCTTTATGGGCTCAAAGTAAGCCGAAAACCAAAAACCAGCCCAACTGAGCTCATGACCCATTAACCCAAAGTTAAGAGAAACTTAATTTACACGATCATTTCGAGGAAAGTAATTTCGAGGTAAAATAATAGGATTAGACAAAGAAAAACAAAATAAAATAATAAGATCAAAATAAAATAAAAATAATTATTTATCCACACAAAAAAACAACTCCCTTTAAATATGACGTCAGGATCAAATTTCAGTTCTTCGTAAAACTGCTGCCCTTTTTATGAAAAGATCCGAACATGGAATCATATCATTTAAGAGGCTGTCACAAGGATTCATGTTCAGCGTTATTATGACATTAAGGGACAGATTGATAACGTGTATCCCATACTTAGCATGATTTTTCATCGCATCAGTGATATGATTAAGGTTCAGTTAGGCATAAAGCTTAGATGGACATCACTCATGGACCTGTGATGCCTCCTATCTCTTCTCAAGGCGTATTTGGCTTTCCCCAGATTACCCCAATTTGACTCCAACCCCCTAGTGCTTGATCAAAAGATTTTATACAAAGCAGACTTAGTTTTAAGGTTGAACGTTGGACTTAGTGCCTGTAAACTGACATGCCTTTCATTCGAGACATGACATGACTTACTTGTGTGCCCCCATCTCTGTAGTTCTAGTTTGACCCTTTAAGCCTTGAAAATGAAATAACTAAAATAGAAATAAGTAGCTGCAATTACAAATTTTTTTTTCGCATTAATACTAATAATAATGGCTTAACGATACAATCTTTTGGTGATCAAGACACTAACGGGTTCGTGTATGATTGGGTAATTGCTTTTCTGCCTATCATTCGGAGAGATGTATCTGGAGACATGCACCCGTCTTTAAAATGACTCTCCACATTAAGTTTAGCAAATTTAGTTTATATCACTTTAACTTTTACGCATCTTGGAAAGTACCATACACAACAATGACTGTTCTAGAGCCTTTTAAGCTTAATAACTTCACCCGTTGGGCACACAGAAACGATTTATCTATCATTTTCCAAAGGTTGGATCAATTTTCATTTGAAAATATTTTGAAGCTTTAGAGAAGCCGTTAACTGAATATTAATATCACTTCCCAAGGAGTTAAGAAAAAAAACACACGTGTTAAGGATTCAGTCACCCCGGTCACCTTAAGCTTTCAGGTAAATGGCTATCCATTGTAACCACAAGTGGTTAACCGGACCAAACATGCATGAGAATACATGTCCTTCCAGTTCAGAGTTACTGACATAATTTTAAGTGAAAGAATACAGAACACAAAACTCATCATAATCGCCCCAGGCGCTTTCAGTCGTTAGGTAAGCGGCTATCCTGTGAAACTGCAAGTAGAACACCGGACCAACCATATACAAGTATATTTCCTTCAAACTTGAGCAACCGACATAGTTTTAAGTGAAAATGAATCACAACTTTAATTTTTTTTTAAATAATAATGAAGACAACGCACACACACTATTTTTGTCTTTTTTTTTTTATTTTTCTTCCCCTAAATTTGTGCAAAAATAAACAAAACTGTACAAATTTATCCCCCAAAAGACTCAATCCTCGAAACGTAGCATTTTAAGAAAACTCACAAGCACATTAAATTTTGCTGTTCCGACCGGTTTTGTAAATAAGTCCGCCACGTTGTTATCGGTGTGGACTTGTTCAAGATGAATCAATTTCCGATCGAAACAGTCACGAATATAATGAATTTTAATATCGATGTGCTTGGTTTTAGAGTGTTGGACTGGGTTTTTCACAATAGCAATGGCCGCATCATTATCACAAAAAATAGGGGTGTCAAGAAATTCCAAACCGTAATCCAGCAACTGGTTTTGCATCCAGATAACCTGAGAGCAGCAAGCGGATGCAGCAACATACTCTGCTTCGGCTGTCGAGGTGGACACTGTTTGTTGTTTCTTACACTGCCATGAGATGAGCCGATCTCCGAGAAACTGGCAACCAGCTGACATGGATTTCCTGTCTATGTCATCTCCACCATAATTGCTATCAGCAAAAGTATAAAGATCAAATTCTGAGTGTTTGGGATACCAAAGATCTAACTTCGGTTGTCCCTTCAGATATCAAAAAATACGTTTAACAACAATTAAATGAGAGAGTTTAGGATTAGCCTGGAAGTGAGCACATTGGCAGACTACGAACATTATGTCGGGACGGCTTGCTGTGAGATACATCAGAGACCTGATGATTGATTGATAGTATGTTTGATCTACGGGACTCACTTCAGGATCAGATGACAATAGCGGTCTTTATGCCATTGGAGTATTAGCACTCTTGGAATCTTGAAGCTCAAACTTAGCCAACATATCTTCAACATACTTTTCTTGATGCAACAGAATTCCCGTCGGACCTTGGCGAACCTGCAAACCTAGAAATGTTGTCATTTCACCCAACGAACTCATCTCAAATCTTTTCTTCATAACACCCTCAAATTCTTTGCACAAATCATCACTGGTGGAACTGAAGATGATGTCATCAACATATATCTGGACCAGAATCAAATCCTTTCTGACAGTTTTCCGGAACAAAGTTTGATCAATCGTTCCACACTTGTAGCCGTGGTCAAGAAGGTGCGCGGTGAGTGTAGCATACCACGCCCGTGGAGCCTGATGTAACTCGTACAGAGCCTTGTCTAACTTGTAAACATGATTTGGTTTCTTAGAGTCAACGAAACCTGGTGGCTGATCAACATAAATTTCTTCTTTGACCTCACCATAAAAAAACGCTGTTTTAAGATCCATCTGATATACTGTGAAACCCATATACGACGCACGCATATGCCAGAAAAATTCTAATTGCCTCAAGTCTAGCCACTGGAGCATAGACTTCTGTGTAATCTAACCCTTCTACCTGGCGAAAACCGCGAACTACCAGTCGTTCCTTATTACGGACAATAACCCCGGTGTCATCTTGCTTGTTTCTAAATACCCATCTTGTATCAAGAGATTTCTTTCCTTCCGGCAGTTTAACCAATCTCCATACCTTCAACTTATCAAACTGATTCAGTTCTTCATGCATGGCGTCAACCCAACTAGGTTCTTGAAGTGCCATTTCAACATTCTTTGGCTCGATTTGAGATATGAAACAGGAAAACATACAACTGTTTATGTGTCCGGTCTGACTTCTGGTGGACACACCTACTTCAGTGGGACCTATGATGTTTTCAATCGGATGATTCTTTTGGGTTTTTGATGGAATAGGCTTATCAGAAACATCACTATTAGGTTGAAGATTTGTTACGTTCTCCCCGGAATCAATAAGGGGGTTTTTCCATCCAAACGTTGCTGTACTGTGAGAGTACGAGGAGCCGGTAACGTATTCATCTGGAATGTAATCGGGAAACAGTGTGCTCCCAAATATCTGACGAACCGAACTCTCCCCCTTAACATTGCAGTATTCTCAATTGAGATTTGTGAACAATCGGTCTCTGAAAGTTGTTTAGGTTGATTATCGGTTGTGGTCGAAACACTAGTTGGCTCAATAGCCTCATCATCCAGTAACGGAGAAATATGAGACATTGGCGGAGAACTGTCTCGTGTAACTTCCACTGAGGGACCATCTTGAGGGTCTGTGTTGATGACTGGAAATACATTGAAGGGCTTGAAAAATTCATTGTAGTCGAATAACCAATCGGGACCGACATGGGCGTCAGTCTCATTTTCTTCTAGCCAACGAACTTCATAAGACTCTAGAATCTGCTTAGTTGACTTGTTGTAGACCCTATATGCTGCATTTCCCGCATATCCAACGAAATAACACTCATCCGCTGCAGCCCCAAATTTAGGAGTGGTTTCTAGATTTAGTAATATGCACGGACACCCGAAAGCTCTGAAATGTGCGACAGTGGGTTGATGACCATAAACGATCTCATACGGAGTCTTCATCTTGGACTTATTGATTATCACCCGGTTCTGAACATAACAGGTCGTATTGATGGCTTCTGCCCAGAAAAACAATGGCAATTTGGAGTCACATAACATCGTTCTTGCTGCCTCGATTAGAGTTCTGTTTCTTCTTTCAGCGACACCATTTTTTTGTGGAGTCCTTGGAGCGCTGTACTGACGAAGCACCCCCTTTTCTGAGCAGAAATGATTCAGAATTGCATTCTTGAATTCTGTTCCATTATCACAACGAATTCCTTTCAGCCTTAGATTCAGTTGGTTCTCCATTAGCACCACAAATTTCTTAATCAGATATGCAGTTTCACTCTTATTTGACAAGAAAAATACCCAAGTAAAACGTGAGTAGTCATCAGTAATAACAAGACAATAAGAGCTATGAGACAAACTTAGGACATGAACCGGCCCAAAGAGGTCCATATGAAGTAACTGGAAAACTGATGAGATGGTATTAATTAACTTAGGCTTATGGGATTTCCGATGATGTTTATCCAAAGCATAAGCAACACATTTTTCAACAGTCACAAAATCCTTGATTGGTAAACCACACACTAAATTGTTTTTGGCAAGACGATTTAGATTTTTTATATTAGCATGGCTGTAGGACCGGTGACGATCCGAGCAGGTTCGGGACGGAAGGTTTCAACCACAGATCAAAGATAAAAACAAACACTTTATTGATAAACGCGAACGGTTACATGCTTGTTTAAACAGAGAAATCACGATCTATGGCAGGGGGAGGTCGAGCATGGCCTCCCCCCTCATCCGGACAGCACCTGGGCTCCGGGCACGCAAAAACCTCGAAAACCTTACCTGTTCACGACTGAAAGCTGGTATTTATACCCGCTGCCATTCGGTCAGGACTCATTCGATCGAATGAGTCCTATTCGATCGAATGGCAGACTCATTCGATCGAATGAGTCCTATTCGATCGAATGGCAGACTCATTCGATCGAATCAGAAACTGGTTCGATCGAATGAGTATCCATTTGAAAATGCTCTTTCAAATGGATCACTTTCAGCGTGAACCACTACCTAGGTGTACAGCATACAACATAAACATTCTAAACTATTCGCCAAGCGACGGCCACAAAATGTGCACCAACAAATTCCCCCTTGGACGTTGCTTGCGAATTGCTGTAGACACCTCTTGCAATCTTCAGTCAAATCTTCTGCTTTATCTTGATAATCACGTTGAAGAATACCATCATTGCAGCAAGATTCCCCCTTAGACTGAACTCTCGGTTAATGATGCAAAGTGTTCTCCATTGCTGACATCTTCAGACTAAATAATCTGTTTAAAACAACCAACTGTAGAAATTCCCCCTCAGACGTTGACGTGTATCCCAATATATAGACATGACAATACATGCACGCTTCCGCTGCGCGACTTACTATCGGCGAATCTTCACCCACACGGTTACTTCACCAACATGTATTGGACAAATGACAGAGGCTTCCAATCCACAGCTACTCCCCCTAAACAGATTAGTTTGTATGCAGATTCATCATCGGAGACAAAGACACATCATTAACTTCGTGATTGCGAATCACCAATTTTCAACAGAATTCCCTCCACAAAGCGGAATTCTCACATGCGGAAAATAAATATTTAACATGATTGGCCCATAAATAGTCAGATGCTCCTGACTACCCCACAATAACTCAAACTCAGATTCTCTCCACAAAGCAGAATCTTCAGAATGCGGACAATAAAGTAAACTTGGTTGGCCCATAAATAGTCAGATGCTCCTGACTACCCCACAATAACATCATACCTCATCAGTAATCACTTTTCTCTGTTCTTCTGTGTTCTTATAACAATCACCACTGTAGAAGCTCAATGAACAAGGGGTTATCCATTAAACTTGAACACGATAATTCCTTCAGGTGATTGTGCTTTCTTCATCTCCAAATTTGCCGCTTTAACCGTTAAACATTTAAACGCTCTGACTTTGCCGGCAAATATCAGTGAAAATTTCACTGTCACCAAACTTTTTCTGGAATGTGATCAACATGTATAGGATGTCCAGAAAAATCTTCATCACTGACCCGAAAATTAACCGAAAATTTCCCGGAAATTTTGTCGAAAAAATTTTATTTTCGCCAAACTTTTTCAGAAGACTTCCCGACTGATAAAAATGGCTTGGGCAAATTTTCGTGTAAGCGGGCGTTCCAGACTCTTTTTTTTTTTTTTTTTTTTTTTTTTTTTTTTTTTTTTTTTTTTGGTCTGGAACATGTTCGATCGAATGAGAACTGGTTCGATCGAATGAACCACAGATTCGATCGGATGAAGCACAGATTCGATCGGATGAAGAACTGGTTCGATCAGCTATTTGAATTTGACACTTTGAGCGGGGAAAACCAGTTCGATCGAATACAAACTGATTCGATCGAATGAAGACATCTGGTTCGATCGAATGAACAGGCTGTCTGGGCGGGAAAACTTGCGTTTGAATTTGACACTTTTGAGCTGGAAGACTGATTCGATCGAATCAGTCAATCGAATAGGCCTATTCGATCGAATGGGGAACTCGTTCGATCGAATGTACTGATTCGACTCCTTCAACGCCAGCCCAGAAAACGCGAAGAACACGAAGAACACACCAACAGTTTAACGTCCAGAACGCAGAAAATCAAGAGCTCGGCTTGCTAGATCGGTTGTTAGACCTTTCTAGCGGTAACCGTGGCTCTGATACCAATTGTAGGACCGGTGACGATCCGAGCAGGTTCGGGACGGAAGGTTTCAACCACAGATCAAAGATAAAAACAAACACTTTATTGATAAACGCGAACGGTTACATGCTTGTTTAAACAGAGAAATCACGATCTATGGCAGGGGGAGGTCGAGCATGGCCTCCCCCCTCATCCGGACAGCACCTGGGCTCCGGGCACGCAAAAACCTCGAAAACCTTACCTGTTCACGACTGAAAGCTGGTATTTATACCCGCTGCCATTCGGTCAGGACTCATTCGATCGAATGAGTCCTATTCGATCGAATGGCAGACTCATTCGATCGAATGAGTCCTATTCAATCGAATGGCAGACTCATTCGATCGAATCAGAAACTGGTTCGATCGAATGAGTATCCATTTGAAAATGCTCTTTCAAATGGATCACTTTCAGCGTGAACCACTACCTAGGTGTACAGCATACAACATAAACATTCTAAACTATTCGCCAAGCGACGGCCACAAAATGTGCACCAACAATGGCCAAGCCGACGATGCCAAAGCATCGCATTATGTTCTGACACTTTTGAAAACAAGAAGGTTATTTCGTCAGGAACATTTTTATTCATGTCGATCACATAAGCATTATCTTTTCGTTGTGATCAAACAAGAATTCAATCTTCTGGTATGATTATACCAGGTTTCAGAATTAAGCACTCCTTTTTAGTAAAATGAGTTGAAAAATCTGTCACAAATTTGTGATACGCTCAAAAGACTGTGCTTCAATTCTAGAACAAAATAAACGTTTTCAAATTTCAACACACCGTTACAGTACCCTTTTGAGTGATCTTTTCCTTTTCTCCTCCCGCAAAGGACACATACCCACCATTAAATGTTTGAATGTCCTGTAGTTGGGTGATGTCTCCTGTCATGTGCCTGGAACAGCCACTATCAACATACCAAGGTCTGATGATATTCCTCCATATCTGTCCCTGCACGAAACGCGGGATTAGTTAGTTTTTGGTACCCAGTCCATACTTACACTGGGTGACCCTGATTTATCTACAGTTGTCACGGATTGCCATGACATATCCTTTTGATCATCAAAAATAGATTTTGTTGAATCTTCGGCCAGAGATTTAGGCAACCATCTATGTCTGTGAGACTTGGAGTTATATGTACGAATGGTTGTCGTAACCTCCGGTGACTTGGACGTGGGAGGAGACGAATCTGCCTGTTTCTCCTGTTTGTACTTAGTCTTAGTTTTTATGTTTAAATTTGACTTTGAAACATCCTTTCTGACTATTCTTTTGTATATGTTCGGTTTGGTCTAATAAGGTCTAAACCTGCCAGACTTGTTTCGATTCCAATCATCGTCAAAGAAACTAGCTGGACAATGCCTGAATTCTTGTCTGTAAACATTATGAGGCATATATGGCATATTCCTTTGATAAAATCCGTAGTAAGGAATGTACGGACGATGTGGACAATTTCTGGCAATATGACCAGGAGTGCCACAGTTAAAACATGTCTGACGTTTTACGAAAAATTCATTTTGGGCAACTCCTTGTCTGGACTGGTTGTGTGGACCAGTCTGCTTAGATTTGCGAGAATTCATATTTCCCTTTTTAAACTTATCACCTTGTTTGTCATTGGAGCATCCCTCCTTAACAAACTTAGGTGCACCATATTTTTCTGACGTTTTTGAATTTTTTGAAATTTTAGTTTTATTGAAAACCACATTATTAGAGTTTAAAGTTTCAACCGAATTAACCACACAAGTATCCTTGCTCTTTAAAACAGAGCCCACACAAACAGTCGGAATAACATAATTCAAAACAGGAAGTTCTAAAGAAACATTAGAAACAAAATTATTATCAAAATCAAAGCTAGGGTCGTTATCCTCATCAGTACACTCCTTCACAATTACTTTTTCTGCATATGAAGTAGATACATTAGAATCGTTCATATTTGAGGTGGACGGACCAGCACTCATAGGGCTGGTCTCACTATCTTTGTCTTGTTTACCTTACTTCATATCTTTTATCTTTTCCTCCTGTTCCTTGGTGACAGGAGTAGGAACATAATTATTATTGTAAGGTGGGGGAACTTGACTGTATCCTATTCCCTCACCTTCATTCTCTTCCACCACAGTTGATTCTCAATTATTGAGTTAACTACATACTGGAAACATCGAATTTTCTAAAATTAAGTTCAGCCCTTTCAAACTTATTAGTTAGATTTAAGATTTCTAACTTGGAAGCTTCCAGTTGAACAATTAACTCAGCAATTTCTTGTTTGGCATCTAGATAGTGACAACCTTTTATACCAAGATCAGATTTAAGTTTTTTAATATCCTTGTTATGAGCTTCTATTTTGTCTAGAAAACTCTTTTCATTCTTTTTAAGTCTAAAACTTTCTGATTTTATTCTTTCCATATCTCTACTTAGACTATCATTATGAATCTTATACATTTCTATTTTCTCACCACAATTTAAAGAACATGGTTGAAAGCATACCTCAGATGAATCCGGAGAAGTGAACGCCATGTATGCAAACTGGAGCTCTTTGACCTTCTCCTCAGCAATGTTTTCCTCTTCAGAGTCTTCAACTGTTGCGAAATTTGCAGTTTGATTTCCAATGTTAAGCGCAACCATCTGACCTTCCCACGAGAACGTTTGAGCAACCATACCTCTTTCACCATTACCAGAACTACCTACAGCTTCACCCCGTGCATTCCCAACTGGAACCAAAGCCCTTTCTGTATTTCCATCCTTAGCAGGATTAGTGCATTCACGACCAAATGATCAGGCTCGTGACAGTTGTAACACCTGAGGGTCTCTTTGTTAAAACCCACCTTTTGATTATTGGGCATGTTCCAATTATTTCTACCCGTTCTCTTAGTATACTTCTTGGCACGAAAGACTGCCATGGCAATTTGCCACGAGATGTCCATTTCTTCAACATCGTCGGGATGAACATGATCTAGTTCAGCGGTAACCACTGGTTGGACTAAGTCTCCGGCCAGAAAGGCATGATAACAATTCATGAAACCCGCCATTAGAGCGATATTCTCTTGAGTTTCTTTAGGTATGGAGGGAATCTGACTGGGGTTTAGACTGGAAGTGATTTTACCAAAATCATTTGTAGACTGCGCAGATTTGGTGAAAAATACTGGAGCTGGATTAGGTGAATTTGATGATGATGATTGACCGAGGGTGGATGAAAACATCTGAAAGTTTCCCTGTGGTGGTTGTTGAGTAGGTTTGAACAGTGAAAAGCTATCTTGAGACATGAGGGTACTGTTAGAAGCAACGTTATAACCAGCAGCACTATAAGAACTCGCATGATTTATTGCCCGTTGTTTATCATCCATATCGCATGCTTTAATGGTGGCAATCATTTCAGTCATGCTCATTCTATTAAGATCTTTGGTCTTTTTGATAACTGCAACATTCATGTCCCAATTTTTCGGCAGAGAGTTTACTAACTTGTTGTTAATTTTTGAGGTTTGCAAAAAAATCCCGGCAGTTCTCATTTCAGTTACAAAGGATATAAACCTCTGAAGTTGAGATTCCAATGTCTCTCCCAGAACATGATTGAACATATTAAACTTTTGTCGCAACAAATCTTGGCGACTTCTCTTCATATCTTCATTACCCTCATAAACTTCTATCAGTGCGGCCCATAACTCCTTAGCTGATTGGAGCTCTCTAAACTGGAGGGAAATCTCGGGTGAGAGTGCCATAGTTAGAGTTGATAAAGCTTTCTCATCTTCTTTAACTTTTGCAAAATCATCATCATCGTATTGGGCAACTGGTTTCACAAGAACCTCAGTTGAACCATCCCTTTGATAGGTGATCCTTTGAGGTCCCCTCACAATACTTTTCCAAATATTTGAATCTTTCATTTTGGCATAATGTTCGAAACGGAATTTCCACTCACTGAACCCCTCGTGGGATAACAAACGGGGTATGCGAGTAGTAGTGCCCATGATGGAATCAAGTTCTTGATGAAGTGACGAGTTGGTTGAATTGATGCCATTAGTTAATTGTGTCATTTCAAATTTATTACTGATTGTTTTTATGTCCAATTAAGATTAAGTCCAATAACCAAGTCCAAAGATAACAAGCCCAAACCAACAGATTGGGCTGAGTATAATTTTGAATTGAATTAACCGAGAACGCTGGTGACCGAGAACAACCGAAAACCAAGGTTGGCCGAGAACTGAGTTGTTGACTAATTCTTTGACCGAAAACTCAAGATAACCGAGAACTAGAGTTTTGACCGAAAACTATGCTAGCCGAGAACTGATCTTTACTGAACACTGTGCTAGCCGAGAACTGAGAGCCGCCGAAAACCAAAATTAGCCGAAAACTACACTTAGCCAGGGGCTGATCTTGGCCGAAATCCCTAAACCTTCCAGATCTTGCTGTAAAAAACTTCCGAGAATTAAGGAATTTAATTTGTTTCCTAATTAAATCCAATCCAGAGCCAAAAATTAAAAAACGTCTTCTTCTCCAATCACAACTTCGCCGGAATAACGCACACAGCCAACCAAAATTAAGATCTTGAATCTGTTGATATCACAATAACGAGCCTGAATTCGTCCAAGGCTCTGATACCAATTGTAAGTCCCGAATCTGGATCACTACAATATGATATCAACTAAACAAGTATTGGTGCGGAATACCAACACTCGGTGATTCAAGAACACGAGTAAGAACAGTAAAAGTAACACGGAATTGCTTCAAAACACACATATATTATTGAATACGTCGGGTGCTTAAGCACTTACAATGATAGATCACAAAATACTAGGAATGAACAACCTTTACCCTATACATAACAAGACTATATATAGGCATAACAACCAATAAGGTCGGCCCACCGAGAACACATAAGTGTTCTCGGTTTACATACACACCCAAAACCCAAGACCAAACGAGTAGAACTAAGTACAAATCAAGCTCAAACCACAAACCTAGGCCCAACAAATTCCATTTACAAGGTTTGGAGACGTGCTTCTCTAACCCGTTCAGCATCTAAGTTTCGGGTTTTAATCGAATCCCACATGGCTTTAGCAGTTTCTTGATCTCCAATTTGCATTAACAAGGTTTCGGGTATGGATTGAAACAACAAGGCCATAGCCATGTCATTTTTGTCTTCATCGGGGACACCCGAGTTGATGGTATCCCAAACTTTGTGAACTCTTAGGACTACTTTCATCCTCATAGCCCCACACGGTATAGTTCGTTGTAGTTAACATTGGACATTGAACGAAAGATGGCCCGTTCTATTTCCCCTTTGGCGGCGGCGGTGGAGTCGTGTCACCCATGGCTACTCAAACCCAACTTGTTTGAATAAAGTAACAACTGAACGAACTATGCTATCGACAATGACAATAACTTCTTTGGGAGATCAAACCAACTTGTTCGATCAACCACGATAACAACTTCTTCAGGAAATCAAACCAACTTGTTCAATCGAGACACCTTCTTTGCTGGCCGTTAATTATCGCGTTCTTGAACCGAGCTCTGATACCAATTCAAGAATGATAAACGATAATTAACTCACTACTTAGAAATAAATGACTTATATTATAACCAAAAAATATAACTCAAAAAACTGATTACAATATCTTTGGTAGTGATGGTGGTGATTGTTGTTGTTGTTGTTGTGATGTTGTTTCTAACACTAACTTTATACATGTATTTATACTAGTAACCCAACTTGGTCACCAAGCATAATATGTGGTCACCACTCAACTTCGCCACCAAGGTGAACTTGGGCAACAAGGTCAACTTGGCCAACAAGGTAAACTTGGCCACCAAGCATATGGAATGTTTCATAATACCCCTTAGACTATAACCGACTTGTTAAAACCTCTTAGGCCCGGTTCACCGACTTGTGACCCGGAATAGAAATTAATCCAACACACCCCGAGCAAAGAAATGTTGGATCAGTTCCGGCGCTCGGGGATCAAGTGTAATCTTAGGCATTCTCCGATATGTCATCACGGGTCACTTATAAATGCCACATGTCACTTACGCTAGTCGGAGGACACCGCAGGTCGTTATTACATGACGGCGAGTCAATATTAGTTTCCGCAGTTGCCGTCCATACCAGCGTGTGCGGGTCCTTAGCGCGCGCTACGCGGGTCAACACCCACTACTGCGTCAATTACCAACGGGCTTCATTCCGCCATGATACACCATCCTCTCCAAGCGATTTCGGTCAGAATAACGACTTAACTCAAACCTCTTCAATTAAAAAGAAAGCTAGGTTTGTTGCTCTATTTCAAATAACAAAAGTAAACATAGTAGTGTGTATATATATATATATACATATACATGGAGATAACATGTGAAGGTTGTGGCTTTTTAATGTGAAAAAGGAATTAATATCCAATTTTCACAAACACCCCCTCCAACTTTCATCATTATTTATTTCAAGAACAAACAATTAAAGAAAGGCTTTACGATAACTAGATTTTACCGCCTCACATTAAAAAGAATAACGCGTGAACACCACGTGAGCCGTACTTTAGCACCATGGCACCCATGTGTTAGAGCCGTGCATTTTCTTGACATCTTCATAATGACGTAAGTTTTTTGACAGGTTTTATTGTCTTATTATATATATATATTTACATATATGCGGATATGCAAACATACCGTTATAAAAAACGTGGACACTCAAGTCATGTCTTGACACAATTTCCATTTTTATTAATAAACTAATATTACATACTTGTTTATGAAATGAAATGGACGTGTCACGACTTTACTAATAAAAGTGAGTATTACCAAATCTATGAGACGATTATTAGTAAATAATGACTATGAGTAATTATTTAATCTCATATGACATCTAAAAACAACAAGTATCATTTTTGTACATGATATAAAAATTTGTTTATACTCATCCGCGCATGTGTTTGAAACATTAATAACAAGTTTATTATTACAAGTTCAATGCTACTGACATTATTTAGCAGCAATGAACTAAGGGACTATCATGGTATATATAGCATGATGGAAGACATCCATATATAAGGTTGGGCACACCTCAAAATTCGCCTAAGGATGGAAGACATCCGATCATAAAGTTTGGGAATCCTTATAAACCCATACAACCGCAAGCCGAACTTAAAGGTTGGGAATCCTTTAAACCCATACGGCCGCACACCGAACTCAATGGTTGAGAATCCTGGTAAACCCATACGACCGCACGCCGAACTTAAAGGTTGTAATCCTTATTAAAAAAACCCATAAGGCCGCACACCGAACACAAAGGTTGTGAATCCTTATAAACCCATACGGCCGCATGCCGAACACAAAGGTTGGGAATCCTTATAAACTCATACGGCCGCATGCCGAACACAAAGGTTGGGAATCCTTATAAACCCATATGGCCACACACCAAACACAAAGGTTGGGAATCCTTATAAAACCCATACGGCCGCACGCCGAACACAAAGGTTGGGAATCCTTAGAAACCCATACGACCGCACGCCGAACACAAAGGTTGAGAATCCTTATAAACCTATACGGCCGCACGTCGAACACAAAGGTTGAAAATCCTTATAAACCCATATGACCGCACACCGAACACAAAGGTTGGGAATCCTTATTATAGCCACGCGCCGAATTAATGACCTGTGTGTCATCTTGAGATGGAAGACATCCAAATATAAGGTTGGGCACACCTCAAAATACGTCTGGGGATGGGAACCTTATAATACACCCACACGGCTACACGCGAATTTATGACTTGCGTGTCTTCTTATGAGGAAAAGCCCGCGTGTCGTTTCATTTAACTAAACTTTTGGTCCGTGTACCAATTTATGATATGCGTGTCATCTTTATATTACGTATTTCTGGCCCACGTGCCAGAAAATGATTATCTAAGTTTTAAGAGGTGTGCATCATCTCATGCTAAAAAGGCCCTCGTGCCAAACTCGCCATCATGGTTTAAAACCTCTTACAACCCGAAGCAAAGTAGACACACATGCAAAAATATCCATATAGAAAGCATTGGGCAAAAAAAACATTACTCCTTACTCTCGAGCATTTCTCATAAGTCCAGAACCCAACCTAACCGCTTGCACGCCTAGGAGAAGCACTGGACTAGGGGGACTTGTAGGTGTAGGGTACGTCCAACACGACCTTTTATTTATTACATTATGTATTATGTTTATTACATTATTATTGTCTACTAACTAGGCCCATTGGGCTGGGGGTTTGTGGAGGTAACCCATAACCAGGCCTGGCCCAATAAAGGTTAGGGTTTCATAATGGTAGCCATGAATTTCCTATATAATGAGTCTTCATCATTCATTTGAAGGACCTTCTTGGTCTCCAACTTTGTGTCTGTAAACAAGAGGAAACTCTTAGCAGTCACCTCCACTCCCCAATTTTTTCATGGAAGACCTCAAGCATCCGGAGAAGAAGATCAAGGCGTTGGTTCGTTCATCTTGAAGACCGGGGAACTTAGACATGGATCCGACCCGGATCCATTCCATGTTTCTTCATATATAATGGGCAAACAAAGAAACGACAAACCATAGTGGATTAGTTATAGAGAGGGACTACGTGGAGGGGCCGTTTGGAGACGTGAAGGTCTTAGGGTTCAACCCTGTTTAAAAAGAAAAGAGAAATACACTCATAGAAAATCAAAAGCGTATATCTGTCCCGACGGTTAAAATAGAGGGAGAAAACACCCAAACACCGCCATAGTCGTCGGAAGAGAAAGGCAATGATGATGCGGTAATGAGCGAGATTCACTTAGGCTATCCGCTCAAGTTCAATGGATCCTTCGTTTCTCACTTCACCTTCTCAATTCCACCAGGTGAGTAGTTATTCTCATTCAAATCCAACTCATTGATGATGATGATGATGATGTGGTATTGTTGAGAAATTAGGGTAATGAGGGATGAAATAAAAAAAAAAGGATGAAAATAAATGGTTTTAATGGTATGAGATTTCCATTTGTAATAATTAATTCCATTTAATTGAGCAAATATCACGTTTTTCATTCTCAAGCAATAATCATGGTCTTCTCTATTCAGACGGCCACTTTGCTGTTCAGACGCCTTGCCCTACCTATACAACTCGTATAAGCTATACGAGTCGTATAGATGTCAGCCTTTTGTCAGTACCCGTTGACCATATAATACGAGAAGGGCCTATACGAGTAACCCCCCATACCAGATTATTTGAATTTTCATATGACATGACAACTTCCTGCTTTCTGCCATAGCACATTTTTTGAGACTGCCTATACGACCATGTCCCATACGAGTTACACGAACTATACGAGATAAATTTGTAGACGAGTGGTATTAATTTGTACGAGATAAATACATCTTATTTCAAACGATACATGAACCACTTTCAACTATAGATACATAATTCATATTTAACATCTTTACATCAACCATACCATTGATATATACTCCGTCTTTCAAACCCTTAATTTTCTTCCAAATGGCGCACCGAAGAGACAAAGAAGAAAATGAAGAATTTTTTTTCCTCACAACCAGTTTCCAAATCGGCAAGATGGACTGGTGATGTTTGGAGGCGTTTAACGAGGCCTCATACAATTACTTCGGCATCTTCTTCTTATGTTCCCGAAAACCTCCACGAAAAAAAATAATTTTGCAGTTTCAAATCTAACAAAAAAAGTTGGTCAAGAGAAGTAGTTAAGTTTTATATTAACGGAGACGCTCCATTTTGCTATACAAAGTTTTTACCCATGAAAAAAACTCAATCGAAGTTTATGGGGTACTTTGTTAGGGTACGAGTCCAATGGTTCACTTTCTGAAACGGTAAAATTCTAAAGTTTTATATACTTTTATATATGTGTTTCATTAAATGACTAACTAATATTTCTTATAAATATGTTTGTAGCACATCGAAGCGTGGACAACAAAATTAATGATGGTTCTATACGAAAAATTAAGAACTAATCCAGATTTAAGACTCCGTTGGATGGTGTTGCCCCCGTGTTTTTATGACGAAATGAAAAACGAAGACTCTCTAATTGCCATAGAGCTAGCCGGAACAAAAGACCCATATCCACGATTTGGGAGGTTGACCAAGTGTATATTCCATTTTTGTTTTATTCTGGTGGTGATTGGTTACTCGTCCGTATAGATATGAGAACGATGGAAATTACCCAATACTGGACATATAAAAGGTGGAGAAATGAAAAACTTCAAAGAGCTAAAACGGAGATTTTATCATTGTTTTTCCCATGGTTTCTTGATCGTATACGCTACTGGAGAAACTCGAATAATTCATACGAGCATAAAAAAGAAATGGTTATTGGTTTAAGTGAAGTTAACGTGCCTCAAGACAAGGGTAACACTTCTAATTCAGGGGTTCTGGTTTGTATGATGATGGAAATGTTGGTTAAAAAGAAGCCCTTAGTGATTGAAAATGACGTTGATGAGGTATGTGTTAACTACCGATGTCAGATGGCTCATGAATTATATAAGTGGCGTGTGGAACCCGACCTTGTTTGGGTTGAGCAAACCTAACTTGCGCTCGATGGATGTAATAAAATATCCACAAATAATCTCACCATCCTGCCTTTTGCTATGAAGAGTAGCAAAATAAGAAGGCATACACTATGCAAGGTTGCAATTAACCGGCGTCAACAAACAATATAAGTAAAATAGATCAGGTGATGTGCACCACTCCTACCATTCCCACGAACAGTAATAGAGAACGCGATGACCTTGTGTAGGTATCGATGAAGAGGATCTATAATCGAACTCGAACTGGCCTTTATCTTAAATGGGCCGGTAGCAATCTGACCCCAAAAATGTGTCACAGATTGGTCATTCTCCACAAATATACCCTCCTCGAACTCCGGACAAAGAACCTGCTCCTCTGTGTACAAACCTGATGCAACAACAAACTTGGGTAATGTCATCCCATGATCCTGGCCAAATAAACGGAACACCACGCTGTTATCTGCATGCATATTGTTTGGAGAGGTAAACAAAACGTTGACCAAAACTCTAAAGTAAGCTCCCGATAACAAGGGAGGCCAGCAAGATCTATAAGATGTCTCCATGGTGTACCCACACCTATAATCCCCTCGGCCCTCTCAATATCTCCTACATCCCGTAAAATATCCCGATTAATCGAGATAGGGTTAGTCATTTTCCTGTTTGCAAACCGATGAAGTCGGCGATGGTTCTCGGTTCCCGCGGGAAACTGTAAATACTCATGAGTCTCATAAATAACATCATCACCGTCCAAACCTTCCTCGTCCGACATAGTAACCTGCTAAATTGTAAATACTCATGGGTCCCTTTGCCGTCCCTATAAATAGCTACTACTGTATAAAAAAATAAATAGAAGTTGCCAAATAAAAGCACAAAATAGCTACTACTAACTCACAACTTCATAAGAAAAAGTTCCAAACCAACCTACCAATGTGTTGTTCATAACGAGCTAACAAGCTATCTAAAACAATCTTAAAACAAGTTTCAAATAGCAAAAAAAAAAGTTTTGTAGTATTATACTACCGAATGGCAATGGATTGGGTTTGGACCGGGTTTAGGTAATACGAAACCCATACCCGATGATGAAAATTTTTAGTTAACTAAACAATGATATGGGAAAAAATCAAAAACCTAACTAACTAATAGACAAAAATAGAGAAATCATAATATGGAGATATGCACACATACCCCACATCATAACCGGTTTGGCCTTAAGCATTCCTTTCTTCCTTTTTCTTTGTTTATTTTTTCTCAAAACCAAAAGTTTAATTTTAATAACTTTTTTGACAAAATAAAGCTAAGGTACACACTCAATTAGTTTAATCATCTCAACTTTTAGTCAAACTTCACCAAGAAATAAAGAACATGGATGAACAATAAGGAACATGGATGCATCAGTGGTGATTAATATATGTTTATAAGAAATAAAAAACAAAAAATGTTTACCTTAATCTACAACAATGAGCCGATTAAGAAATGTCTGTTGGTGAATTGAGAACCCTAGCTTTTGGAAAATAAAATATTAGGGAGGTATAAGTAAGGTGAATGTAATTGAATTTTTTTTGGAACAATGTGAAAGAAATTAATTAGTTTGTGAAAGTATTTTATTTAATTTAAGAAACAAAACAATTTAACTTTTTGAACAAAAAAAACAAGAATACATATGGTTAAGAATGCGGTGAAGAAAAATAATTGTTATTTATTCATAAAAATACTTTTTTAATTCTTATTTTTTTTAAAACTGTAAGACCCCGATCCCGATGCTCTACTTTGGACGTTGGATTTACTCATAAACACAGTTCTAATTATCAGAGTTAAATAAAACTTTCGCATAATATTTAAGCTTCAATAAACATTTCAAATCATTACAAAAATTTGTCTCAATTAACATATTTTGTCTTTCAAACATAAACATCAGTTAAAATAAAAACGCCACAAGTCTTCAGATGCCAGCTTCTTATTCTTCCACCATGTGTCCTCCTCAAGCTAGCTGCCTCATCCTACTCACCTGCGTGCATACTAAAAGTCAGCTACGTTGAGTGAGTTCTAGTTAATAAAGTAACATACATTACTCTCACATACTTACACATACGCATCCGTAGATACGTAGTATATACTTAACCGCTTATTTTTCTTTCGTACATACATGAGTATATACCTTCTTTCTTTATTTCATTCTTTCTTTTATTCTTTCCTTACATTCTTTACATTTATTCATACTTTACATACTCATACGTTTTAAAGAGCATTACGCCCTACTGCCTCGAATATTAATAGGCTCGGTCCCTTTCTACCTCGAGTATTATTAGGGCTCGGTCCCCAACGACCTCGAGTATTGTTAGGGCGCGGTCCCCTTCTACCTCGAATATTGTTAGGGCTCGGTCCCCTTTTACCTCGAGTATTGTTATGGCTCGGTCCCTTTCTTCTGTACCTTGCCATCCCTTTATATTCGTTCATAACATACATATATCATCCATACATTATATATAACATTCTTATTTTTAATTATAACATGGAAGTACATGCAATATCTGAAGATCGTTCACGTACCGACTAGAAATCATAATATCTTTCACATAAACATATATGGCATACACTTACCACTTAAGATAAGTGTATTAACTAATCACATCGAGTATGCACACAACCCCGAAAATATAACAAGGGATGGGGCTAGAAACTCACATGGATCCTGTTACGTTCTCCGTTAATTGTTATTCCTGTCTTTAACTGTGCTCGGCTAACTGTACATTAATTACATGTATCAATAATTGTCCTAATCACATCATTTGGGTCTCATCAAATATGGCTAAGTATGGTCTATTCTAGC
Source organism: Bidens hawaiensis (assembly GCF_021521415.1). Classification (NCBI taxonomy): domain Eukaryota; kingdom Viridiplantae; phylum Streptophyta; class Magnoliopsida; order Asterales; family Asteraceae; genus Bidens; species Bidens hawaiensis. The sequence goes on along the minus strand of NW_027492307.1, from coordinate 141,862 downwards.
GGCCCTTTATTAGAATAGAATTTACTTAGAATATAAATTTGCCCTCAAACTTTGTATTCTAATACCCTTATATTCAGATAGAATGCACTTGTAAAATCTTCCTTTCTTTCTTTCTTTACATGTCAATTAAAATACAAGCTTGTATGCAAATTTAGTGTATTCGAATACGTGATGTAATTGAACACACTGTGTTTTATAATGAAAGATGTATTCAAACCATACCTTGTAATAGAGTCCCCTAATGTAATTGAATAAGTGTATGTATTCGAGCTCCTATGTGTATTTGAATATGCATATGCATTCGAGCCCTTATATGTATTCGAATAGAACATTGTACGCGAGTCCATGCATGTAATCGAATGGTGCCACGTGTTGACACGTGTCCAATGACTCAGCAGGGTCATCGCGCTACGCGATGGACTCAATGTTATCCCGTCGCGTACTGCGATGGGAAAAGATTTCCAGAATTTACAATTTGGTCCCTATACTTATAAAAGTTAGTATTTTTAAGCTAAAACTTATAGGGTTTAAGACGTGGTGTTACATCCTCCCACCTTTTGAATAATCTCGTCCTCGAGATTTATTAGAATAGATAGGGATACTTTTTCTTCATTTCTGACTCGAGCTCCCATGTATACTCGGGTCCTCGTCTTGAATCCCATTTGACTTTCATGAGCTTGAGTCATTTGTGTTTGAGGAACTTAATCATACTATCTTCTATTTGAATCAGTTGTTCCACAAATTTAAGCTTTTCATTGATTTTAACATCTTTTAATGGCATAGCAAGAGTTTCGTCGGCTAAACACTTGCGAAGATTGGATATATGAAACACGGCGTGAATGCCTTTCATTTCGTCGGGTAACTCTAGTCGGTAAGCAACTGGTCCAATTCTTTCGAGTATCTTGAATGGTCCAACGAATCATGGACTTAATTTTCCTTTCTTTCTGAATCGTACCACACCTTTCCAAGGCGATACCTTCAATAATACCCTATCACCTTCTTTGAATTCCAAAGGCTTACGACGAATGTCTGCATAACTCTTTTGTCTATCTCTCGCTGTCTTCAAGCATTCCCTTAATTGTATCACTTGATCCATAGTCCTTTGGACAATTTCTGGTCCTGACTACTGACTATCACCTGTCTCTGACCAACAAACAGGTGTTCTACATTTACGCTCATACAAAGTTTCAAATGGTGCCATTTGGATACTCGTATGATAACTGCTGTTGTACGAGAAATCCATTAGAGAAAGATGGGTATCTGAACTTCCTCCTAAATCAATAACACAGGCACGAAGCATGTCTTCTAAGGTTTGAATTGTACGTTCACTTTGGCCATCAGTTTGGGGATGATATGCGGTACTTAAGTTTAGTCGAGTCCCCATAGCCTTTTGAAAACTTGACCAAATTTTGAAGTGAAACGGCTATCTCTATCAGAAATGATGGATAGCGGCTCACCATGTAAGGATACTATGTTTTTGACGTATAAGTTTGCTAACTTATCCATGCTAAATGTTTCTTGAATTGGAATGAAATGGGCAGACTTGGTAAGTCTATCTACAATAACCCAGATTACATAATTTTGGCGAGAAGTCTTAGGTAACTTCATGATGAAATACATAGTTATCATATCCCATTTTCATATCGGGATTTCTGGTTGTTGTAACAACCCTAACGGCTTTTGGTGTTCGGCTTTTACCTTAGAACAAGTTAGGCATTTTGGCTACATACAAAGCAATATCTTTCTTCATACCAATCCACCAATAATCCTTCTTTAAATTATGATACATCTTGTCGCTTCCTGAATGCATCATGTATTTTGACTTGTGTGCTTCTTCGAGAATTTTGTCTCTAAAGTTCTGATGGTCGGTTAATTTGTGTATGTTATAGTTCGTCTATTGTTTAGTTTTAACTGTTTATTCTTGAACAATCGATACTTTATAGGTGTATTATTGGATTTCGGGTCACATGTGTTAAAGTACTCAATATGGACCTGTTGTGGCACGGAATGAAGACCCGGGATGTCCAGCACGCAAAACGATGAAGTCCATTGAAGATTGCTGTAGGAGGACCCATCGCGGTACGCGATGGGCTTGCTGAAGGACCCATCGCGTACCGCGATGAGTTATATTTAAATGTTGACTTTTTGGTCAATCGCGGTACGCGATTGACTATTGAAGACCCGTCGCGTACCGCGACGGGTGGTGCAGACGGGAAATTTAGGTTTATATCATCTTTTTCATCATATGAAACCCTAACTCCGTTTTGACGACCAAGAGGCGATTCCAGCAGTCCAAGAAGGCGATTTTCACTATTCTAGCTCGTGCCAAGACCCTACATATGATTCCTATTATTTATATCGAAGATTCAATGATGTCAAGGCTCGGCTAATCTTCTAGAATCGCACCCGGGATGTATAGTTTGTAACCTTTCACAGTTTTTCTCATGTGATTAAGAATACTTGTGTATTGTTATTGATGATTGATATATGATTATTGATGTTTGGTATTTCTGTGTGTTCGATCGGTTTAGGTTTACGTTGGTCTGAACGATATGTTACCAGTTGCTAGATAATTAGTCATATAACTGTTTGGTTAGATTGAATACGATAAAACATACAATTGCCCTTAACTGAGTAGCGCTGGCAAGGACTGTTTGATAACCTGTGTCGTGTGTAAAGTAATTGTTGATGTCTAAGGTTTTGTCTGATTGATCAGTTTTCAGTTAATCATTAATAATTAATCTATTAGGTTGCATGAGATACTGTTGGTTGCTTACTTGAATTCCCGGGTGTGATTTGCTTTGTTAACTACTTACAACTCGTTTATTTGTCGTTGCTTAGTTCTCTACATTTACTGAAATAGCTTGTGTGATCAGCACTAAAAATCAGTCACTTTATAATTAGAAATATGTTACACGAATACATTGACCACATACTCCTTGTGATACGATACCCTACTTGCTCTAAATAATTAGAATAATTAGGTTTTTGATTGAGTCAAACGACGGTCATCAAAATGGCGCCGTTGCCGGGGAGTTAGTGCGCTTAGTGTCTTTCATGTTAATTGATTTTTGTGTTTATTTTAGTTTTAATTTTAGTTTTTATTTTAATTCTATTTTTTTTATTTTACGCGGGTTTTGTTAGTTGTGCAGATTACAGGTTTATGTGCACCCGCCATTCAGGCCGACAGTCTTCATTAGTTTACGAGCCCGAAATCGAGAGGTTAACTCGGCAGAACTAAGTACAAAACAAAAATTATGAGATGGAAGACGAAAACCAAAACCAGAACCAAAACCAAAACCAGAACCAAAACCAAGACCCCACTCCCACAGAATAACCAGTTTCACCTAGATAACATACTTCCACCACTCAATTTCAATAACCAAAATGAGCAAACTAACCAAAACGCCCAAAATAACTCAGCTCGTGCATCCAGAACCCAAAATCAAAATCAAAACCGAAACCTTAACCGAAACTTAAACCTCAACTTTGACCAAGCCGGACAATCCGCTCCAAATAATAACCCCAACCGCCGAGTTCGGATAAATATTGATGATGTTCAAACGAGTATTCCGACTGAAGATGAGGATGAGGGGGAAGATCATAATGGAAAGGAAAGTTTTCGGGCAGCTGATGATGAGGTAGATCTATGGGTTAGAAGGAATCGGGTGGTTGAGCCCGAGAAAGAGGTTGGTGAACCAGAGATTGAGGGTGATAATAATTATGAATATGAGGTGGAGGAGCTTGTTAATTGAAGACGGGCTGAAGCAGACAACAGAAACGGGAGAGGTCGAGAAAGGGTAAATCGGGCGGAACGACCCGAAAGAGTTTGTGGTATTCCGGTTAACCGGGGCGGTATGGGAAACCCCCGGGGGCTTAGGAGAAATTACATAGCCCTGGCTCATGGTGTTAACAGTCGGTTCAGACTGGCTATCTCAGACGGAGCATCCCCGTTGGTTCCACAAGAACGAGTGCTGGGACATCAAACTTTCAAGTCCCGGCCATCCTACATCAACATCGTTCCTCACTTCAACGGGATGGCTTCAGAAGACCCGTATTCACACTTAACTGATTTTTAGGCTATCTGCGGGTCTATTGGTGACGGTACGTTTGATCAAGATGAAGTCCGGTTGTGGTTATTCCAATTTTCCCTAAAAGACAAAGCGAAACTTTGGTTTAACTCGCTACCGATGCACAGTATCAGAAACTGGGCCGAGATGCAACAAGTTTTCCAAACGAGTTTTATTCACATTCTAAGACTACCGAGTCCCGTTCCGACATTCGTCACTTTTCACAGTTACCTGGTGAGTTATTTCATGAAGCCTTTACCAGGTATAAGGACATGATCAGGAAATGCCCACATCACCGGATCGAACTGTGGGAACTGGTAAAGTGTTTCGTTGATGGTTTGACATACGAGGACCGAAAGCATCTTAAAGCCTCGTGTAATGGTCAGTTGTTGAATCAGCCCGAGGAAGATGATTAGGAATTTTTAGAGTTTATGTGTGAAGATTCCAAGGCAGAAGCAGCAGCTGAAATATAAGTCAGTCGCGAGTGAGTCCACGAGAATTACCGAGTTGGAACGTGAATTGGCTGAGTTGAAAAAGGGTAAGAAGAAAGAGGTCGGGAAAGTTGGTGTTAAATTCCCGGTTTGTGAAGATTGTGGTGAACTCGGACATAAGGCAGAGAATTTCCCCGAGTATTATGATAATGATGAGGATGACACCGAGGAAGTTAATTATGCATACGGGGATTCCAAAGGACAAGGGTTCAATTCGAACACATATCACCCGGGCCTGAGGAATCACCCGAACTTTCGTTACGGGAACGCGTCTTCTCAGTTGAACCTGAACTTTTAGGGATCGAACCAGAACAGATCGCAGGGTAATTATCACCAGAGCGGTTATCAACAGGGTTCGAGTAATCAGAATCGGGGGTATAACAGAGACGGTAACCGGGGCGGAAATTCTTTGGGTAATCAGGATCAGCAGAAAGGGTCCTCGGGAAATTCGGATGAGTCGGTGCACTCAAAGTTGGATGCATTACTGAAAGTTATGACTGATCACAAGGCCGAGACGAAGCAACAGTTCGAGTTACGGGATAAATCGTCGGAGGCAATGATGAAGCAAATCGGTCAGCTCGCTTCAGACATGGCGAATTACAAAAGAATGTGGGCTAATTTCCAAGCTACACCATAGTTAACTCGAATCACCACAACTCTAGTTCGAAAAGCACGTCAACCAGGTAAGTATTTTACGTAATGTTAAGAAATATGATAACAAGGTTGGGGATCCACCACCATTGGTTGATGGGGTGGTGGAAGAAATTGATGAGACTCTCGTCAGTGACGACGAGCCAGAACCGATTGAATTAAATAAACCTAACAAAAGTGAAACTAAAAATAACAAATCGGTTCCGAAGGATGACACCAACAACTCTAAAGATAAGGAAAAGGTAAAAACTGTTCCATATTCCGATGCTTTGTTGGCGCCATCAAAGGCGAAGATGGCATCAAAACGAGGCCCGCAACAAGAAGAAATGTGGGAAACGTTTAAACAAGTCAAAATTAACATTCCTCTTTTAGATGCCATTAAACAAATTCCTGTCTATGCTAAGTATTTAAAAGAATTGTGCACACAGAAAAGGAGTCATAAGATTCCTAAACAGATTGGTTTTACCGATAATGTGAGTGCAATTCTTTCAGGTGCTCTTCTACCCAAGCTACAAGATCCGGGAACGCCTATTATACCCATTCAAGTGGGTGATTTTAAAATGACTTGGGCGCTTCTAGATCTTGGAGCTAGCATCAGTATTCTCTCGAGCAGTTTATACGACCAGTACGATTTTGGCCCGCTTCGTGCGGCTGCCACCACGGTTGTCTTGGCTGACCAGACACCGAAACTGCCCCGAGGAATATTGACTGACGTTATCATCAAGGTGGAAGACTTTTACTTTCAAGTTGACTTTTTGGTTCTCGATTATGATTCGGGTGAAAGAACCAAACAGCCCACGGTTATCCTCGGTAGACCATTTTTGGCTACTGCAAATGCCAACATTAACTGTAGAAATGGTACTGTTGATATGGCATTCGGTAACCGTAAGCTGAGAATTAATGTTTTCACACGTGGAAATAATTCTCCGATCGATGACGAGTGCTTCATGGCTGATGTCATTGACGAGTGTATCCCGCTATACGACTCTGTTGTCAGCTCGGATGGCACAGCGGAGACGTGTTTTTTGTTTGACAGGTTACAGGTGGAAACAGACGAGGGTGGAAGAGGAGGAAAGACAAATGGAGATCGCAGCTGTGCGAGGAGACCGTCCACCATGGTCAGTTCAGGTGGAATCGCTTCTCGAGAAGAATGATACTGGGTTGAAACCGTAAATGCTGGAAGCACCGAAAGTCGAGCTGAAAGAGCTCCCAAAGCATTTAAAATATGCTTTTCTTGGTAAGAATAATACATTGCCTGTTATTATAGCTTCTAACTTATCTTTTGAACAGGAAAATGCTTTGATGGAGGTGCTGGTTGCGAATAAAGAAGCAATTGGGTGGACGATAGCGGATCTGAAGGGAATCAGTCCCTCAATTGTGATGCACAAAATTTTAACAGATCCGACTGTCAAACTTGCGCACGATGCTCAACGAAGGTTGAACCCGAACATGAGGGAAGTGATGAAGAAGGAAGTGCTTAAGTGGTTAGATGCTGGCATTATCTTTGCCATATCAGACAGCATGTGGGTGAGCCCGACACAGACAGTACTGAAAAAGGCGGGCATCCAATTCGTCAAGGATGACTCAGGTAACGAGGTCGCCACCCGGCCGGTAACCGGGTGGCGCATTTGAATTGATTATCCTAAACTGAACGCGGCAACATCAAAAGATCACTTTCCGCTTCCGTTTATCAATCAAATTGTCAAAAAGCTATCCGGTAAAAAACTTTATTGCTTTTTAGATGGGTATTCCGGGTATAACCAGATAGCTATTCATCCTGAAGATCAGGAAAAGACTACGTTTACGTGTCCATATGGCACATTCGCGTTTAGGCGAATGCCATTCGGGTTATGTAACGCCCCCGCAACCTTTCAGAGGTGCATGATGAGTATCTTTTCAGATATGATGGGGGAGTCTTTGGAAATTTTCATGGAGGATTTTTCGATTTTCGGCACATCTTTCGAGTCATTTCTGGGGCATGCCGGGTTTTATAGACGGTTTATTAAGGATTTTAGTGACATTACCAAACCCTTATGTAATTTATTGCTTAAGGATGCCCCGTTTGACTTTAATAATGAATGTGCTAAGGCTTTTGATATTTTGAAATTGAAATTAGTTGAAGCCCCGATCTTGTAATCACCCGATTGGAGTTTACCTTTTGAAATAATGTGTGATGCAAGTGATTATGCGGTCGGGGCTGTTTTGGGTCAACGGGTTGACAAGAAACCCGTTGCTATATACTATGCAAGTAAGACCCTTTCGGATGCTCAATTAAATTATACCACAACCGAGAAGGAGTTACTAGCAGTAGTATATGCTCTAGATAAATTCCGGTCTTATATTTGGGGTAGTAAAGTTATTATATATTCTGATCATTCTGCTGTCAGGTACCTCATGGATAAAAAGGATGCAAAACTGAGGCTTATCTTGTTTTTGCGGGAATTTGATCTAGAGATTCGGGACAAGAAAGGGAGTGAAAATGTTGTTGCAGATCACTTGTCCCGAATTATGGTGGAAAATGGGAACACAGATGGGCCCATTAACGAGTCCTTCCTGGATGAGCATATCCTGGCAGTTTCACAAAATCCTTGGTTTGCTCATATTGTTAATTTTAAAGTTGCAGGTGATTTACCAGAGCATTGGCCAAAGAGAAAGAAGAAACAGTTAATGTCCAAAGCTAAACAGTACATCTGGGACGATCCGGATTTGTTTAAAATTGGTGCAGATCAGATGATCAGACGATGCATACCCGAGAAGGATGTTAGATCAGTGTTGGAACACGCGCATTCGTTTGCATGTGGTGTTCATTTTAGTGGCCAGAAAACCGCTCGAAAAGTTTTAACGAGTGGTTTCTTTTGGCCTTCATTGTTTAAGGATGCTCACGAGTTCGCGACACACTGTTTAAAGTGTCAACAACTCGGGAGTATTTCTAAGCGGGGCGAGATTCCCTTGAACCCGATCCTAGTTGTTGACATTTTTGATGTCTGGGGGATCGACTTCATGGGCCCGTTTCCGAATTAACATGGTAATTTGTATATCCTAGTGGCCGTTGATTACGTTTCTAAATGGGTTAAAGCGATAGCCACTAGGACAAATAATCATATAGTCGTTTGCAATTTTGTTCAAAGTAATATTTTCTCGAGATTTGGAGTCCCCTGAACCATCATAAATGACGGGGGATCTCATTTTAAGAATTTTAAATTCGGGAAATTGCTTAAACGATACGGTGTTGTTCATAGGATTGCAACTCCTTACCATCCACAAACGAGTGGACAAGTTGAGGTTTCCAATAGGCAAATTAAACAAATTTTGCAGAAAACTGTTTCAGGCAGACCAAAAGGATTGGTCAACAAAGTTGACCGATGCCTTATTGGCTTACCGAACCGCTTATAAAACACCAATTGGAACCACTCCTTATAGAATTGTGTATGGAAAGGATTGCCATTTACCGGTTGAAATTGCACAAAGAGCGTTTTGGGCTACTAAATAGGTTAATATGGATTATGATGATGCAGGTAAAGCGAGAAAATTGGCTTTGTGCGAGATCGAGGAGTTGAGAAACGAGGCATACGATTGCGTGTCTGCTTACACGGCGAAAATGAAGAAAGTTCATGATGCTAACATCCGGTTGAAGAATTTTGAAGTTGGTCAACGAGTGTAGTTATACAACAAGAGGATGAAGCTCTTCCCGGGTAAGTTTAAAAGTGAGTGGACAGGCCCGTATTTGATTGTAAGGGTCGGAAATCATGGTCAGTACGAGATTGATGATTTTGATGATCATTTGAGGCAAGTGGTAAATGGTTATTGACTGAAGCCATATTTGGAGATGAAGGACATACACGATCTGGATGAGGAATCGGTGAATTTTATTGTGACTTCACCGGTTTATGAAGATAACTGAGTTCGAGGCATGGTCGAGCTGCAAACTTTAAATTCAACGCTTACGGGAGGCAACCCGGGTATTGTAAGTGTTTGTCCAGTTTGTTTTTATTTTATTGAGTCTTGTACTTAGTGTCGTCTCGAGTTTTGTGCAGTAAACGCAAAGTGTGGGGAAGCACGTTGAAGAAGTTCGGTATGAATTTCTTAGGTACACGTCATTCCAGGTATGTCAAGGTATTTTGAGTTTTGCACGTGTCCAGGGTGATGTCGGGATGCCAAAAAGCTTCATATTAATAAAATTTTGATTCTATCAAAGAACCCATCGCGGTACGCGATGGGAATCTTTTTACCTCCATCGCGATACGCGATGGAGGGTGGCATACCTGGCAGGTGACGTCATCGCGATATGCGATGACGTCACAAAACATCCCATCGCGTATTGCGATGGGGGCAAACCCTAATTTCCCAAATTTGGGCGGCGGTACGCTCCCACTCTATTTTGACCCATCGTGTACCGCGATGGGTCTCGGATCCCCGCCTGACCTGATTGTTTATAAACTTATCGTCTTCTTCTTTCTTTCTTTCTTTCTTTCTTTCTTTCTTCTTCTTCTTCTTCTCTGATCTCTCTCTCTCTCGTCATCTTCTCCGGCGACCATCACATCACATCCCCCACTTCCGACCACCGTCATCATCATCCATCCATCTCGCCACTCTCACCACCACCGCATACCACCACTACTCATCACCATCGGCGCAACCATCCACCCACCTTCCTCCGACGAAGCACCACCGCCTTCCTCACCCCGCCACCACCAAACCCACTGCCACCCAGCCACCGCACCCCGCCACCATCCATCCACAACCTCTGTCATTCTCCATCCGGCGACCACCATCATCGTACCTACCCTACACCACCACTGTCCACCACAGTCACACCACACCCACCATTTCCGGCCGTCCTTACCAACACCGTCAACGTTTCCACTGTTATTATTATTACTTCTGTTCCGGTCCGACATCGAGGTTAGTACGTTTATTATTTTATTATTTTAGTATGTCAAAGTGTGATTTGAACCCGCTCGGATAAAAGTTGAATGTTTGGGTATCACATCGGTTAGTGGGTTTGAAGGGTTGTCGACTTGGATTAGTTTGTCTACTTAGCTATCATGGTTACCGGGTTATTGGTTATTGTTCGGTTTATTAATTGTTACTTGGTGTGAATCGACAAGTTGCCGGGTTTTGGGAGTTTGGGTTAGTTGGGTACATAGACTATGGCTTGAAACGTTGTTAATTGTTAGTGGTATCGGGGTGGTTTGTTCGTCTAATCGGAATGTCGGTTTTAGTTGTACGTGAATATATGGCCAAACGGGTTTTCAAAAGTTCAAAAATTCCAAATCATTATTTTCTGGTTAAATAAATGATAGTGGCAGTTCATTCTTAATTTTTTATTTTGAACTTAATTTGTTAATATTTTATTCTTAAACCCGATTTTTCACATTTCCGTTGTCAACCGACAGGTTCAGCGTTGTTTCAGCACGTTTTTCGAGACAGTTAGTTTTGTGTTTTAGCTAGTTAGCGTTAGTGGTTTGTTTTGTGTTTGGTTTTGTCTATTAGAGTCCGTTTGTTTTTAGAGTCTGTTTGTCAAGTGTCGAATCACGTTTGCTTTTGAATTGTTAAGCGAGTCTCGGGGCCACCTTGTTAGTTTGAAAATTGATAAGTTTGAAATTTTAATGGATTACTCGCCCGTACTCAATCTCCATTCGGGCGGGTTAATCTGGTTTTTAGAAATATGCACAGGGTGTCCCCGAATTTTTCGTCTTTATTTATTTTTATTTTTAATATTTTGTTAATATTTCAATATTATTTTATTATGTGGGACGACCGCGAACGAAATACTATACGGTTGTTGCCACATCGATCGTTGACATATCTAATTTGCTTGATTGATTTTGTAGATATGGCAGATGCACCAGCTTCTTCACGACGCAAGAGGCAGCGGACTGACCCTCGTGTCATCCGCTATGACATTGATGAGGTGCAGATTGTCTAGGGCATCGAGCCAGCGGATATTATGGGAGATGTACGTATTCCTCATCAGGTTCTACGATCCTACTTGATATCAGAGGAGTATACGAAACTTCAGAGGATTCGACAGATGCAGCTACTTCACCACCGTTCGTTTGACTGGATATTGCTGCGTGATCTGGAGATTGACGTTAAGGTATATGCATTATTGACAGGTCCGTGGGCAGCTGTGCTAGCATGTGACTCAATTCCATATGTCGAGCTCACACGTGAGTTTTACTCAATTTTTGACTTTACGCCCACGGACTTCAGTGAGCCACGCGCGATATCATTCTAACTGGGACGGCAGCTGTACGAGATGTCTGTCCCAGATTTTGCCATGGCCACTGGATTTTATACGGCCGAGGAGGTTCAGGCGCCTGCCTTCCTGCAGAGTATATGTGGTTACACGACACATACTCAGGACCCCCGTGAGCACTGGCTCACGGAGACCCATCTCGTCCAGTATTGGGCGGAGATCGCCGACGGGGCCCACTCCAGTGCTGTTGTGGAGTCTTCTATTAGGAACCCCGTCCATCGCTACATTCACAGAATCGTTGCCTGTACTCTCGTCGGCCGACATTCTGGCCACGGGAAGTGCAGCAACTTAGATCTGCTGTGCCTATATTCTATCATTGGCTAGCGACCGGCCAATGTGGCGATGCTCCTGCTCACGTCATTCGCTCGGGGTAGCAGACTACAGGGATCCTCAGCACGCTTACCCTTAGGGCCTTATATTACGATGATCGCTGACCGACTTGGGGTATTTGAGCGCTATCCGACCAGATATTTTACGTTGGGGCTAGCCACGGGTGTTTTTGGGATATTGGAGGCCCGTCAGGCTGGGATCGTTGAGGAGCATGATCCACCAGCTTTAGTCCCTGTCTGACAGGGTCCACAGGCACCACCACCAGAGGGATCCGAGGCTGCGGTTTCTCTTCAGAGAGGTATTCCGACTCGCCGACAGCGTCGTCCGACTCCACACATCTTGTTATCTCAGCAGCAGCATCCACTCCGAGAGGCATCAACATCTTCCTCACGCCAGCCGCAGCAGCCCGTCACATTGGATATGATATATCAGCGGCAGTTGGAGATCCAGGAGGAGCAGAGGGCACAGCGCGCCCGATATGATGAGTATTTTCGTTTATTGTTTGTTGCTTCGCAGGTACCGTTCCCACAGTCATTGATCATTAAAGTGGAGCAGCCTGTAGATCCGCAGGACCAGGCAACTGATGATCCACCAGCACAGTAGTTTTTTGGTTACCCTTTTTCACTTTATTTTGTTTTTATTAGTATCATGGTCTATATTATATTATATTATATTTTGGGGAATCATGTTTGGGTAACTGGTCGGGCTTAAATGTTTATATATCTTTTGATTGCTGCTGTGTTTGATTTTGTTTGTATATTTTGTTGTAACCGAACTTTGTGGGTGTAGTTCACTATAAACCCTCACGAGACCCCACTCGTCCTCCCGGGCTACCGGGAGGTTACAGGGCTTGTTGCATACGCTAATTGCAATCGTGATTCCTACGAAAGTGAGTTAGGTCTTTTAACGTTTTTAACTAATTTAACAGAATTTATTATGAAACGAATTAATTTGGCTCGGTAATTATTTTAATAAAATTAACGAGTATTCATTTTCATAACTCAAAAAAGATCTATGTCTTACACTTGTGAGAAGCTTGCTTCTACACATCTCGAGATTTTGCAGGTTCGATTGCCAGTTTGGTAATTGGATGAGACGAGAGTATACGAGTGTTATGAGAGTTCACGAGCCAACTGGTCCTTCTCCAGTCACGTTGATATCAAGTGATTTCAGAGTCATAATTTAATTTTGTTCTTATTACTTTAAACGTTAAAAGTGTAATTGTATAATTGTTAGTAGAACCGCCACACGTGAGCCCCGAAATTTTTAAATTGCTTAATAGTCAAAAGTCAATTTCAACCCCGTCCCTCAAATGTTCATTAATCGTTCTATCATTTTTAACATTTAGGACAATGTTAAGTGTTCTTACGTTGAGGATAATGTAAACCTCAAGTGTGGGGATGGGGGAAATTTGAAAATTTTTAACCCGATAGTACCTCGAAGAGTGTTCAGAATCCAAAGTTGTTAACTGTTAATTATTGTCATTAATGCCAAGTCATAGGTTTCTGGTCATGGTTGGTTTGTCAGCTTCTCATTAGTCTTACTCACAAATGTTTTTATAACGAAAAGTTTAAAATGGGGTCGTTTAGGCGGGGATAACGAGTCATGGGGACAGGTACACATGTTTATATCGTCAACCCTATTCCTCTGGTACATGTGTGAGGTGACCCAAATATATATAATACACATATAATATATAGTACACACATGTCATTTGAGTGCTTTCACTGATGATCATGGATTACGGGATCGTAGTTGGCAAAATGCAAAAGTGATAGAGGCAATTAGGTTAAGCCTCGTCTGGATGAGCGTGAGTGTGGGTACTAGGGGGTTGGGGCCTCATACATTATACATATGAGGATGGTATATGTGAGGGGAGGGGGGTTGGATCCCTTAGAAAACATTTCTTGGACTTATTTTTCGTTTGTTTAACCCCGACATTATGTTACGAGACGATCCGGCTTACTAGGTTTATTTGTAACTGTAATTGTATTTGTTTTTGTTTTTGTTTTTGTTTTTGTATTTGTATTTGTCCCATTATTAAGCATCACGTTAATATGCTTAAAAAATGAGAAAACAGACAAAACGATGTCTGTTTATATTCAGTTATGTATTCTGTAGTTCGTTAAAGTTCGTTTATGTTAAAAAAATTGTGAAATCAGTTTGTTGTTAGTTTGATTATTTAGATGTATATAATCAGTCAGTCAGTTGTATAGTAGTCTCGTTTATTTAGATGTTTTGTAATAAGCCGGGTAGGATCGTTTGAGCTACTTAAATATTTCCTTTCCATAGCCTTACACCTGGCCCCATTACAACCCTTTAAAGACCTCTTGATTTGCATTTGTGCCAAAGCAGCTTGATGGATTAATATGTACTTATGAGTGATACTGAGAGCTGAGTGATACTAGCACATCTTTTGCTAGTCCATATATTAAACCAAGAGGAGAGATGTTATATTACGAGGGGTATGAGCATGTGTGCCTTAACCGGAAACAAAGTACACTTGTCTGGGCAGCTATATTGTTTTTATTATAGCATTTAACCGTATTTGTGAGATGTCAATCTAAAAACAGTGCCAGTCTGGGAAACTGGGTATGACCTTAAACCTTACTAGTATTAATGGCAATAATCTACATTCCTATGATGAAGGTCGATGTGTGCTTTAGAGTTTTACTTGAGGGCAAGCAAAAAATAAGTGTGGGGATGTGATGGTCGGTTAATTTGTTTACGTTTTAGTTCGTCTATTGTTTAGTTTTAACTGTTTATTCTTGAACTATCAATGCTTCATACGTGTATTATTGGATTTCAGGTCACATGCGTTAAAGTACTCAATATGGACCTGTTGTGGCACGGAATGAAGACCCGAGATGTCCAGCACGCAAAACGATGAAGTCCATTGAAGATTTTTGTAGGAGGACCCATCGCGGTACGCGATGGGCTTGCTGAAGGACCCATCGCGTACCGCGATGGGTTATATTTAAATGTTGACTTTTTGGTCAATCGCGCATTGAAGACCCGTCGCGGTAGGTTTATATCATATTTTTCATCATATGAAACCCTAACTCCGTTTTGACGACCAAGAGGTGATTCCAGCAGTCCAAGAAGGCGATTTTCACTATCCTAACTCGTGCCAAGACCCTACATATGATTCCTATTATCCATATCGAAGATTCAATGATGTCAAGGCTCGGCTAATCTTCTAGAATCGCACCCGGGATGTATAGCTTGTAACCTTTTACAGTTTTTCTCATGTGATTAAGAATACTTGTTATTGTTATTGATGATTGATATATGATTATTGATGTTTGGTATTTCTGTGTGTTCGGTCGGTTTAGGTTTACGTTGGTCTGAACGATCTGTTACCAGTTTCTAGATAATTAGTCATATAACTGTTTGGTTAGATTGAATACGATAAAACATACAATTGCCCTTAACTGAGTCACGCTGGCAAGGACTGTTTGATAACCAGTGACGTGTGTAAAGTAATTGTTGATGTCTAAGGTTTTTTCTGATTGATCAGTTTTCAGTTAATCGTTAATAATTCATCTGTTAGGTTGCATGAGATACTGTTGGTTGCTTACTTAAATTCCCGGGTGTGATTTGCTTTGTTAACTGCTTACAACTCGTTTATTTGTCGTTGCTTAGTTCTCTACATTTACTAAAATTGCTTGTGTGATCAGCACTAAAAATCAGTCACTTTATAATTAGAAATATGTTACATGAATACATTGACCACATACTCCTTGTGATACGATACCCTACTTGCTCTAACTTATTAGAATAATTAGGTTTTTGATTGACTCAAACGACGGTCATCAAGTTCCCAACCATCGGTACCCAAATCCTTGTACCAAATCTAAGGATTTCGTCATTTCCTTTGGTTAGTTGGTCAATAGTACCATTTTCCTTTTCAGCTTTAATATTGCCTTCTTCCAGTGCTAAATTTTGAGCTTCTTTGATTTGGCATGCTAAATTAACTTTAAGTTCCAATCTTAGAGCTCGAACTCTCTTTGGTTTCTCATGTTCTTTCCTGCTTAAGGCGTCAGCTACCACATAGGCTTTTCCTTCATGATATACCATCTCACAATCGTAATCGTTGAGCGTTTCCATCCAACGTCTTTGCCTCATGTTTAGTTCCTTTTGATCAAATATATGTTTCAAACTTTTGTGGTCAGTATATATTGTAAACCTTACACCATATAAATAATGTCGCCATAACTTCAATGCAAAAATTATAGCACCTAATTCAAGATCATGTGTGGTGTAATTCTTTTCATGAACTTTTAATTGTCTCGAAGCATAAGCAATTACTTTATTTCCTTGCATTAAAACACATCCCATTCCCGTGTGCGAAGCGTCACAGTAAATGGTAAAGTTCTCTAATCCTTCTGGCAAGGCTAGGATAGGTGCATTGGTTACTTTCGTTTAAGTGTTTCAAATTCTTTTTCTTGCTTCGGACCCCATTCAAACTTAATTGCCTTTATTGTGAGTGAAGTTAATGGGATAGCTATTCGGGAAAAGTCTTGAATGAATCTTCAGTAATGTCACACCCGGTCCATAGGCGGAAACAACCGGTGTGCGACTCATGAAAGGTTTTTCGAGAGCACGGTTAAGCAAACAACTATATGATAAAAATACATGAGGATTTCATTCATGATATAAGTTTTACAAAATACCAATAATAAAGTTTACATGTAACATATTGAGATTTCACAGTTATGTCCCGCCGAAGGGGGAATAAAACCATGAAAACTCCAAAATATAAAATCCTCATACATGAAATTTTCATAGTTAAACATAAAATCGTAGTGAGACACCGTGACTTCTCCACGTGGCTAAATACCTGAAAGACACGTAAAATAATTTAATCAGTATAAACTGAGTGAGTTCACAAGTTTTGTGACTCGATAAAATGCTTTCTAATATAATTCTCATAACGTCATGAATGCAATATCCATGACTTGCAGTGTAACGTGAATACATGAGTTCGTAACCATTCCTTGACTATATATATACACCATAAAGCCCCACATAACATCCCACGAGTCCACGAGGGAATAAATAAATCGGAAAACTAAGCACCCGTCTTATAAAGTGGCGCGACCACTTACGAGTGGGTTGGTCAGACCAGTAGTACTACCCGTAGAGTTCCTCGGCTATAGTTGCCTATAGTTTATGGTTACAATATATACCGGGGACTTTATGTACCATGAGCGCGCCAAATATCTCATGTACACGCACATTGTAAATCAAGATATACACCATGATAAAACATATTTAAACACGTGTCCCTCGCCCCGAAAACAGTTTAAAACATAGTGAAAATAGTGAAAATAGGGGCTGTGAGACTCACCTTAAATCGAGGAATAATGTTCCGTTATACTTGGTGAGTTTCCTGTATTATATCGTATACGTACATTCTTCAGTACATAATACTTATACTACTATTAATACTTAGCCCGATACATACTTATGAGGTGGCGGTATATATGTATTTTTATACCTTAGCGATATGGACGTTAGACAACGTCTTATACTTGTTATATATATGCCCGTTATATTCTCTTTATATATATATCCTTCGAGCATTAGGGAATGCTCGATACAAATTATTAGTCGGTAATCATGACGTTCGTGACATGCTTTGGCCTAATAGGTTTTGGAGCTCTCATCGTTAGTCCCCAGGTAGGTAACGGGCCCATCTATGATATATTCAGTTACCAGCCTAGACAGGACGTCCCGACTACCGGCACCTCCACCCTTCCAGTTACTCGCAATGTCCATCACAAAAACCCGTATTTTATATTTATTGCACATATATAGGAATATATGTGTATGACTTGTATACTTATTTTGTTATGTATATATTATAAGTATTATTAATATCCTTTTTAAATCTTATAAGCATATATTATATATATCTTACTAGTACTCGTATTTTATCATTATTATTATTATTATTACTATTATTATTACTATTATTATTTTTACTTTTATGACGAACCCGATACGGTTTTTAATACGTTAGTTATATCCTTTGTAAAGTTTAACATAACCAAAATTCCATTTTTACATTTAGATCATCTTGTTTATTTATAAATGGGTTTTACTACTGAAGATCATTTTTACCTTAACCTTCCTTAAACACCCCTTTAAATCCTTTATATCTTTTACTTAACATGATTTATCCTTACTTATATGTCACACTTCAAGTTTATATTCATGATTTATCACCTCATTAAATATATGTATCTTAGGCTTAATCCATGTTTTTCTATTAAACATAATATGATTTTATTACCTTGGAAATGTCGGTTTTTCGAGACGTTCTTGAGCGTGTTTAGTCTCTTGGATGATGGTCTTGTAGTGTAGGCTCTAGAATATGTTTATTAAACATGAACACAAGTGTTAAAATCAAAGGAAACGAGTGTGTGTTGGCTGGACAGAAAAGAACCATTTTCCAGCAAGTATTTTATGAAGAACAATTAGACTTTTAGGCTTACCAAGTGCTGAAATTAAGCCGGAAATGGATATTCGAAAGATGGTTCGTGATCCTTACGAGTTTCCTTGGATTTCTAAACAAGAATCACCGAAAAATACCAAGTAGTTTGTGAGATATGAACAAAAGAAGAGAGGTGGGTACTGCTGGAAAATGCAGTTTCCCAGCAGTGACCTTCGAAGGTTCAAAGCTTCTTACCGAGTTTTCCGGGCAGAGATCCGTTCAAGGCTTTCCACTACGGTTTAAGGATTTCTTCTAGCTTTCCAACGATATATAGGGTTCAGAGGGTTCAGGGCAGAATTATAGAGAAATTGGGTTGCAAAGAGGCGGTTGCTTGGTGTTGCGCTGCTGCTGTTCTTACACCAAAGAGAGAAATTTGGAGTGTGTTTAAGGGTTTGTATGAGTTTGTGTGTGGTGTTTTTCATCAAAATAATTGGTCTTATTTATAGGCAAACCCAAGGGAACACATCCCTTGATTTGGGGGATCCAAAAGATTACAATCCCTTGATTTAAGGGTGTCAAATCTTACACCATAAAGTGAAATAGTTGGTCAAAGCATGGTTTTTATTGTTGTTTATTTGATGGAATGGGGGTAGGCGGCCATAGGGAATGGTTAGGAAGATTTTGCTTGATCTTGAAGTACTTTCAATATTGTGCCCATACCTTGGTAGGTAAAAGATAAGATCTTCCAGAAGCATAGACTGGCTCATTTTGGGCGGAAGTATTCCCTTCCCGCAGGTCTTCCCGCAGGGTCTTCCCGCAGGTCTTCCCCCAGGGTCTTCCCGCAGGTCTTCCCGCAGGTCTTCCCGCAGGTTCTTCCGCAGGGTCTTCCCGCAGGTCTTCCCGCAGGTCTTCCCGCAGGGTCTTCCCGCAGGGTCTGAGCACAGGGTCTTTGAGCACTTTGAGCACAGGGTCTTTGAGCACTTTGAGCACAGGGTCTTTGAAAAGGATTTTTGGTTTTTAGGGTTTTTCGCAAGGATTCTTCCCACGGGTTTCCCAATGTCACGCAGAGTTTTTCCACTCTTCTGTTTGAACTTTGGGTATATTATAGATGATATGGAACCCGTATTTATTTTGGTTCCCGGTATGATGTATATTTAAATTTAGCCCGGAGTTATATTTGGTTAAATAGTGCTCCATATTGTAATCCTTTATGGATTGTTTAAATTATTAACTTCATATTATTTTTTACTAGTATACCTTTAATTCCTTCATAGTTTCATATCTTGGTCGTCTCACTGTATAATGTATCATTGATTTGGCCGGTTCGGCGACTATATTCCATTATTTAAACGTTTATGGCGTTTTGGTCCTAATTAGAGCATTAGAACATTACTGGGCATGGTCTTACCATTACCCCTTATATTGGATCATAGATATATATTTAGCTTGATATGTTTGTCACCTCTGACTATTACTGGGCTGTCTTTATCATATAGTCGTTCTCATCGGCACTTTATACAATCCTATAGGCATTACGACTGTTCTCGTTCACATTTCAAGTATACTATGGTTTATACGTCATATAACTTATATAATCAACACATAATTTAAATCAAGTATATAGATTAGAGTGTGAAATAACTACCGGGTGTCACATTCTCCCCCTGTTGGAAGAATTTCGTCCCGAAATTTGTTGTTAGTTATCCGTTATAGTTGGGTCCGGGAAAAGGTGTGGGTACTTCTTTCGAATTTGATCTTCTCTTTCCCAGGTAAACTCGGGTCCTCTTTTAGATTTCCACTGTACCTTCACTAACTTAATCCGACTTCTTCGTAGTTTTTGTTCTTTCCAGTCGGTAACGGCTATCGGTTCTTCAACAAAATGTAACCGATCGTCAATATGTACTTCATCTAAAGGTATAATTAAAGATTCATCGGATAGACACTTTTTAAGGTTCGACACATGGAATGTGTCATGTACCCCGTTAAGTTCTTCCGGTAGCTTCAACTTATAGGCCACTGGACCTATCCTTTCCAGGATCTCGAACGGTCCGGTATATCTTGGGCTGAGCTTGCCCCGCTTTCCAAACCTTGGAACTCCTTTCCATGGCGAGACTTTTAAAAGAACTTTATCTCCCACTTGGAATTCCAAAGGCTTGCGTCTCACATCCGCATAACTTTTCTGTCGATCGCGGGCCGTTTTCAGTCGTTCTTTTATTTGAAATATCTTGTCAGTTGTTTCTTGAATTAGTTCGGGACCCGTCATTTGTCTGCCGCCAATTTCCGCCCAGCACAAGGGCGACCTACACTTACGACCATACAAAGCTTCGAACGGTGCAGCCTTTATGCTCGTGTGGTAGCTATTATTATATGAAAATTCCACCAAAGGAAGGTGAACATCCCAGCTACCACCAAAATCAATTGCACACACTCTTAGCATATCCTCCAATGTTTGTATAGTTCGTTCGCTTTGGCCGTCAGTCTGGGGATGGTAGGCGGTACTCATATCTAATCGCGTGCCCAAAGCTTTTTGTAACGACTTCCAAAAATGAGACGTAAATCGACTGTCGCGGTCAGAAATAATCGAGACTGGGACTCCATGTCTTGACACGATCTCTTTTATATATAGTCTAGCTAACCGCTCCATCTTATCCGTTTCTTTGATAGCTAAGAAATGCGCGGATTTGGTTAGCCGGTCGACTATCACCCATATGGTGTCATAACCTCCTGGAGTCCTAGGTAACTTCGTAATGAAATCCATCGAGATTTGTTCCCATTTCCACATGGGAATCTCGGGCTGTTGTAATAATCCGGATGGTTTCTGATATTCCGCCTTGACTTTTGCGCAAGTTAAACATTTTCCCACATAATTTGCTTTATCACCCTTAAGATTAGGCCACCAATAGTATCCCTTTACATCTTTATACATTTTATCTGCACCGGGGTGCACGGAATACTTCGTCTTGTGGGCTTCATCAAGTATTCTTTCACGTAATCCTCCCTCGAGAGGAACCCATATTCGGTTGACAAAGTACAGGGTACCGTCTTCTTTGGATTCTATGTTGTCAACCATACCACGGAGACCCTCGTCTTTGATATTATCAGGTTTCAAAGCTTCTCGTTGGGCTTCGTGGATAAGGGTGGTGAGGTTCGTACTTATAGTTAGCCCTAAGACTTTAACACGTGATGTCTTCACCCTTTCTTTCCTGCTTAAAGCGTCTGCTACAACGTTCGCCTTTCCAGGGTGGTACTTGATCACACAATCATAATCATTCAATAATTCAACCCACCGTCGTTGCCTCATGTTTAATTCTTTTTGATCAAATATATGTTGTAGGCTTTTATGATCGGTGTAGATTGTGCAATGGGTGCCGTATAAGTAATGACGCCATATCTTAAGTGCAAACACCACTGCGCCCAATTCTAAATCGTGAGTGGTGTAATTTTTCTCGTGCACTTTGAGTTGTCGTGACGCGTACGCGATGACTTGATTTCTTTGCATAAGGACACAACCAAGTCCTTGATGCGAAGCATCGCAATAAACTACGAAGTCATCCGTCCCTTTAGGTAGAGCTAGGATAGGCGCACTACAAAGCTTCTGTTTTAGCAACTGGAACGCCTTTTCTTGTTTATCTCCCCAATTAAAAGGTTTATCCTTCTGTGTGAGCGCAGTAAGGGGTTGTGCTATCTTCGAGAAATTTTCAATAAATCGCCGATAGTAGCCTGCTAGCCCTAGAAATTGTCGTATTTCCGTCGGTGTCTTCGGCACTTCCCAGTTTTTAATGGCCTCTACTTTTGAAGGGTCAACATGAATTCCCTTTTCGTTGACGACATGGCCTAAAAAGTGTACTTCTCTTAACCAAAAATCACACTTTGAAAACTTTGCATACAACTTCTCCTTTCTCAACAATTCTAAAATCAATCGAAGGTGTTGCTCGTGCTCCTCTTCCGTTCGGGAATAAATTAATATGTCATCTATAAACACTATCACGAACTTGTCTAGGTAAGGTTTGCACACTCGGTTCATTAAGTCCATGAACACGGCAGGTGCGTTCGTTAGCCCAAAAGGCATGACTAGAAATTCATAATGACCATACCTCGTTCGAAACGCAGTCTTTGGTACATCATCCTCGTGTATCTTCAGCTGATGGTACCCGGATCGTAGATCTATCTTGGAATAGAAACTAGATCCCTGTAATTGGTCAAACAAATCATCAATCCTCGGTAAAGGGTACCGATTTTTGATGGTCAGTTTGTTAAGTTCCCTGTAATCAATACACATACGGAACGAACCGTCTTTCTTCTTGACAAATAGTGCCGGGGCTCCCCAAGGTGAGTAGCTCGGCCGTATGAAACCCTTGTCTAGTAGCTCCTGTAATTGATTCGATAGTTCTCGCATTTCCGAGGGAGCTAATCGATAAGGTGCTCGCGCTACTGGTGCAGCTCCTGGTACTAGATCGATTTGAAACTCCACTTGTCTTTGAGGTGGTAACCCTGGTAGATCTTCTGGAAAGACTTCGGGGAAATCTCTCACTATAGGTATACTTCCTATCTTCCTTTCTTCATCCTTCTTCTCCACCACGTGGGCTAAGAAAGCTTGACACTTCTTTCGCAAGCACTTTCGTGCTTTCATACACGAAATTAACTTCATCACAGTGCCACGTCTTTCCCCTTGAATAGTCAGCGTTTCACCACTTGCCAAGGGTACGCGGATTTGCTTGTCATAACAAATAATTTCAGCATGGTTCTTTGCTAACCAATCCATGCCTATAACGACATCAAAACTTCCTAAATCTATCGGCAACAGATCTACGTTAAATTCATGTTCTCCCATCACTAGTACGCAACTTTCCACTATATCGTCTGATCGTAACTGTTTGCCATTAGCTAATTCTATAGCATAGGGCGTTGCTAATTTACTAGGTGCTAAACCAAGTAGGTCCTTAAATTCAGTGGATATAAAACTTAAATCCGCACCAGTATCAAATAACACAGACGCATAGTGGTTGTTAAGTAGGAACGTACCAGTGACGACATTTGGGTCTTCCTTAGCTTCACCCGCCCCGATAACAAAAGCCCTAGCTTGAGCTGTATTCTTCATCTGCGGACAGTCCTTGATAAAATGACCCGTATTTCCGCACCCATAACAAGCTCGTGGTGTCGTTTTCCCCGGTTCTTGCTTCACAACTACTGCACCATTCTTAATTCTACACTTAGCTTCCACATGTCCTCGCTTGTGACAATGCTTACACACAATACTTGAGCAGTCACCATCATGATAATACTTGCATTTGTCACACCACGGGTTTGACCCGCTATACGTCTTCCGTGGTTGATCCGTGGTCTGGGCGGCATACACTTTCACAGTTTCTTGTTTCTTGACAGGGGGTTCTTTGGAACTTGACCCTTGATTACGAGAGGCCCAGCTCCTCTTGTGATTGTTATGGCGGCTGTTGCTGCGTTGGGAGAATGGTTGGCTTGCTTCCTTCTGAGTTGGCTTTCCTAGGGTGCCAGCTCGTACTGCATCTTCTGTCAGACTCAGACCTAGTTCAACAGCCTCGGCCATGGTCGCAGGCCTAGTGGCCGTGATTGGTCCCCTGATAACTGTTGCTAATCCCCAGATGTACCTTTCAACTCTCTTTTCTTCAGTGGTGGCCATATGAGGAACTATTCGGCATAGCTCGTGAAATCGCGTGTTATATGCTGTGATGTCGGCTCCCTTCATGGTGAGCGTCCAGAACTCATTTTCCAACTTCTGCATCTCAGTCCTTGGGCAATATTTCTTTTCCATCATCTCCTTTAACTCTTTCCAGGTCTTACCATAGGCCACGTCTCGGCCTAGGGTTTGTACTTGTAAATTCCACCACGATAGGGCTTCATCTTGAAACATACATGTCACGTACAACACTTTCTGTTTTTCTGTGCATCCACTGATTGCTATCACAGATTCTGTCTTCTCGATCCAACGGATAACTCCTATGGCACCTTCCGTTCCCTTAAAGGACCATGGTTTGCATGTCATGAAAGTTTTGTAGGAACATCCTCGTTCCTCACCGCCAGTCTCTGGAACTACATTTTCAGTGTTTGCGGAATTCCTTCGTTCTTGACTTGAGTCGCCCCTACTGGCTTCGTAGGCGGCTATCGCTTGCGCTATGACTTCTTGTAATTGCGCAGGTGTATTAGGTAAACTGTCGTTCCTTCTCCTTGGCATTTTCCTTCAAGTTGAGAATAAGAAGGATCGGTTAGTATTGGCATCACGCTTGTATGTAAGTAGTTGTAGGGTTCGATACTTATTACATTCACACCCATATATTTGCTTATAGTCATACTTATCAATCATATACTCGCATACATAGATTTTATTATTACATCTCATTATACCACATCGTATACTCATACTCATATATCATAAACATAACTTCATTACATCAAAAGATTTGATTACATAAGTTTATGTTTAAGTCTACTACAAACTCCTACAACATACAAGCGTTTTGCCAAAAGATCGGGTCGTAGCCCGTAATATATTACTTCCCATACATATGATTACTACCCGCTAATACTAGTCTATAGTCGCTTCATGGCATCGGTGGTGGCGGTGGTGGAAACACGTCTCCCAAAACGGCTTGAATCGTCTTAACCTCATTTTCCAATCTCATCACTCTTTGTTCGGCGGCAGCGGCCCGCCTCGCTCCCACATCAGCTAAGTGCAATGCATCCCCTACCATATGCTCCAACTTCAGTATCCTCATCCTTGCATCGGAGATCAAGTCATAGTGATTATCAAGGCGGAGACTGGTCTCACAGGCCCTGCCTTTCACGCTCTCCATAAACACCTCGACCCTCTGCTCCCAATCCATGAGCCATTCCTCAAGGGCCTTTCTCTCAGCCTCGGCGGCTGCTGCGGTCGGTGGTACGGGGACCTCTGTATCATCGGAGGTAGTGCGCCCTTGGGGGCGTGAGGACTCGCCTACCTCATGTATAGTCCGGGGCACCTCATCGTCGGAGTCCGTGGCATACCTTTTCAGCCCGGTGGCTCGTATCTCCTCGGAGGGCACTGCAGCCAGCTCCTCCATCTCCTCAAGGTCGTCGTTGTCATAGGTTACCTTGTCGTCCTCATCGAGCCTGATTACCTCGGTAGGCTCGTCATCGGAGATCTCTATAGGATCATCAGGAATTGGAACAACGTCGCTCATATGGACACTGCTGCTATCAGTGATAGAGTCAGAGCCGGAGTCGGAGTCAGTGATGGCTAGGCCATGATATGGATCATTGTTCGGGAAGGCCATCGCTGAAAGGATTAAGGTTTAATTAGTGATAATATCGCTTTATGTTTTTCCTATCCCTTATTTTGGTCATTCCCATACTAGACCATTAATTGCGATAAAGGTGTCGTGAAGACACGTGCACTCTCGTGTAATGCAAGTTTTGAAAACATGTCATGCATGAAAAACGTTTTCACGAGGGAATCTAAGGGGTTATAGTCTAGACTCATGGTTGAATCCTAGTTCGCTATAACCTTGGCTCTGATACCAGTCTGTCACACCCGGTACATAGGCGGAAACAACCGGTGTGCGACTCATGAAAGGTTTTTCGAGAGCGCGGTTAAGCAAACAACTATATGATAAAAATACATGAGGATTTCAATCATGATATAAGTTTTACAAAATACCAATAATAAAGTTTACATGTAACATATTGAGATTTCACAGTTATGTCCCGCCGAAGGGGGAATAAAACCATGAAAACTCCAAAATATAAAATCCTCATACATGAAATTTTCATAGTTAAACATAAAATCGTAGTGAGACACCGTGACTTCTCCACGTGGCTAAATACCTGAAAGACACGTAAAATAATTTAATCAGTATAAACTGAGTGAGTTCACAAGTTTTGTGACTCGATAAAATGCTTTCTAATATAATTCTCATAACGTCATGAATGCAATATCCATGACTTGCAGTGTAACGTGAATACATGAGTTCGTAACCATTCCTTGACTATATATATACACCATAAAGCCCCACATAATATCCCACGAGTCCACGAGGGAATAAATAAATCGGAAAACTAAGCACCCGTCTTATAAAGTGGCGCGACCACTTACGAGTGGGTTGGTCAGACCAGTAGTACTACCCGTAGAGTTCCTCGGCTATAGTTGCCTATAGTTTATGGTTACAATATATACCGGGGACTTTATGTACCATGAGCGCGCCAAATATCTCATGTACACGCACATTGTAAATCAAGATATACACCATGATAAAACATATTTAAACACGTGTCCCTCGCCCCGAAAACAGTTTAAAACATAGTGAAAATAGTGAAAATAGGGGCTGTGAGACTCACCTTAAATCGAGGAATAATGTTCCGTTATACTTGGTGAGTTTCCTGTATTATATCGTATACGTACATTCTTCAGTACATAATACTTATACTACTATTAATACTTAGCCCGATACATACTTATGAGGTGGCGGTATATATGTATTTTTATACCTTAGCGATATGGACGTTAGACAACGTCTTATACTTGTTATATATATGCCCGTTATATTCTCTTTATATATATATCCTTCGCGCATTAGGGAATGCTCGATACAAATTATTAGTCGGTAATCATGACGTTCGTGACATGCTTTGGCCTAATAGGTTTTGGAGCTCTCATCGTTAGTCCCCAGGTAGGTAACGGGCACATCTATGATATATTCAGTTACCAGCCTAGACAGGACGTCCCGACTACCGGCACCTCCACCCTTCCAGTTACTCGCAATGTCCATCACAAAAACCCGTATTTTATATTTATTGCACATATATAGGAATATATGTGTATGACTTGTATACATATTTTGTTATGTATATATTATAAGTATTATTAATATCGTTTTTAAATCTTATAAGCATATATTATATATATCTTACTAGTACTCGTATTTTATCATTATTATTATTATTATTACTATTATTATTACTATTATTATTTTTACTTTTATGACGAACCCGATACGGTTTTTAATACGTTAGTTATATCCTTTGTAAAGTTTAACATAACCAAAATTCCATTTTTACATTTAGATCATCTTGTTTATTTATAAATGGGTTTTACTACTGAAGATCATTTTTACCTTAACCTTCCTTAAACACCCCTTTAAATCCTTTATATCTTTTACTTAACATGATTTATCCTTACTTATATGTCACACTTCAAGTTTATATTCATGATTTATCACCTCATTAAATATATGTATCTTAGGCTTAATCCATGTTTTTCTATTAAACATAATATGATTTTATTACCTTGGAAATGTCGGTTTTTCGAGACGTTCTTGAGCGTGTTTAGGCTCTTGGATGATGGTCTTGTAGTGTAGGCTCTAGAATATGTTTATTAAACATGAACACAAGTGTTAAAATCAAAGGAAACGAGTGTGTGTTGGCTGGACAGAAAAGAACCATTTTCCAGCAAGTATTTTATGAAGAACAATTAGACTTTTAGGCTTACCAAGTGCTGAAATTAAGCCGGAAATGGATATTCGAAAGATGGTTCGTGATCCTTACGAGTTTCCTTGGATTTCTAAACAAGAATCACCGAAAAATACCAAGTAGTTTGTGAGATATGAACAAAAGAAGAGAGGTGGGTACTGCTGGAAAATGCAGTTTCCCAGCAGTGACCTTCGAAGGTTCAAAGCTTCTTACCGAGTTTTCCGGGCAGAGATCCGTTCAAGGCTTTCCACTACGGTTTAAGGATTTCTTCTAGCTTTCCAACGATATATAGGGTTCAGAGGGTTCAGGGCAGAATTATAGAGAAATTGGGTTGCAAAGAAGCGGTTGCTTGGTGTTGCGCTGCTGCTGTTCTTCAGCCATGAAAAGAGAGAAATTTGGAGTGTGTTTAAGGGTTTGTATGAGTTTGTGTGTGGTGTTTTTCATCAAAATAATTGGTCTTATTTATAGGCAAACCCAAGGGAACACATCCCTTGATTTGGGGGATCCAAAAGATTACAATCCCTTGATTTAAGGGTGTCAAATCTTACACCATAAAGTGAAATAGTTGGTCAAAGCATGGTTTTTATTGTTGTTTATTTGATGGAATGGGGGTAGGCGGCCATAGGGAATGGTTAGGAAGATTTTGCTTGATCTTGAAGTACTTTCAATATTGTGCCCATACCTTGGTAGGTAAAAGATAAGATCTTCCAGAAGCATAGACTGGCTCATTTTGGGCGGAAGTATTCCCTTCCCGCAGGTCTTCCCGCAGGTCTTCCCGCAGGGTCTTCCCGCAGGTCTTCCTGCAGGGTCTTCCCGCAGGTCTTCCCGCAGGTCTTCCCGCAGGGTCTTCCCGCAGGTTCTTCCGCAGGGTCTTCCCGCAGGTCTTCCCGCAGGTCTTCCCGCAGGGTCTTCCCGCAGGTCTTCCCGCAGGGTCTGAGCACAGGGTCTTGCACTTTGAGCACAGGGTCTTTGAGCACTTTGAGCACAGGGTCTTTGAAAAGGATTTTTGGTTTTTAGGGTTTTTCGCAAGGATTCTTCCCACGGGTTTCCCAATGTCACGCAGAGTTTTTCCACTCTTCTGTTTGAACTTTGGGTATATTATAGATGATATGGAACCCGTATTTATTTTGGTTCCCGGTATGATGTATATTTAAATTTAGCCCGGAGTTATATTTGGTTAAATAGTGCTCCATATTGTAATCCTTTATGGATTGTTTAAATTATTAACTTCATATTATTTTTGACTAGTATACCTTTAATTCCTTCATAGTTTCATATCTTGGTCGTCTCACTGTATAATGTATCATTGATTTGGCCGGTTCGGCGACTATATTCCATTATTTAAACGTTTATGGCGTTTTGGTCCTAATTAGAGTATTAGAACATTACTGGGCATGGTCTTACCATTACCCCTTATATTGGATCATAGGTATATATTTAGCTTGATATGTTTGTCACCTCTGACTATTACTGGGCTGTCTTTATCATATAGTCGTTCTCATCGGCACTTTATACAATCCTATAGGCATTACGACTGTTCTCGTTCACATTTCAAGTATACTATGGTTTATACGTCATATAACTTATATAATCAACACATAATTTAAATCAAGTATATAGATTAGAGTGTGAAATAATTACCGGGTGTCACAAGTAATATCCGACTAAGCCTAGAAAACTTTGAACTTGAGTTAGTGTTTTTTTTTGGTAAAAGGGCATTGCCCTTGGTAAAATTTACTGAAATAAAAGAGTACAAAGTAGTGCATCTCCCCCCTCCTGGACATTTACCATGGAAGGGGTAGACCATAAAAGAAAACATATTACTCAGCCCGAAGGCATACAATTTGGAACATAAAACTATACCAAACATTAGACTATGCCTAATCAAAATGAAGAAGCATAAGATCCCCTCCAAACGAATTTGCCGAACCCATCTTGAGGCATACAGAAATCCAAACCCAGCAGTGTTGCATATTTGCTAGAGTGAAATATTGCACGGGGTCACGCCTACAAGCCCAAATGAGTTGGTGTTTTGGGTTTCTCCCACTTGGTTATAGCTTCTATCTTTGTTGGATCTACTTGAAACCCTTTTTCATTTATAATATGACCAAGAAATTGAACTTCGGATAACCAAAATTCACATTTAGAGAATTTGGTGTACAACTTCTCGTTTCTTAGGGTTTCAAGTATAGTCTTAAGATGAACTTGATGATCGTTCTTGGATTTTGAGTAAACAAGAATGTCATCAATGAAAACGATAACAAACTTGTCTAAGTATTGCCTGCAAATATGATTCATCATGTCCATAAAAGATGCTGGAGCATTAGTGAGTCCGAAAGGCATAACGGTGAACTCGTAATGTCCGTATCGGGTTCTAAAGGCTGTTTTAGGTATATATTCCTTTTGCACTTTCAATTGATGATAACCTGATCTTAGATCAATCTTTGAAAAACAACTTTCTCCTTGGAGCTGATCAAACAAATCGTCGATTCTTGGTAGTGGATACTTGTTCTTAATCGTGACCTTATTCAGCTCTCGGTAGTCTATACACATTCTCATCGACCCGTCTTTCTTCTTTACAAACAAAATTGGAGCTCCCCACGGTGACGAACTTTGCCGTATGAATTCTTTCTCCAAAAGCCCATCTAATTGTTTCTTTAATTCCTTCATTTCCGTAGGTGCTAGACGATAAGGAGATTTTGCTATCGGTGAGGTTCCTGGTATGAGATCAATTCTAAATTCTACCTCTCTATCAGGCGGGGCTCCTGGTAACTCCTCAGGAAAGACATCTTGAAATGCAGATACTATTGGCACCTCTTCCATCTTCTTGGGTTCGGGTTCTTTGGTTATATAGGCCATGAATGCGAGGCACCCTTTACCTATGCAATGGCTTGCTTTGATCTTGGAAATAATTCCTACATTTCCTCCTTCTTTGTCTCCAGTTATACGAATGGTTTTATTATTAGGTGTTCGAATGTCGATGGCTCTATCGTTACATAAAATACGTGCTTGATTAGATGATAACCAATCCATTCCTAGAACTACATCAAAATCTACTAATGTCATGGGTAACAATCGTACAGGAATGACATGATTGGCTAGAGAAATTTTGGCATCATCTAAAACCTTGGTTATTCTACTTACACTTCCATCAGCAGTTTCTACTTCATAATGTTTATCTAGTTTAACTAGAGGCTCATTCAATAGACTACAAAATTTATAATCTATAAAGCTTTGGTTTGCACCCGAGTCAAATAATACTCTAGAATAAACATTATTTATAGGAAACGTACCGGTGATCACGTCCGGTATATCAGCTACCTTCTAGGTGTCTAGCACAAAGACACGAGCGTTTCCTTTCTTGGCATCGGTCTTAACACCGCTGCCACTTGCACCAGCCGTCACTGTCGTCGGCTTCTTCTTTGGACACTCATTGCTAAAATGTCCCCTTTCCCCACAATCAAAACATACAACTGCTTTCCTT
Organism: Bidens hawaiensis; assembly: GCF_021521415.1. NCBI lineage: Eukaryota > Viridiplantae > Streptophyta > Magnoliopsida > Asterales > Asteraceae > Bidens > Bidens hawaiensis. The sequence goes on along the minus strand of NW_027492307.1, from coordinate 110,655 downwards.
GTGCAGTTTGCTTCCACATGACCTGGTCTTTTGAAGAAATTACATGTAACCGAGTTTTTTGGTCGAAGGCATCTTCCAAAGTGTCTCCTACCACATGACTTACAAATAGGGCGACTATACACAAACGCCCCATCCTTTTTCTTCTCATTTTTCCTTACTTTTCCTCCAACTGGTGACTTGCGATCATCTTTCTTCTTTTCGTCCCGATTTCTTATCATCCCATCCATCAAATACCCGGCCAGCTCCATAGCAGATTCCGTCGAAGACGGCATATGTGAACGGACTAAATCACGGATTTCAATTGGTAACCCGTAAATATATCGCGTCACTTTGTTAATTTCAGGAGTGACCAAGTGAGGTACGATCCTACAATACTCAAGAAACTTAGTGTTATATTCCTTGAGGTTTGTTCCCACAACCTTATGGTTCCACAACTTGGTTTGTATTTGATCCATTTCATTAATCGGACATAATTTCTTTAGTATCATGGCTTTTAATGTTGCCCAGTCTAGATTGTATAAATTTTCTCTACCCTTGATTCCGATCAGGGTATTCCACCACTCCAATGCCTCCCCTTTGAACATCTGGGAGGTGTATTGCACCTTCTCACTTTCCGTACACTTGATAATCAATACAATCGATTCCATTTCCTCCAACCATCGGAGGGTAACTAATGCTCCTTTGTCCCTATGAAATTCCTTGGGGTTATAAACCTTGAATCCTTTGAAATCACAACCTTCATTGATTTTAAGTTTCTTTGTTCTCTCACAAAGATTGTTTTCGGCGGTGGAGCTTTCGTCGCTCACTTCTTTCTTCCTCTCGGTTTCCTTTTTCTTATCCTTTTTCTTTTCCGATTCTCTTTTAGATTCTTTTATTTTTGGCTTCTTTCTTGGTTTCTCTCTTAGAGTTTACAGTTTCACTCTTGCTTTGACTAGCTCTTTTATTAGAATGTGAGGCGGTTCTACTTGGATCATTTTTCAAAATTTCGTAAATTGGATTCACAGCTTCTTTTATCAAGTCGCGAATACCAAGCACATAATTTTGTGGGATTGCTTGTATATTTTCCGCGATAGTCTTTTCTTGCAAATTTCTTCAATGGTCTTTCCTTTATTATTTGGTTGAGTTTCTTGATTACTATTTGCTTTAGACATGTTGTTACATGAATAAAAACAAAATTTAGGAAATACATACTTTATATTTGTTTATTTTACAAGAAAAAGATCACAACAACTACAACAGTACACAACAACACTTTCTAATCCTTAATCCATTTCTTAACAAGATTTTTCATCTTATCGCATTTCTTAACTATCTTCTTTCCCATTTTCTTTTTGTCTACAACTTCATTCCTCAGCTCATCCATCACCGAGTTTGGCGGGTTCGAATACCCCGTTGGTGCGGATGCAGCTGGGAAGAGATGAGCATTTTCTTATGGATAGAGATGCGGGTTTGCAACGTATGCATGCATTTCTTCATCGAGGATATTGTTAGTATAAAACTCCTCGATAAGGTTTGCCTCCTCGCAGATCTCTTTAGCTTGTTGGTAGATTGATGGTCTCTGTCCTAAATATGGAGGAAAATCAAGATTCTCGTTCTCCTCATTTTCTTCCTCGGGATCCACCTCTTCTTCGGGATCCTCTTCCGATTCATAAGGATTCTTGATTGGTGTTTGGAATGATATCTTTTCATGTGGCATGGTAACCCTCATCTTTGGTTTCCGGCTTGGTCCTGCAGTGGTCGGTGGGATCTGGTATTGGTAGTTGGACGGTGGTGATCCAAATTGCCATTTTCTTTTATCAGAGTGACAATTCATCCAACTTGATGATTCCGATTCGGTCTTCTGTTTAATCTTACTTTGTACTTCCTATTCCTCGGAAGGATGGTATGTTGGAATATCGGATGGATAATACTGGGGAATGTTGTCGGTGGTGTCGTCAGAAATTTCTATTGGCATTTGCTGACTCCCTGGGAGATACACAGGTTGGCTCCCATATGGCATCACCGGATTGATTGGTTGATTGTGATTGAAAAAGCTAGTATAATAACTATTGCTACTCTCCATATCGGATGGTTTGTGAATGATTGTCGGTTTTGATCGAATGGCTACTCGGTGTCTACGACCAAAGTATTTAATATAAGACATCTGCACTTTACTTAACTTTTAGAGATAGGAGGTTTACCAATCCTATCTTATCCCTAATAATAATAAAAATAATAATAATAATAATTATTATTATTATTATTATTATAACAATGGTTAAAGCCTAGGTACTAATATTTAATACCTAAATCGCTGAAACCGACGGCTCTGATACCAACCTGTCACACCCCGACTTAGGGCCTAGGCGTGTGACCACAAGTTGGTACCTGTTTTGTAAATATATCAGAGTTTATGGGTTTATTTTAGCGGAAGACTTTAGGTTTAATATAATATTAATTTACATTGAAAATTTACTCGGGAATTAAATATCCGAGTATTAGTTTACAAATATAAGTTTCATATTACAAGGATTTTTAGTTATCAAAAACGGAGCCATCTTGTACGCGCTTCTATCTTCATTAAGACTTCAATCCTTGTTAATGCTACTTATGCTTAATTACCTACAATGGGTTGGAAAAATACGTCAGCTATATGCTGGTGAACACGTATGACTCAATAAATCATTTGAATGTCATTATAATACAAATATAGTTTTCTCTACAAGCTCAGCGGAAGCATTTCTACTTCCGGTCTATGTACCACTGCCCTACACACACAATTATTCCCGAGCCACGTAACCCTTAATGGGAAACTAATTATGACCATTAGCCCGCGGCCACGCAGCCTTTGAATGATTAGGCTGAACGGTTATGTTTGGATCCAGACACATATGTATTCGGTCTGAGTTGTTTTTATTTTCTATTTTGTATTACAACGTTTTAGAGATCACTTAATCTCATGAAAATATTGACTGGCTCTTTAAGACAAACACCCGTTCGTCTTATTGAGTATAAATATATTTGACTGATTAAAAGGTTAACGTATTCACCTGTACCGACGGTGTTGAAAACCTTGACTGATTGATTAATTGATTGTGAATGATATTAACCTATACATAAATAGGTTTGTATAAATATTTTTAATGATGTTAAGCTATGATTGTAAGCTTAACCTTGAAATCGTTTAACTTTGATTGTGAATGAAAACATTTAGTTTTATGTGACGTTTGATAAAGCATGCTTTGGCTTAATAGGTTATAACACATTGGTAAGTTTCTCCAGGTAAGTAAACGGGTCTCTCGGTTGATTGGGATTTGTACGAATTACTTTTCCTTAGGAAAGAACTAGTGATATCCCCTTACAGTTACTACATGCCTGTCAAAATATATCTTTTGTTTAACATTACTTCGTCATGAAGTAACGTTTATGAAAACTTGATTTCGAATGTTTATAAAATGTTTATAAAAACCTTTCAAGGTTATAGCCTTCACTGATAGTCTAAGCTATAATTCAAATAATTTAAACATAACTCCTACCTTAGATTGGATACTTAGATTGATAATAAGAAAAAGGCAGGATCTTGATCTACTTGCTTATGTGATTGCAACTTGACTATAACGTTGTTCCTTGCACGAACTACAAGAAAATGGCATGTCGGCTTGTTACGGTAATGGGGCACGCCTTTCGAGGTTAAATGTGTGAAGGTGGAGGTGTGTTTTGGGATGAATGGGTTCAATCCCGTACCCCTCTATTTATAGGCAAAAACTGGACCCCGTCGCGGTACGCGATGGGTTATTTAACCCCGTCGCGTACCGCGGCGCCGCAATTTGACGCCGCCTTATGTGGTGGTGACACGTGGCCTGTCATATCGTGCTACGTGTTGACACATTGTTGGACACGTGTCCAATGACTCAGCAGGGTTATCGCGCTACGCGATGGACTCAATGTTATCCCGTCGCGTACCGCGATGGAAAAAGATTTCCAGAATTTACAATTTGGTCCCTATACTTATAAAAGTTAGTATTATTAAACTAAAACTTATAGGGTTAAGACGTGGTGTTACACGTTTATACATAAAGCTTGAACCTTTATGGGTTAAAACGTTCTTAGGCTAGATCTAGGGTTTCCTTTATGAACCGTATGTAGCCATGAGTTCGTTAAGTCCATTTTTAACATCAAGTTTGCATTTTTATGAAACATCTAGACCCGATCTACTCTAGGGCTAAGTTTTAGGGCAAAACGTTCATAAAAACGTAACCTTTAAATGTAAAGAACATACCTCTATGCGTTTTTAGGCTACGGTTAGCTTCGGTTATGAACAATAATCTTGTACTTACTTGAATAGTTAAGATTTATCACGTTTTAGGCTCGGTTTGGTCTTGGAACTTCTCCTCTAGCTTGTGGCCGTAAATGGGGATATGTATGTGTGTGTTTTACAGTGTGTAGCGAATAAGGAAGACAAGAATGAGGGTTTTAGGGTTTTAGGGAGGTTTAAGGGAGTATTTATACTCTCTTAAGCCCATGGACCTAAGGTCCATCCAATCCCTTATTCCATCTTTCCCACCCAAGTCGATACTCCTTATTATATTTTATCTTAATTAAATATTAACACACAAAAAACAAACATAATTTCCTTTTATTTATTAATATAAATTTTAGGATGTTACAAGTCTTCCCTTCTTAAAGAGGTTTCGTCCCGAAACCTAACTATTACTAAAACAAATGGTAAAACTTGCGCATCTCTTCCTCAACTTCCCAAGTAGCGTCTAATCCTTTGTATTACTAAAACAAATCTGGGTAAAACTTGTAACGAAGTTGATTTTCCTTGCCATCAACTATCTCTACCTGTTGCTCAACATAGTTCAACCGTTCATCAACCTCGATGTCTATCAATGGCACATGAGAGGTGTTATCAGCCAGGCATTTTCTCGGATGAGAAACATGGAAGGTTGAATGAATCCCTTCTAACTCCTCAGGTAATTCTAGATTATAAGCCACTTCACCCACACGATCCATAATCTTAAATTTCTAAAACGAATGATTCCTTTCCAAGGCGAGACCTTGAGCATCACATTGTCACCAACATTAAACTCAATCCGTCGTCGCCGCTTATCAGCATATGACTTCTGATGGTCTTGAACCGCTTTCATCCTTGCCTTGATCTGATCAAACTTTAAAGAAGTTTCCTGCACAAACTCTAGACTTCCCATCTCTTTCTGACCAATCTCTCCCCAACATACAGGAGTCCTACATCGTCTTCCGTACAACATCTCATACGGTGGCACACCAATACTTGAATGGTAATTGTTGTTATAGGAGAACTCTGCCAGATGCAGATAATCATTCCAACTTCCTCCAAAGTCTAATACACAAGCACGTAGCATATCCTCAAGGGTTTGGATCGTACTTTCAAACTGTCCATCAGTTTGAGGATGATACGCCGTTCTGATGTTTAATGTTGTTCCCATAGCTTCATGGAACTTTTTCCAGAATCTCGAAGTAAATCGAGTATCTCTATCAGACACAATCGACAGTGGCACTCCATTCTTAGTCACAACTTCCTTTATGAACGAATTTGCTAACGTTTCTGACGAGATAGCCTCTCGTATATGCAGAAAGTGAGCACTTTTGGTCAAACGGTCCACTATCACCCAAATGGTATCATGATGCTTAGCTGTACAAGGTAGCTTAGTTATGAAATCCATGGTGATGTGTTCCCATTTTCATTCAGGTATCTCCAAAAGTTGCATCTTTCCATAAGGCTTCTGGTGTTCAGCTTTGACTTGCAAACAAGTTAAGCACTTACCGACATAATCTACCACATCATTCTTCATACCTGGCCACCAGTAGTCTCCCTTCAAGTCTTGATACATCTTAGTGGATCCCGGATGGATTGAATATGTTGACTTATGAGCCTCATCTAAGATTCGACCCCTAAGACCTCCATGGCGTGGAATCCACATGCGGTCAAACCTAGTCTTAACACCATGGGTGTTTTCCATCAACTTGTCGTGCTGACCGAAGATCCTTTCCTTCTTCACTAGCCCTTCATCTAGCAGCACTCCCGTCTACACCTTGATGATTTCTTCGAAAAGGCTTGAGTTCATGATTAACTGATATAACTTCACTGTTGCAATGACTTTTTCATTCTTACGGCTTAGCACATCAGCGACCACATTAGCTTTACCAGGATAGTACTTAATATCGCAGTCGTAATCCTTTATCAATTCTAACCATCTTATCTGCCTCATGTTCAACTCTCTCTACTCGAAGAAGTACTTTAGGGTCTTATGATGCGTGTAAATGGTACACTTAGTACCATACAGATAATGTCTCCATATCTTGAGAGCATGCACTACTGCTACTAGCTCTAAATCATATGTCGGATAAGTACTCTCGTGAACTTTCAACTGTCTGGACGCATAAGCAATAACATTTTTTAGTTGCATCAGCACGCAACCTAACCCACGATGCGAAGCATCAGTACAAACAACCAAATCCTCGTCACCATCGGGTAAAGCAAGGATTGGAGCTTGCGTGAGTCTTTTCTTTAATTCATCAAAAGCTTCTTCTTGAAACTTACCACAACTCAATACTACCGACTTTCGGGTCATACCGGTCAACGGCGCGGCTATCTTGGAGAAGCCTTTGATGAATCTCCTATAGTAGCCAGCCAACCCTAAGAAGCTTCGTATGTCAGTCGGGTTCTGGGGAGTCTTCTAATTCGTTATCGCCTCAATCTTAGCTGGGTCCACGGTAATCCCTTCAGGATTGATCACGTGACCTAGAAACTGCACTTCTCACAACCAGAATGCGCATTTCAAAAATTTAGCATACATCTTCTCTTCCTTCAAGACCTCTAATACTTCCCTCAGGTGCTCAGCATGATCAGACTCGCTCTTTGAATAGATCAATATATCGTCAATGAAAAAGATAACTGACTTATCCAACATCAGCTGACACACACTATTCATCATGTCCATAAATGCTGCAGGAGTATTCGTTAGACCGAATGACATCACGAGGAACTCGTAGTTTCAATACCGCATCCGAAACGTTGTTTTTGAGATGTCTGCCTCTTTCACTTTTAGCTGATGATAGCCTGATTTGAGATCTATTTGGGAGAACCAAATCGAACCTTGTAGTTGGTCAAACAAATCATCAATCCGTGGCAACGGATAACTATTTTTCACCGTAAGCTTGTTCAACTCACGATAGTCAATGCACATTCTCATACTTCCATCCTTCTTCTTAACAAACAGCACTGGTGCGCCCCACGGGGAAACACTTGGTCTTATAAAACCTTTGTCGAGGAGTTCTTGCATTTGGGACATCAACTCTTTCATCTCGGACAGCGCTAGATGGTAATAAATCTATCTGGAATTCTATCTCTCGCTCCGGTGGCAACCCCGGAAGATCCTCAGGGAATACTTCTGGGTAGTCGCACACGATAGGAACATCTTTCATTTCTTTCGCCTCGGCCGTAGCATTGACAACATAAGCCAGGTAAGCACCAAACCCTCGCCTTAACAATCACTCGGCTTTTATCATCAAGATGACATTAAGCCCAGAACTTTCCTTATCACCATAAACCGTCACCGCACTACCATCCAAGGACTTTAACCTTATTATCCTATTCTTACACATTGTATGAGCTTCAAACTCATATAACCAATCCATTTCCGAAACTACATCAATTCCTCCTAAGGTCATCACATACAGGGTAACAGGTTACTCACGTCCCTCTCACCCTATCTTACCATCTTTAACCATTTTCATTATTCTAACCGACGTGTCACTAGCGGTTTCTACTATAAAGGTTTCAGGGACTCGACAACATTTCATTTTAGCTAATTTACTAAATGCCGTAGGTACAAAACTCTTATTCGCACCTGAATTAAACAATACGGAAGCGGAAATACTGTTTGCTAGAAACGTACCCGTGACAACATCCGGAATTTGCTTGGCTTGCTCCTGAGTCAACATGTAAGCTCTGGTCCTTAGCCTAGTCTGATCAACATCCTTCTCTCCACTTCCTCCAGCTTCACCATCGGTGCATTCCCTAGCAAAGTGACCCGTCTTACAGCAACTGTAACATGCGGGCTTTGTGGTACAATCTGGAGCATAATGCCCCACCTTCCCGCACTTGTAACAAGCATTCGAACCAAACTTGCACTCACCAACATGACTCTTTCCACACTTATAACAAACGTCCAAACCCTTACTCCATCTGCACTCACCACCGTGTATCTTGCCACAAGTCTTGCACAACTTCTTCTCCCACACTCTCGACTTCTTATCCTTAGGGTTCCATAACTGAGTATCGGGTCGCTTAGCATGATTGACCCACTTCTTATCCTTATTTTCCTCCACCACCACAATATCTTTCACTTCCAAGTCATCATAAACCATTTCAGCAAGCTCCACAGTTGTGTCAAACGTAGCAAGTTTATTTGCCCTGACTAACGTGCGGACGTTCTGCGGTAACCCTCCAATGTAACACTTGATTCTCTTGGCTTCCCTGTTCACCATCTCAGGAACCAATCTGGACATGCGGTTGAATTCAGTGGTATACTCGCGGTGTGTCATCTTACCCGTCTTCAAGTTTAGAAACTTCATTTCAGCTCTCTCCACCTCTGCATCAGCACATAACCTCTTTATTACCAATTCCTTCAGATCGTCCCATCTCAAAGCCATAATCTCATCCCGACTCTTCCTCTGCTCAACCGACTCCCACCAGTACATTGCCTCATCACCGAATGATTGAGTAGCATAACCCACAGCTTGATCGGGACGGAATTCGCTAATTTGGATAACCTTGTCCATCGCGGTTATCCATTGGAGAGTAGCTATTGTGTCTCCCAAACCAGTTAGCTTCGGCGGGTCGCAACCCTTGAATGACTTGTAGTTGCACCCACCTCGGCCTCTCTTCCTATCATCAACCTTCACCTACTTAACCTCACTCGAGTCACCCTTCTCTCTTTCATCATCTTTCTTACCATTCTCTCCTGACCCTTCAGCAGTTCTTGCATGTCTTTCGACAGACCTCTCAGGTTATAGGTTTTTTGCTGCCGCAACTACAACTTGGGCAATGTCAGCTTGAACAGCAGGGTCAAGTTGATACCCTTCATTATGGCTTGGCCCTCGCAGAGTCTCACTTGGTCCTTCAGCAGATTTTACAATTGGTCCTCCCGAAGGATCTTGGATCCTACGTGGTCTTCCACGACGTCCCGTACGACCTCCTTGTCCAGCAACTTTCCTAGTTCCAGCCATTCGAATTCTATAAGGAAACACAAACATCATCACTCAAGGAACTATTTAGTATAAGGATAGTAAAGCTAATAGGTAATAGAAGTTGTCAACTGTGATTAGTTGATCACGTTACTCTCTCCTTGTCCTATACACTTCCCTTTATGAGTCTATTTGTGCTAAGTTCTACCTTTAAACAGTTAATCAATCAGACAATCAATTAATCATATCTCTAACATTCACATATCCTTTTTTTAGCAATTAAGCTAATATCAATATACATTATTCCTTAACCATACACTTTACCTTTATTGACCTTGATTGAGTGACACATGGTTATCTTGAACTAGCATCTTCTTTCTTTTCTTACTTAAATCCCATTCTCTGTTCGAGACTAAGCATGTACGATGCTTAATTCTCTCGAACTTTGTTCTAATTCCATCTTTAAGGCCTCGATCCTGGTGCCCTACTTTGGACGTTGAATTTACTCATAAACACAGTTCTAGTTATCAGAGTTAAATAAAACTTTCATGGAATATTAAATCTTCAATAAACATTTCAAATCATTACAAAAACTTGTCTCGATTAACATCTTTTGTCTTTCAAACATAAACATCAGTTAAATAAAAACGTCACATGTTTTCAGATACCAGCTTCTTATTCTTCTACCATGTGTCCTCCTCAAGCTAGCTGCCTCATCCTACTCACCTGCGTGCATACTAAAAGCCAGCCACGCTGAGTGAATTCTTGTTAATCAACAAACATATAATAATCTCATATACTTATACGCACGTACCCGTAGATACATAGTATATACTTAACCTGCTTATTCTTTCCTTACATTCTTTACATCTATTCATACTTTACATACTCATACGTTTTAAAGAACATTATGCCCTACTGCCTCGAGTATTAATAGGGCTCGGTCCCTTTCTGCCTCGAGTATTATTAGGGCTCGGTCCCTTTCTGCCTCGAGTATTGTTAGGGCTCGGTCCCCTTCTAACTCGAGTATTGTTATGGCTCGGTCCCTTTCTTATGTACCTTGCCATCCCTTTATATTCGTTCATATCATACATATATCATCCATACATTATATACAACATTCATATTTTTAATTATAACATGGCAGTACATGCAATATCCGAAGATAGTTCATGTACTGACAAGCAATCATTCATATATTTCACATAAACATATCTGGCATACACTTACCACTTAAGATAAGTGTATTAACTGTAAGGCCCCGTTCCCGTTAGCCCTAATTTAGCGTCGGATTTACTCATAAACACAGTTCTACAAATCAGAGTTTATTAAAACTTTCGCGGAAACGTTAACTTAAAGCATTCGTTACAAAACATTAAATCTTTTCATTGATACCATAACACAAACATCATATTTAAAACATCATTTCTTCCATCTTCAAATGCCAGCCGTTCAATCCATGCCATGTGTCATCCTCATGCTAGCTCTACAGCCTGATCACCTGCGTGCATACTAAAAGTCAGCTACGCTGAGCGAGTTCTAGTTAATCGAGCAACTTGTCATACAACCACTACATGAAATTATATACGTATCCGAAGACACATAGTCCACTATCTAACCTGCTCACCTTACCACTTAACCTCTTGTTTACCCATACAGCTTAGCCACTTTAATAACGAATAACGTTATGCCACTTTGCCACTTTAATAACGAATAACTTTATGCCACTTTGCCACTTTAATAACGAATAATGTTATGCCACTTTGCCACTTTAACACTCTTACTAGACCCCTATCCACTTCTATCACTGTAAGGCCCCGTTACCGGTAGCCCTACTTTCGTGTTGGATTTACTCATAAACGCAGTTCTAAATATCAGAGTTAATTAAAACATTCACGGAATATAAAAGCTTTCATAAAACTTTTCATAACAAAACACGTATTGTCTTAAAACATCATTTTGTCTTTCAAAATAAACGAAACATTAAACTTAAACGTCTTGAGTCTTCCGATGCCAGCCTCTTATTCAGTGCCACGTGTCTCCTCAAGCGAGCTGCCTCATCCTACTCACCTGCGTGCATACTAAAAGTCAGCTACGCTGAGTGAGTTCTAGTTAATCATACACTATACAATACACATAAACTTATATTCTTTCATTCATAGTTTCATACTTTCATACTTTCTTTTGTATTAACTTACTTTCATATCTTACGTTATAAAGAGCATTACGCCCTACATTCCTCGAGTATTATTAGGGCTCGGTACCCTCCTTCCTCGAGTATTATTAGGGCTCGGTACCCTCTTTCCTCGAGTATTATTAGGGCTCGGTACCCTCTTTCCTCGAATATTAGTAGGGTTCGATTCCCTCTTCGTTACCATACAACCATACATCATACCTCGAGTATTATTAGGGCCCGGTACCCTCTTCGTAACCATACAACCATCCTTTCCTTCTTTTATTAACTTTATCACATTCATACACATAAGCATACATATCATACTTACCTTATACTTAGCGTTACAACCTGACAGTACGTGCAATATCCGAAGATCGTTCACGTACCGTCAAGCCATCATTCATACATATCACATCATTCACATAAGGTATACACTTATCTCTTAGGATAAGTGTATTAACAAACATATCGAGTATGCACACAGCCCCGAAAACATAACACATAATTGGAGCTAGAAACTCACCTGAATCCTGTTACGCTCTCCGTTAATAGTTATCCCTTTCTTCAGTTGTGCACGGCTGACTATATAACAAGTATACGTATCAATTAACTACTACTACTCATGTTGTATTTCTATCTTTATATGACCCACAATGAACGGGGGTCTGGGGGCAGCGCCCCTGGCAGCGGGGTCTAGGGGCGGCAGCCCCTAGCAGGGTCCAAGGGGCAGAGCCCCTGGCTGGGGTCGAGCTGCCAGGTCAGCTTGGAAAAATTTTATTTACATTAACTGTCTTAACACATTTTCCATTAGGTTTTTAATTTATTTTCTAAGCGAGCTTAACTTTAGGCGAAGTTAAACCTTAAGCGAACTTAGCTTTAGGCGAAGTTATCAGTTAGGCGAACTTGGCCTTAGGCGAAGTTATCAGTTAGGCGAACTTGGCCGTAGGCGAAGTTATCAATTAGGCGAACTTGGCCTTAGGCGAAGTTATCAATTAGGCGAACTTGGCCGTAGGCGAAGTTAAGCTTTGAAGGCGAAGTTATGCTTTAAAGGAGAAGTTAAGCTTTGAAGGCGAAGTTAAGCTTTGAAGGCGAAGTTAAGCTTTTGCAGGCGAAGTTGTGGTTTTGCAGGCGAAGTTGCCCAGTTCAGCTACGGGTTTAGTTTTTATCAAGAATTTTGGCGATTTTAATACCCTTGTTATGGTTCGACATCACCCACTACGTTCCCTAACCGTTTTCGGTCGTATATATATCCCGTATATACTATAAAGCTTGGACCTTTAAGGTAAAAACGTTCAATACTACGTAAACTTTAAAGGTCAAGAACATACCTTTTATACGTTCGGTGTGGCCGCGGTTTGCTTGGTTATCTCGTATATTGAATATCTAATAATGGTCGGCTTAATTCTTGGTCTCGGATGTCTCTCTCTCTCTCGGTCCGAATATGGTGTAGTGTATGTGTGTGTTTTTGAGTGTGTAGAGATTATGATGGAAATGAAATGAGGGTTTAGGGTTTTAGGTTGGTTAAGGGGATATTTATATCCCTTAAAGCCCATGGGCCTAAGGCCCATTCTCATTTAACCCATCTTAATTAATCTAAGTCCATGATCCGTTCTTTACTCGACATTAATTAATTAATAACGCGAAATCACTAAACGTAACTTTCTTTATTTAACATTATAAATTTTAGGATGTTACAATCACACTCTACTTCTACTTATCTATAACACACTTCCTATCAGTTCATTATTTACATAATAAGCAAGTCACATCATAGCATTTATACCCACTAATAACCACTAGACAATCACTACCCTTGACGATACGTGCAATATCCGAAGATCGTTCACACACCGACAAGCTTTATATAATAGCTACATAGTATGAAATCTATAGCATACACTTACCACTTAAGGTAAGTGTATTCACACTTCACATCGAGTATGCACACAGCCCCCGAAAATATAACAAGGAAATGGGGCTAGAAACTCACCTGAACTCTGCTTCTTTCTCTGATAGTTGTTAATCCCTTCTTTAACCGAGCTCGGCTGACTGTATAAGTTAGATGTATCAATACTCATCTGATCTAATCTAACGACCTAGTGTTAGATTACTTTTACTTAGCATAGCTATGGTTTTCCTTTGTTTTAACATTCTAGTATTTTATCTCCTTAGGTCTTTACAATCCATACCATCAAGTGTATACACGTATACATATACGGGTCGCCATGTATCCAGGTCTCGATTTAAGCGAACTTAGACATAAGCGAACTTAGATATTAAGCGAACTTATACATAAGCGAACTTAGACATTAAGCGAGCTTATATATTAAGCGAACTTATACATAAGCGAACTTAGATGTTAAGCGAACTTATACATATGTGAACTTAGACATTAAGTGAACTTAGATATTAAGCGAACTTATATATGGCGAAGTTACAGCAGGCGAACTTGATCAGTGAACTTGTAGCAGGAGCTACGGTTCATTATTAACCCCCATAATCACCTCCTTTTCAACGTGTAACCCATGATATGATACTAATTAATCCCGTGAACATTCCCCAAATCATTTTTGGTTAAAACTCGGCCCGAAAAAGCACAAAGTTTGGACCTTTAGGCTTAAAACGTTTAATACTAGATCTAAGGTTTATTTTAAACGAGCCGTTCATAACCATGATTTCGTTAAGTCCATTTTAACCTTCAAGTTTGCAACTTTATGATTTTTCTAGACCCGATCTATCATCCTACCAATTTTCATGTAAATCCGTTTATGAAAGTAAACCTTTTTAACAAAAACGTACCTTTGACGTTTTTGTTTGAAATCACTCGAGATGCTCAAAACCATATCAAACGAGCACCGATTTGAGTGATTCAAGCGGCCACGGAACCGAATCGTCCCGATCTACAAACCCATCAGCTCACCTTCACCGTAAACCGCCGCTACAGTCGCCGGAACATCTGAACAGTCGCCGGAATCTTCACTTCTGAGTTGCTGTGCTTTTACTGATAAAAACCAGACTTCCCGACCTCTGATCGAAGATCTTTTCGATGGAAAACTTCATTTATATGTCAGGAATACTCGGTTAAAATTTTAGACCGATCCGACAGCTAGATCTCCGGTAATCTTTGTGTCTTTGTGGGTGTTTTTCTCAAAAACGGGAATTGGGTTAAGTATGTGTTTCGATGGTGTAGGCTATTGTGTGGAGATGTATGAAAATGGAAAGGATTAGGGTTTTAAGGGGTATTTATACTCCCTTAAGCCCATGGACCTAAGGCCCATCTTTCCTTCTTAGTCCATAATTAATTCTATCTAATTAGTCTATTTGAACCAGCTTTGTTATTTATTTACTTCTCTACTAATTCTAGTAAACTTTTCCATCGTTAACGAATAATACATTGAATATTATTCTTAGATATTTCAGGATGTCACATTAACTAATTACATCGAGTATGCACACAGCCCCAAAAACATTACAAGGAGTGGGGCTAGAAACTCACCTGGATCATGTTACGTTATTCGTTAATTTTTATTCCTCTTTAACTATGCTAGGCTAACTGTACATTAATTACATGTATCAATACTTGTCCTAATCACATCATTTGGGTCTCATCAAATATGGCTAAGTCTGGTCTATTCTAACGGCCCAATATAAATTTGCCCTCAAACTTTGTATTCTAATACCCTTATAAGGGAATTGGTCATACTAGAAAGTCATACTCACTACCAAATCCTTGATATCTTTAGGCTGAGAGCTGCATCAGTAATAGTAAACAGAAGACAAGCCCCCCATAATGCAAGGAAGAGACAAGATTCATAGATTAGGCTTTGTTATATAATGTCTTTGGACAGAATTTTGATTATGTAACTTGTTTATGTTATGAATATGTACTTTGATTTTGATTTGATTTGTATTTTGACTAAGTGTAAGTAACCGTAGAAATGTTTTGGGTCAGCTGAGGTGTTCCAATCTAGGGGAGATTGTTGAGTCAAAGATTTAACCAAAGTGAGATATATGGAAGATTGGAATCTTCTCAACCTCCTCAGAATTCGCTAAGTATGTATCCGGCACACCTTAGACCTCCGAGCAAGCTTTTATTTAGCCGGGTACGATATTTTGTCTATCGGGCAAGGTTATCTTCAAGAAGTCTTCTTTAGTGGGTATCCGAGAAGGGTTTGCAAATTATGCAGATCCGGGCAAGGTTTACTTTATCAAGCAAGTCTGTTCTTCATATCCAAGTAAAGTTCACTCCCGAGTAAGCTTTTGGCTAACCTAGCTCATGAAGCCAAGTGATTCGAAGACCGGGCAAGGTATTCATTAATAATTATGGTCCAAGTTGGCTTGATGTTTTAATAGAATATTTCTAAGTAACATCGGGCAAGGTTCAACTCAAGCAAGGAACAGTGCTACCGAGCACACTTTGCTAATAAGTTATTCTCTAGCAATGAGTTGAATGGACCATCGAAGAACAAGGTTTCTCGTAAGGGTTTTTCGGGCAAAGTCTGAAAAGTCAAGAAGATTGAAGTCTACCCAGTGAGTATTTTACTTGGTAAAATACTCTTCAAGTATAGTCTACCCGGAAACTGATCCCGGACACACTTCTATGTTACCAAGTCCTGAAGGATGGCAGAGCACACAGCCTACTCGGAAAATAAAGATTGTTGCAAAGCCTACACGGGAGACTTGTTTTACACTTAGAATAATTCTGAATATGTAATTTGAATATGTTTATTTAGGGTTTCTAGAAGGAATGACAGCTGTAAAGGAGGTGTCAGGCGTATAAAAGGAATAATTTAGGGCACGCCTCCTAAGGCAGACAGACTCATTAATTCAGAGAGAATATTATTGAGTGTGACAGCTGTCTTAGAATAGTACGGATAAACTTTCCTTCAAGAAATCCTAAATCGATTACCCTTTGTCTGATGAACATTATATAAATGGAAATCTTTTGAGTGAATCTTGTGTGTGTTAGTTACCTTTGATTACTGTCTAGCAACCACATCGTTTGTTATTGATTCCGCCTTTAACAAACGGTAATCTTTCTAAATATAGCAACCCTTGTCGACACATCTATTTGTGTGAGTTATGGCATGATTTGAGTAAGATCCGGCTGAAATCGGGGAATTGACAAAAAAATTGTAGAATTTTTACGTTCATCTGTTGACAATGTGTGAACGATCACCCCATACCTATTAGCAATCATAAAAGTTGTGGACGACATATCCATCCAGCCTTCTCGTGGAGCCATTCCATAGCTTGACCAATGCAGGGTATTAAATACTTTGTTACAACGAACGTCACCGAATACATGGATGTACACATTCCAATTACTCTTTATCTCTTGTATAAGTTCATTTCGTATATGGATCCAGTCATCTTCAGGACGACCTAGAGCAACAACCGTAGACCGAAATCCAAAATTTCCATCAGGAGCAACATCTTGTATATGTGAAACAAACGATTGAAGAATGTAGTGAACTTACTCTAAATACTTGTGATGGTAATGTCTCACCTGAGAAACCAGCACATAACTATGTCTCTCACTGTCCTAGCTACCCATATAAGAACCCTGTCTCGTTTTTTCCTGGCTACCCAAATAAGAATTGTGTCTAGTGTTGTTTTCGACACCGATAAAGGAACTGTGTCTTGAAGGGTCTTCCTGGGTGGGCATGATTTCATCAACGCTTAATGATGTAGAATTACCGCGTTTGAGGGGGGGTCACGTTTGCTATTTTCCTTAGAATTTTTCGGTGGACGCCCACGGTTATGTTTTTGGACTTATGGTTGTTGACTGGTTGATGAGGCTGGCATTACTAGTGAAAGAAACTTTGGCAACATACTTTTTTTTCCGCTCTTTGACTCTTTTTTAAATTGTTGTACAAATTATTCTACCAGTTCGTTAGCTTTTGAGTCAATACCTTCATCCTCGTCAACAAATAATGGATCGAAATCCAACTTCCTCCAATATATATCTCTAGAATCCAAAGGAATGCTATGATCTGAAGTCAAATACTTTCAAATCATACATGCACATGGCATACCATAACTTGTGCGAACATGACACCCGCACGCTCTACAAGACTCCATCAACTTGTTGACCCGGGTTAAGCTCGTCCCATGATATATCTAGAGCTTTACATAAAACATGACCGCGTAACTCATTGAAAAGTGGTATGTTGTGGTGATTCATTTTCTTCTTACGACTCTCTTCAAAGTTTGCTTTTATAATTGTTAGTTGTCTCACCATGATTCGATCGATAATACCCACAAGTTTATCAAGTGTAGAGTTCCGGGTCACCATGTGTTTTTTAGAAGAGAGTGTGCGCCCTCAACTCGATTCGTTGTGGTATTACCAAAATTTAGAATTTGGTCTATCCACACAAACACAAACTTTTCTTTATACTTATCGACCCAGTTGGTGTAAACGTAATCAAGTACTCCTGAAAAAAATACAATAAATATGACAAATAATAAACAACTCTTGAATCAAGTTAGAACAAACACTTAATATGAGAACTAGACAAAGTACTTTTGTGGCTGGCAATTAAGGTTTCATAAAGTCGCTTGTGTCTTGACTCGTATTCAGAGAGAGTGCTAGACTTAACCAATCAGTTCCATCGACCAAGAAACTGTTCGTATTCTTCAACGGTAGCGAAGCTTTGCCTGCAATGCTTTTTTACGTTCTCATTGATGTGCCATCTACATAGTAGTTTGGCAGCATTCGGGAAGACAGACTCTCAGGCATTCATCATGGCAAGATCACAATCTGTTAATATCACACGTGGCGTCATGCAGCTGTCAAACGTCGGCTTCAGCATCGTTAGCACCCACGTGAAATTATCCTCCTTTTCATTGGATATAGCTGCCATTGCTATATGAAAGATCGTGCTAGTTAAAGTTACACCAACAATTTGTACAAACAACATCTTGTATACATTTTTATTGTATGTTTTGTCTATCACCAACACATGCAGGAATGCACGATATATCATATACGACGTTGGATGAACGAAGAATAAGTCCTCCAGGGCATTTGTGGAAGGATTTGCGTGATGTTTGTGTATATAACTCGTGTCTTGCAACAAATTGAAAAGAACCTCCATCGGGCTTTTTCCTCGGCGGCCGTCTTTACGGATCTTTTGCCCTTCATTGTACACGGTTTAATGCAGGTCACCTTTCTTTCATCCTTAGACTTTAAATTAAATAGAATGTCATGTGGTGGCGCTCGGTTTGGATACATATCATGTACCATAACCTATTAAACAAGAGTAAGTCTGCCTGCATACGTGTGACCCTCAAAATTTTGAACGAGTTCATAGTTGTGTGTATCATTGATGTGTGTGTGCAGTGTGGTAACATATAAAAGATGGGAGATTTAGCTTTCGCACAAGATCGTATTTTAAATATATAAAAGTGATTTCTACTAAGACTAAACACACACAAAATAGGCAAGTGTACCTATCGTATATGTAGAATAGTATTGGTAAGAACCAAGTATCGATCCTTGGACACAAATATTTCTAATAATGAATCCTCGTTTTAGTTTAATCGGAGAATTTTAATCATTTTGGGGTTGGTTTTTAAACTTTTTAAAAATAGAATTACTTATATATATAATATTTAGGTGACAAGAAGAGAAATTCTAAATGAGTAAATCAATTATATGAAGGTTACCATCTAAGATCAAGAATCCACTCCATTCTTCCTTGATGATTATTAAGTAAACATGTGATAAACTTTCACTAATAATATATGATAGAATAGTCCTTCATTCCTAGTTGAAACATATTCTATGACATAAAAGAAATTAGCATGCGTATTTTCAAGTCCATCCTTGCTTAATCTCATACTACCACGGGAGTGTCAATTTAAGTAGGCAAGTAGTTTAGTTTAGTAGAAAGATTGGGATTGACTTTAATTTCTCAAATACCAATTCTAACAACTTCGGGTGACTATAGTTAACTCACACAACCTGCCCTTGGTTGATTTAATTAAGTTATAATTACACATTCCATTAACAAATGATTTATTTAAGTAGCATGATAACCTTAGCAATCGTGTTAACAATCTTATTTCAGAATTATCAAAACTAGAGAAATAGATCAAAACTTATATCTCATCATTTATAAGTACATATATAAGGATCCATGTTTTATCTTGAATAAGTTATCAAGGTATTCTTTTTTACCATTTCTAGTTTCCAATAACATGAGTGAATCATGAATGATTATTAGTCATCAACCTTAATGTATTAAATTAAAGTGATAAAACATTTCTTCATCAAAGGATAGTTTTCAAAAATAACCATGTACTTTACCAAACTAAATCACATGTTCAACATAATCATCAAGTAAAACAAAGCTTCTTCATAGAAATTAGATGGTAAATGGAGTTTAGCTCATAATGAGCATGGTTATGAACATTAAAAGAGATGAAGATAACAAACACATGATCAACCTAGAACAATGTAACCAAATGTGGATGAATCTTCCTTCTTCAATGATGATGGGATGATAATGATGATGATGATGGATGATGATGATGATAGCCTCCAAGCCTTCAAACTCTCCCATAAGATCTTCAACAAGAGTGCAATGTGGTTGTTTTTATAAGTGAAACCCGTATGGAATGTTTTCTTCAAGCACACCAAATGAGTGCAACATGATCCTATATTTATAGGTTGTCTGGGGCAACCAGACACGGCCCCGTGCTCCATGAGGCACGCCCCCGTGTCCAGGTGTCCAGTCGCATTAGATGCTCTGTCAGCTCGTACATGATGACTCCCCATGGGAGCGTGCTTCCTGAAGCACGGCCCGTGTTTTTGGGTGTCTATTATATCTTCTTTTGTCTAACCCGAAAGATGGTCACGGCCCTGTGTTCTCTGAAGCACGGCCCCGTGTCCAGCTGTCCAGTATTTTGTCTTTTCTTGTATATTTTTGTCTTTTCCAGAAAGGTGAGCACGACCTCGGGTTCTCTGAAGCACGGCCCCGTGTTTCCTTAAGCACATCCCCATGTTCTCTAAAGCACAGCCCCATGTTCTCTGAAGCATGGGGGTTGATGTGCGCAAAGTGGTATATAAATATCTAGCAAATAATGACCAAGCACAACGAGTAATAAAAACCTATAATACCCTAAACCAAACCACTAGCAACAGGCAAGTGAACCTATCGGGTGTAGAATAGCTGTGGGAAGACCGAGAATATCGAACCCTAGATACACTAATTTAAATAACGAGACTAGTTCTAATAGCTAATTTAAAGTAATAATTAAGAAAATATATATTTTTGGATTTTTATTTATTTTATTTTAAAAGCTAATAATTAATTATACTAAATACTTAAATAAATTAAAGTAAACTAGAAAATTAAATTACTAAATAAAAACTTTAGTAAATTCAAATATGGGAGCAAGAGTTATCTAGGCAAGGAATCCGAATTGTGACGACTCGGGTTTTTATCAGTTACGGGAAAATGTTATGGGAACCAGGAATCTAAAGATATGAAAATCTAGGAAACTTAATGGATCCTTAATCACTCTCAAGGTGTCACCGAAAAAGAAATCTTAGAGATCATGTAAAAACACCGGCTTATTAGTTCACCAATTATGATTAATTACCCTATAAAACAGCTAACCCGTCGGTTTCACTATCTCAATGCACCAAAGTACACGGGGTGGTTTTGAATAGTTTAAAGGACACGGGTAAACAGTGAAATTAAGGCAAAAATAGGAAAACCTCCTGTCAAATAATTTAACCTAAAACCCTAACAACGCAGACAAACCCGACAACTTATCACCCATCGGATATTTAAGTAGGTACGAATATAAACTTCTATTAATATGCCAAAAATCAGTTTCTATGGTGAATGAGCTCAATAAACCATAAACAAATTGCAAACACACAGTAAACAACCCTAACATGCAACCTATAATCGAAAGACATTCAATCAAGTATCATGTGAAACATTTATTCAGACACAAATCAAAAGTAAATACGCATGAGACACATCCAATAAAAATCAAAACTTTTAATTAATCAAAATCCCATAAACAAAACCCGAAAACCGACTAGTCCAAAACAGTCAACAAAACATCATCACAAGCCTAGATAACTAAAAGTGTTTAGCCAATAACCATATTCAAAACAAGAAAATAAATATAAAAGAGTTCATCGAAAAAGAGTTAATAATAGTCGAGCTACGAGCCTGCTGGCTTAAAGTAATGGAGGAACTTGTCTGCTTATTGTTTTATGTTGGCTTGCAACACCCACCACACCAAAAGAAGATAATAATAATAGTGTTGAGACTTGTGATGCTGTTGCTATCTTCCGCTCGTCAACAAACCCTCAAACAAATATATATATATAATAATAGTAAAATATGTTGCAGCTTTTTTGTCTCCTCTCAACTCACGTCCCAAATACTAATAATATATGTAATATATGACGGCTGCCAAAAGTTTTCTTGGATGAAAAGAATAATAATTATATTGATGTTTGTAGGGTTTTTATTTTCAATCAAATGGCCCACACAATTCAACCCTTAATTGATCTCTCATGTTTTTTTCTTTCTTCCAACTTTCAAGATTTCTTTCAACTTCATATGTGGGCCCAATGCCATGTGTATGGAATACCCATTTTTTCTTTAACTCGAATACATGTCTCCTGTCAAAACAAAACAAACAAAATGTATTAATATTTTTTTCTCAATTCTCAAGTAGGGTGCTTCATGAGCTTTTAGCTTTATTAAAACATTTTTTTATGACACAAACATATTCTTTTATCTAAAACTGCCAATAGATATGAAAGTTGTTTAACGTTTTACAAATTCTCTCAGGTTTAGTAAAAATCCTTCATTTTAGCTCGTTGTGCCTTGAAACCATTAAACTCACATATGAGCCAACGAATATAATATTTAATAAAAAAACTAGCTCAAAAGCACTCAAAATAGTAGGGAATATATATAATAATATGTATATTTTTAGCCCATATCAGGGGTGTTTTGCTGTTTTCTTTGATTTTTCTTTGTCTTTTCATTTGTTTCTTCGTTTGAGGCTTGGATTCACCTGCAAATACATTTTAACATGATAAGTAGTTATTTTAACTATATTATACGATAGAAGTTGCAGTTTTTAGAGATTATTTGACGCTAAAAAGATGTATAATTTTATATACATCAAACATTCCACACTTGAACCTTGCTTGCTCAGCAAGCTACTGATAAATATTCTCTAAAAATAGCAAGTTAGGACCATAGCTTAAACATCCCCAAAATAGTTTTAAGAGAATGGAAACAAAATAACCAACCTTAAGTCATAGGAATATATGTACTGATATATAAAAAGGCAATTTGTTTTTGTGAGCTTCTGTTTATGCAAAACGTCACGTTCTCACAATGTTCACTCTCACTCGGTTCTATATCTGATCATACCTGTGATGTATGTATGTGAACACTCTTAGCGAAAATGTGACATGTGAAAAATAAGCTTGTAGCAAGTTCAAATCTCCACCTTTGTGAAGGGTTGCATAGATCAGAAGGTAATATAGTTGGTTTTTGTGTGATTAGGGATTTGTTATTTTGTAGTGGTTCAAGGGTTTAGGTTAATGAGGATGGGGATGGTAAATACAACTTCTGCTGATTGTCGGGAGTCATAAGATCTCTTCAATTGTTAGCTCATTTCTCCCGATTGCTATTTTTTTTACAAACCTAGTGACTCTTTTAAGGTCATATCGTCAAGACCAGTTTTGTCGAGGATGTGGATCAGTTCTTTCTCAATCCTGCTCTGAACATAACTCCCAACTCTAATGGATCGTTTGGCTTTGAGCCTAATATCCCCCACCCTCATTAGTTCGGTATATTCATGTTGATACTGAGTTTGACTTTTTCTACATCTTCCTTCGTGGGACCAATTTCCGCATCCTAAGCATCGTTCGTATCTTTTTGCTCTTCTTTTCATTGTGCTTTTGGAAACTCCACAAAATGGTGGCCTTTGTTCGTCTTGGCGCCACTTTTTCCTCACCTCATTTCTAAAGAGAAAGATTCTCTCCCTAAGTTCTGGAGGCAACCTAGGTTTTGCTAAATGTATGCAACAAAGGAATTGAAATCGAAAGAATGCATTTCCAGCTCTTTAGGGTATGCCGGTAAAAGACTAGTGTTGTATTTTACCGGTGAGACAGATAAATTGGTAAGGTTTTGGGTTTCGTAATTTGGAGAATGGTTTGAGGGAATAATATTACCTTCTTCCTTATACAACGCTTCGTGCGGTCTTGAAATGAACATTTGCGACAAGTTCTAAATCACACGAAACATATGACTCGTCCAAAGCTTCCGAAAAAAAATATTTATATGGCATGAGGTTTATCTCACAGTAACGGAGGGATTGGATATAAACGCCATATTTTGCATAAATTTATTCTCAATATTACAAAACTTCTTTTTACATTTTCACTTTTTGGTTATAGTAGATTTTTAGTTCGTTATTTGCAAAAACAATTCTTAGATTTTCCTTTGGACTTGTTATAAAAATAGTCTTTGTTTGCTACAAAAATTTTGTTATTAAAGAATCTTATAATTAGTTGAGCAAGCAATTGATCAAGTAATTCCCCTCCCCACACTTGAATCTCACATTGTCCTCAATGTGAAAAGATTCACAAAAAGATTCGTAATAAGATTCATATGAAGTATGGTGGGTAAAATGGAAATGAACTTCCCTACGGGCTAACGAAATTTCGACAGAGTGTCCCCTATTTTTCGTCGGTTTTCCTGTAGTGTACCTAAATTATAAAAACTGCACACAACCAACAAACATCAAAAGCATAATAATACTAAAAATCAGGTATGGAATCATCCATACCCTGCCCATGCAATGACACATATAATAATAATAATAATAATAATAATAATAATTATTATTATTATTATTATTATTATTATTATTGTTATTGTTATTGTTATTGTTATTGTTATTGTTATTGTTATTGTTATTATTAATTATTTATTATTTTTTATTATTTTTTAGGCAAAGGATCATATATATAAGGCCTGGTTTAATGAGGGTCTTGGGCAAACCCTACTTCCAGTATGTTCATTGCATCTGATGGAGAATTACTACCTCCGAGACGGCCTCGAATGGTCCATTGATGTATGGCTTCAATCGACACCCATTAACTTTGAACTTGTGGCCGTCGGAATTTGAAAACTCAACTGTCCCATAGTCAAAAACTGTTTCAACTATGTATGGGCCTGTCCAACGAGATTTCAACTTTCCTGGAAAAAGTCTTAAATGTGTGTTATATAATAGAACACGATCGCCAACTTGAAATTTCTTGTTTCCTTTTAAGTGGGCGTCATGCAAACGTTTAGTCTTTTCTTTATAAGACAAGGAATTTTCGTATGCCGGTGCTCTTAGTTCTTCGAGCTCGTGAATTTGATCTTCCCGGTTTTTAGATCAAAATTCACTGCTATAAGAGCCCAGTAAGCTTTGTGTTTTAGTTCTACGGGTAGATGACATGCTTTCCCATAAACAAGTTTGAAAGGTGTTGTTCCTATGGGGGTTTTGTAGGTTGTCGTAAGGGCCCACAAAGCGTCATCCAACTTTTCCGCCCAACTTTTGCGATTCATTCCTATAGTTCTTTCGAGGATCCTTTTTATTCCCTGATTCGAGACTTCTACTTGCCCACTAGTCCGAGGGTGATATGGTGTTGCCAAACAGTGGTGAACTCCATATCGTGCTAAGACTTTGTCCATCAAGGTATTGCAGAAGTGGGCACCTCTGTCACTGATTAGGGCTTTTGGAGTAACAAATCGTGAAAATAAATTTTTCAGAAATCGTACAACTACTCGAGCATCGTTAGTGGGAAGAGCTAGTGATTCTACCTATTTAGGCACGTAGTCTACTGCTACAAGGATGTGCTTATTCCGGAATGAGTTAGGAAATGGGTCCATGATATTTATTCCCCATACATCAAAGACCTCACAAATTTGAATGCCTTTTTAAGCCATCTCATTCTTGGCTGAGATGTTCCCGGCTCTTTGACAAGCATCGCATGCTTGGATCAAAGCGTATGTGTCTTTATATATGGTGGCCCAGAAAAATCATGCGTCATACACTTTCCTGACCATGGTGGCGGTACTGTGGTCTCCACCAGTTGGTCCTTCATGGTAGTGTTTGAGAATATCTAAGGCTTCCTTTCCTGATACACACCTACGAACCACCTGATCGGGCCCATATCCTAAACAAGTAAGGATCTTCCCAGAAGTAGAACTTAAGGTCGGAGAAGAATTTCTTCCGTTGTTGATGAGTTAGCCCTTTTCTTAAGATTCCACAAGCTAGATAGTTCCGAAATCGGCAAACCAAGGACTTTCGTCCGCTTTGTGTTTTAGTTCTACGGGTAGATGACATTATTTCCCATAAACAAGTTTGAAAGGTGTTGTTCCAATGGGGGTTTTTGTAGGTTGTCGTAAGGGCCCACAAAGCGTCATCCAATTTTTTCCGCCCAACTTTTGCGATTCATTCCTATAGTTCTTTCGAGGATCCTTTTTATTTCCTGATTCGAGACTTCTACTTGCCCACTAGTCCGAGGGTGATATGGTGTTGCCAAACAGTGGTGAACTCCATATCGTGCTAAGACTTTGTCCATCAAGGTATTGCAGAATTGGGCACCTCTGTCGCTGATTAGGGCTTTTGGAGTAACAAATCGTGAAAATAAATTTTTCAGAAATTGTACAACTACTCGAGCATCGTTAGTGGGAAGAGCTAGTGATTCTACCCATTTAGGCACGTAGTCCACTGCTACAAGGATGTACTTATTCCGGAATGAGTTAGGAAATGGGTCCATGATATTTATTCCCCATACATCAAAGACCTCACAAATTTGAATGCCTTTTTGAGCCATCTCATTCTTGGCTGAGATGTTCCCGGCTCTTTGACAAGCATCGCATGCTTGGATCAAAGCATATGTGTCTTTATATATGGTGGGCCAGAAAAATCATGCGTCAAACACTTTCCTGACCATGGTGGCGGTACTGTGGTCTCCACCAGTCGATCCTTCATGGTAGTGTTTGAGAATATCTAAGGCTTCCTTTCCTGATACACACCTACGAACCACCTGATCGGGCCCATATCCTAAACAAGTAAGGATCTTCCCAGAAGTAGAACTTAATGTCGGAGAAGAATTTCTTCCGTTGTTGATGAGTTAGCCCTTTTCTTAAGATTCCACAAGCTAGATAGTTCCGAAATCGGCAAACCAAGGACTTTCGTCCGCTTTGTGTTTTAGTTCTACGGGAAGATGACATTCTTTCCCATAAACAAGTTTGAAAGGTGTTGTTCCTATGGGGGTTTGGTAGGTTGTCGTAAGAGCCCACAAAGCGTCATCCAACTTTTCCGCCCAACTTTTGCGATTCATTCCTATAGTTCTTTCGAGGATCCTTTTTATTCCCTGATTCGAGACTTCTACTTGCCCACTAGTCCGAGGGTGATATGGTGTTGCCAAACAGTGGTGAACTCCATATCGTGCTAATACTTTGTCCATCAAGGTATTGCAGAAGTGGGCACCTCTGTCGCTGATTAGGGCTTTTGGAGTAACAAATCGTGAAAATAAATTTTTCAGAAATCGTACAACTACTCGAGCATCGTTAGTGGGAAGAGCTAGTGATTCTACCCATTTAGGCACGTAGTCCACTGCTACAAGGATGTGCTTATTCCGGAATGAGTTAGGAAATGGGTCCATGATATTTATTCCCCATACATCAAAGACCTCACAAATTTGAATGCCTTTTTGAGCCATCTCATTCTTGGCTGAGATGTTCCCGGCTCTTTGACAAGCATCGCATGCTTGGATCAAAGCGTATGTGTCTTTATATATGGTGGGCCAGAAAAATCATGCGTCAAACACTTTCCTGACCATGGTGGCGGTACTGTGGTCTCCACCAGTTGGTCCTTCATGGTAGTGTTTGAGAATATTTAAGGCTTCCTTTCCTGATACACACCTACGAACCACCTGATCGGGCCCATATCCTAAACAAGTAAGGATCTTCCCAGAAGTAGAACTTAAGGTCGGAGAAGAATTTCTTCCGTTGTTGATGAGTTAGCCCTTTTCTTAAGATTCCACAAGCTAGATAGTTCCGAAATCGGCAAACCAAGGACTTTCGTCCGCTTTGTGTTTTAGTTCTACGGGTAGATGACATTCTTTCCCATAAACAAGTTTGAAAGGTGTTGTTCCTATGGGGGTTTTGTAGGTTGTCGTAAGGGCCCACAAAGCGTCATCCAACTTTTCCGCCCAACTTTTGCGATTCATTCCTATAGTTCTTTCGAGGATCCTTTTTATTCCCTAATTCGAGACTTCTACTTGCCCACTAGTCCGAGGGTGATATGGTGTTGCCAAACAGTGGTGAACTCCATATCGTGCTAAGACTTTGTTCATCAAGGTATTGCAGAAGTGGGCACCTCTGTCGCTGATTAGGGCTTTTGGAGTAACAAATCGTGAAAATAAATTTTTCAGAAATCGTACAACTACTCGAGCATCGTTAGTGGGAAGAGCTAGTGATTTTACCCATTTAGGCACGTAGTCCACTGCTACAAGGATGTACTTATTCCGGAATGAGTTAGGAAATGGGTCCATGATATTTATTCCCCATACATCAAAGACCTCACAAATTTGAATGCCTTTTTGAGCCATCTCATTCTTGGCTGAGATGTTCCCGGATCTTTGACAAGCATCGCATGCTTGGATCAAAGCATATGTGTCTTTATATATGGTGGGCCAGAAAAATCATGCGTCAAACACTTTCCTGACCATGGTGGCGGTACTGTGGTCTCCACCAGTTGGTCCTTCATGGTAGTGTTTGAGAATATCTAAAGCTTCCTTTCCTGATACACACCTACGAACCACCTGATCGGGCCCATATCCTAAACAAGTAAGGATCTTCCCAGAAGTAGAACTTAAGGTCGGAGAAGAATTTCTTCCGTTGTTGATGAGTTAGCCCTTTTCTTAAGATTCCACAAGCTAGATAGTTCCGAAATCGGCAAACCAAGGACTTTCGTCCGCTTTGTGTTTTAGTTCTACGGGTAGATGACATGCTTTCCCATAAACAAGTTTGAAAGGTGTTGTTCCTATGGGGGTTTTGTAGTTTGTCGTAAGGGCCCACAAAGCGTCATCCAACTTTTCCGCCCAACTTTTGCGATCATTCCTATAGTTCTTTCGAGGATCCTTTTTATTCCCTGATTCGAGACTTCTACTTGCCCACTAGTTCGAGGGTGATATGGTGTTGCCAAACAGTGGTGAACTCCATATCGTGCTAAAACTTTGTCCATCAAGGTATTGCAGAAGTGGGCACCTCTGTCGCTGATTAGGGCTTTTGGAGTAACAAATCGTGAAAATAAATTTTTCAGAAATCGTACAACTACTCGAGCATCGTTAGTGGGAAGAACTAGTGATTCTACCCATTTAGGCATGTAGTCCACTGCTACAAGGATGTACTTATTCCGGAATGAGTTAGGAAATGGGTCCATGATATTTATTCCCCATACATCAAAGAACTCACAAATTTGAATGCCTTTTTGAGCAATCTCATTCTTGGCTAAGATGTTCCCGGCTCTTTGACAAGCATCGCATGCTTGGATCAAAGCATATGTGTCTTTATATATGGTGGGCCAGAAAAAATCATGCGTCAAACACTTTCCTGACCATGGTGGCAGTACTGTGGTCTTCACCAGTTGGTCCTTCATGGTAGTGTTTGAGAATATCTAAGGCTTCCTTTCCTGATACACACCTACGAACCACCTGATCGGGCCCATATCCTAAACAAGTAAGGATCTTCCCAGAAGTAGAACTTAAGGTCGGAGAAGAATTTCTTCCGTTGTTGATGAGTTAGCCCTTTTCTTAAGATTCCACAAGTAAGATAGTTCCGAAATCGGCAAACCAAAGACTTTCGTCCTCTTCTTTCATGAATTCTTGGATATGCATGAGAACTTCGTGTGGAAAATTATCATCGATAATTTCCACGTAATGTTTTTCTGAAGCTTGGCATTCTAAGCGTGAAAGATAGTTTGTGGCTACATTCTCTGCTCCGTTCTTGTCCTTGACTTCTATGTCGAATTCTTGGAGTAGTAGAATCCATCGAATAAGTCTGGGTTTTGCATCTTGCTTGTTGAAGGTATCATATGGCGGCATGGTCGGTGTAAACTATGGTTTTGGAAAGAACTAGATAGGATCTAAATTTTTCAAAGGCAAAATCTACTGCTAACAACTCTTTTTCTGTTGTGGTGTAATTTTCTTGGGCATCATTAAGAGTCTTACTAGCATAGTAAATTGGGTGAAAATGTTTTTCTTTGCGTTGTCCGAGTATGGCTCCAACTGCAAAGTCACTTGCATCGCACATGATCTCGAATGGAAGGGTCCAATCGGGTGTAGTCATGATTGGTGCGTTGACAAGTTTGTGTTTCAATATGTTGAATGATTCAACACATTCTTCTGAAAATACGAATGGTGCGTCTTTCTCCAGAAGTTTGGTCATAGGTCTAGCAATTTTGGAAAAATCTTTTATGAAGCGGCGATAGAATCTCGCGTGACCTAAAAACTTCTAATGGCTTTGACTGAAGTTGGTGGCGGAAGTTTGGATCTGGTTTCTATTTTAACCCTATCAACTTCTAGTCCTGCTTGGGATATCTTGTGACCGAGAACAATGCCCTCTTTAACCATAAAGAGGCATTTCTCCCAGTTGAGTACTAAATTCACTTCTTCACACCTAGCCAACATTTTGTCTAGGTTTTTCAGACAATGATTGAATGAGTCTCCAAAGACTGAGAAGTCGTCCATGAAAACTTCCATAGAGTGTTCGATCATTTCATGAAATATGGCCACCATGCAACGTTGGAAGGTGGCTGGAGCGTTACACAATCCAAATGGCATTCTTCGGTAGGCAAAGGTGCCATAGACATGTATAGGTGGTTTTCTCCTGATCTTCAGGAGCAATGGGAATTTGAAAGTATCCGGAGAATTCATAGGCCTCTTTTCGAATCTGGGTAGGCTTTGAGTGTTACTTCCGTCTTTCCAGCTGAAAATCGGATGATTTCTCCAACCTGGACTGTAATTGTTGCTGAAAGCGTTGTTTTGACGGGCGATGAAGTCAACTTCATCCATAGACATAATGGCTTGTTTGAAGTCACTCGTCTTATGAGTTCCTCCACTTGTGTCACAAGTGATCTTGGTTTTTGATAGTTCGGCTTGAAGTTGCTCGATTTTTTTAGAAAGTGCTTCAAGCTGCACGGCGACGAGAGTGTTGGAATATACGTGGTGCATTCCTTTATGTGTTGGTGTAGATCTTGGTGGGGTTATAAGCAAAACTCTTCTTTAATGCCTTCTCCATGATTTCAAATGCTTCGTTAGGTGATTTGGATCACAGGTCTCCACCGACGACTTGGTCGATAGACTGTTTGTTTTGACTGGATTGTGAGTCAAAGAAAGTTTGTACTTGTGACCATACGCTCAGTCCATGATGTGGGCATCTTCTCAGAAGAATTTTGTATCTCTCTCATGCTGCGTTTAACGATTCATCATCATCGGTCCGGAATCCGGTAATGCTGGCTCGATATTTGGCAATTCAACCATCGGGTCCCATTTGGTTATGAAACAAGAAGGAAGAGATTCTATCCATTCTAAGGCTTGACCCCTTAGAGATAAGGGAAAGAGTTTGAGTTTGATCTGATCTTCTGTAACATCCTAAAATATTATAACGTTAAATAAAGAAAGTTACGTTTAGTGATCTCGCGTTATTAATTAATTAATATCGAGTAAAGAACGGATCATGGACTTAGATTTATTAAGGTGGATTAAGTGGTAATGGGCTTTAGTTCCATGGGCTTCAAAAGGTATAAATACCCTCTTAAACCACCCTTAAACCCTAAACCATCATTCATTTCCATCTTATTCTCTATACATTCAAAACACACACATACACTACACTATATTTCGGCCGAGAGGGAGAGAGAGACGTCCGAGACCAAAATCAAGCCAACCATTATTAGATCATCGATATACGAGCTAGATACGAGATAACCACGCAAACCGAGCACATAAAGGTAAGATTTCGATCTTAAAGTTCATGTTTTTATAGACGATTTGCCATGAAACTTGAAATGATAATAGATCGGATCTAAACGAAGCGTAAAGTAGCGAACTTGATGCTAAACGAACCTAATAAACCCATAAACATGTACGGTTCGTTTAAGATAAACCGTAGATCTTGTATTGAACGTTTCTAAAATTAAAGGTCCAAACTTTACGTGTTTTCGGGTCCAATCTTAACCAAAAACGACTATAGGAATAGTCGCGGGTTAGTCAAATACCATACCCATGGATTTCTCAGTAAAACGATGATGATTTTGGGGGATTAAGATTGAACAGAGGCGCAGCTGGGCAACTTCTCCTGCAAGCTTAACTTCGCCTGCAAGCTAAGTTCGCCAAGCCATAACTTCGCCTGCAAGCTTAACTTCGCTTGCAAGCAAGTTCGCCTAACTGATTAACTTTGCTTGATGTTAAGTTCGCTGAGGTACAAGTTCGCCAGACTGTAACTTCGCCTGGCGATAAGTTCGCCCAAGTTAACTTCGCCTAAAGCTAAGTCCGCTTAAGGTTTAAGTTCGCCGAGTTAACTTCGCCTAAAGCTAAGTTCGCTTAAGGTTTAACTTCGCCAAGTTAACTTCGCCTAAAGTTAAGTTCGCTTAGAAAATAAATTAAAAACCTAATGGAAAATGTGTTAAGACAGTTAATGTAAATAAAATTTTTCCAAGCTGACCTGGCAGCTCGACCCCAGCCAGGGGCTCTGCCCCTTGGACCCTGCTAGGGGCTGCCGCCCCTAGACCCCGCTGCCAGGGGCGCTGCCCCTGGACCCCCGTTCGTTGTGGGTTATATAAAGATAGAAATACGACATGAGTAGTAGTAGTTAATTGATACATGTAAATATTATACAGTCAGTCGTGCACAGCTCAAGAAGGGAATAACGATTAACGGAGAGCGTAACAGGATTCAGATGAGTTTCTAGCCTCATTTATGTGTTATGTTTTCGGGGCTGTGTGTATACTCAATATGTTTGTTAATACGCTTATCCTAAGAGATAAGTGTATGCCTTATGTGAATAATGTGAAATGTATGAATGATTGCTTGATGTTACGTGAACGATCTTCGGATATTGCACGTACTGTCAGGTTGTAACGCTATGTATAAGGTAAGTATGATATGTATGCTTATGTGTATGAATGTGATAAAGTTAATAAAAGAAGGAAAGGATGGTTGTATGGTTGTATGGTTACGAAGAGGGTACCGGGCCCTAATAATACTCGAGGTATGATGTATGGTTGTATGGTAACGAGGAGGGAATCGAACCCTACTAATATTCGAGAACTAGGGAACCGAACCCTACTAATATTCGAGGAAAGAGGGTACCGAGCCCTAATAATACTCGAGGAAAGAGGGTACCGAGCCCTAATAATACTCGAGGAAGGAGGGTACCGAGCCCTAATAATACTCGAGGAAGGAGGGTACCGAGCCCTAATAATACTCGAGGAATGTAGGGCGTAATGCTCTTTATAACGTAAGATATGAAAGCAAGTTAATACAAAAGAAAGTAAGAAAGTATGAAAGTATGAATGAAAGAATATAAGTTTGTGTGTATTGTATAATGTATGATTAACTAGAACTCACTCAGCGTAGCTGACTTTTAGTATGCAGGCAGGTGAGTAGGATGAGGCAGCTCGCTTGAGGAGACACGTGGCACTGAATAAGAGGCTGGCATCGGAAGACTCAGGACGTTTAAGTTTAACGTTTTGTTTATTTTGAAAGACAAGATGTTGTTTTAAGACAAGATGTGTTTTGTTATGAAATGTTTTATGAAAGTTTTTATATTCCGCGAATGTTTTAATTAACTCTGATATTAGAACTGTGTTTATGAGTAAATCCAACACGAAAGTAGGGCTACCGGTAACGGGGCCTTACATCTTCTGAACAGTTTTGAATTTTAAAGGTTCCGCAGCTTAGTAAGAATCGAGATATATGAGAAAGAGAGTCTTCGTTGAGGATACCATGAAATTGAACTGAATTTTCCACCATATGAATGGTGTTTGATTTGATTTCGAAATGTTCGGTGATATCGGGTGGAGCCACTCCATTGTCGTAGCCTTCGAGAGTTGGCTTGGCATATTGGCTCATGTTTGATTCATGGTTTTGTGCTTCCATCATTTCTTCGGTTTGATGTTCTCTTGATGTGGTGGCGTATACTGACTCGTCTTTGATTGGTTCAGCGGTTTCTGCAGTCCATTTACGTATTCGTCGATGAAAAAGTCGTTCCAGTTCAGAAATTAGAGAAACAAGCTGAGGTCCGAATGTATAGGACATACATGGGATTGAATCAAATTTAAACTATTAAACTACAGGTTAGTTAAAGTTAAGTTAAATTAAACTATAGGTTAGTAAAAGTTAAAACTAAAGTAATGGTTAGTTAAATAAAAGTAAAGGTTAGGCTAGCCTTTAACAAAAATAATTCTTAATCTAATAGTTAGTAAAAAGAAAATAAAATAAAAGTTCAAAATTTATACAATTATAAACAATTATTAAATTAAAACTTGGATCGTTCTTAGAAACGTACCATGTCCCCGGCAACGGCGCCAAAAACTTGATGTGTGCTTGCGGTGTGGTAAAATATAAAAGATGGGAAATTTAGCTTTCGCACAAGATCGTATTTTAAATTTATAAAAGTGATTTATACTAAGACTAAACACACAAAAAATAGACAAGTATACCTATCGTATATGTAGAATGGTATTGGTAAGAACCAAGTATCGATCCGTGGACACAGATATTTCTAATAATGAATCCTTGTTTTAGTTTAATCAGAGAGTTTTAATCATTTTGGGGTTGGATTTTAAACTTATTATAAAATAGAATTACTATATATATATATATATATATATATATATATATATATATATATATATATATATATATATAATATGTAGGTAACAGGAAGAGAAATTCTAAATGAGTAAATCGTTATATGAAGGTTACCATCTAAGATCAAGAATCCACTTCATTCTTCCTTGATGATTATTAAGTAAACATGTGATAAACTTTCCCTAATAATATATGATAGAATAGTCCTTCATTTCTAAGTGAACATATTCTATGACATAAAAGAAAGTAGCATGTGTATTTTCAAGTCCATCCTTGCTTAATCTCATAATGCCACGAGAATGTCAATTTAAGTAGGCAAGTAGTATAGTAAAGTAGAAAGATTATGATTGATTTCGATTTCTCAAATACCAATTCTAACAACTTCGGGTGATTGTAGTTAACTCACACAAACTCCCCTTGATTATTTAATTTGGTTATAATTACACATTCCATTAACATATGATTTATTTAAGTAGCATGATAACCTAAGCAATCGTGTTAACAATCTTATTTCAGAATTATCAAAACTAGAGAAATAGATCATAACTTATATCTTATCATTTCTAAGTACAATATAAAGATCCATGTTTTATCTTGAATAAGTTATCAAGGTATTCTTTTTACCATTTCTAGTTTCCAATAACATGAGTGAATCATGAATGATTATTAGTCATCAACCTTAATGTATTAAATTAAAGTGATAAAGCATTTATTCATCAAAGGATAATTGCAAAATAACCATGTACTTTACCAAACTAAATCACATATTCAACATAATCATCAAGTAAAACAAAGCTTCTTCATAGAAATTAGATGGTAAATGGAGTTTAGCTCATAATGAGCATGGTTATGAACATTAAAAGAGATGAAGATAACAAACACATGATCAACCTAGAACAATGTAACCAAATGTGGATGAATCTTCCTTCTTTAATGATGATGATGATGATGATGATGATGATAGCCTCCAAGCCTTCAAACTCTCCACAAGATCTTCAACAAGAGTGTAATGTGGGTGTTTTTATAAGTGAAACCCATATATAATGTTTTCTTCAAGCACACCAAATGAGTGCAATATGCTCCTCTATTTATAGGTTGTCTGGGCAACCAGACACGGCCCCGTGCTCCATGAGGCACGCCCCCGTGTCCAATCGCATTAAATGCTCTATCAGATTGTACATGATGACTCACCACGGGGGCGTGCTTTCTGATGCACGACCCCGTGTTTTTGGGTGTCTGTTATATCTTCTTTTGTATTTTCTGAAAGGTGACCACGATCCCGTGCTCTCTGAAGCACGGCCCCGTGTCCAGCTGTCCAGTATTTTGTCTTTTCTTGTAGATTTTTGTCTGTTCTAAAAGGTGAGCACGACCCCGTGTTCTCTAAAGCACGGCCCCGTGTTTCCTGAAGCACAACCCCATGTTCTCTAAAGCATAGCCCATGTTCTCTGAAGCACAACCCCATGTTCTCTGA
Organism: Bidens hawaiensis; assembly: GCF_021521415.1. Lineage (NCBI taxonomy): Eukaryota > Viridiplantae > Streptophyta > Magnoliopsida > Asterales > Asteraceae > Bidens > Bidens hawaiensis. The sequence goes on along the minus strand of NW_027492307.1, from coordinate 74,865 downwards.
AGCGCATCCCTATGTTCTCTGAAGCATGGGGGTGTGTTTTTCTTTTTTTCTGGTTTTCTTCAATTTTTCTTTGTCTTTTCATTTGTTTCTTCGTTTGAGGCTTGGATTTACTTACAAATACATTTTAACATGATAAGTAGTTATTTTAACAATATTATACGATAGAAGTTGCAGTTTTTAGAGATTATTTGATGCTACAAAGATGTATAATTTTACATACATCAATCATCAACCACCCGCAACCTCCAACCATTGTATTGTCGCAAATAGTTGCCAATTAAGCTAAAATTGCAACTGGTTTTAATTGTACCAGAACGCCTAACTGTCGCAGTACAATTGTATGACCCGCCATGATCACACTTTAGCCAAACTTTAACGACTTCTCCACCGGCTATTGTCTTCGACCGTTGGGTTACTACGACAACACCAACTTCACGACTTATCGTTTACGCCCAGTCCTTAAGTTCATCGACAAACGAAAACAACTGAAAATAAATTTAACATTCTGTTAAAAACAATATCGTCATAAAATAACATAAACAATATTATGCAGTGAAACTATATAAGCTCTATATATATTTGATTGGTTAGAATATTATGTCGTGTCATATAATTAACGGTGGAATGTTGTTTCGCGTCAAATAATTTACCGAATATTATATCGTCTCAAATAACTGGCAGAATATTATATCGTGTCAAATAATTACCCTGCATGTACGAGTCGTATAAACTATACTACTCGTATAAAACGGGTCCTTCACGGGTTTTACATACATGGTACACTGAACTAACGAGTCGTATAGCTTATACTACTCGTATAAGTCTGAAGTCTAGTCAAACACTATCTAAAAAGTTGCGTACACATCTGAAAAGCTGGTATGTACGGTCTTAGAAGGGTGTTGATCCAAAACGAGCGTAAAGAGGGTGTATGAGGATTATACGAGTAGTATAGGCTATACAACTCGTATGAATACCAGCATCGCCTCGTATAAGAATTTGGTCAAACACTTGGTGGTTGTGGGTGTACATATTTCTATACCGGTTTTGAAGAAAATCAAACAACATTTAGCATAAGTATTTCTGTTTTGTCCTGAACAGGGTTGGTTACAATGGAGGGAGAAAACACCCAAACACCGTCACAGTCGCCGGAAGAGAAAGACGTAGTAGTAATGAGCGAGATTCACTTAGGCTGTCCGCCCAACTTCAATGGATCCTTCCTTTCTCACTTCACCTTCTCAATTCCACCAGGTATATATATATATATATATATATTCATAACCTAAATCAATCCAACTCATTCTTTACAATACTAGTTTTATTATTTATATCTCCATTTACAAATTCAAACTCAAACCTTCATTCCAACTCTCACAATACTACTACTTAGTCAACCGTCACTTCATTTTAATAACTTCAGTTAGTTATATAAAGGGACAACAACTAGGTTAAGGTTTATTATCATCCATAATAACAACTACTCTTTTTAATCTAACTTGTTTAAAATATAAATATTAATACTGAGGTTTGGTGATTATAATAATGTGTGTTCATAATGGATTGTAGATGTTGGCTACATTCAAGCCAAATATGAGGAGGTTCTTGATTATTCCAAACTCAACCACGAAGTCAGCTTGGAATTGGATCATGATGGTGATCTTGCTTTACCCAGACGCAACAGTCAGTTTTCCACTACCCATTTTTTTTCATTAGTTAGGGGTGTAAGTTATAGGCCCGTTTTTTATACAAGCTCAGGCTCCATTGTGTTGAATAGCCTTGTTGTTTACAATTCCTATTTTTCTTTTTAAAGAAATAATCCATCTTGTCTTGTTTGTAGAACATTCAAAACACAAATTTGATGTGCCTATTCAACACAACATCACCTCATCAATTCCAAAGGTTGGTTTGCAGGTAAGAAATTTATATTATTATAAGTAACTGAATTTATTTATATATTTATTTTACTGTCGATTTACTAAATATAATGTTTTTATTGATGTAAAAGAATATGTATGCAATTATGAACTTTTAGGATGATATAAATTGATTTTTTTTTCAGGTTTGGAGAGCCGAACTAGTACTTTGTGATTTTGTATTGCATAAGATGTATACTTCATCTGAGTTAAACGGGATTGTAGCAGTAGAACTTGGTGCTGGTACAGGTAATTGAGTAATCTTAATCAGATAACAAATTGTTAAATCAAATGTGTTGTAGAAGATAGTGTTTGGATATGCTTCGTTTATGTTGTAGGCTTGTAAACGAACTGAAGTTGTTCATTCATTTAGTTTTAACCAAACACGAAATAATCAAATGGATTTTTTGTTCATGTTTGTTTGTTAAGAAGATGAACATGTTCGTTTTCGTTTGTTAAGATTCTAAACGCACAGTTGACAAACGTAAACGAACACAAACAAACGACATAAACGAACACAAATAAACATAATTGAACAACCATAAACGAATATATATGAACACAGACAAGCATAAACGGGTTAAATGAACCTAAAAAAATTATAAAATTACATAGTTAAATGGGTTAAATGAATGTTCACGAGAGTAACTAAACGGACGAAACATGTGTTTCGTCAAACAGTTCACTGAATGTTTGGTTCGTATACAGGTCTATTTTACTGTTTAAAGGTGTAATAGACACATAACCAGACGTTCAAGTTTTTGGCAGAATTTCTGATCATGCAAGTAATTAATAGATTAACAAATAAACATTTTTTTTGTGAAAAAAGAAGATGTTTTGTGAAGTGAGAGTAAAAGGCTATCAAATTTGGTAAATAAGGTTGAATATCTAATCTTATTTTACCTTTGTATACTCTGTTTTTTTTTTCTTACATTACATGATTTCATTTTTTTATCCTTGTTAGGCTTGGTTGGTATGCTACTTGCACGGGTCGTAAAAACAGTCTTTCTGACAGGTACATATGCATATGCAGTTATGCACAATGCACATAGATTTACGATCTCTCACATATGTATTCCTAATGCTTATATTCTTATTATCATGTGATAGATCATGGGGTTGAGATACTTGAAAATTGTGCTACCAATGTCCATCTTAATTCAACATTGTTACCATCTAAAACCTCTGTCTATGTACGAGAACTTGATTGGAAGGCTTCATGGCCACCTACGCAAGACAATTGTGCATCTTCTCAAAGGTGAAAACATTATCATTTTACCTTACTTGTAAGTGGAGGTGGTAACTGAGTGGGTCAAGTGGGTAGTGTAACTGGTCAAAACAGGTTGGGTTGAGCTGACCCACAAACACTTTCTTGTTTCTTTTTTCTTTTGAATTTTATATATGCTTGATGGTTTAAAAATTATTAATAAAATAGCATACCTCCTAAATAGAAGCAAGCTTTACACTTTTTATTGATTATAGCAACTAACTTTAAATCAGGTGCAAAATAGAGGCCAACTTATAATTCTTTTTACCAATTTTGGAAACCAACATCATTTTAACTGATTTTACGTGAAAATTTAACATTCTGATGTGACATTGGTAACTGGTTTATGCCATGCCAATTGCCACATATGATGTCACATATATAAAAATTGCTTCTGTGAAAAAATATAGAAAAAGAGTTTATTTTACAAGTTTGAGAAAATGATGTTTTTTTAATTATAACCGTTAAATTTTACATTACATGACACATGCCTTATATATACACTAGGGATTTAAAAAATTCAACAAAAAATGTCCTGTATGTAATATGTAACTATGTATTAAGCAGGTTCATTTGTTGCTACAATTAGTAATAAGCCGTGATTTGGTTGCTAAATCGGTAATAAAGTGCTTCTGTTTTGAATCTTATTTGAAGTTGGTTGCTAAGATCACACAAAAATGTAAAGTTTGTTTCTTTATCGTGTAAAACGCTTTAGTAGATTTTATACGTTTTAAATATATTCCGGGTGACTCGACCAGCTCGGCCCTTTTCTGTTTTAACCAATTTATTTTTATTTTTATCCATTTGGCCTTTTATAGGCAAAATTTAACTCAGTTCAACCTGTTTATTCATAAACCGGTCAGTGGTTCAAACTCAAAAGTTTATTTTTGAATCTAGTTATGCTTGGAATCAATCAGAATTTGAAGAACTAAAAAGGGCATCTTTGCTGGTAGCTGCTGATGTGATTTACAGTGATGACCTCACTGATGCATTATTCCATACTTTAGAGAGATTAATGTCACATGGTTTAGAAAAGGTAAATGTTCGCTAATCAGGGTTTCAACTTTCACCGTTGTTTTTGTTTACATCCATGGATAGTAATATGTTGATCTAATTTTAGGTATTATATTTGGCTCTTGAAAAGCGATACAATTTTAGCATTGATGATCTTGATGTTGTTGCGAATGGTTATTCACATTTCCGAAGTCACGTAAGGGATGAAATAGGTAATTTTTCGTTTAGACTCATTTACTTGTTAATTCGGTTTTTATGCTTTTTCATTGTTAAAATGGATTAAGCTAAAAGATTCAACAAAAAAAGAAACGGGTCAAATGGGTAAAACCTAGTGAATCACTATATCAAATAAGGTTATGTTATTGTAATAATATAGTTTTTTTCCAAAATATATTTAACTCATTAACAATGGACAAAGAAAAAAGGTTTTGTAGGGCAGCGTGACCTACTGATTTTGACCCAGACCTGTTTCAGGTTAACTGATTTTTGACCCGAACTCGTTTAGGATTGATTTCTGATGGTTGGTTGGCAAAATAGATGATGCAGAAAACAATGAGCTTCACAATGGATCATTAAGTTATTTTGTGGGCACACGCATTGATCTAACAAGGATCCCTCAGTACGCGATTAATTACAACCGAGGACATGATTTAGAGCTCTGGAAAATCAAGTATGTGAGAAGAAAAAGAATCTATAATTTGAAACAGAATTAGTTTCACCACCTGACTTACAAGTTTTGGCCTGTTTACTTAGTAATGACCAATGAGTAAACCATAGGACCTGATGGTGCTAGAACCGGCTGCTATGTCACTTTGTTCTTTAGACAAGCAGAGCTGCCCTCTTGTGAACCATTTGACGAGAAGTCCGTGACGAACAAACAAGAACAAATCTTATGGTCACTTAACTAATTGAGGGAGCATCAACAAGTTTCTCGTTCGTTTTTATACATTCAAGTGAACTTTTCATTTATTTATAAACACATCATTGACAATAACATGGTTTTTATTATCATTTCAAGTTTTAGTGAGTGATTAATTCGAATGATTGATTAAAATTGAAGATAAAGATGGAACGCAGTTGTACTTGTCAGTCATCAACAAGTTATCTCTTTGATTAATTGTTCTTTAGGTTTATCTTTTAAATTTCTTGGGTTTAAATATTGTTGAAGTTTCATTATGTTTGAAAAAGAAGAGAAAAATTGTTACAAAAGCCTTTCTTGCTTTCATCTTATTCTTAGGAGTGTTTGTCTACACTACAAAAGGCTAAATCTATCTAGAGATTGATCATATCAAATTGGTTTTTATCAATGATATTTTCATTCAGAGACCGAATTGAGATGGTCAATCTTCTTGTAGAGGAGTCTTTTTTTACCAAAATGAATGGGATGGAAAGATTATTTATTACCAAAATAGATGATTTGAGAAATATTTATCAAAATAGTTATTTTTCATTTATTCTTTTATTTAACTAATCTAATATAACTTCTTTCTTTCTTTTTTATTTAATCAACCAGTTATTATGAATTTCTTTTATTTTCTCTTCAATCAACTCATTTTAGAGTTTTTATTTTAAAGTAGGTCAGGCTCGAAGAACAAAAGAATGAAGAGAAACCATATTTGGAATGGTTTGTTAATTTTTTTTTTTTTAATTCTTTTTCTCAACAATGCATAAAATAGGCAACTTAACAATAATTCGAAAGAAAATAAGGAAACAGAATAATTATTAGTAACTTAATTAAAAGTCTTGTGTACCCTAAAGAACATGAGCATAAATGGTAAGAATGATATATACGGTAAGAGTGATATATAGAGAAAATAAATAAATAAATACTTGCCTCACAAGTCTCAACAATGATATCATAGGCAAAAATAAGTAATGGGCCGAATCAAAGTTATTTTAAGTTAAAAGAATATATGTATAGGTTGAAAGCTTATTTGGATTTACAACATTCTATTTCTATTCTACTTTTTGGCGTCGTCGTTTTCTAACAATCAAAAACCGGCATCCATCTTTTACACCAAATAAATAGTGTGCACCCAAATTCTCTCATCAAAACAATAATAAACAGCATTCATTATGGGATGTTCAGAATCAAAGATCGACAACATATCAACTGTGAAACAATGCAAAGAAAGAACAGCTTGCATGAAACAATCAGTCTTGGCTTATGCTGCCTTTGTCTCCGCCCACTACGCCTACGCTGTCACCCTCAACAATACTGGCACCGCCCTTTGTGATTACGCACAATCAGAGCTCCAGTCTCCCAATGACCACCCTCCGACACTGCAGTCTCCGCTGCCATCTCCACCGGATGACAATGACATATTGGCCTGGGATTTTTTTATAGAGTTAATGCAATATTTAACTGAAAGTGGCATTGAGAATCCAAGTGCACATGGTGACGGGCAGCTGCCACCATCCATGCTGGGAGATACGGAGAATGTGAATTTAATGAAGGTGTTTAGAGAGCTTGGTGATGGTTTTATGGAAACCTCACATAGTGCATACAAAGCTTTACACGTTCATGAGGCCAATAAGTTGCTTTACCACTCTGGTTTTGCAGATAATCAAGGTATCATATATATATATATATATATATATATATATATATGAATGATCATATGGTTTTTAATTTATTGGGTGGAGTGGAGAGGATTGTGCATAAACTAATCGGCCCGATAAAATCTAAGAACCAAACCAGGACTTGACTTTAACTGTTATGTTCTGTTAGATTCTTGGTTTTATAGTTCTTTCAAAATAATTTTCGGGTTCATGATATTGGAACTTTGGAAGGGTGTTCTTAAGTTTGGCTTGGATGTCAATGGTAGCGTTACATCCAAGTATTAAGCTTTTTTTTCAATAAAACTGTGCATTTTGTTGAAACAAGCCACCCAAATAAGTATATATTTTCATATAACAAATTTGGTTACAAACATGTTTGATAACGAAAAATGTTGTTGCTAGTTTTGGATTGTGTAGTTTGAAACTTAATCAAAGTTTTTTTTATCTGATATCAATTTATGCTCGTTTCAGGCCAAATTGGGCATTCTATCGTGAGGGTTCTTAAGGGCGGAAAGGTCGATTTTTCTTCCAAAGAGAAAGAAACTCATGCTACCCTGCTAGACAAGATGCTAGCATGGGAGAAGAAGCTATATGATCAAGTGAAGGTATGCAGCCTTTTAAATTTTTATATTTTAATCTTTGTGACAATACATATATATATATAACTTTTATTTATAATTAATAAATAAATAAAATTAATATATTTTATCTTTTAAATATAAAGATAAACAAATATGAAAAATTAAATAATTAAATAATAATAAACAAGCCCGTCTGGAGTTAAAATAATGAACTTATCAGGAACCAAGCTTGAGCTTTATGATAAAAAAAAGTCTCCCGATCCCTTTCGTCTCTATAGCCTCTTCCGTCTCTTTGAAAAAATGTCTCTCCCGATCCCTTTCATCTCTATAGACTATAGCTGATTATTCCGCTCTTCCGCCCAGGTCTCATCCAATTACCCTAACAGGAAAATAGTCAAAACAGTGCAGCTTTTTTATGGCCTGAGTTCATATTTGTCTAGTTTTAAAAAAACTATACATAATTAGCAAGTTTTACAAAAAATATACTAAACAGTAAACAAAGTGTGTTTCTTATTAAAATCAATAGGTTTTAATGGTTAAAATACAACATTTGATCCATATCCTATATAACAAAACGAATCAATGTCAAATTTGGAGTTGGGTCAAAACATTTCGTTTTGAGAAGTATTAATTTGGTTCGGATCATAATGGGATCCTCACCAAAATTGGTTCGCCTGTAAATGTGTCATGAATGTATCACAACTGTCAAGTGTAATGATGATGAACAGGATGGCGAAAAGATGAAACACGAATACCAGAAAAAGATGGCATCCCTCAATAAACAAAGAAAACGAGGCGTTAGGCGTGACAGACTGAAGCAAACAGAAGCAACCTTAAATTGTCTGCAAGCAGCATACGCTGTTGAAATGCAGTCCATAGATTCAACCGTCACAGAGATCAATCGCCTTCGCGATCAACACTTGTATCTGAAACTCGTTCAAATCGTAGAAAAGTAAGTACAGATTCAAACAATAACAAAATGCTACAAAATCAATTACTAATGATCAAAACTTACGCGCAGGATGGAAGAAATGTGGAGCAACATGCGAGAGCAGCATGCACAGCAATCGACAGCCGTGCAGAGGCTAATTAACAACAACATCAAAATCTCGCAATTACCTAACAACACAACTGATAATAATTCGAAAAATATGGAGCGAATTCATCTTCAAGTGACAAAATGGTGCTCGGAGTTCGAAAACCTAATTCTACACCAGAAGGAATACATCAAATCACTCAACAACTTGCTAAAACTAAACCTAAACGCTGTACATAACAACCTAAAGCCTCAAAACCCTAAGATTACGTCACTGTTAAGTACGTGGAACGATCAGATCGAGAAGCTTCCGGAAGCTAGGGCAAAAACCGCCATTAACTCATTAGCATCTGCAATTGCTGCAATTGCACAGTGTCAGTCTCACGAGATGAAGTTGAAAAACAGATGCGATGAGATTCGACGAGAAACTGAGGAAAAAACGAGAGAATTTGAGAAGTGGTGTGATAAGGAGATATCGAGGAGAGTACCGAGTGGTGAGATGGATGACGTGGACGTGATTGCTGACCAGCAGGCTGTTATGGATGCGTTGAAGAGGCGGCTGGTGGATGCGGAGGAGGTTCACCGGCGGTATGGAGTTCAGGTGATTGAGAAGTCGGTGGCGGAGATGACGGCGGCGTTGACGGAGGCTTTGGCGGCGATGACGGAGTATGCTGGTGGTTGTTTGAATATGTATGGAAGCTTGAAGTCTCACTAAACTTATTACACACAAGTATTTTGGGTAAGTTGAGGATTCTAACTAATTATTTCTAGAACGTTTTTGAAAGGGTTTTTATTTATTTATTTATTTATTTTCTCAAAAAATAGAATAAATTTTGGGTAAGTTGAGGATTCTAACTAATTATTTCTAGAACGTTTTTGAAAGGGTTTTTATTTATTTATTTATTTATTTTCTCAAAAAATAGAATAATGGTATGGAAAATAGAATGAAAGTATTTGTTTTGTTTGGTTAATATATGGTAAATTGAATGAATTATTATTTTATTTTCTTTGTTATTCAAAAAAATTGTGTGAAGAAATAAAAATGATAAAAGTACTTCAATCTCACGATAATTATATTTACCAAAATAAAGAAAATTGCAATAGTGATGGTGGTGATAGCTTCAACGAAGACAATGGTGGTAACGGTGGCAGTCAGGGGTAGTGATAATGCTGGTGGTGGCATTGTTGGTCAGGTGGTGATGGCGATGCTAAGGTGACGACGACGGTGGTGGTGGCCAAGCGCGACAACAATGGTAGTGGTGGCTACGGCAACAGTGGTGGCGGCGGTAAGGTGGTGCTAGAAATGGTAGTGGTGGTGACGGCGACGGTGGTGGTCAGGTTGGGGTGGGGTGGGAGGGGGGGTTGTTTGCAGGTAGTGTTGTCGAAATAGTAGGTAGTGTTGTCGAAATAGTATGGTGAAAGATGAATTTGATGAAGAAAGAAATGGGATGCGAATGAATGATTTTGATGGAACAACGATTCCATGTGAAATCGTTGATTCCATTCAATTGAGCAACCAAACACCATTTTTTCAATTTCTCCACAATGAGTTATTCCATACATCTTTCATTTTTACATTACAAACGATACCTTAAAATTAACTTACGTGACATGCGAACTCAAAAATTCGTTTTAGTAGCATGTAAACTCCAACAAGTTTACTTATGTGACAAACGAATTAGACATGTTAGCTTGAGAGTTTTCTTAGGTTGTGAGAAACTCAATTGAGTCTTAACCAAACTTAACCCATGGCGTATTGGCTTAATAGTAAGCGGCTTTTTAGAAGGATAAATACTAACAAAAAGAGCCTAGAAGTAAACTAAATAACCACATTCTAATTCATGAAATTCTTAATGCAAGTAAGAAAGGCAACAATTCAAAAATAAACTTTAACTAACCAAATGTTAAAAAGACGTAGTATTTTCATATATTCTCTTGATTTTATATATTATTTATATATACATAATAGAAATCACAATATCAAATGCATTGTTTTTTCATTTTGTCAAAGTTATACGGTACCAATTAAATTCGTATCAGCATATTAGAGCTTGAAGTTATGGAAAAGGAAAATAATAAAAAGCGCATATTATATATTTTATTTTATGAAATACGATACCCTGTTTGTCCTTATTCCTTTATAACGTTACATGTTATGTAAAGTTTTATTGTGAAAATATATTATTATAAAACTTTATACCAAATTATCAAAATAAAAATAAAGAATATAATGTCAAATTGTCAATTTAAAATGGTTGTCGTGATCTATCTACGATTTGGTGGGAACTGGAAAAGTGTCTTTTTCAATCTTTGCATATTAAACTTTTCAGTGAATCAGATAAAGCACTTAAAAGTCAAAACTCAAAAGACAATTCCATGTATCAATGTCCTGTGTTGTGTCTCAAATCCAACCTTTCTTTTTAATTGTAATTAGCGCCCTCTTATCAGCCCACTTATCATAACAAATACATTGTAAAATTCAAATGATGTTATAAATAAACTAAACATAATGCATATATGTTTAGTTAAAATAAAATCTGAAAATAGTTTATTTTTTTGGGTTGCTTGAAATGTTGATAAAATGTGAAATCTGAAATTATCAAATATGATGGATTTTTTGAATTTTAGTTTTATTTATTGTAAAGAAACTAATAATATACTCAAAATTGATCATAAAAAAAGTTTTACAAATAAATTAGACATTATAACCCGGCTTAAAAACTATTTGGGTTTGATGAGACTCATAACCCGCTTATTTTTTTACTATAAAATTATTTCTTAATTATAAATAATTTTATTAAAAAAATCGGATATTAATTTATTGTATATCTCTAATTTATAGGATTTTAATACAAATATTTTGGTGAGATTAATTTTTTATATATTGAGATTAAGGGTGACAATCTTGACCCAAACCCTTTCAAATGGGTTAATTTGGGTTGTTTTAAAATTAAATAGGTTGGTTTGGGTCAGATATTTTAACTAAATGGATCAAAATGAGTCATTTGAAATTCCATCTATTTATTTTCGGTTTAAAATGGGTCGACAAGTTCAAAGAAATGGGTCGATGTGGGTTAGTGTCCTAAGGAAATGTGACAGGTTTCACCCGTTTCAGATCGAAATGCGTTTTCGTACAAGACAGGTTTCATCACGAAACGGGTTTCAGATTGGAACGGGTTCGGTTCAGATTTCAAGCCAACATGAGTTTTCACACTGGACGGGTTGGGGTTTGTTTTTTTGTTTATTTTTTGTCGATTCCGGACTTGTTTTTGTTAGTTTTTTCAGTTTCGTTTTTGTTCGATTTGAATTATTTTAGTTTCCTTTTGATTGAGTTTTTCGATATATATTGATTTAGTTCGGTTTTGGCTTTTTGTTTCATTTCCGTCGATTTTTTCGGTTTCGGTTCGATTTTTTTGGTCTCGATGGTTTTTTTTATGGAACGAGGACAACAGAGGAAACATTTTAGTGTTTTTACTTTTTTTATTTGTGATTTATATTTTGAGTTATGCTTTTTTATTATTATTATTGAATATTTTTTAGGGTTTTTTTATCTTAATAGAAAACCTTTCAAAAAAATAATAAAAAAATCATAACTCAAAATATAAAATAAAAATTTATAAACTAACATGTTTCCACCGTTATCCCTGTTAAAAAAAATAAAAAAACGAAACCCATCCGACCCAAACCAAAACAACCGTTTTTTTAATTGACTCATTCTAACCCTAACTCATTTTGACCCAGACTCGTTTTGACCCATGACTCATTTCGACCCATGTCCCGTTTGACCCAACCCAACTCATTTGTCACCTCTAATTGAGATGTTATAACCCGTTTAAAGGCTATCTGCATTTGGTGAGATCCATATCCGTGAATTCATGTCAAATGCATGAGAAACCTCCATTTACAAATAAAACAATCTGGTGACTTGATACCTGATAATACATAGTTGATTGAAATCATCGAAGATTTGAGTTCCATGACCGATTGAATCCCAATTAAATGTTCACAAATAAATGAGACGTTATAATCCGGTTTAAAAGCTATATGGGTTTGGTGAAACATATGACCGTTTTTTTACTATAAAATTATTTCTTAATTATAAGTAATATCTTTTAAAAAAAACGGATATTACTTTTAGTATATCTCTATTTTATAGGATTTTCATATCAAATATTTGATAAAATTAATTTTTAATATAATGAGATGTTATAGCTCGTTTAAGAGCTTTTTGTGTTTAAAAGACTCATGTCCGTGAATTCGGACCAAATGCATAATAAACCTTCATTTACAAACAAAATAATTTGTTAGTTTAAGATAATTTATGAATATTTCGTTTATATATATATTTATTTATAACTCTCACATAAGTTAAAATACTACATGTCCATGATTAGCTTTCCTCACTCGGTATAAAATGGACATCCTCTCACCTACAAGACACATTAAATGGGAGACTGTTGTGTCTTAACACCACCCTCTCACTTCAACTTCTGAGCAATGGAAGCCACCCTCAGCTGGTGCAACTCCGGCTGCCGGAGCCGAATCTGGCGGCAATACAAGATTGACAACCATGTGTTCATCACCCTGAGTATGATAACTATGGGTTTAAAAGCACCCATTTGGAGAATATTGTGGAGGAAGATGAAGAAAGAAAAGAATCATCATCATCATCATTTTAGTTATGATCCTTGTGAGTATGCACAAATTTTTGATGAGGGGTTGATGGTGGATGATTATGATGATCTCTCGAGGTCATTTTCGGCTCGGTTTGCTGCCCCGTCAATTGTTTTCAACAAGGGGATTATTGTTTGATCGACGATCTAAGATGTAATGTCAATGTTTTCTAGTTCATGGTGGATCAAGTCATTCGAAAATAATAAAATTTTGTTTTCATGTAACTCTTGTATAGTTGTTTACCTTATTATCACGTCATGTCACGTCCACTTTTAAAATATCTGAATAAACCATACCATTCATGTATATAATTATATATAGTCTAAATTTTAAATAGAGTATTACTACTTTCATTGATTCTCTTTTTTTTAAATGAGTTAGGTAACAGGTTAAAACATATATATACTTATAAAGTTATAACACAAGTTAAAACAACACTAATAAGTAATTAATAAGGACTAGTCACAAACGCGTTTTGTAAAACTTGTAAATAAATAATGTTTTAGTCATGATTTCAGTATAAAAATGTTACCCAAATCAAGTCAATATGTATGTTACGATTATTGGAAGAGAGAAAAATAAATTTGAATTGACCCCTACCCAAGGAAAAAGGTCACTGCATGGTACTGTGCCTTTAAAGAGAGCAAAACAAAAGACCTTTAATAAAGATGTCAATGTCGATAGATATTTACGATTCTTGTCTTTCAATTCGTCTTTTAACATGTTAATGCTACTTTCCTTTGTTTGTGTTCGAAAAGTGTGACAAGGTTTCTTAAGTGACGTTCGATTTGCAACAAAAAATTTATCACTAAGAGAATCAATTTCTAAATCCTGTCACTTGTGTCATACCCGATTCCCCGATTTTGAGTCCACTATTAGCATAACTAAACGAATATGAACACGAGTCTTAACTATTCGTCATAGTTTAACAAAATAGTGAAACAACCATGAATTCAACTTTACACATGTCAGTAATGTGTTTTAAATCTTGTATATACAGATTTTGATGCCGCCTAACTTTTAAGATTTGCCTTATAATTGAAGAAACGTGGATCTCCTCACTGGTAGCAGATCTACTTTCCTCGGGTGTGATTATACTATTTCACCGACGGTTCTTCTGGGTCTGTGTTCTTCCACCTACAAAATGAACAGCGCCGTTACTTACCCCTCAGAAAGGGACAGAGGGGTCCTCTTTGGGGTAACCCTCCGGCGTGAGAATCAGTATATTGTGGAGAAGATGATAATGAGTGTAAAAGAATCTCAAAAGTATTGCTGAATAGCTGAATACCCTCTGATTGTGAGACTGTCTGTTTGTCTGTAACTGATTGTGAGTGAATGTGATTCAATATGATTGAATGTGATATCACTGCTTGTAACTGTCAATGATTGAGTATGAATGTGTCATCAAAGTGGAGTTGATGCTGTATTTATAGTGCTAGGGTTACCACCGGTTGGGCTCAACCTCGTTGGCTTCCTCCAATCGCACTGCGCCACATGTCCTCTGGGACACCTGGCGCTTTCTCGTTGGTTGTAATCACGTGGCAACACATGTGTCATGCTGAGTTGTCGACCTTTCATTTGGCAGCTGTCAACATCAGCATATTCTTACTCCTTAAAAAGATGCCTTCTGGAAGGTTGTCTGACGTGCACAATCAAGGTTGCCCTAATCCTGATTTGGATAAGGACGAGGTTGATTATGCGCACGTGTGATATGCGCCCATCCTGAGGATGCGCGAGGTCTTCTCTTTATTCTCACGCGCAGATATTTCATGCGCAGATGTGATATGCACGAGCATGTGATATGCGCCGCGCGCTGATGCGCTGCGCGCATATGTGATGCGCGAGCATGTGTGTCTGGGCAGATGTGATATGCACGAGCATGTGATATGCGCCGCGCGCTGATGCGCCGCGCGCATATGTGATGCGCGAGCATATGTGTGCCTCATATGCCTGAGCATGTTTTGTATGCGCCATGCGCATAGGTTTTGGCTTTGTGCCTTCATAATGTCTTTATCTTGTGGGTTGACCCGCCTTGCTCGGTGTTGAGGCGGGTACATACCTCTTCAAGCCCCCCCAGTCTAATGTGTGTCTTATCTCGCGCGAGCGCGGTAAGATGGATATTAGACTTACTGATTTGGTCTTTTAAAGGGGTTTTGTCGTTTTATTGGTTGTTTCCATCGTTGCGCGAAGTTCTATCCATTTGGTTGAAAACGAAGGGTTGAAAACGAAGGGTCCGAACACGTGGTTAGTTGGTGGTGACGTGCGCCGTAAACATGTCAGACGTTTCGTGTGCTCGAGGTGCTACAGTTGCCTTTCACGTCCCCTCACACAGCTGTCTTGAACACGTGTCGCGCTCGCATTGGTTAGCACCTGCGAGTGGGGGCGCGTCTCTGCTCCGTGGCAGGTCCGTTACGTTTTTATGTCCCCTCAACAGTGTTAGGGACACGTGCCGCGCCCTCGTTGGCTTACACCTGCGAGTGGGGGCGCGTGAAATCCCATCAGTTACCACTTTTCTCTCTCCTGGGCCTATAAAAGCAGGCCCTTAGGAAATTTTTATCTTCATCTTCATTGTTGCAAATTTTCGATTTTCTGCCTTTCATATTCTGAATTGAGTGTATTCATCTTTTCGATTTTTCGATTATCTGCTGCTGCAGTTGTATGTCTGATAGTTCAGACTCGTCTAGCCCCTCAATCACCTCTGTTGCCTCTCGAAGACGCCGTGTGAAGTCTGTGGTGATGTCGACATTGAAGCAAAAGGGGAAAGGGAAGAGGGTTGTTGAGACCACATCGGAGGAAGTAGGGAGGACCAAGGCCACCAAAAGGTGGAATGAAATCCTCTGCAAATTGAAGCAGGCCGATCTCGACAACCTCATCGCCTCTCAGGGCTTTCCCACCCTGTTTGGCTGCATGTTGCCTAGGTCCGGGCAAACGGCGGCGGACCCGCCTGCCGGCTATATATCCCTATATAGCCACTTTTTCACCCACTGCAACCTTCGTCTCCCGATGACAAGGTTTGTGGGTGCACTGCTGAAGTTCTATGGGATTCATATATCCCAAGTCCATCCGTTTGGACTCGTGCGCGTGACTCACTTTGAGTTCATGTGCAAATCCCAGCGCGAGGAACCCACTCCTCGGCGCTTTCAATATTTTTACAAGCCCAAGATCCAGGACAATTGGATCTCTTTCATTCCTCGCAGTCAGAAGGTGAAGTGCTCCACTGTTTCATTCAAGAGCCTTCATGACTGGTCTGAGAGGTTCTTTTACATAAGGGCTGGTGTGATCCCCATCCGTATGACCATGCGCTCTATCTCTTCTGCGCCTGCGGATGAGGGTGTCCTCAAGAACCCAACTGGCGCCTGGGTTAAGAAACTGACCGCCGAACCATCCCCCGCGAAGAAAATTCGCGAGGAGGCGCTGGTGGGTGTCGGCATGAGTAAGCTATGGGCCGACAGCGCGCTTGAGCCTGTTATCCAAGTCGACGGGTTGTGTAAGTTTATCTCATTGCTTTATTTATTTTTTCTGCGCGAACATAATTCTTTTGCTGATATCATTTGACTTGTTTTTGCGCAGTCACCAAGGATTATGTCCTTGCCGCTTATGATGAACAAGTGGAGGGTGGCTCCGTCGCGCTTGGCGCTGGGGAGGTTGGTTTCCCAGATCGCTTCGATGACATGTTCATCCCAGTGGATCTGGATTTTGACTTTGACAGTGACGCGCCTGGTAAGCCTTCGCACTTATGCTCACTCCTTTAGAATACCCAAGTTTATTAACAGTTCTGTTGCTTGTTTTTGTAGATGCGCTTGAAAACTACGAGCTAGAGCTCGCGGAAGAGGAGGAGGAGGAAGAGGAGGCGCCCCTACTAAAGCGCAAAGCTAAGGGGAAATCTGGCGCAGGGGCCAGTAAGAAACAGAAGAAAGATGACACCCCTGTCGCTCATCCCCATGCTCAAACGAAGGGACCTAAGGAAACCCAGGTGTTTACCACCAAGGTTTCTTTAGCTTCCCTGCCTGTGAGAGTGGGCAGACCTCCTGTCCACTTGAGGTATGGTGGCGTCGCCTCCTCCTTTCGCGCGGCTGAAGAGAGAAGCAGTGCCGCGCCTGCAACAGGTATACTTTGCTTGTCATCATCTGATTGAATTGTTATTAAACCTTTGCTCCTTTGAATGTTTGCAGAACCGGCGACGGTAGCAGATCAGCCGCAGGCGCCACAAGGTGCTAAGGCTGCGCCGGGGGCTGCTTCGGAGTCCCCTGTTCTACCCTCTGAAAAGGGTAGAATGAATTTTATGGCGATGTTCGCCGCACGAACAGAATTGCGCCAAGGTATGTTTTGCACATTTGTCTTCTGAATTTTTCTTTTGGATTCAGTCATAAACCATTTTTCCTTGTTGATTTGTTCATAGGAGTTGTAGCTGGCGCACAAGTTGCTGGTGACACTCCTGGCGCCGTTGTCGGCGCCGCTGGTTCTGCTCCTGCTAGTGCTGAGTCTCCCCTTGTTGGGATTACCAAGGAGCAGGAAACCGTATTGCGCGCCGAACTGGCGGCGTCGAGACCTCCCTCGCCTCCTCCTACACGCAGCCCTCCCCGCGAGACTGGTTTGGAGCCCTCCAGGTCGCAGGAGAAGAGGCCTATTGAAGAAGACGATGAGGATGAGGGGGCTCAAGCTGAAGACTCCTTAGGAGACCGCGCCAGCCCTGCGATGCCACAAGAGTTCGCAGCGCAAACTTCAGGTGGGGCTGGCGCTGACTTTTCTGCTTCATCCCCGCAGGTATGTTTTAATTTGCTGCTCCGGTGCGCGTACCTCCATATAAGTGTGTTTATGACTTAGAACATTTCTTGTGTTTTGCAGGGAAGTGACCACGTTTACCGCCCGAGATGGAATATTAATGAAGACAGTTCCTTCCAATCCATGGGCGTATGCGAGGACTTCTGGGCTCATGCCGTGCCTCCTACTGAAAGGAGGTATCAGGAGGAGCGCACCCGCGCGGACTTGCTGAATGACCATATTTTCGCTGGGTCGGCTTTCTTTGCTGCCTCCCAGGAGCTTCGTCGTGATTATATTAAAGTACGCGATGCTCTTGTGGAAGCCCAGCGAGAGGCTAAGGTGGCCGCCTGGAACCTTTCTGACGCTCGCGCGCGAGCTGAGAAACTCCAAGCGGAGCTCAGCGAAAACCGAGCAAGTGCCAACACCGCCTTTATCAAGCGCGGGCATGAGCTCCAAGCTGCGCGGGAGAAGCAGCAGGCGGCGGAGGCCGAAGTTGCCAAGTACGCGCGGAGAGTGCGTGTCTTGGAACAACAGGCTGAGGCGCGTGACCAAGCTATCGTCCAGAGTATCACTGAGAAATCATCACTGGAGAGCGAGGTTGCGCGCCTGAAGAGGGAGTTGGCGGCCGCGCAGGCCGATAGAGATGAGGCCTTGGCGACGGCGGCCTCCAGCCAGGAAGCACTTGGTGCTGCGCAGGCGGAGAAAGAAAAAATTTTGGCGGCAGCAGCGTCTGATAAGGAGGAGCTAAAAAAGACTAAGGAAACTGTTGAGTTATTAAACTCCCAGGTTCCTGCCCTCGAGACGTCTGTTGCTGGCCTGGCGCAGGATCGCCAATGGCTGGTGTCACAGGGCATAACTCGCTGCGCTTTGGCGATGAAATATTCCGCCGAGTTTCAGGCCCTTGTGATGGACTGCAATGCCGCCGCGCGCTTGGTGGGCCGAGCTGAAGGGTTTACTGATGGGTATGAATATGGCATGTTGAAGAAGAACCCATCCGAGTACCCTTACAAGAGCGACGCGGCCTGCGCGGACATGGCCGCGGTGGGGGAAAAGTATATGAATACTCCCATCCCCATTCTTATGCAGGTACCTTGACCTTAATGAGTTTTACTTGACTAATTTTTCCAAGTGTTTTGTACTCAATACTTTTCTAATGATTTGCAGATAGCTGCGCTTGCTGACCAGCCCGACCTCGGCGCGCTGAAGAACTTGCTCGATGAATGCGAGAGGGCTGGTGGCGATGATGGTGGCGCGGGGGATGTTGCCCCTGCCAGCGGCTCTGGCGCGGCGAAAGAATCTGCTCCTGACACCGTTGTGATAGAAGACTCCAATGAGGAGGAAGAACTTGACTATGGTCAGTTCGGAGATGAGGAGCAGGCCGCGCCAGATGCTGCGGGAGATGATGAAGGTGATGAAGTGGCTGACGTCGACGTGGAGACTTGAGAAGCCCTTCATCAAATTTTATATATTTTATTTTTTTATACTTGTAATTTGTAACTAATCATACTTGTAAATTTCAATGTAATGGAATGAAACTTGTTCTCTTTTTCACATCTTGCGCATTTCCATTCATCTCTTCATGTTTGCTTGTATAGATATAAGATATGCTTGCACGTTAAAATAAGAACAAGGTTGTAAGGAAATTATTCACTTAACCTCTGTTCTATTTTGTTTGTGGTTTCGCAGTATCTTGTTTATGCTGACATGCGCGCTAACTTTTCATTATTCCTTTTTTGCGCGTCGTTGTCGCGCGGTTTTTATATGGAAGTATGAGTTTAGCCATTACATGTCAGCGTGTGTTACTCAGATATCCACTATGATTCCGCGCGCGACCTCGACCTGAGACCTTAACATGATATGGCATGTACTTTGCCTTAGTTGTGTTTAAGGATTTTTATGATCAGGCTGCGCGGGATGTAAGATGGATGTTTGTGAGTGTTTTGAGCTAAGGCTCTTTGTTTTGGGCTAAGGCCCTGACGTTTTTAGAGTTAAGACTCATTAACGTGTTTGAGCTAAGGCTCGTAAGTTTGGGCTAAGGCCCTGACGTTTTTAGAGTTAAGACTCATTAACGTGTTTGAGCTAAGGCTCGTAAGTTTGGGCTAAGGCCCTGGCGTTTTAGAGTTAAGACTCGTTAACGCGTTTGAGCTAAGGCTCGCGCATGTATGTTTTACTTCGCTTTATTTTGCTTTGAAGTCAATATAGTGTTGTCATATTGCTCCAAATTAATAAAGGAAGTGTGAAACATGTATGCAAAGGTAATAGAACAAATATTGAAAGATAGCGCGAATCATCATTCATGATGGCTTAAAAGCCTTGATTACATATTTGAACATTTACATGAAGCATTTTCTAAGCTGTGCCGCGTTCCACGCGCGCGGTATCTTTTTTCCATTCAAATCTTTTAAAGTGTACGCGCCTTTCCCCAAATCTTCTGAAATTTGATAAGGTCCCTCCCAATTGGGGGACATTTTTCCTGGGGGTATCGCGCGGCTAGCTTCATTGTTTCGAAGGACAAAATCATTTTTCTTGAAGTGGCATTCTTTAACGCGCTGATTATAATATTTTTCCAGCTTTTTCTTGTATTTGGCTTCATTGATGATAGCCTCTTCTCTGCGCCCTTCAAGCAAGTTGAGGTCCAATCTTCTTTCGCGCTCGTTATCAGTCTTGCTCATCATGAGTACCCTATGGGATGGGCATCCAATTTCTGCTGGGATCATAGCCTCTGTCCCATAGGTTAGGCTGAACGGGGATTCGCCGTTGCTAGTTTTGCTTAATGTCCTGTGCGCCCACAGGACATTAGGTAACTCTTCGACCCAAGAATGGGATTCCCCCTCCAACCTTTTCTTAAGCCCATTTAACAAACTTTGATTCGCGCGCTCCACTTGGCCATTCCCTTGAGGGTGGTAGACCGAAGTGAAGATTTGGTTGATTTGCAATTCTTTGAGCCAGCTGGAGATCTTCCTGTCAGTGAATTGTTTGCCATTGTCGCTCACAATTTCCATAGGAAGGCCAAAACGACAAATGATGTGGCTCCAGATAAATTGCTTCATCGCCTCAGCTGTGATTCTTGCTAGTGGCTTGGCCTCAACCCATTTTGTGAAATAATCTATCGCCACTACCAAAAATTTCACTCGCCCTTGCGCTTGCGGCAGGGGCCCCACAATATCAATGGCCCATTTGTGGAAAGGCCATGCGGAGGTCACTGGAATCAAGTTGTTCTTTGGCCGCATGGTGTTTGGCGCGTGGCTCTGACATGCCTTGCATTTTTGGATTTCTTTTAGCGCATCCAAGTACATGCCTGGCCAATAGTAGCCTGCGCTCATTGCCTTGGCAACCACCATGCGCGGGCCAGCGTGTATTCCGCAGATTCCTTCATGAATCTCCCTAATCACATAGCTTGCTTCTTCAGCATCCAGGCATTTCATGAGCGGTCTAAGATAAGAGCGCCGATATACTGTACCATCAAGTAGTTCATAGTTCTGCGCCTTGTGTCTTATCTTTCTCGCCTGTGCGCGATCGTCCGGTAACTTCCCCTCCTTCAGGAATTCCATTATTGGAGTTACCCAGGATGAAGGGGTTGTATGAATTACAAGGACAGATTGCGTCTGCACTGACGGGCTGCTCATCACTTCCACCCTGACATCTTTGCCAAAGTGATCAAAATTAATTGAAGCCATCTTACTCAACGCGTCAGCAGACTTATTTTCGCTGCGCGAGATGTGTATGATTCTGAAGAAGTCAAACTGCTCAACGAGCTTTTTTGCCTGCTCTAGATATAGAGGCATTGTGTTCTCCTTGGCGTCATAAAGGCCGTTGACCTGAGCTGCTACCAAGTAAGAATCAACATGAGCCTCTAGTCTTTTAACTCCAAACTTGCGCGCAATGCGCAGACCAGCCAACAGGGCTTCATACTCAGCCTCATTGTTGGTACTCTTGAAGTCCAACCTAATAGCATAAGTATATTCATGATTATCAGGGTCCACCAGTTTGAGGCCTGCGCCGGACCCTTCGTTATTGGAGGCTCCATCAGTGAATAGCCTCCAAACATCTTCTTCATCATTTGCTCGCGGAGGGTCTACCTCGCGCTGAGCTTCTTCAATGTTTCCCTCTGGGATTTCCGTGATGAAATCCGCTAAAACTTGACCCTTTATTGCTGGACGGGGCTTATAGGTGATCGTGTGTTCACCTAATTCCAGCGCCCACTTTGTCAGCCTTCCGGAGAGCGCGGGGCGTCGCAAGACTTGCTGGATGTTGTAACCAGTCAGAACTTCAATAGGATGACCATTGAAGTATCTATGGAGCTTGCGCGACGCGTGTGTTAGTGACAAAACTAACTTTTCCATGATGGAATAGCGCGTCTCAGGGTCTGTGAGCACCCGACTCACATAGTATATTGGCGTTTGGATCCCCTTGCGATCCACCAATAATACTGCGCCGATGGCGCGATCTCCATCTGACAAGTACAATGTAAGAGTTTCGCCAGGAAGTGGAGCCGTGAGCGCGGGCAGCTTTATGAGACATTCTTTTATCTCAGTGAAAGCTTGCTCAGCCTCAGGCGTCCACTTGAATTGGCTCTTCTTCAAGCAGTTCCTCAAAGTGTTAACGAATGGAGTAGATTTGCTGGCATGGTTCGCTAGGAACCTGTTGATTGACACAAGTCTACCATTCAGCTTCTGAACCTCTTTCATGGTGGATGGTGAAGGCATGTCAAGGATGGCTTCCACCTTTTCAGGGTTCACCTTGAAACCATCCTTAGTGACCATTACACCAAGAAATTTCCCCTCTTCTGCGCCGAAAGTACATTTGCTCGGGTTGAGCTTCATGTTAACTTCCGTTAGGCGCTGAAGAGTTTCCTCGATGTCTTTGAGCATTTGTCTCTCCTCCCTGCTCTTGATCACCAAATCATCAACGTAGACTTCTAGATTTCTTCCGATTTGTTCACTGAAAACCGAATCCATAAGTCTCTGATAGGTGGCGCCCGCATTCTTTAAACCAAAGGGCATTTTTGTGTAACAAAAAACACCCTTGTCGGTTCTGAAGGCCGTCTTGTCTTCGTCTTGTGGTGCCATTTGAATCTGGTGATAGCCTTTGTAGGCATCCAGGAAACACTTGAGCTTGAATGGCACCACGGAGTCCACCTTTGCGTCGATGTTTGGGAGGGGATAACAGTCTTTCGGACATGCTTTGTTGAGGTCCTTGAAGTCAATACACATCCTCCATGACCCGTTGCTTTTCTTTACCATCACAGGATTGGCTACCCACGTCTGGTATCGGATCGGGCGGATGATGTTTGCGCGCAACAGGTCCTCAACTTGCTCATTCATGGCCTTCGCCTTTTCATCCCCCATGATTCTCTTTTTCTGAGCAATTGGCTCCACCGACTTGAACGTGTTAAGCGAATGTTGCGCCAAGTCTCGCGGGACCCCAGTCATATCGGAGTGTTGCCACGCGAAGACCGACGTGTATTTTGTGAGCAACCTTTTCATTCTCAATCTCGTTTCGTCTGAAATGGTAGCGCCAATTGTGACCGTTTGCTCGGGGAATTTTGGGTTTAAAATCCACTTCTCTGGCGCATTGTCCGCCATTTGAAGTTTCATTCTCCCCTCCCGCGGCGTACTTGTCACTGCGCACAAATGATCGCGATAAACAAATGTTACGCCCGTTGGTGTAGGAAACCCCAAAGCGCCGTGCGCTGGCGACGGTACAGCATTAAATTGGGCAATCGTTCCCCTACCCAGGATCATATTGTGGCATGACGTGGTGGGCAAGACCAAGAAGTTGAAAACTTCTGCTCGCTTGTGCTCATCATCCCCCATAGTTAGTTCAAACTGAATCTGGCCCAGTGGATGGATGATTTCATTTGAAACACCACAGATTGGTGCGTTCACAATTTCGAGCCGCGCTTGGTCTGCCGGGTCTAACTTTCTGAAACACTGCTCATACATAATGTCAGATTCGCTTCCAGTGTCCACCAGGACCTTTGACACTTCGTAATGAGCAATGTGTGTGGTGATGACGAGAGGACTGCTTATTGAAGGGCCTCCCCTGATTCTTGGGAAGATGACTTGCTGCTCGCGCCAATCTCCGTGGATTTGCGCGCTTCTCTTTTTTGACGTCTGCCCTTGTCGTCCCCCCTCAGCCACACAGATTCTTTTGTATTTCTTGCTGGCAGAGGCTCCTTCCGGTTGCTCATCTTCTATTCTTTGGTTTTTCACCAAGTGAGCCAGCCTGCCTGACTTTACATCCTTCTCGATCGCATCCTTTAAATGATGGCATGCGTCGGTGTTGTGGCCCGGGGACCTGTGAAATTCACAATATTTGCCACTGTTTTGCGGTCCCTTATAATGTAGTTGCTTGGGGGGCTTGAATTGGACATTCTCAGTACTTAACACCTGTGAAGGTGTTTTAGTGAGGGGTGTCCATATTCTTGGCAGAGGTCTGCTAGGATCTCTGCCGCCCTCCCTTTTGTCACCCTCCCCGCGATTACGAACTTCTTTTTGGGGCTGGGGTGAGGTTGGTTGCGCTTGTTTTTCCGCGGAAGAAAAACTTGTTGGCTGCAACCTGGACCATACAGAGTTCTGTTTGGCCCTCTTCTCTTTGCTGCGCGGTGATTCTGCCTGATGCGCTCTTTCTCTTGCCCTATCTTGGGCAATCTGTTTCTCATTTCTCGCGAAAACTCGCGATGCCTCCATTAACTTGGCCCACGTGGTGGGCATACCATCTTTGCTTACGAGAGCCCGGCGGAGTTGATCACTGCGCGCGCCTTGTATAAAGGCCACGCGCAGGAGCTGCTCAGTTATACCCCCGATTGCCAGGGATTCCTGATTGAAACGAGTGATGTAATCTTCAATCGTTTCATCATTCCTGCGTATGCAGTGCATGATGTCATCAGGATCGCGCGTGTGCCTGCGCTGCTGTACGAAGTGGGCTTGGAACTTTTCTAATAGTTCCTCGAACCCATCAATTTGCCCTGTCGGCAAGCTCTCGAACCATACCCGCGCTGCGCCCGTGAGGCAGCGAGCAAACATATGACACCATGTTGGCATCGTCCAGCTCTCTAGGTTTCCCGTGTTATAGAAACCTTGCAAAAAGTCATCTGGATCTGTTGTGCCATCATATTTGCCCAGACCACTTGGCATCTTTGTCTTGTGCTGGATGGGAGCCTGCGCGATGCGCGCAGTAAACTTTGAGTGTTTTACCAGGATGGCTGGTCTGTAGGGCGTGGTTACGTCCACTTGCCCTCTGACCGGTGGGCTGTACGGCATGTGCAGATCCAGATCTGCTCTGGCTCCAGGCGCCATGTTCACAGGCGCGCGGAGCTGTGAGCCTCCCGCATGAGTATCCCGTGTCTTCCTCATGCTATGCACTTCTTCATCACTGAACTCAGTGTGTGCAGTGTGAACAGAATGTCCTTCTTCCGGCGCGCGCGGCCTTTTTGTAGTCTGCTTATCAAAAGCTTGCCTTTGTGTTTGGTCGGCTAGCTTTTTCTGCTTGACCATTTCATTGTATTTTTCCATCAGACGCCGCTGCTCGTTTATGAGCCATTCATTTGGATCATTTGTTTCTTCTTCTGGACCCATTGGTCCTTTCAGTTTCGCGCCGGCCATATTTTGTAACGTGAGATCGTCTGGAGGAGTTTCAGTCTGGCCGTGAGGGGTTGTGACGAAAGGACGGTTGCTGGTGGTACGCGTAGAATCACGCGGAACCCTCAGAACCTGCTGTCCGTCGTTAACACCCTCACGTTCAATATCCTCCAGAGCTTGATCAACGTTACGAACTCCAGAAACCATGGTGATTGATTTTTTTTTTTATAGATCTGATGAGATCTGATTGCCGTTTGTAACAGTGGATGGCGCCAATGAAGAAACGTGGATCTCCTCACTGGTAGCAGATCTACTTTCCTCGGGTGTGATTATACTATTTCACCGACGGTTCTTCTGGGTCTGTGTTCTTCCACCTACAAAATGAACAGCGCCGTTACTTACCCCTCAGAAAGGGACAGAGGGGTCCTCTTTGGGGTAACCCTCCGGCGTGAGAATCAGTATATTGTGGAGAAGATGATAATGAGTGTAAAAGAATCTCAAAAGTATTGCTGAATAGCTGAATACCCTCTGATTGTGAGACTGTCTGTTTGTCTGTAACTGATTGTGAGTGAATGTGATTCAATATGATTGAATGTGATATCACTGCTTGTAACTGTCAATGATTGAGTATGAATGTGTCATCAAAGTGGAGTTGATGCTGTATTTATAGTGCTAGGGTTACCACCGGTTGGGCTCAACCTCGTTGGCTTCCTCCAATCGCACTGCGCCACATGTCCTCTGGGACACCTGGCGCTTTCTCGTTGGTTGTAATCACGTGGCAACACATGTATCATGTTGAGTTGTCGACCTTTCATTTGGCAGCTGTCAACATCAGCATATTCTTACTCCTTAAAAAGATGCCTTCTGGAAGGTTGTCTGACGTGCACAATCAAGGTTGCCCTAATCCTGATTTGGATAAGGACGAGGTTGATTATGCGCACGTGTGATATGCGCCCATCCTGAGGATGCGCGATGTCTTCTCTTTATTCTCACGCGCAGATATTTCATGCGCAGATGTGATATGCACGAGCATGTGATATGCGCCGCGCGCTGATGCGCTGCGCGCATATGTGATGCGCGAGCATGTGTGTCTGGGCAGATGTGATATGCACGAGCATGTGATATGCGCCGCGCGCTGATGCGCCGCGCGCATATGTGATGCGCGAGCATATGTGTGCCTCATATGCCTGAGCATGTTTTGTATGCGCCATGCGCATAGGTTTTGGCTTTGTGCCTTCATAATGTCTTTATCTTGTGGGTTGACCCGCCTTGCTCGGTGTTGAGGCGGGTACATACCTCTTCAATAATGTAATCAACAATAATTATTAAAGGTTCGTCAAATCAAAATATATATAAATTTTGGAGCTTAATACAAAACCAATTTATTAAAAAGAACCATATTAGTACATAAAGTTTATGTAAGTGCATAAAAGCATAATCATCTCCCTCGTCTCTCCTCTCATCTCTTAGTTCTTTAATAGATTAAGTACACATGCCCGTGTGCGATTCTCGATGTTCACTGCTTAAAATTGATTTTGAAAGGAAGATGTCGAAATACATGTATAGAAATACATCAAATTTGACACATACGTATAGCTATATTATACAAATGAAAAGGAAGTGTGTATATCACATGCATATAATGAGGATCCAGCTGTAATTAATTAAGTATACTACTTAAAAATTACAATACGACAAAGATATGCTTTAAGGTTTAGAAATTAGGGTCTTGGTTTATTTGTGGTTGTGCTCTTAATTAATACAAACATGTTTTTACTAATATATTTTTCTTATTTAATTTTTGCATGTTGCAATGGAAAGCATTCATGTCATGTTGATCACTCGTTTTCACGGTATGGCTTTGACATTCTGTACATGTTTTTGGAGATGAAGAAAAAGTCAAAGATGATGCTTTGAGTGAAAATTGTTACTGTAAGTAGGTCCTGAGAATGGGTCCAAGATATAATGCAGACTGCAGGTTAAGCATGTGCTTCATGGGAACAGACTAATTGCTTACTGCCTGATGTTCACGTAACTAGAAATAATTAATATTATACTATATACTTTTTAAGTTTTAAACATATAAGGGACAAGGTTTTAACGAAAGGGAAAATTCTCAAAATAGCATCTTAATGATTAGAGATTTCAAATATGTTCCCTCAAAATCGTTTTTCGGTATTTGTCACTCTTCTAATACATCACCGACGATGTGTTAGGTAGTCCCGCCGACAAGTTAGCTAACACATAGTCAACAATGAGTTAGGCCTCCAAACACATGGTCAACAATATGTTAGGCAAACCTCCAAACACATAGTTAAAGATGTGTTAGTGTTAATTTATGGTTGATGATACTTAACACATCGTCAACCATAAATTAACATTTAACGCATCGTTAATCATAAATATAAGTTAACACTTAACGCATCGTCAACCATGTGTATTCCACCCCCACGCGTCATTATATGATTGCTTTACTAACTCATTGGCGGTATTCTCTAACAAATCGTCTGACGATAAGATACATAAGGGACAAAACTGAAAACTAGTTAGATGGATAAATTTGTAATCTTTTTCTATAAAAGGGCTATATTAGGAATTTTCCATCAAACAAAAACCACATTTTACTTAAAAACTCATGAAAACAATTTTAAGTACTAATTTAAAATTCCCCGACCAAAGGCGGCGGAACATGCCGGGGTGCAACCGATTGCCAAAAAACACAAGACACTATTTAAAGTGACAATATTTATTCAACTCTTTTTATTTCATAAATCAGTAATCAACACATCTCGTTCACACAAACAAATTGAATACAAGTAACAATTATATTTGTCACACCCTGACCAAAGGCGGCGGAACATGCCGAGGTGTAACGATTGCCCATAAGCGCATGACACTATTTAAAGCGACAATATTTAACAAACTCATTTCATTTCACAACATCGAAAATATCACATAACCAAATATTCATAAGTCAAATACAACAAAATATAGCAAATCAAATATTGTTCATTTTTGCTAATATCCTAACGGTATTTGTGTCATTTTCTTCACCGAACTCCATAATCAACCTAGATGCAAACCTTTAACATTTCATAAAATAAAGTTGTCAACACAAAGGTTAATGAGCAATTCATAAGTTTGAACAATAGATATATAGTATGAAAAGCCACAAAACTAGTATACAAAACCATAAATAATAGCTATAAACTTGGATAAATTGACAATCGCTAATAGAATTTTGTTAGCGCCACCTATCTACAAGGGATTGCCAAGTAGTCTAGGATTTAATAGAATATCGTTAATTGCATTACGTTAACGACACCTTGCTACAAGGGGATGCCAAGTAGTCTAGGATTTATAGATTCCACCAACCGAAAGCGATAAACACATAGGCATATAAGCATAGAACACCAAATCAAACAATTATTCAAGTAAAGTATACAACAACGTTTGTGGTTTAAGACTCAAGTATAAAGCATTTGATTTGAATACGTATGAAATGTCACCCCAAAACAAAAGATAGAAAACATGAAGTTACTCATGTTCAAGTATAAAACTTGATCGATAAAAGATGAATAACCGGATGGATGAAGTTTAACGAGCAAGGCCTAAATGACAATAAAATCTTGGATTTAAAATGGTTGTCTTTAAGATCTTTAAATAAAATAATTGTTGCAAAAAAGTAAACAATTAAAGTTCAAGGTTTAAAATGTAACTATTTAAGAATTTATAATAACAATCCTTTAAAAATGTAAGTTTGCTCGAAACCGGGTTAAAGTATCAAACCTTAATATTTACATAACCAATGTTAAGTAATAAGGTGGGAAAAATGCTAAAATGCAAGTTCCTTTGGGACAAAGATACTAAAACGGGTTTTTAACGAGTGTTCGGGTTGTCGATTCGGGTCTTGACAAATGGTCAAACCCAAAGTCAACTTTCCAACATATTAATTGTTATGAGATAACTCATTAAAATATACTAACACTTAACCAAGTATGTAGATCTATTGTTTAGAACTAACAACGCACGTTAAGCGAGTGTTCGGTTTTGTCGGTCCAAACTATGTGATGAGATCAAGTTGGATCCAACAATTCCAAGTACTTAAGAAAATAATTAAAATCAGTTTGTAAACTATTTTTAAAGAAATATACAAGTCTTGATAGCTAAAAACACACTTGTGTGTCTCAAGCGAGTAAAAGTCGGTATAGTTCGGTTTGGTTCGGTCTCCATCTCACAAATATTTCATAGATGGTTTCTACATGCCCAAATATCATAGAACTTGTATATTGGTTTATAAATGAAGAAAACTTAAATTTTACAACTAAAAAAAGCAAAAGTTTCGGTTTAGTTCGGTTTCCATCTCCCAACGAGTTCATAGATGGATTCCATATGCTTAATATCAAAGAACTTGTAAAAATGATTTTTGAAACTCAAATCTAGCAATAAACATGTTTAAACAACTATTTTAACAAAACTAGTAAACAAAAGTTCGGTTTCCGGTTTGGACTAGTTTCGGTTAAACCGAGGTTAGTCTTATACAAACCCACACCATGGAACTTGTAAATAAGATGAACAAACTAAAAGGGTTAGAAGTTAGTCATAAGTGATATGTATAATAAGTTATGTGTGTGTATATAAATATCAAGAACACGAAGTCCTCCATGAAGCCTTGCCTTATGACATTTGAAACTTAACCAACCGGAGTCGGTGAAGTAACAAATAAAGGAAACAAGGGGTGTTATATATATGTTGTACCACCATATTCAAGTGTTAGTAATATTAGATGAACAAGTTAAAATGAAAGACTATAGTTAGTTGACCTTAAGAAATCAAAATAACAAAATGTTGAAGATGAATACTTGGATTTGAGAGAGATTTTGGAGAAGATGAACAACCAAAATGGTGTATGGAGCCTTGCTTTTATAATGGTAAGAGTATGGTTCATACAAATAGGGTAAAGATGCATGTGATAGTTGAAATGGTCAAACAAGTTTTTGGTAAATGGCAATAATAGTCCCCAAAGTTTGGTTTAAGTCATTTTAAGGAGTTTTAAGGACCAAAAAGAATGTTTTCAAGACCCAACAAGTGTAAAACAATATTGTAACATAAAATCCATTATTTTGATTATATCATAAGCTTTGGTTTACAAAATGGGTCGGTTTACAAGATAAACGAATACAAAAACGAATACAAACGAGACTCGAAATTGACGAATGTCACAATATTGTTCGTTTTACTAATATCCTAATAGTCTTGGTAACGTTATTCATCAAGTCCTCGAGTCAACAAAATTCAAACCTGTAACATTTCATAAAATAAAGTTTATCAACACAAAGGTTGGTGAGCAATTCATAAGTTTGAGCATATAAGTATATAGTAATAAAAAGCCACAAAACTTGTATACGAAACAATAGATAAAAGCAACAACTTGGATAAATAGATATCGCTAATAGAATTACGTTAGCGACACCTAGCTATAAGGGGATGCCAAATAGTCTAGGATTTTATAGTTATCGTTAATTGCATTACGTTAACGACACCTTGCCATGAGGGGTTGCCAAATGGTCTAGGATTTATAGTTCCACCATCCAAAAGCGATAAACACATAAGCATGTAAGCATAGAACATCAAATCGAGCAATTATTTAAGTAAAGTATACTATCACGTTTGTGGGCTTAAGATTCAAGTAAATAAAGCATTTAGTTTGATAAGTATGAAATGTCATCCTAAAACGAAAGATGGAAAACGGGGTATAAAAGTACTCACCTCGATTGACGATTCGAGAACTAATAAATGATCGAAATATAGAAAGCTTGCGAACTAAACGAACGAATTTGACTTGAAAGCTAATTGAAAACGAATAAATAACATATTAATGAACTTGAACTTTAGTTGAAACTACATTTGAAACATTGAACGAGAAGGTTCGGTTGTTAATCGGGTTACCGGTTAATTTGTTAACGATTAGGTATTCGTACTTAATTGATAATTTAAAATAAAATAATATTATTTTATTGGGCTTTTAAATAACTAACCCAATATTAAATAGAAACAAGACTGGTTTAAATCAAGAGTTCGATGTTATAAAAAAATGAATTGAAAATATAGCTTATAATAATATTATTAATGATAAAGATAGTAAGGATAACAATGACTTTAAAAATATGTTATATATATATATATATATATAGATATAAGATAATTATGATAACAATATATAAATATACTAACAATCGAGAATTGTTGTTAAAACTAGCAATAGTAATAATAGTAATAAATATAATATTAATTACTTTTGTTGTTGAATACATTAATAATAGGTTTATGAATTTTTACTACTAATAATAATTATTATTATAATAATTATATGTGCCATATTAATGATAATAACTAATACTTATAACATTTTAATAATAATAGTATTAGTGATAAAAAATATAACTCGAGTAACGATGACGTTAAATGGCAACTAGGCCCGTCATGGGTTTCGGTTCAATAACACAAGTGGATAATATTAACAATAATAAAATTTTATAGTATTACTTAATAATCATAACAATAATCATCTATTTATTATGAAAACTAGCGTTAGTGCCCGCGCGTTGCTGCGGGTTCACGCAAATTATCCTTTCGCATTGGATTGTAGTGTTTGGTGTGGTGTGCAACAGGTTATCAGTGTGAACACTCTTCCGCGTGTGCACTGGTTTGTTGGATGTTGTTTTTTGTGAGGGATTGCACACTTAAATATTGACTATGCATATATATTGGATACATCGTGTTACATGAAATATTTGTTAATAAAGTTAGATTTGTGGGTTTTGTGATTTATAATCAACATAAAGAATTGAATATGTATTAATATTGTGTGTTTTGGTTGAAGTCATCTCCAGGATTCATCTGGTAATATGGTGTCATGCAATGCTGATGGATGTTGACTGTACACTTTTTGAAGCGCGTTGAAGGCCCTGTTGAAGCCCACCTGAGCATGTTGTGGTGCAGGCGATGTAACAACCTGAAAATTTCGAGTTCAAAGTATCAACTTTCCAAAGTCTAGGGACTAAAATTGCCAAAATCCAAACTTGAGGATTAAAAATGAAAATTTGGTTTTCCTGACCCATCGCGCTACGCGATAAGTCAGAAGAGGCTCCCATCGCATGTCGCGATGGGGTGTCTGACAAGGTGTGACACGTGTGCCACGTGGAACATGGTGGCACTATGTGCTGCCACGTGGCAACACCGCTACCACGTGTTGCCACGTGGAGCGGTGCCTGCCACGTGTCAACACGTGGCAGGTCTACGCTATGAGTCAGCAGACCTATATCGCGGTACGCGATAGGTCTGCTGAGGGACTCATCGCCTACCGCGATGTGAGCCTAAAATTTACCTATAAATAGCAACATCCGGGTTTGTTATTTTCACAACCCAAAATCAGCTCTCTTACCTCTCTCTAGCTTCTCTCTAAAACCCGACAATCGTATACTCGATCCACCTTGATAAACATGCCATATTTCCTTGGGAAACGTGTCCCGAGCCTTCGTTTGTGAACCTACGTTTCCTCAAAGTGTGTGTGCCACCCTCCACCCACATACCAAAACGGTGTTTGTTGAAATGGCGATGAATCTCGATAAGTGTGTCGTCGAGTGTTGAAGTTTGGCGTTATTGTTTGATGACCAAAGAGATCAAGTGGCGTTGGAGTGCTGCTCAAGTCCCTAGAGGTTTCGATACGCCACTAAGGTTAGGCGTAATAATGAATACAATATAATTCAATATTATATTCAATGCTTAAGCCTTAAGTCGAGGTTATACTCGATACCTCGATAAAAGAAAAGAAAGCATAACAAAGAAATGAATGAAAGAATGAGTATTGAATATTATGGTTGCATATATATGTGTGTAAGTATATATGTATATATTCTTTGTTATGAAAATATTATTTAATGAATAAAGAGTATTCTTAAATAATAAAAGAAAAAGATCACGTTTCTTAGAAAAGAAGAAACGTCGGGTTTTTATTATAAACTAAAGGTTTATAATTTACTTTTAAACTAAAGGTTTTTAAGTAAAATAAAATGAACTAAAAGTTCATCGAGGATTGAGATAAGACTAAAGGTCTTAAGTCGGATCGTGTATCCGACTAACAAATATTTATACTCGTACTATAGGTGCGAGATAAAGAAAGGGAAAGACCCTTGGACGGTGAGTGAAACCGATCCTAAAGAGACAAGGTGAATACGCCCCCAAACTTTTAAATTTGTTTTCAAACGAGTCAAACTTGTTATATGAAATTGTTTACAAGGAACTATGTGTTCCTAAAACTGTTATAACTATGGGTATAAACCTAGCCCTCAGGCTGTGGTATACGTATGTCTGGATACTTACATAGGTGGTACTATGCGATGTATGGGCATGATCGCACCACCCTTGGTCGTAGGACGCTCTCCTGCAGGGAGTACGACCTTATGTGTATATTTACAAGTACTTGACTAAGTCGAACGCTGCGGTGTTTGTTGAAGTGACCTAGAGTAGAGGCTCTAGTTTATAATGTGTTATTTGACTTTGTTATTCCTAAGCCACGTTGGGCCGAGGCAGGCGTAGTCTCGAGGGGTAATAAAGTAAAAGAAGTTTTTTTGCGTCAGCGTGTTCACCAGCATTCGTTGCGGATGTATTTGCTTACATTTTGCAAGTGAACAAAGTTAGAGCTTGGAATGACGAAGTACTATGATATCCGATGGCTCGGATTTATTTTGTAAACTTAATATATATTAAATGGTGGTTTGTAAACATAAACAAGTAATACTTTTGTTAACTTAAACGGGTATTTTATAATCCCATCTTATATATATATAAGTTACATTTTCAATCCTTAAAGTTTTATAAGTCTTCCACAAAGTAACGCAACTCTGATTTATTTACAATATTGGTACCAACTGTTGGGTCACGCTCCTAGGCCCTAGATGGGGGTGTGACAGGTTAGTATCAGAGCCATCGATCTTAGAGAATTGGTTATCATAAAACAATACCCAAGCTTCGATCCAAGTATAGGAAATAATTGTTTATGTGTTTTAGGGATAAGATAGGATGGTAACCTTTCTTTCCCACTCTACATTCTAAACCACCCATAATATTAGATGTCATTCAAAGCTCACATCGAAGAATTTGTACGCAAGGCAAAGGAAGCCGGAATCGCCGAACCTTACCCCAAAGACAATATGAGCGACGGTTATTATGAAACATACTTTGATCAAGATGTGGAACGAGACTTGACCAAACCTGTGTACTACCCCGGAAGCAGATACTACCCAATAGATGTTCCCGATAGTCCACCAAAACAAGGAATTGAGCCACCAAGACACTCAAGCTACCATCCATCAACAATACCGATGTATAATCCCTCCGAAATACCGATGTACCATCCAACAGAAATCCCCACTTATCAACCCTCGGAAATACCACAATATTATCCAACCGGATATCTACCAAACTCACAACCATCCTCCGAATGGATGAAATATCTCTCTGAACAACAAGAATGGCATGCGGGAAGCTCCACTTTCAAAGAAGTTAGTTCCCAACCAAACAACGGTGAAGGACCGTCCCGTAGACCCAAGATGAGAATAATGATGCCTACTGAGACTTTCCAGATGCCACCAATAAACGATGAAACCACACAACCCATGGAGGAAGATGAACCAGAAGAGGAGGAACCGAAAGAGGAAGAGGAACCAGAAGAGGAGGAAGATCCCGAAGTAGAAGAAGAAACTAAGGAAGAATCTGAAGAAGAACCGGAAGAAGAGCATCCTGAGAATCCAAACGAAATGGCAAGCCCAAGGGAAGGATCACTCACTTCCCAAAACGCAAGCTATGGTTCTGTGGATCCGTATGTCCAGCATCTTGAAAAACTGAGGAATCAAGCTTCGTCAAGCTTCCCACCATTTCAAGGAGAAATTCAATCAATTCAAGAGCAAGCCGATGAGATCCGAGAGCAGAACCAAGCTGCCAAGACCTACCTCTACCTTTCATATGACATATACTATGTTCCGTATCCAGAGCCGAGGAATCACTACGAGATGGTGACATTGGGTTACCGCGACCCACCTCCGCAGTATGGATACCCCAATGTAGTCCCACAATCGTATGACGAACATCTGGATCATGCACTGGACGAAACCGACGATTGGAGAAAGAAGGTAGACGAGGAAGAGAAGAAAAAGAAGAAAGTTGGAGAGACACTCCTTCGTAAGTGCAACAAACTAACGAAGGTTGTGAAGAAATTCTTTAAGAACTGAAGATGGCGATGATGGATGCAACCGAGAAGTTATGTGTAAAATAGTTTTTGTATGATATGTGAAATAAGTTTGTAATAAAAGAATGTTTGAAACGTTCTCATGTAATGATAGGATGAACTATATATATATATATATATATATATCATTGGAACGATATATATATATGTATGTGTAATATAAAATATACATATCCTTTTGTGATATGTATATATGAAATAAAACTGTGTGTTTGACAAAAAAGTTGTTAAAATTTCAGACTTAATTGAAAAAGAAAAAGAGAAATATGTCTGAACAAAGTAACAACAATAATGCTCGTAGAGAGAAAGAGAAAAAAGATAAGGGCAAATGCCCCGAAAATGAGAACGAGCGAGAGGAAGAAATTCCTGAAAAATACATGAATAAAATCCAAAAGATGATTAAGTAAGCCATTAGGGAAGAATCTGAGTTTAGATCTCAATCTAGACAAACCAAACATTCCTGAACTGTTAATCCTTCTGTTCATCATTCGAAATCCGTGAAATCCCTTCTGAAACCCTCTCATGAGAAGGGTAGTTTCCATGAGTCTAACGCTGACAGTGGAGTTAGACGTGAGTTCAAGAAACTCAAGATAAGTGGTTGTTCGTTCAAGGATTTTAAATACTATGGACCGAAAGAGTTCCGTGGTGACAAGGGAGCTATCACAACCGTGAGATGGCTCGAGGAGATGGAGACTATTGTTATCACGAGTAAGTGCTCGGAGGAGGAGAAAATCCAGTACTCTGCCCTGATGTTTAAGGGAGAGGCACACGAGTGGTGGAATGCGTTATTGATGAGCAAAGGAAGAGACATAATGTATGGACTCACATGGGATGAGTTTAAAGCCATGGTGATGGGGAAATTTTGTCCTATGCACGAGAC
Organism: Bidens hawaiensis; assembly: GCF_021521415.1. Classification (NCBI taxonomy): domain Eukaryota; kingdom Viridiplantae; phylum Streptophyta; class Magnoliopsida; order Asterales; family Asteraceae; genus Bidens; species Bidens hawaiensis. Next base: position 38,291 of record NW_027492307.1, on the reverse strand, counting down.
CAATCAAATCCAAACAAAATTCCTCAATCATAAAGTCGTAGGGACAAACCTCCGAGAGTACAATACCAAATTCCTCGAGTACTGTCGCCTTGTTCCCCAGCTGGTTAACCCTAAGTCCAAAAAAGTCACAAGATACATATGGGGACTGCCGCGGGAAATCCGTGACATGGTGAGGTCGCACTTGCCTCAAATCGCTGACTCTGCAATGGAGTTGGTTGGTTATTTGATGGGCGGCATGGTCCGCAACAAAGAAGAGGACAAGAAGGTGACACCAACAGCTTCTCAAGGAAAGACTGGAGGAAGTTCCAACTTCAGAAGCAAGGGCGTGAACCGAAACAACGCTACGCCATGCAAAACGTGAAGGAGTTACCACAAGGGCCGATGCAATTTCGCCCCATCTCCTAAAGTCTGTGAATCCTGTAATCGTACGGGACATGATTCTGCTAACTGTTGGAAAAAGAAGATGACTTGCTTTAATTGCAAGGAAATGGGCCACTTGAGTTTTGAGTGCCCAAAGAACAAACCCGATGCTGGTGGTGCGGGTGGAAGTGGCCAGAACAAGAAAGGAAACGTTCAAGTCTTCGTGCTCGATACAAAGAAGGCCGCTGACATGCCGGAAACCATAACCGGTACGTTTCTAGTCAACGACACCTATGCTAGAGTTTTGTTTGATTCGGGCGCCAATCTAAGTTTTATAGATTATAGTTTCTGTAGTCTATTAAACGAACCATTAACAAAATTAGATAAAACTCTAAGCATCGAGACAGCTAGTGGCGAAATCGTTAAGATCTTCGAAGCCCTTGAAAACGGAAAAATACTTCTAGCTGGTTATATTCTGCCTATTTGTTTGTTACCCATGAGTCTGGCTGGTTTTGATATTGTAATTGGTATGGATTGGTTATCCGATAACCATGCTCGTATCATCTGCAATAGCAAAACTGTTGAACTTCAAGCCCCTGATAAAACGAACGATTCGAATTGAAGGGGACAAAGACGCTGGCCAAGTTAGCATAATTTCTATGATTAGGGCTAACAAATGTTTAAATCAAGGATGTCTCGCATTCATGGCCTACGTCATTGAAGAATCAAATCCAAAAGAAATCAAAGACGTTCCTATTGTTTCTGAATTTTCTGATGTCTTTCCTGATTAACTTCCTGTAATCCCTCCCGATCGTGAGGTAGAGTTTAGGATTGATCTTATTCCTGGTACTGCTCCGATCGCAAAAGCTCCGTATCGTTTAGCGCCGACCGAAATGAAGGAGTTGAAGAAACAACTCGATGAGCTTTTGGAGAAAGGTTTCATTCGACCGAGTTCGTCGCCTTGGGGAGCGCCAATTCTATTTGTTAAGAAGAAGGATGGTTCCATGAGGATGTGTATCGATTATCGTGCGTTGAACAAAGTCACAATCAAAAACCGATATCCACTCCCTCGTATCGATGATCTTTTCGACCAACTTCAAGGTGCTAGCTATTTTTCTAAAATCGATCTTCGTTCCGGCTAACACCAACTCAAAGTTCAAACCGAAGATATTCCGAAAACCGCGTTTCGAACAAGGTATGGACATTATGAGTTCACGGTCATGCCGTTTGGACTCACTAATGCCCCATCTACGTTCATGGATATGATGAACCGTATTTGCAAGCTGTACTTGGATAAATTTGTTATCGTATTCATCGACGATATACTTATTTACTATAAATCAAAGGCCGATCATGAAATCCATCTTCAAACGTTACTCGAAATTCTTAGAACCGAGAAGTTGTACGCTAAGTTCTCGAAATGCGAGTTCTGGTTGCACGAGGTGCAATTTCTTGGTCACGTCATTAATATTAACGGTATTCAAGTGGACCCCGCTAAGATTGAAGCTATCTCTAAGTGGGAAGTTCCGAAGTCGCCAATCGAGATCCGAAGTTTCTTAGGATTGGCTGGCTACTACCGTAGGTTCATCGAGAACTTTTCTCGAATCGCCGTTCCTTTAACCTCATTAACTCGTAAGAACATCAAGTATGAATGGGAACGAAGCAACAAGAGGTGTTCAATATACTCAAACAAAAACTTACCCAAGCACCTATCTTGGCTTTGCCAGAAGGTACTGAGGATTTTGTGGTATTTAGTGACGCGTCTCACTCGGGTTTGGAATGCGTACTAATGCAACGCAAGAAAGTAATCGCCTACGCCTCTCGACAACTCAAAGTACACGAAAAGAACTATACAACTCTAGAGTTAGGCACCGTAATATTTGCACTTAAGATATGGAGGCACTATCTCTATGGAGTTTGATTTACCGTGTACACTGATCATAAAAGCTTGAAACATATTTTTGATCAAAAAGAGCTGAACATGCGCCAACGGCGATGGATGGAAATGCTCAATGACTATGATTGCGAGATTGTTTACCATGAAGGCAAAGCCAACGTCGTGGCTGATGCCTTAAGTCGCAAGGAACATGAAAAACCGAAAAGAGTTCGATCATTGCGACTAGAACTCCAAATTGATCTTTTTGAATAAATCAAATCCGCTCAAACTCAAGCGATCAATGAAAACCAAATCGCCGATGAAAACGCAACGACACTATTGACTCGTTAGTCAAAGGTGACGATGGTATCCTTAGACTCGGTAATAGGATTTGGGTACCAATCGTTGGAGGGTTGCGTGAGAAATTTTTGAGCGAAGCTCATAAGTCGAAATACATGATGCATCCCAGAAGTGATAAGATGTACCACAATATCAAAGCCAACTATTGGTGTAATGGAATGAAAAAGGATGTCGCTTCGCATGTTGCGAAATGTTTAACTTGCTTGCAAGTCAAGGCTAAACATCAAAAGCCTTCGGGATTGCTTCAGCAACCCGAATTTCCCGTATGGAAGTGGGAGTTGATAACCATGGATTTCATAACCAAACTCCCATAGACGACTCGACAACATAATGCAATATGGGTAATTGTAGATCGCTTAACAAAGTCCACACACTTCATACCCATTAATGAGTCATATTCAATGGATAGACTAGCGTGTATTTATGTAAACAACATCGTTGCTTTGCATGGAGTACCGCTATCTATCATTTCTGATTGAGACAGTCGTTTTACGTCTCATTTCTGGAAAAGTTTCCAACAAGCTCTTGGTACGAAGTTAAACTTGAGCACTGCCTATTATCCGCAAACCGATGGGCAAAGTGAAAGAACAATTCAAACGTTGGAAGATATGCTCCGCGCTTGTGTGATCGACTTAGGTGGAAGTTGGGACGACCACTTACCCCTAATGGAATTCTCGTACAATAATAGCTATCACACAAGTATTCAATTCGCACCATTCGAGGCGTTATATGGTCGAAAGTGTAGAACGCCAGTGTGCTGGTCTGAAACCGGAGACAACCAATTATCTGGACCCGAGATAGTCCAAGAAACCACCGACAAGGTTATTCAAATTCGAGAACGACTTAAGACGGCACGTGATCGCCAAAAGAGTTACGCTGATGTCCGCCGTAAGCCATTAGAATTTAATGTCGGTGACAAAGTGTTATTGAAAGTTTCGCCTTGGAAAGGCGTAGTTCGCTTTGGTAAGAAAGGAAAGTTAAGTCCTCGATTCGTTGGACCTTTTGAGGTACTCGAACGAATCGGTAATGTTGCATACCGATTGCGATTACCCGAGGAAATGCAAGGGATACATGATGTATTCCATGTTTCGAATCTGCGTAAGTGTTTAACCGATGAATCTTTGGCTATGCCATTAAAAGACGTTGAAATTAATGAAAACTTAAAATTTGTTGAACGTCCAATTCAAATTGAAGATTCGAAAACAACGAAATTGAAAAGAAAAACCTTGAAAATTGTAAAAGTTAAATGGGACTTGCGTAGAGGGCCCGAATATACTTGGGAACTCGAATCGGAAATGAGAAAGAAATACCCCCAACTACTCTTGTAAAGAAATCTCGAGGACGAGATTTGTTTCAAGGTGGGGAGGATGTAACAACGTGAAAATTTCGAGTTCAAAGTATCAACTTTCCAAAGTCTATGGACTAAAATTGCCAAAATCCAAACTTGAGGGTTAAAAATGAAAATTTGGTTTTCCTGACCCATCGCGCTACGCGATAAGTTAGAAGAGACTCCCATCGCGTACCACGATGGGGTGTCTGACAAGGTGTGACACGTGTGCCACGTGGCACATGGTGGCACTATGTGCTGCCACGTGTCACCACGTGGCAACACTGCTGCCACGTGTTGCCACGTTGAGCGGTGTCTGCCATGTGTCAACACGTGGCAGGTTTACGCTATGAGTCAGCAGACCTATGTCGCGGTACGCGATAGGTCTGCTGAGGGACCAATCGCGTACCGCGATGGGAGCCCAAAATTTGCCTATAAATAGCAACATTCGGGTTTGATATTTTCACAACCCAAAATCAGTTCTCTTACCTCTCTCTAGCTTCTCTCTAAAACCCGACAATCGTATACTCGATCCACCTTGATAAACGTGCCATATTTCCTTGGGAAACGTGTCCCGAGCCTTCGTTTGTGAACCTACGTTTCCTCAAAGTGTGTGTGCCACCCTCCACCCACATACCAAAACGGTGTTTGTTGAAATGGCGATGAATCTCGATAAGCGTGTCGTTGAGTGTTGAAGTTTGGCGTTATTGTTTGACGACCAAAGAGATCAAGCGGCGTTGGAGTGTTGATCAAGTCCCTAGAGGTTTCTATACGCCACTAAGGTTAGGCGTAATAATGAATACAATATAATTCAATATTATATTCAAGGCTTAAGCCTTAAATCGAGGTTATACTCGATACCTCGATAAAAGAAAAGAAAGCATAACAAAGAAATGAATGAAAGAATGAGTATTGAATATTATGGTTGCATATATATGTGTGTAAGTATATATGTATATATTCTTTGTTATGAAAATATTATTTAATGAATAAAGAGTATTCTTAAATAATAAAAGAAAACGATCATGTTTCTTAGAAAAGAAGAAACGTCGGGTTTTTATTATAAACTAAAGGTTTATAATTTACTTTTAAACTAAAGGTTTTTAAGTAAAAGAAAATGAACTAAAAGTTCATCGAGGATTGAGATAAGACTAAAGGTCTTAAGCCGGATCGTGTATCCGACTAACAAATATTCATACTCGTACTATAGGTGCGAGATAAAGAAAGGGAAAGACCCTTGGACGGTGAGTGAAGCCGATCCTAAAGAGACAAGGTGAATACGCCCCCAAACTTTTAAATTTGTTTTCAAACGAGTCAAACTTGTTATATGAAATTGTTTACAAGGAACTATGTGTTCCTAAAACTGTTATAACTATGGGTATAAACCTAGACCTCAGGCTGTGGTATACGTTTGTCTGGATCCTTACATAGGTGGTACTATGCGATGTATGGGCATGATCGCACCACCCTTGGTCGTAGGACGCTCTCCTGCAGGGAGTACGACCTTATGTGTATATTTACAAGTACTTGACTAAGTCGAACGCTGCGGTGTTTGCTGAGGTGACCTAGAGTAGAGGCTCTACTTTATAATGTGTTATTTGACTTTGTTATTCCTAAGCCATGTTGGGCCGAGGCTGGCGTAGTCTCGAGGGGTAATAAAGTAAAAGAAGTTATTTTGCGTCAGCGTGTTCACCAGCATTCGTTGCTGACGTATTTTCTTACATTTTGCAGGTGAACAAAGTTAGAGCTTGGAATGACGATGTACTATGATATCCGATGGCTCGGATTTATTTTGTAAACTTAATATATATTAAATGGTGGGTTGTAAATATAAACAAGTAAACTTTTGTTAACTTAAACGGGTATTTTATAATCCCATCTTTTGTATATATAAGTTACATTTTCAATCCTTAAAGTTTTATAAGTCATCCGCAAACTAACGCAACTCTGATTTATTTACAATATTGGTACCAACTGTTGGGTCACGCTCCTAGGCCCTAGATGGAGGTGTGACCACCGAACATGGCTTTAACGAAATTGTTTTTCTTTTTTTTTATGTTTCGAATTATAAATTAAAAATACACGTATACTGGACCCTTTTAGAATGAATTAAGTGTTAGGTTAAAGTTATTAATACACATATTGTTACCCCAAAAAAATGAAGCCCCCCCCTCCCTCTATAACGGTTCTTCACAACCCATCGGTAACTTTATTTTTTCTTTTGAATTGTGAATTATAAAACCCACCACTATTCTCCAAAGCTCACCAAGAAAACTTAAGTGTTAGGTTAAACGTTTAACCTTTGTGATTCTTTCTTCAAATCCATCGTCTTCGCCAGTAGTTCCAACTCCCAGCAACACTCAACACGTTCCAACGGTCATATTCCTCAATCGTGGCCGCTAGTGGGGTCGTGGAAGGCCCGTCATGCCCCTATCGTGTGGACGTGTTGTGGTTTGTGTTAAAAATGTAACCACGCCACACCCTCCCGTGCCTCTGCTCGCTGACAACGGGTAACCTAATTGGTGAATAGTTACACCAGACTTTTAATGCGAAAGTTGTATTGAATTTCATTGTTTATTTTTTATACAATTAAAGCATTAGATTGGCATGTCAGTGAAGAGGAACTTTTTTTTATTAATTGATCATGTGATGAATATATTTGTTGATTTCCATGTAGATTGTGTTTACTTAAAATCTCATTGTATTAGAATCCAAAAAGTAGTGGTAAATGACTTTTTAGTATTGTTTTTTGTTCAAAGTTTTTAAACTTGGGAATATGTGTATATAAACTCCAACTATAATTAAGTTTGTAAATAAGTCGAGTGAATGGCACAAAGATGAAATTATGGTTGTTTAAAAGAAATAACATATCATTTGATATCATAACGTCTGTACAAATATGATTACGATAGGCCAACACATTTTGCATTTGCACAAAGCGGAAAAAAAGTTATAAAATAAACAATGAAAAAAGACAAAGAAAAAAAGAAATAAATGACCGCATACCGTGAGCCACCGACATCGTGATGTGAAATATCAATTTTAATCATGGCAACTTCGATATTTGTTTGTTGCTGCTTTTTTCTTTTCATTATCCAAATACTTCTAAAGTTGCCAAAGGTATCAATTGTTGACTCCAACCGCGACAGTTGTGAAATATGACTACAATATTGTTAGTTATGAGAATTTAAAGTTCTACAGTATCGTCAAGATGATCGTCTGACTTTAATTTGAGTCAAGATGTAGCAAATCACGCACGTCTCCTTAATGTTTGGCCACACGAATAACAATTAGATCCTTGTATTCAAGGAATTCACCTCCATTTCTATCTCCCCATGCTTCACCTCCACAAACCTTTTGCATCCTCAAAGGTCAGAAGAGTAATTTAAGAAGTAGGTGACGCTTCATCAAGTTGCACCAAACGCTTAAAGAACGGATTGAGGCATTCTCAAATTACTTTTCATGCACAATTGTGAAATGTCTATTATGTCCTCATGCTCTAATTGTGAAATTACCTTAATTGCTTATGTGATTATCACAAAATTCTCTACTTGAATCAAGAGACCAAATTACCATAAATTAAATAAAATGTACTTATTTCAAATGAGTTCAAAATCATTAAAATTATATTTTTACCATAAATTTGGCGCCTAATCTCACATTGCTACACTTGATCTTATACAATTTAATCATTAAAAACTACCTAAGATGATTCCATGGGTCATAAACAGCACCACCTATTCATCATCGGCTTGGGCTTTTGGCTAGACGACTGTTTAAATGGGTGGAACATGAAAAAAATGGCTAAACCAGTTTGTTAAAAAAACTTACCTTAAGGACTTGCCATGAAGCAACAGAGGATAGCCCTGTCACCAAATCTACATTATAAAATTATAAAATAAATATACGCAAACTTGAGAGCAATGGACCCCAAAATAAGCATGGCATAACACAACGGGAATTCGGTCGGTAGGGTTTCAACTCGTTATGGCACGACCTTTGTAATTGTAAAATTTTTAGCCAATGTAGTTTATGATACAAAAGATAACAAATTTATATAACATTATCATAAAAATAAATTAGATATAATTACGTATGTATCTATTTTTATTAAACACAATTACGTATTTTAAACACTTTCTTAACAACGGTATTATAAAAATAGCTCGGGTTTCAAAAATGGGGAAAAAAAGCGGCCATTTGTGTGTTTGCTGGCAGTCTATATATGAAAACATTTCTCATCCAAATTATACGCAACAACGGACTTTATAGCACTATTTAGAATATACAGCCACAATTGAAATCAATAGAATAAATTTCAAATTTAAATTTTATTAAAAAATGTTAAAATATAAAAATATTGGTTTTCAAACATGACCTAGGCTTTTAAACTTTTAAAGAGTACGTGTTGCCATCCTTAAATCTTCACTTTCAGCCGATTATGGGTTACACCCATGTGATGTCTTGATTGTCATATTCATTAGCAGTCTCCTCATGCACTTTCTTATCAGGGGCATTATTGGTAACACCTTCAAGTTTCCTTTTCTTCTTAAGCTTTAGGTGAAGGTTTTTCAATGACTTCAAGTTCACCATTACACCTGCAGCCTCTTACCATTTTAATCCTAACTTGTTTAACCCGTTTCATAAGTTCCTATTTTCTATTTGTAGTTTATTTTGCTTGAACCGTGCCTGATCAGCAATGGGGAATTAGAACTGTTTCCTTGGCCTTAGTTACAGTTGTGTCATCACCACCAACAATCACAACCACCTACAAAACTAAGAAGCACTTTCAGCTTTTCTACTCAAGAAACCATATGATGACATTATTTAAGAAAACATGCATCATTTGGTGATTAATGTGTTGAACAATTCGACAGCATACAAAAAAAGCAACGTAGACTCAAAATCTGGATCTAGCATAATAATGTTGCATTTTGTTGGGTCATGATATTTTCAAGTAATATTGCATTGTGTGCCCAATATCAATCCAGTCCTAGGGTATCTCACCTAACGTTGGTGAAGCAGATACTACAGTATCTTAAGGGGTGTCCATGGTTCGGTCTTTGGTATCCTCGAGACGTTAACAACTTGATCAATATGAGAATGACATGTTGACAATCATTTTCATGCTGATCATCATACAAGTATCCTCAAAAAGGCAAAAATCAACTTGCTTAAAATATCATTATCAAAAGTGAAAGAGACAAACAAATATGGAACCATGTATACCACGATGTGTAGTTTTCGGACATAACGTTTTTATAGTTTGCTAAAGTGAAACCGAGCCGCCCCCAACTACCAGGTTCATAACGAGCCCCTTATGATCATTCCCACCTACGATCAAATTCCATCAAGATCAATCACTTCGGTCGTATTACTCACATACCCGACCCATATCCGTGTCCCGTAAGTACAAAACACTACTAGAAATGAGACCTTTAATGACGCGCAAACCATGACACACACTATTTTACGACATATAAAATCAGTTTGTCATGAAACAAGTGTCATCTTTTACGATTTCTGAAGAAACAAGGACACGGATTTTAGTTGGTCATCTTTTCCTGTCACAAAAAATAAAAAATGAAATCCCGAGATGCATTATTGATGTCTGTCATCTTATGTTTTATAAAAAAACACGGGAACCATACTCCTCCCCATCTCTGTGACTTCTAAACCCTAAACACAATCCGACAATCGCCACCACCATCATCCTCCTCCTCTTAACAATCACCGGAACTGTTACTCGATTTGCTCGTCGGAACTGAATCACGGCCTCGTTTGATAACAACATCACCTGGATTCAGCGTGAAGGCTTCAACACACCCCTCACTGTTACTCGGTTTGCTAACTCAACAAAATTGGCTTTGATTACGGCTCTGATTCCTTCGATTACGGCTCTGAAACGCCCAAAACACGAACAATACCTAGGTTTTTTTTTGCTTAATTACGAATTCGAAGCACACACAGGTATGAATTTGTGTTTATTGCAACAACATGAGTTTATATTTCAATATATGCTGTAATTTGTTGTGATTATTCAAATTTGACCTGATAATGACAAATTTAGGTTTAGCTTAAGTTTTGAACAATAGGTAATTTGGTATTGAAGCTAGCTTTATTGTAAATTCGTAGAGATTTGTGTTCGTTGACTTATCTCATGTATAGTAGATCTAGTTACAAAATTGGATGCACTTTAATTTTTATGTTCAAAACTAGTACATTCAAATGTTTGTAGTATCAATCATGTGATGCTCATTACTCATAGTAATAAGATGTTACTAGTGGATTTTAATGTTGACAGTTATGTGAAGTTTGTTACAAATTTGATATTTATGTTATAAACCTATCAATTAAAGAAGCCAACATAAACTGTGTTTATTACTTCAGGGTGAGGGAATTATGAGCTTAATATAGGGCAATATGCTTTTTTAGAGGACTAGTTTGTATGTAGAAATTGAAGACATCCTTTTAGAAAGTATGAGCTTACTTTAGTGGAGGCTGCTTTTAGTTTTACCTAGACAAGGAGATTACAAGATTTCTAGTAGTGAAAACACAAAATTGCAGTTCTTCACAACGGTGGTGATTAAAATCACAGTAACGCTGGCGCCATAAATCAACACGTGTGATGATACATGGCCTGATCCGATACAAAGTTGTAGCTTGTGCACAAAAAAAATGTGTAAAACCTTTTTCTTGCAAATTAATATATAATAAATGGCATTATTAAATATGAACTGATGAATTGAAAGTAAACTATCTTTACTTAATTACATGCACATTCTTGTAACCTGATTAAAAAGACTTCTATGTCAGTTTTTAAAAACTATCTTTTCACTTTAACAAAAATCTCATTTTTAATCAGTTGATGTGCTATGTTAAGAGATGACATAATTTGTCAAACACTAAGAAATCAAATTATCAGAGATGACAACAGTATATTTAAAAATAATCTAATTATAAGGTATAGTGCATTAAAAATTAGATTTTAAAAATTATACGTTGTTGAAGTCATTCTCACCATTGTATGTGTTTGGCCGCACCCCGTATGCAAAAATAGACAACAAGTTGAAACCGTCCACAAGTGATCTTATAAGCAAATACCGCCTCTAATTAAAGTGCAAAATGTTATTACTTAGTGAGTTTATAAAAGCATAAGTGTTTAATTATATAAGTTTATAATCAGTAACCTTGAGCGGCAGTTGAACCGACGACAGTTGAACTGAAATATTTTTTTTTCCATTTTTCATCTTTATTTAGATAAGATAACAATTACTTTTTTTGTGTCAGCTCTTAATGTTGGTCTGATTCTACATTATACTTAAATATTTAATGAAATATGTAAAAAATAGTAAGATTTTTCTCCATTTTGATTACATTTATAACCAACAAAATATGATATACCTTTTAGGTGTTGGCCATATTGTATGAAGTCATGTTTTCTTAAACAACATAATGGTACTCCTATCATGTTGTCCAAGATAAAAGAGGTTATACTTAGATTGCAACAATGTTTATATCTTAATTTAGAGCTCTATTTTGGCCACGCACACCACTAATACTAACAGTAAATCTATTTTGCACTTGATAGAAACATTGATTTGCCATAAACATGTACACACACTGTGCATAAGGTACAAACATCTCATAAACCGGTACATAAGCCATCTAATTGAACACAACAATTAACGTTTACCTTGTTCAAAATCAAGAGCTTCTTTTTCACCGTTGAAAACCATAACCGATCTTTATTTTGGAACCTGATTTCCTTCTCATGGATGAGATATCATATTAAAAACACCATGAACTGGGAGTTGATAGCGATCTTCTACCAACTTTATTACACCAAAACGACTCTAAAATTCGAATTAAAATAATAATCATAACATGAATAACCTGAAATTGAGCTTAATAATAATACCTGGAGTAGGGACATGTAAGAAATCAAAAGGGAGGAAAATGATGATTCAAAGGCGCATGCAGAGCTTTAGGGCTTTTAGGGTGATGCGATAATATATATAGATTGAATGCAACGCAATTAAAGTCGCGTTGATGAGACAGAGATGAAACGTACGAGGGAATGTCGGGTGGGAGTTGAAGAATTGATAGTGTAATGACATCATAATTATTGTGCGTAATCAGTTCTTTCAATTCAATTGTGGTATTCAAGGATAATAGCAAATGAATTGATGGTGGAATTGATGCTTGTGAAACACCAGTTCTGTCGCTTGGGATGCTCCACAATAATCTCATGTTAACTAAAAGATATACATTCAATTTATGGCATTCAATGTGAACGAAGGGCAAAACATAATAACAAATTAAAGACAATACCACATAAACTTTTTGCATCAAAAAGGATTGAATAGTAATTTAACAAAGAGTGAAGCTTCATAAAGTTGCACCATAAGCTTTAACAACGTAACAATGTATTGCCAAATTACTTTTTATGTCCTATTATGAAATGTCCGCTTTGTCCTCACCATACAATTATGAAATGACTTTTGTGCCCATCACTTTTCCTTTATATATAATATAGATAATGATAATAATAATTGTTTTGTTAATGATAATAATAACAATAACAATAATAATAATAATAATAATAATAATAATGACTACATATAATAGTAAATTAAACATAATAATACTAATAATAATTTTTATGTAGTGATATTAGTACTAATAGTAACCATAATTTGTTAAGTAATAAAAATAATACCAAAACCGGTCTAGAATGAGACTCGAACCCGTGACCTCTAGTTCAACAACTAACGTACACACCAACCGAACCAAGATAGCAATTGTTAATTAAACCCACAATTGTTAATTTACCTAATAACTGTACATATGGTCGTCGGAGATGAAGGTTGCCGGAGACGTGGTGGGTCACCACCACCGTGCTTCATACACTGTCGCCGGAGCCAATTCCAGCCGCCGGAGGCGCGCTGGAAAAACAAATCAGAGAGAGAGACAGAGAGAGAGAGAGAGGTTGGGACACGGCGGCCGGCTTTCCGGTCGGCGGAAAAACGAAAGAGAATAAGAGAGGCGGCTGTGGTTTTTTTAAAAAATGGGTTAGGGTTAGGGTTTTGGGTTGTATATATATGTATTGTATACTTTCAAAAACAACCCCTTAAGTTTCAATCCAAATTTAATATGAGTTTAAAGGTTTTTAAAACTTATAACGACTTTACGAAAATCAGTTTGGACTCCTTATGTTTTTTTAATGACACTATAATATGACAAATATCGATTTATTGATGATCGAGGTATATAATAATATTATATGATAATTTAATAAGGAAACAAAAATGTTGAGTCAGGTTTACATGATAAAAGTTTACAACACGAAAACAAATCGAGACCCGAATTTAACGAATGTCACAGTATCCCCAACTTTTTGGAAATTTCGTCATGAAATTAAAATAAAATCAAAGAAAGGTTAATAACTAACGAATGTCGATTTTGGTAAAACAATTGCATGAAAAAGAGAAAAAAAAATCTTTAAGCAAAGAATAACGTCAAATCCTTGCATGATTCGAAAAACGCTACAAATGAGAAACATAATAAAGACACTTATATATAGGATGTACCGGCGGCGTATCCACCATGCCTTTATCACAATTCGCATTTCCATAGTTTTTCCGCTATCATTCTCAGGTCTGAGTTATCGCGCACAACCGCACTCACATTTTTTGTGTCAGCTCTTAATGTGGGTCTGATTCTACATTATACTTAAATATTTAATTAAATATGTAAAAAATAGTAAGATTTTTCTCCATTTTGATTACATTTGTAAGCAGCAAAATATGATATACCTTTTAGGTGTTGGCCATATTGTATGAAGTCATGTTTTCTTAAACAACATAATGGTACTCCTATCATGTTGTCCAAGATAAAAGAGGTTATACTTAGATTGCAACAATGTTTATATCTTAATTTATAGCTCTATTTTGGCCACGCACACCACTAATACTGACAGTCCATCTATTTTGCACTTGATTGAAACATTGATTTGCCATAAACATGTACACACACTGTGCATAAGGTACAAACATCTCATAAACCGGTACATAAGCCATCTAATTGAACACAACAATTAATGTTTACCTTGTTGAAATCAAGAGCTTCTTTTTCACCATTGAAAACCATAACCGATCTGTATTTTGGAACCTGATTTCCTCCTCATGGATGAGATATCATATTAAAAACACCATAAACTGGGAGTTAATAGTGATCTTCAACCAACTATTATTACACCAAAATGACTCTAAAATTCGAATTAAAATAATAATCATAACATGAATAACCTGAAATTGAGCTTAATAATAATACCTGGAGTAGGGACATGGAAGAAATCAAAAGGGAGTAAAATGATTATTCAAAGGCGCATGCAGAGCTTTAGGGCTTTTAGGGTGATGCGATAATATATATAGAATGAATGCAACGCAATTAAAGTCGTGTTGATGAGACAGAGATGAAACGTACGAGGGAATGTCGGGTGGGAGTTGAAGAATTGATACTGTAATGACATCATAATTATTGTGCGTAATCAGTTCTTTCAATTCAATTGTGGTATTCAAGGTAAATAGCAAATGAATTGATGGTGGAATTGATGCTTGTGAAAACACCAGTTCTGTCGCTTGGGATGCTCCACAATAATCTCATGTTAACTAAAAGATATACATTCAATTTATGGCATTCAATGTGAACGAACGGCAAAACATAATAACAAATTAAAGACAATACCACATAAACTTTTTGCATCAAAAAGGATTGAATAGTAATTTAACAAAGAGTGAAGCTTCATAAAGTTGCACCATAAGCTTTAACAACGTAACAATGTATTGCCAAATTACTTTTTATGTCCTATTATGAAATGTCCGCTTTGTCCTCACCATACAATTATGAAATGACTTTTGTGCCCATCACTCTTCCTTTATATATAATATAGATAATGATAATAATAATTGTTTTGTTAATTATAATAATAACAATAACAATAATAATGATAATAATATTAATGACTACATATAATAGTAGATTTAACATAATAATACTAATAATAATTTTTATGTAGTGATATTAGTACTAATAGTAACCATAATTTGTTAAGTAATAAAACTAATACCAAAACCGGTTGTCAGGTCCCGAATTCTTGAAAGTCGGTCGAATCGGATCTTCAATCAATCATGTCATAACTCACACAAAATTAATCGTGTTGACAAGCGAGTTAATGACGGGTTACTATGTTTAGAAAGATGACCGTTTGTTAAAGGCGGAATCAATAACAAACATACGGTTGCAATGAATATTCAATGACAGAAGACACACACCGGATTCACTCAAAAGATTTCCATTTATATAATGTTAATCATACAAAAGGATAATCGATTAGGGTTTAGAAGGAATCCTAGGACAGCCGTCACACACAAAATATTCTCTCAATTAATGTGTCGGTCTTATCCGTATTGTCTTCTTTTTCGTCCTTTGGCGGCGTGCCCTAATTATTCTATTTATAGGCCTGCCAACCTAAGACAGCTGTCATTCCTTCTAGAAACCCTATCCGATAGTACATATTCAATTTACATATTCAAAAATATACTAAGTGTAAAACAAGTCTTCCGGGTAGGCTTTTCATTAAACTTCAGTCTCCGAGTACGCAGTGTACTCGGCCTTCCTTCAGACTTGGTAAACATAGAAGTGTACTCGGAATCAGTTTCCGGGTAGACTTTACTTAAAGAATATTTTACCAAGTAAAATATTCACCGAGTAGACTTCAATCTTCTTGGATTTATCAAACTTTGCTCGACAAATCCTTACGAGCAACCTTGTTCTTCTATGATCCTGTTCGGCTCATTGTTAGTTGAACAACTTATTGATAAGGCGTACTCAGGAGTACATACCTTACTTGAGCAGAACCTTACTCGAGATAACTTAAAGATATTCTATTTACTCATCAAGTATACTCGGACCATGATTATTAAAGAATACCTTGCCCGGTCTTCCAATTACTTGGCTTCTTGGACTTGGTGACCATACCTTACTCGGAAGAGTAAAATACTTGGTCTTTAAGAACAACCCTGCTTGACAAAGTGAACCTTACTCGGATATGTCAAATAAATGAACCTTACTCGGAAATCACTAAAAAGCATACCTTGCTCGGATATCCACTTAAGAAGACTATTTGAAGTAAACCTTGCCCGGGAGGCAAAATCTCGTACTCGGCTAAGTAAAAGCTTACTCGAAGGTCCAAGGTGTGCTCAGATTCAATACTTAGCAGTTTCTGAGGAGGTTGAGAAGATTCCAATCTTCCAAATTCTTCGTTTAGGTCAAATCTCCTCATTTGGGTCAAATTCTTGACCCAACAATCTCCCCCTAGATTGGAACACCTCAGCTGACCCAAAACACTCTATGGTTATTTACACTTAGCAAAATACACACCAAATTTCATAATCAAATTACATAAACAAAATTACATAATCAACAGTTTGTCCGAAGACATTACAAAGCAAAGCCTATTCTATCTATTTTGTCTTTTCCTTTCATTGTAGGCTGCTTGTCTTCTCAGCTGGATTACAGATGCTGCCCTTTCTCTGAAGATATTGAGCACTTGGTAGTGAGTGTGTCCTTCTGGTATCACCAAGTCTCTTATATCAGCAAGATCATCATTGTGTAGGCATGTCAGATCTGCATCCTCTTTGATTGTTGCCAAGGCCTTTCCATCTGAGTTCCTCAGCACATAGTAGCTAGTGTCTTCTTTGTATTCAACTTCAGTAATGACACCGTTCTTCTGCAGTGTATAGTTTGGCCTTCTCATTCTTCTTCCCAATCTTACACACGTATCCATGTTGGACAGTGGATTCTGATCTCGGACACTTATCTGGTAGTTCAGTTCAGCCCTGTCCATTTTCTTCAGTTTCTCTGACCTTTTTGACTTGTGGAGTTGAATCATTATCCAACATCTCTTTTCTTTCAGACACTTGAATCCCTTATCAGCTTCTTTATGTAAATACTTTGATAAGTCATTCATCTGTCTTCCTGCTGATCTGTCCCTGTTCCTGTAGGCATACAAGTGAAGTGTGGCCATTCTTTTAATTGATCTTCATTATACTCATGGAAGTCACTTCTGACTACAATCTCTTTCAATAACCTGCTCTCCATGATCACTTTAAGAGAATCAGTGACTGAATCATAATACAGCTCTCTGGGTAGATCCACGTCAGATTGTGGTCTTGTTCTTTGTTGTACAGAGCCGCTTATTCTCCCCTTCCTCCTTGGCCTCTTCCTCTTGGGAATCTTTGATGGATTGGAGGTCTGAATGGAATTGATTTCTTGGGCTTTTGAGGTCCCAAGTTGAATGTTTTCACATATATGGCTTCCACCATTTCAGTAGGAAGGTTTGCTATCTCCACAATGTCATGTCCTGCTGCCTCCAGTTCAATTAACATTTTGATCTTTCCTGGAGTTCTTGCTAGTCCAGCAGGTACAAATCTGCCATCAGCATAATATCTGGGATTTTCTCCTTCCCTCAATGCTTTTTCCCACTCATCTTTTTGCAGATAGAAAAGAGTCTTCAAATCCTCTTTCTCCAAAACATTAAAATCTGCTTCAGTCATCCCTCTCTTGTTTATCCTTATGTTTCTTAGGATGCTGATCATTTCCTCATTCTCCCAAGGCATGAATGGTTCAGTTTCTTGTTCAGGTTTGACATCATCTTGAGGGATAGGAATTTCAACAGGTTTGACTTGCTCCTTTTCCTTCTCCCTTAAGGTCTGAATTCTTCTTTTCTTCTTTGGAGGCTCATCAAGTAGTTCAGTTTGAATTGTGCTCTCAGTATAGACCCTTTTTAACTCTTTCTCTTTCCTTTTGGAATACTGGTCAAATACTGCCTCTTTACTCAGATTTCTTACAACCTCAGGCTTCATGCCTTTCTCAATCAAATATCCACACATACCATCATATTTCTTCTTTAATTCTTCCAACTCCACCTTATCATCCTGTTTTACAAACTTTTCTGAAACTATCCTTTCTCACTGTTGTAAAGATCTTGAATTTGGTCAGCAGTGTATTTTTCTAAGGCAGCTTCAGGATAGCCTCTAACTTTCAAATAAGTTTTATAATGCTCAGTATTTTTCTTTCTCTTCTCAATCTTCTTTAAGACTTCCTCTGCATTGATTTCAATGTTGCCCCTTTGAATATAAGTCTCTTTAGCTTGAAGGGTCTCAGCAGTGGAGCTTGTACTAACTTTCTCACCTCCTTGGTCAGGGTTGTCATCATCCTTTCCATTAGACTCCTCAGAGTCATCCTCCTCATCATCTGATAAATCATTCATGGCATCTATTTTGGGTTCATCAGAGTCAGGATGATCTGGTTCATCCATAGTTGGCACATCAGGGACACCTTGTATATGTTCACCAGGTCTTAGACTTTGTAAAGGTGTGGCCCTAATAGGACTTTGTTCAGATCTTCTTTTTCTTATTTCATAAGTCTTTTCAAATCTTCTTTCTCCCCAGTTACTAGTAGGGTTCTTTTTCAAGTCCTCCTTAACCTGTTCAGCCCATTTCTTGGCAGCCATAGATGCAATTGACTCGCCAATCTCTTCAGGTATTATCATGTCAGTATTTAGATTGGTTGATGGTTCAGCAGTCTCAGATTGTTGCTCCTTAAACTTGCTGACCACCCTTCCCAAAGAGTCATCAAACTCTTGATTTTTGTTCAGATTAACCAAAATTTCAATCACCTCTTGATCTGCCACATCTTGAAATATCTCTTTTGCTACATTGGCTTCTTTGATCAATAGGTCCTGCTGTGCTAACTCTTCTTCTGTCAAGGAATGGGCAATTGCTTCCCTTTCCATTGACTCTTCAATCAGTCTTTCTTTCTCAGCAAGAGCAGCAGTTGCAGCAGTATCTACAAAGGATACATCTTTTTCAACATACACAGCAGGCTCTTCCTCTGTTGCTATCCCTTTACCTTTTTCTTTCCTTTTTCTCAACTGCTCTTCATCTTCTTCTTTATCAGAAGTTTCATATTAATCAATTTCTTTGAACAGTTGATCTAATTCAGAATCATGCTCTGCCCTCTTGGAACTAACTTCTTGATCATCTTCAGGTTCAATGTTTACTAGTTCCTCAGTAGTAGCATTCAAACCAGTAAGTTCAACAGTCATTTCTTCATCCACAATCTCAGTCATTTCTTCTGTAAGTACAATCTCTTCATCATCATTGGTTACTTCTTCTCTCACATCCATTACAGATTCATCACTATCATCATAATTGTTCATTATTATCTTTAAAGCATCAATACTGTCAACCCTTTCAACATCATTCATGTTTACATCAGTGTCATCCATATTCTCCCCCTGTTTTGGGGCAGCTGAGGTCTTCTCAACCTCCTGCACCAGGGTTTTAATCAGCACTTCAGCATCAGCTAACTTTTTCAATAACAGTTCATTTTCACTTGTTAGCTTTTCATTCTTTCTTCTCAAATCGGCATTCTCATCCCTGACCTCCTCAACTTGTCTTTTCAATTCATCATTTTCTAACATCAACTTAGCATTTCTTTGTAACATATCATCATGTGGACTTGTAGGGTTTGATGTAGTAAATGGTTCAAAATCAGGTTGGTTGGTGGTAGGGGTTTGTGGTGTTTGTGATTGATGTGAGTATTGTTGTGTAGATGTTTCTGGTTGGTCTAGGGTAAGGGTTTGAGGTGGTGATTGATGTGGTGAGGTTGGTGGTGGTGAGTGTGGTAGTGCAGGGATAGGTTGTTCAAGTTCTTCTCTGTGCCCCCCTGTTCTTGTGACATAATTCCCATCTCCAAATCATCTCCACCGTCATTGCCATCAACATCATCATCAGAGTCTCCTTCAGCACTCCCATCATCACCCCCTTCTTCCTACTCTGAGCTCAGCTCAGGCACAGGCATTACAGCCAGATCATGGTTTAACAACCAAGGTAAAATTTCAAATGGAACATTTGCAACAAAGTTATTTGAGACACCTGGATTTTTT
Organism: Bidens hawaiensis; assembly: GCF_021521415.1. NCBI lineage: Eukaryota > Viridiplantae > Streptophyta > Magnoliopsida > Asterales > Asteraceae > Bidens > Bidens hawaiensis. The sequence goes on along the minus strand of NW_027492307.1, from coordinate 18,353 downwards.
ATTCTCTTGTAAGCATCAGGATCTTGGAGTTTATGTGTGACTCCAATTGTTGGTAAATCTTGTAAAGTGTTGTCGAAAATGATCTGCAGGAATCTTGGGTACTGTAAAAATCTTTTGCTTTCTGGTTTCTTCAGATTCCCCACTAACCCATCAAAAATCATCTTGGAAAAGTTAAAGGGCAGATCAAAAATTGTTCCAACAGTGGCAGTTGCTAGATCAAGACTCATCAGAGTCCATGATCCCTTCCTCGGAGCAAATCCATGAATAATGTGGTGAATCAGAAATCTGTACAGCATTGGAAATAAACCCTTCTGAAACTGTCCCTCATGGACATTTCCTTGATACCCCATTGTTTCTTTGAAAATCTTCAATAGATGCTTTGTATCGAAGCTGATGTGATTGTGATCATCGTCATTCAGTCTTAAACACCTTCTGATCATCCTTTCAGTGATCTGAATCTCCTGTCTGGCCACAGTTGCCTCTATTTGTTTTTCATTACCGTCTTCGATCAATTCTGCTAATCTCCAGAAATCCAAGGAGTGATTTCTGTAGATAATCGGGCTTTCAGTGAGTGCAAAATTGATGCTTGACCGCGCCATCCATGATATCATTAGAGCCATCGGTTCATTCTCAGGTGTAACTTGTAGTAACGCGCACATGTTGTGCTTTGGCTCAAAAACATACTTTGGCTCGTTGTCTACCATATCTGTAATACATAAACAAACACATTCAAAGTGAAATTAGACATAAAATTTAATACTTTAGAAAATTTAAAGTTATAAAAACGAAGAAGAAAGAAAGAAATCTTCATGAACCTGTTCTTCAACAAATTTATAACCTAAACACATAAACAGAGTGTTAGTACTCGAATACATAATCAAGTCACATTACAGTCTAATTGTGATCAAAAAACATAAAATTTTATGCTTACCGAGTCGGAATTAGTGGCTGATAAAAATTAAGGTTTGGATTAATCTTGAATTCGATAAGTCGGTTATTTTTCTTAGTAAGGGAGGTTTTGCAGTGAAAGGAGAGAGAAAGAGGGAAATAATGTTGAAAAATTTGCCTAAGTCCCTCTTTTATACCCTTTTGAAAGTTGGTTTTAAATGCTTTTTGTCATTTTGTGAATTATTAGCTGTCAACCAGTAACGTTATCCACTTGATATATTAAAAACATTTAATCTCATTTAAGATCAAAAGACCTTACTCGAAAAATTAATTTATCCAAAGTCTACTCGGTCTACTTCCACTAACAAACCTTACTCGGTCAAACTTTACACAGACTAATTTTTGAATTTAGAATATACAAAGTTTGCCCGAATACTTTCATTTTCAAATCATGCTCGATTAAGTAAATTAATTTAAAGTTAAGACGTAATGAAGAAAGCTTACCCGAAATACTTAATTTCTTGAGAAATAAATCACAAGACTAACAATCAAGCACAGTTATCAAATAAACATTCTCACTAAGAATCAATTAAGACCCTCACAAAGAATTCCCAAACTCAAATTAAAACTTATCTAGCATTAACCCTAATAAAAATCATAAACAAATTTTTATCATACTCACTCACATATTCAATCAATGCATTCATTCAAGTATGCTTGTACACATAGTGTGATCGAGCACTCTTACAAATGTAACGAATTCTTGAAAGTCGGTCGAATCGGATCTTCAATCAATCGTGTCATAACTCACACAAAATTAATCGTGTTGACAAGCGAGTTAATGACGGGTTACTATGTTTAGAAAGATGACCTTTTGTTAAAGGCGGAATCAATAACAAACATACGGTTGCAATGAATATTCAATGACAGAAGACACACACCGGATTCACTCAAAAGATTTCCATTTATATAATGTTAATCATACAAAAGGATAATCGATTAGGGTTTAGAAGGAATCCTAGGACAGCCGTCACACACAAAATATTCTCTCAATTAATGTGTCGGTCTTATCCGTATTGTCTTCTTTTTAGTCCTTTGGCGGCGTGCCCTAATTATTCTATTTATAGGCCTGCCAACCTAAGACAGCTGTCATTCCTTCTAGAAACCCTATCCGATAGTACATATTCAATTTACATATTCAAAAATATACTAAGTGTAAAACAAGTCTTCCGGGTAGGCTTTTCATTAAACTTCAGTCTCCGAGTACGCAGTGTACTCGGCCTTCCTTCAAACTTGGTAAACATAGAAGTGTACTCGGAATCAGTTTCCGGGTAGACTTTACTTAAAGAATATTTTACCAAGTAAAATATTCACCGAGTAGACTTCAATCTTCTTGGATTTATCAAACTTTGCTCGACAAATCCTTACGAGCAACCTTGTTCTTCTATGATCCTGTTCGGCTCATTGTCAGTTGAACAACTTATTGATAAGGCGTACTCAGGAGTACATACCTTACTTGAGCAGAACCTTACTCGAGATAACTTAAAGATATTCTATTAACTCATCAAGTATACTCGGACCATGATTATTAAAGAATACCTTGCCCGGTCTTCCAATTACTTGGCTTCTTGGACTTGGTGACCATACCTTACTCGGAAGAGTAAAATACTTGGTCTTGAAGAACAACCGTGCTTGACAAAGTGAACCTTACTCGGATATGTCAAATAAATGAACCTTACTCGGAAATCACTAAAAAGCATACCTTGCTCGGATATCCACTTAAGAAGACTATTTGAAGTAAACCTTGCCCGGGAGGCAAAATCTCGTACTCGGCTAAGTAAAAGCTTACTCGAAGGTCCAAGGTGTGCTCAGATTCAATACTTAGCAGTTTCTGAGGAGGTTGAGAAGATTCCAATCTTCCAAATTCTTCGTTTAGGTCAAATCTCCTCATTTGGGTCAAATTCTTGACCCAACAATCTCCCCCTAAATTGGAACACCTCAGCTGACCCAAAATACTCTATGGTTATTTACACTTAGCAAAATACACACCAAATTTCATAATCAAATTACATAATCAACAGTTTGTCCGAAGACATTACAAAGCAAAGCCTATTCTATCTATTTTGTCTTTTCCTTTCATTGTAGGCTGCTTGTCTTCTCAGCTGGATTACAGATGCTGCCCTTTCTCTGAAGATATTGAGCACTTGGTAGTGAGTGTGTCCTTCTGGTATCACCAAGTCTCTTATATCAGCAAGATCATCATTGTGTAGGCATGTCAGATCTGCATCCTCTTTGATTGTTGCCAAGGCCTTTCCATCTGAGTTCCTCAGCACATAGTAGCCAGTGTCTTCTTTGTATTCAACTTCAGTAATGACACCGTTCTTCTGCAGTGTATAGTTTGGCCTTCTCATTCTTCTTCCCAATCTTACACACGTATCCATGTTGGACAGTGGATTCTGATCTCGGACACTTATCTGGTAGTTCAGTTCAGCCCTGTCCATTTTCTTCAGTTTCTCTGACCTTTTTGACTTGTGGAGTTGAATCATTATCCAACATCTCTTTTCTTTCAGAAACTTGAATCCCTTATCAGCTTCTTCATGTAAATACTTTGATAAGTCATTCATCTGTCTTCCTGCTGATCTGTCCCTGTTCCTGTAGGCATACAAGTGAAGTGTGGCCATTCTTCTTAATTGATCTTCATTATACTCATGGAAGTCACTTCTGACTACAATCTCTTTCAATAACCTGCTCTCCATGATCACTTTAAGAGAATCAGTGACTGAATCATAATACAGCTCTCTGGGTAGATCCACATCAGATTGTGGTCTTGTTCTTTGTTGTACAGAGCCGCTTGATTCTCTCCTTCCTCCTTGGCCTCTTCCTCTTGGGAATCTTTGATGGACTGGAGGTCTGAATGGAATTGATTTCTTGGGCTTTTGAGGTCCCAAGTTGAATGTTTTCACATATATGGCTTCCACCATCTCAGTAGGAAGGTTTGCTATCTCCACAATGTCATGTCCTGCTGCCTCCAGTTCAATTAACATTTTGATCATTCCTGGAGTTCTTGCTAGTCCAGCAGGTACAAATCTGCCATCAGCATAATATCTGGGATTTTCTTCTTCCCTCAATGCTTTTTCCCACTCATCTTTTTGCAGATAGAAAAGAGTCTTCAAATCCTCTTTCTCCAAAACATTAAAATCTGCTTCAGTCATCCCTCTCTTGTTTATCCTTATGTTTCTTAGGATGCTGATCATTTCCTCATTCTCCCAAGGCATGAATGGTTCAGTTTCTTGTTCAGGTTTGACATCATCTTGAGGGATAGGAATTTCAACAGGTTTGACTTGCTCCTTTTCCTTCTCCCTTAAGGTCTGAATTCTTCTTTTCTTCTTTGGAGGCTCATCAAGTAGTTCAGTTTGAATTGTGCTCTCAGTATAGACCCTTTTTAACTCTTTCTCTTTCCTTTTGGAATACTGGTCAAATACTGCCTCTTTACTCAGATTTCTTACAACCTCAGGCTTCATGCCTTTCTCAATCAAATATCCACACATACCATCATATTTCTTCTTTAATTCTTCCAACTCCACCTTATCATCCTGTTTTACAAACTTTTCTGAAACTATCTCTTTCTCACTGTTGTAAAGATCTTGAATTTGGTCAGCAGTGTATTTTTCTAAGGCAGCTTCAGGATAGCCTCTAACTTTCAAATAAGTTTTATAATGCTCAGTATTTTTCTTTCTCTTCTCAATCTTCTTTAAGACTTCCTCTGCATTGATTTCATTGTTGCCCCTTTGAATATAAGTCTCTTTAGCTTGAAGGGTCTCAGCAGTGGAGCTTGTACTAACTTTCTCACCTCCTTGATCAGGGTTGTCATCATCCTTTCCATTAGACTCCTCAGAGTCATCCTCCTCATCATCTGATAAATCATTCATGGCATCTATTTTGGGTTCATCAGAGTCAGGATGATCTGGTTCATCCATAGTTGGCACATCAGGGACACCTTGTATATGTTCACCAGGTCTTAGACTTTGTAAAGGTGTGGACCTAATAGGACTTTGTTCAGATCTTCTTTTTCTTATTTCATAAGTCTTTTCAAATCTTCTTTCTCCCCAGTTACTAGTAGGGTTCTTTTTCAAGTCCTCCTTAACCTGTTCAGCCCATTTCTTGGCAGCCATAGATGCAATTGACTCGCCAATCTCTTCAGGTATTATCATGTCAGTATTTAGATTGGTTGATGGTTCAGCAGTCTCAGATTGTTGCTCCTTAAACTTGCTGACCACCCTTCCCAAAGAGTCATCAAACTCTTGATTTTTGTTCAGATTAACCAAAATTTCAATCACCTCTTGATCTGCCACATCTTGAAATATCTCTTTTGCTACATTGGCTTCTTTGATCAATAGGTCCTGCTGTGCTAACTCTTCTTCTGTCAAGGAATGGGCAATTGCTTCCCTTTCCATTGACTCTTCAATCAGTCTTTCTTTCTCAGCAAGAGCAGCAGCAGCAGCAGTATCTACAAAGGATACATCTTTTTCAACATACACAGCAGGCTCTTCCTCTGTTGCTATCCCTTTACCTTTTTCTTTCCTTTTTCTCAACTGCTCTTCATCTTCTTCTTCATCAGAAGTTTCATATTAATCAATTTCTTTGAACAGTTGATCTAATTCAGAATCATGCTCTGCCCTCTTGGAACTAACTTCTTGATCATCTTCAGGTTCAGTGTTTACTAGTTCCTCAGTAGTAGCATTCAAACAAGTAAGTTCAACAGTCATTTCTTCATCCACAATCTCAGTTATTTCTTCTGTAAGTACAATCTCTTCATCATCATTGGTTACTTCTTCTCTCACATCCATTACAGATTCATCACTATCATCATAATTGTTCATTATTATCTTTAAAGCATCAATACTGTCAACCCTTTCAACATCATTCATGTTTACATCAGTGTCATCCATATTCTCCCCCTGTTTTGGGGCAGCTGAGGTCTTCTCAACCTCCTGCACCAGGGTTTTAATCAGCACTTCAGCATCAGCTAACTTTTTCAATAACAGTTCATTTTCACTTGTTAGCTTTTCATTCTTTCTTCTCAAATCGGCATTCTCATCCCTGACCTCCTCAACTTGTCTTTTCAATTCATCATTTTCTAACATCAACTCAGCATTTCTTTGTAACATATCATCATGTGGACTTGTAGGGTTTGATGTAGTAAATGGTTCAAAATCAGGTTGGTTGGTGGTAGGGGTTTGTGGTGTTTGTGATTGATGTGAGTATTGTTGTGTAGATGTTTCTGGTTGGTCTAGGGTAAGGGTTTGAGGTGGTGATCGATGTGGAGAGGTTGGTGATGGTGAGTGTGGTAGTGCAGGGATAGGTTGTTCAAGTTCTTCTCTGTGCCCCCCTGTTCTTGTGACATAATTCCCATCTCCAAATCATCTCCACCGTCATTGCCATCAACATCATCATCAGAGTCTCCTTCAGCACTCTCATCATCACCCCCTTCTTCCTCCTCTGAGCTCAGCTCAGGCACAGGCATTACAGCCAGATCATGGTTTAACAACCAAGGTAAAATTTCAAATGGAACATTTGCATCAAAGTTATTTGAGACACCTGGATTTTTTATTCTCTTGTAAGCATCAGGATCTTGGAGTTTATGTGTAACTTGTAGTAACGCGCACATGTTGTGCTTTGGCTCAAAAACATACTTTGGCTCGTTGTCTACCATATCTGTAATACATAAACAAACACATTCAAAATGAAATTAGACATAAAATTTAATACTTTAGAAAATTTAAAGTTATAAAAATGAAGAAGAAAGAAAGAAATCTTCATGAACCTGTTCTTCAACAAATTTATAACCTAAACACATAAACAGAGTGTTAGTACTCGAATACATAATCAAGTCACATTACAGTCTAATTGTGATCGAAAAACATAAAATTTTATGCTTACCGAGTCGGAATTAGTGGCTGATAAAAATTAGGGTTTGGATTAATCTTGAATTCTATAAGTCGGTTATTTTTCTTAGTAAGGGAGGTTTTGCAGTGAAAGGAGAGAGATAGAGGGAAATAATGTTGAAAAATTTGCCTAAGTCCCTCTTTTATACCCTTTTGAAAGTTGGTTTTAAATGTTTTTTGTCATTTTGTGAATTATTAGCTGTCAACCAGTAACGTTATCCACTTGATATATTAAAAACATTTAATCTCATTTAAGATCAAAAGACCTTACTCGAAAAATTAATTTGTCCAAGTCTACTCGGTCTACTTCCACTAACAAACCTTACTCGGTCAAACTTTACACAGAATAATTTTTGAATTTAGAATATACAAAGTTTGCCCGAATACTTTCATTTTCAAATCATGCTCAATTAAGTAAATTAATTTAAAGTTAAGACATAATGAAGAAAGCTTACCCGAAATACTTAATTTCTTGAGAAATAAATCACAAGACTAACAATCAAGCACAGTTATCAAATAAACATTCTCACTAATAATCAATTAAGACCCTCACAAAGAATTCCCAAACTCAAATTAAAACTTATCTAGCATTAACCCTAATAAAAATCATAAACAAATTTTTATCATACTCACTCACATATTCAATCAATGCATTCATTCAAGTATGCTTGTACACATAGTGTGCTCGAGCACTCTTACAAATGTAACGAATTCTTGAAAGTCGGTCGAATCGGATCTTCAATCAATCATGTCATAACTCACACAAAATTAATCGTGTTGACAAGCGAGTTAATGACGGGTTACTATGTTTAGAAAGATGACCGTTTGTTAAAGACGGAATCAATAACAAACATACGGTTGCAATGAATATTCAATGACAGAAGACACACACCGGATTCACTCAAAAGATTTCCATTTATATAATGTTAATCATACAAAAGGATAATCGATTAGGGTTTAGAAGGAATCCTAGGACAGCCGTCACACACAAAATATTCTCTCAGTTAATGTGTCGGTCTTATCCGTATTGTCTTCTTTTTCGTCCTTTGGCGGCGTGCCCTAATTATTCTATTTATAGGCCTGCCAACCTAAGACAGCTGTCATTCCTTCTAGAAACCCTATCCGATAGTACATATTCAATTTACATATTCAAAAATATACTAAGTGTAAAACAAGTCTTCCGGGTAGGCTTTTCATTAAACTTCAGTCTCCGAGTACGCAGTGTACTCGGCCTTCCTTCAGACTTGGTAAACATAGAAGTGTACTCGGAATCAGTTTCCGAGTAAACTTTACTTAAAGAATATTTTACCAAGTAAAATATTCACCGAATAGACTTCAATCTTCTTGGATTTATCAAACTTTGCTCGACAAATCCTTACGAGCAACCTTGTTCTTCTATGATCATGTTCAGCTCATTGTCAGTTGAACAACTTATTGATAAGGCGTACTCGGGAGTACATACCTTACTTGAGCAGAACCTTACTCGAGATAACTTAAAGATATTCTATTAACTCATCAAGTATACTCGGACCATGATTATTAAAGAATACCTTGCCCGGTCTTCCAATTACTTGGCTTCTTGGACTTGGTGACCATACCTTACTCGGAAGAGTAAAATACTTGGTCTTGAAGAACAACCCTGCTTGAAAAAGTGAACCTTACTCGGATATGCCAAATAAATGAACCTTAATCGGAAATCACTAAAAAGCATACCTTGCTCGGATATCCACTTAAGAAGACTATTTGAAGTAAACCTTGCCCGGGAGGCAAAATCTCGTACTCGGCTAAGTAAAAGCTTACTCGAAGGTCCAAGGTGTGCTCGGATTCAATACTTAGCAGTTTCTGAGGAGGTTGAGAAGATTCCAATCTTCCAAATTCTTCGTTTAGGTCAAATCTCCTCATTTGGGTCAAATTCCCAACACCGGTCTAGGATGAGACTCGAACCCGTGACCTCTAGTTCAACAACTAACGTACACACCAACCAAACCAAGATAGCAATTGTTAATTAAACCCATAATTAAACCCACAATTGTTAATTTACCTATTAGCTGTACATATGGTCGTCGGAGATGAAGGCTGCCAGAGACGTGGTGGGTCACCACCACCATGCTTCATACTCTGTCGCCGGAGCCAATTCCGGAAGCCGGAGACGCGCCGGAAAAACAAATCAGAGAGAGACGGAGAGAGAGAGAGAGAGAGAGAGAGAGGTTGGGACACGGCGGCTGGCTTTCCGGTCGCCGGAAAAACAAAAGAGAATAAGAGAGGCGGTTGTGGTTTTTTTAAAAAATGGGTTAGGGTTTTGGGTTGTATATATATGTGTTATATATTTTCAAAAACAACTCTTAAGTTTCAATCCAAGTTTAATATGAGTTTAAAGGTTTTTAAAACTTATAACGACTTTACGAAAATCAGTTTGGAATACTTAAGTTTTTTTAATGACACTATAATATGACAAACATCGATTTATTGATGATCGAGGTATATAATAATATTATATGATAATTTAATAAGGAAACAAAAATGTTGAGTCGGGTTTACATAATAAAAGTTTACAACACGAAAACAAATTGAGACCCGAATTTGACGAATGTCACAGTATCCCCAACTTTTTGAAAATTTCGTCACGAAATTAAAATAAAATCAAAGAAAAGTTAATAACTAACGAATGTCGCTTTTGGTAAAACAATTGCATGAAAAAGAGAAAAAAAAATCTTTAAGCAAAGAATAACGTCAAATCCTTGCATGATTCGAAAAACGCTACAAATGAGAAACATAATAAAGACACTTATATATAGGATGTACCGGCGGCGTATCCACCATGCCTTTATCATGATTCGCATTTCCATAGTTTTTCCGCTATCATTCTCATGTCTGAGTTATCGCACACAACCACACTCACATTTTTTGTGTCAGCTCTTAATGTGGGTCTGATTCTACATTATACTTAAATATTTAATTAAATATGTAAAAAATAGTAAGATTTTTCTCCATTTTGATTACATTTGTAAGCAACAAAATATGATATACCTTTTAGGTGTTGGTCATATTGTATGAAGTCATGTTTTCTTAAACAACATAATGGTACTCCTATCATGTTGTCCAAGATAAAAGAGGTTATACTTAGATTGCAACAATGTTTATATCTTAATTTATAGCTCTATTTTGGCCACGCACACCACTAATACTGACAGTCCATCTATTTTGCACTTGATTGAAACATTGATTTGCCATAAACATGTACACACACTGTGCATAAGGTACAAACATCTCATAAACCGGTACATAATCCATCTAATTGAACACAACAATTAACGTTTACCTTGTTGAAATCAAGAGCTTCTTTTTCACCGTTGAAAACCATAACCGATCTGTATTTTGGAACCTGATTTCCTCCTCATGGATGAGATATCATATTAAAAACACCATGAACTGGGAGTTGATAGTGATCTTCTACCAACTATTATTACACCAAAATGACTCTAAAATTCGAATTAAAATAATAATCATAACATGAATAACCTGAAATTAAGCTTAATAATAGTACCTGGAGTAGGGACATGGAAGAAATCAAAAGGGAGGAAAATGATGATTCAAAGGCGCATGCAGAGCTTTAGGGCTTTTAGGGTGATGCGATAATATATATAGAATGAATGCAACGCAATTAAAGTCGCGTTGATGAGACAGAGATGAAACGTACGAGGGAATGTCGGGTGGGAGTTGAAGAATTGATAGTGTAATAGCATCATAATTATTGTGCGTAATCAATTCTTTCAATTCAATTGTGGTATTCAAGGACAATAGCAAATGAATTGATGGTGGAATTGATGCTTGTGAAAACACCAGTTCTGTCGCTTGGGATGCTCCATAATAATCTCATGTTAACTAAAAGATATACATTCAATTTATGGCATTCAATGTGAACGAAGGGCAAAACATAATAACAAATTAAAGACAATACCACATAAACGTTTTGCATCAAAAAGGATTGAATAGTAATTTAACAAAGAGTGAAGCTTCATAAAGTTGCACCATAAGCTTTAACAACGTAACAATGTATTGCCAAATTACTTTTTATGTCCTATTATGAAATGTCCGCTTTGTCCTCACCATACAATTATGAAATGACTTTTGTTCCCATCACTCTTCCTTTATATATTATATAGATAATGATAATAATAATTGTTTTGTTAATGATAATAATAATAATAATAATAATAATGACTACATATAATAGTAAATTAAACATAATAATACTAATAATAATTTTTATGTAGTGATATTAGTACTAATAGTAACCATAATTTGTTAAGTAATAAAAATAATACCAAAACCGGTCTAGGATGAGACTCGAACCCGTGACCTCTAGTTCAACAACTAACGTACACACCAACCGAACCAAGATAGCAATTGTTAATTAAACCCATAATTAAACCCACAATTGTTAATTTACCTACTAGCTGTACATATGGTCGTCGGAGATGAAGGCTGCCGGAGACATGGTGGGAAGCATAATAAAGACACTTATATATAGGATGTACCGGCGGCGTATCCACCATGCCTTTATCACGATTCGCATTTCCATAGTTTTTCCGCTATCATTCTCAGGTCTGAGTTATCGCACACAACCACACTTACTATGACTTCCATACGGGGATTTCAATAATTAAGTGTGCATCCCTATTTATTTTGATCATCGTATGGTCCACATGGTTCGTTCCATTGTGTGGTTTAAGAGACATATTCATTTTGAAATCTTAAACGTTAGAAACGTACATAAGGCTTGTTAAATTTTACAAACATTGATAAAACAATACCAACGGTTGAAAACTTTGGGGTTGACTTTTAAATAAGTAGGAAAATGGGATACACAAATGAAACAATTAAAATTTTTAGAATATAAACCAAGGCGAAAAATAACAATCCGGTTTAAATAAGTAGAGACGATCGAATAAATACAATTCATGGCAAAGAATTACGAAACGGGATTTAAAGTCGAATGCCATCAATGTGAAAAGAATAAACAAATCCTTAAACTCCATGGTTGTACATCGGGACACTAAAATTTAATATAAAATTCGATGAGTGAAAAAAATGAGAAAAATCCAATAAGTGAGTACATGAGGTCGGGATAAACAATGATACAATTAATAATAGCATCGTACGATGAGTTTCACGCGTGAACAAACTTGAGGTTATAAGTATTTGAGGATATGATTACATGAAATGTAACAACATGAGAAATGAGGTGAGTTTCTTTGGGGTGACGCATACGTGTATCAATATAAATAAAATAGTATTTGATTAACAACCAAAACAATCGATGAAATGTGATAAAACATGAATACGGCCTCTATTGTGAAACCATTTATATAATCGTCATTATAATAACGGTTTCTAATGAAGCCAAAACTTGTAGACAACCACACATAGGCCGTTAATAGATTAGATGAAATGATATAGAATAATGTATAGAATCGTGTTTACATAAATGTTCAAATATAAATAACATAGTCATGAAAATATCGTTTAAAAGATAAACGAGATTTTTTGGCGAAGTTAAGGTTTTGAAAGTATTACACAAATTGTGATTGGATAGTTTGCATTCGGTCACGAAAATCAAAACACAAAAAGGAAATCTCATGTGCATAATATTGTCATCGAAACATCTCATCAAATGAAAAGAAAATCTCAATAATTGTGAGATTCGAATTTAATGTCGAAATATGTAAATCGCGTAGCGTATAATAGACTAAAATTGCAAATGAGGTCTTAAGTAAGGCCGTTTTATTGTTTCTAAGAAATGTACATAATAACAAAGCATCGCGGTAGCGCGTAGCTAGGGAAACATTTAAATCATTACCAAATGTGAATCTTGTAAGCCAAATTGTTAAAGGAGTTTGTATACATAAAGCGGTTGTGATGAAAAATATTTATGAAATGATGCTAGCGATAATAAGAAGTAATAGTTTGCGTAAATCGTTATTGGACAAAAATTTGTGTAACAATATAAAATATTTATAAACGCGTCCCAAAAGATTTGTAGAGTCATGATCATTGAGTTTATGCAAGATGATGAAAGTTGAAATTTGTTGCTAAATAAATCTCGCATTCAACATTCAAAATGAAACCTCGTATATATAAAGTATTTTTGAGGTTTATCACCTTAGGTGACAATATTTATGATTCTTGAAATCACCCATATAATCATTTAATAATCTTTGAATACAAATCCTCATAATAGAATTTTTTTTTCATGACCATATTATATTTTTTCAAAGATGATTTTATAAAATATGAGTATAATACGTAAATCATCCCTTTTTTGTAAGAGTTTATAATTTAAAAGCGATTATTTGAATACATGAGGTTGTTATTAATACACTAATTGCATATACATACAAAAAAAATTGAGAAATGAAGCTTGCGTGTGTATGGAGAGGTTTTAGGCTTCAAATGGTGAATGGTTTGGAAATTTGGTGAAGAGTGAGTATGTTTCGGTTGGCTTGCGTAGTTGGGGGTTTTCTTAAGTTGGATTGATGAGGTTTGTTGAGTTTAGATCGCTTGAGTGGGTTAGACTTAGATGATTTATATGAGTAGTGGTTTGGGCTAATAGGTGAGGTTTTGCTTATTTGATTTCGGGTTAAGTTGATGGGTTAGACTTTTGGTTGGTTGGATAATTTGATCTTGACTAGTTTTGGTTGAGATTCGGTTTATACATGCATTTTGTAATGAGTATTTGGGTTGCTATTTTGATATCAAACTCTATGGTTGGATGAGAATGGTGTGGCGACATGATTTGTGATTTGACATAGCAAGGATCGAACGATCGAGTCATAGTTGGGTAAACTTTAGTATATGTCACATCCCGACTTACGGCCTAAGCGTGTGACCAATAGTTGGTACCTGTTTTGTAAATGTATCAGAGTTTAGCAGAAGTCTTTAAAAAAATATTTATATATTTTGAGATATTTAATTTATTTACAAAGCTTTATTTATAATAGAATACTAATATATCTTTTTAAAACATTTTATTTATAACTCTTTACTTTATAATAATATACGCTTTATTTGTAAAGCTTTTTGGATAATAAATATCCGAGTGTTTTATTATAAACCTCGTTTAATTTTTCAAATCATATTATTTATAATCTTTTAATTATTAAAAACCATGAGCCATCTCTACCTTGCGAACATTCACTTCATGAATGGCTCTAATTCTTGATGCTGTATTTTTCCTGAAATGTAAAGAAAATACGTCAGCGATATGCTGGTGAATACGCTGACGCTAAAAATATTTTTTTTACTTGATCAACCCTCGAGACTACGTAGGTCTCGGCCCAACGTGGCTTAGGAATAATAAAGTTAAAACAACACAATTCATAAACTCAAGTCTCTATACTCGGTTCCCCTAACAAACACCGCAGCGTTCGACTAGTTGAGTGCTTATACGTATACACAAGGTCATACTTCCCGCAGGAGAGCGTAACTATGACCAGGTGTGATGTGCCCACCACATATGTAAGGATCCAGACAAACGTACACGATAGCCTGAGGCCAGTATTTATACTCTTGTTTATAATTGTTTTAGAGACACTTAGTCTCATGTAAAGTTTTTCATGTAACACGTTTGACTCGTTTGAAAACAAGTTGTAAAAGTTGGGGCGTATTCACCTTTTCGATTTGGGTCGGCTTCAATACACCGTCCGAGGGTCTTTCCAGTTACTACCTCGCACCTATAGTACGAGTATAGCCTTTTCTTTTGGATCAGCTTCAATACACTGTCTGAGGGTCTTTCCCTCTTCTTTGTTATCTTGCACCTATAGTACGAGTATAACTTTTTGTTAGTCGGATATACAATCCAGCTTAAGACCTCTAGTCTCTTTTGTAAAATCTTTACCTCGATTTTAATTTCTTTATGAACCTTTAGTTCAAAACATCTTTTCTTTATTTTAAACCTTTAATTTAAAATATTATTTCTTTCTTTTCTTTTTCAAGTTAAAACTCTTTCTTTTAACTTATTTACTTTTCTTTTTATTAATAAGATAAACCTCTAGTTTATCTTGTCTTTCTTTTTCTTAAATTCTACGCTTCTTCTTTATTAAGAAACGTATACTTTTCTTCTCTTATTATTTAAGAATGCTAACTTAAATAATATTATCAACCATAACAATTTTCTACTTTATCGTTTCCCTTTTATTTTATAATATGTTTGAACCTATAGTTCAAATCATATATTCTTTATTCTCATATTTGGACTTTTAGTCCGTCATGTTTTCTTTTCTAGAATAGACGTTTTCCAAAACGTATACTTATATATATATCATTTAGTTTTTATGAATAATATAAACAATATATATATTTTCATTTACTTTATTATTATTTAAAATATCTTTAAATAATACTTTTATCTTTATTTATTAATAAAGATCATTTCATTGATTTTTTTATTCTTTTTTCTTTTTATTATTATTTAAAATTTATTTAAATAATAATCATACTTCATTTATAAATTAATACTTTTATATTTCTTTTTATATAATCTCTTTGCTTTATTTTCTTTTGTATATTTTCGAGGTATTCACTATACCCTTGACTATGGTCTAAGCCTCTATTATTTTATTAATATTTTATTTGGGCATTATACCTACCTTGTTTGCCTTTATTATTTTCTAAACTCACGGGCAGCACTTCGACGCTTGTACGTATATCGAGAATCTTGATCAACACCTCCTTAGGACGCAAACCGAGGCACACCGGTCTTCAAGTCTCGTCGGCACACACTTCGAGGCGGATCGTCGGGTCGTCTCAGGTCGGCACATATTTTGAGGCGGAACTTCGGGTCGTCTCGGGTCGGCACGTACTTCGAGTTGGAGCGTCGGAGGTGGAATGTCGGCCCGTTTCCTTGGTGGCACAAACTTCAAGATGATGTTGTCGGTACTTCAGAATATCGTCGGTTTAATGCCACGGATTACGAGGTATAACGTTTGTTTTTGGCACGGAAAACGAGGAGGGTCGTGGCACAATTTACGAGGTAAATTTCTAGAGGGAGAAATTTGTGTGAGAAAATGGGGTGAGAAATGAATGATGATACTTGATATATATAGACTTTTCTGGAGACCCGTCGCGATACGCGATGGGCTCAGACACAGCCGTCGCGTATCGCGACGTTGCTATCGTGAGTCACAAGTAGGTTTGCCACGTGGCAGACGCGGGTGCCACGTGGTGACACGTGGCGAGCTTTATGCCATATTGTGACACGTGGCATGACACGTGTCACATTGTCATCGCTTTATGCCACGTGGTGACACGTGGAAGGACACGTGTCACCGTCTCAAACCTCGTCATCGCGATACGCGATGACGTTTGGTCTAAGGCCGTCGCGTATCCGGATAAGGCCCGGAGACAGATTTTTCATTTTTAAATTTTAAGTTCAAAACTTTGACATTTTTGGTCCTTTATCTTTTTGAACTTGGTATTTTTGACCCGTTATTTTCGTGATGTTACAGTATATGTCCAAGGCATTAGTGAGTGTGTTTGTCGGTGTCTTTGAAGTATTAGGATGGTGAGTTTGATAGGTTTTCGTGGCGTAGGAGTGTCGGTAGTTAGGGCATTTTGTTGCGTTGATTTTTGTATATCTTGGACTTGCATGGGGTTTTGGTAGGTGAGGATATAACGTTGATGTGTTAGGTTTCGTTCATATTGAGGAAAAATTTGAGTGCTCGGGAAACTTTGAAGTGGAAAAGGTGGTTTGATTTAAGGCGGGTAGTTTGAGATGGAATACGGGTGTTTGGGAACTTATGGTTGCGTTCAGGGAGATTTTTTTTTCCTATAATAAGTATTATATTGAAAATATCATAATTTATACATAATGTTTGAAACATCCCTGAAAATTTTTGATAATTAAAATTACAAGTATATATATATATATATATATATATATATTATATAAATAGAATTTTTTTTTTAGATCCGAGCGTGTGAATCACACATTTTTTTTTTGCTAAAAGTTTCCACTAAAATGAGAGTTGTTAAGATATGTCGGGTCGGCTTAGGTTGTAAAATAATTTACGAGAAAGTTTGAAAGAAATCAACCCGTATAACGTAAATCGTTTTTGAAATGCTTAAAAGTTAAGTAGTGGAAGAAATCACGGAAAAACTAATATAATAAAGTTTGCATTTTAAGGTTTATTGTAAAAATAAAGTTGATCGTCATGAGGAAATAAAATAATTTATTTTTTTATTTTATTTATTTATTAATTTTTTTTTACCAAGTTCGTTACCTAATATCGTGTAACAAAAATATCATGGTAAGTTAGAATGACCGGCATTGTAAATCGAGAAATTGCAAGTAAACGATTTTTGTCTTTAAAGTAAAATTTCTATGAAGTTTTGCATGAGAGTTTCAAGAAGATTACAAGCTATAAGTTTGTGACTTTCTTGAAAAATCATGGCAAAACTATCATAAGAATTTTAAAACATGGAAAATCGTATGATGTAAATTTTTATTTGCGAAAATTTATAATGAACCAAAGATTGCATGATGAAAGTTGTTATGAAAATAAATTTGGGTAGCGAAAATTCTACCACGTGTATTATATAATGTAGTATAATTAAAAATGTTGTGAGAGGTTTAAATAATTAAAATTTTAAAGTGATCGTCCAAAATAAACGGAATAGTTATAAAAATAATTTTTTTATAAAATTTTTTTACAAGAACTTTAAAGACCATTTAAAGTTTATACAATAGCAAATTTACTTGAAAAGTTGATGTGGAATTTATCATAAAACCTTCTTAATATGATGAAATATAATAAGATTTTTGTTTGTAAATAGTCTTAATGAAAATAAATGGCATATTAAAAATCATTATGAATAGATCAAACTATATATATACATATATTTATTTTTTTGACTTATATCGAAGCGATTTTTTTTAATGAACGAAATTTGCAATAAAATCCTTGTGAAATCAAAATGAGAAAATTGGTGTAAAACTTTACTATATAAAATCGAGATATAAAAGAATTATTAACAATAAAAAAATATAACATTTATAAATGAAGACTTGTGATAAGAATTTTTAACAAAATAAAGGAAAATGGTTTAAATTCTTGAAATGTAGTAATAATGTTTTAAAATTTAAAGGTAGAAAATCGTGCATGAACCACCATGACTTGATATTCCGATACTAAAAACCTTTTTACAAAACTACCATGTTGGAGTCTAAACATGTGCACGTACCACCGCGTCTTGTTCATGTTTTCGACTCAAATAATGATTGTAACAAATTTAATAAATCGGAATACAACGTCATGTCAAAACACTAGTCCACGAACCACCGTGGTTCTATTGTTTTAACACCGAAAATTAGGATGGCGAGCGGAACGCTCGCATTCGACAACTTAAAGTGGTCATCTCATATGAGACAATCTGTAAGGAGATTTGAAACAACGGGATCCAAGTTAAGCCCGTGATCCATAAAACACAATAAAACTAATGTTTTTGCGTTTTAAGGTAAGG